>NC_133617.1:279373487-280044320 GCF_048593235.1 Sminthopsis crassicaudata | reverse complement strand
ATAATACTCCTATTTTTGTCTGCCTGCATTTTTTATTTCCTTCACAGATTGATGGTACACTATTTCAAAGTCTGATTCTTTTTGTACAACAAAATAACTGTTTGGACATGTATATATATATATATATATATATATATATATATATATATATATATATATATACATATATATATATATATATATATATATATATATATATATATACATATATATATATATATATATATATATTGTATTTAATTTATACTTTAACATATGTAACATGTTTTGGTCAACCTGCCATCTGGGAGAGGTGAGGAGGGGGGAAGGAGGGGAAAAATAGGAACAAAAGGCTTGGCAATTGTCAGTGTTGTAAAATTACCCATGCATATATCTTGTGAATAAAAAAGCTATTAAAAAAACTTAAATTATTTAATAAACTAATCTATTCAGTGATGAATTAAACAGAAAACAAAATAAAGTGGGAAATATATGTACATGTTTGTGGCCAGCAGGAAAGGCACAAGTGAATTGAGACCAAATATTATAAAGAAAAAGGATGGTTAATAGGCAAGATTCCAGAGAAGATAAGAATAGATTAAAACAGATTTGAAGGTACAGGCTTAGTTAAGACAGGAGCTGAGACTGGAGCAAGGAAAAAGAATTGGTGAGGGAGGAATTGGAGGGATTTGAAGTATAGATTTGGGGAGAAGAAAAAGTTGACAAATATCTTCATTTTTCTTAAAGTCTTTTGCTAAGAGGGATTAGTGAATAATGTAGGAATCTTGAGGAGAAAAGAGAAGGTTCAGAAAACATATGGAGGAAAGTGACAAAGGGATTCAATTAGAGAAGAATATAAAGATTATCATGCAGTTCTGGTCCTTCCTTAAAAATTATATCTTATTTTATTTATATGTACATTCATTTTTCCTTAATAAAACATAGTCACTCACAACATAGCATTTTCACTTTTTGTTGCTGTTTGCTTGCATTTTATTTTGCTTCTCCCCCTCTGAAATATGGCATTATAATATGTTATATCCCCTATTATAATGCAAATTGCTAAAGATCAGTGCTTGGTTTTGTGCTTTTTTTATAACTCGAGTGCTTCGTGCAGTGCTGCCATAGTAATTTTAACATAACATTATAATTATAATAAATAAGTCCAAGTTATATACAAAGTAGATAAAAAGTAATTTCAGAGGGGGAGGCACTAGCAATTAGAGCAATTGGAAAATTCCCCTATAGAAGGTGAGATTAGAATCTTTAGTTTATATTCCTTAAAATGACTATTTTGTTTTCATGTTAGATGCAGGTAGATGGCACAGAGTATATAGAGTACTGAACCTCTGCTTCAGTTTTCTCATACACAAAATGGGATAACAATAGCACTTTATCTCCCAGAGTTGTTGAGAGAATCAAATCAGACAAACATTATAAAGTACTTAGTATAGTATCTAATAATAATAGTTAACTTTTATATAGAACTTTCCATATTTTTCCATATATAGCATTTTCCATATTTTTATTTTTATATTCTTATCCCTAGAATATAGCACAGTGCCTAACAGGTACTTAACAAATACTTGTTGATCAATTGATTTAGTTATATACATACACACACACACACACACACACACACACACATACACACACATATACATATATTTAGTTAGCATTACTGTTTGATTTTTTTTCCCCCAGAAGCTCTTGAATTAGAGCAAACAGGATGGATTTGGGGGCCAAACTTGAGTAGAATTTTGGAGAACAATAGAACGTAGGTAGATGAGAACATAAAGTTCAATTGTTTAACTATAGTATCATCATATTTGAGAGAAAATAAGGATGAGAAATACTAAAATCAGGAAAGGATGAAGATCATATTCAGAAAGGGGTGATAACCAGGAAGAAATGAAAGGATCATAGGTAATAATGAGATAGAGAATTTTTAGAATTCTGAATCCAGGAGAAAGATGTTTTTTGGTAATAATGAGTCAAGGGCATTACCATCCCTTTGCATTTAACTGGGTTAAGTAAATGGGCAGATCAGGGAAGGTCCAAGGAACCAAGGAAATAGGTCTTTATATTGATTGCACAAAGTATGAGATTGTGGGAATGGGGTATTAAAGGAAAAAATGTTAGCTGAGTACTGACCATCTTGATAATAGAGAAAAAATCAAATGCCTTCCCCCCCCCCACTGAGGAATAGTGGATAACTGTACCATGATCTAGATTGTCTGATCTTTCTGCATAGAATAAAACTCCAAGGTAGAAAGGTTGTTGAGGATTGGCAGCAAAAAAGTCAGAATAGGAACAATGAGCTAGATGTATAACTATTCTTTTTCCTGGGTAGTACATTATAATAAAGAAGAGAAAGAAGTACTGAAGAGATTGCCTGTGGATGTCTTATCTTTGGGGAGGTTCTAGGTTTCCATGATTACAAGAAGATGGAAGGAATGAAAAAGAAATCTTAAAGAAAGGGCAGTGCCAATAGAAGGAGGGTTCCAGTAGTTCCCATCAATGAAACGAGACAAGTGAGTAAGATAGCAATATAAAAATAGTAAGACTGACATAGATACATGTGAAAGAGCAGATAGTATTAGCAGGGGAAGGCAGTTTTTAAACTAAGCATCCTCCAACTCCTAATCACAGGAATTCTAAAAGGAAGAGAGGAATGTCCCTAACCACAAGGCAGTATAAAATAATACTTTTCTGTAAGACAAGAGACCAATGCCAACACAGGAAGTTGGTTTGTTCTATCAAATATCCCTATCCTAAAGCTCTGGACCCAGGATTATCTCTGGACAGTGAAAAGTCTGCTTGCTATCCTGGTCAGGGCTGGTTATAAAGAAAGCACCAAGGGATTTGTTTTATTTCATAACCTTAACAAATAATAGCTCTGGCCCAGATTCAGACCCTGTATTAAATACTTCAATGTTCACTCAAGCTAGAAGGAAAAAAGACTGAGTTTCTGGTCATAAAAACATGCAGACATCTAGGTGGCCTATTGGTGAGGATCTGGTTCTGGAGTCTAGATGCTTAGCATGTGGGTCCTTCTTAGAAAAGAATGATTGAGACCTTTTCCTCTCAGGAAAGATAACTTCATGGCAGGTCTGGAGTCAGATGAATTGATTTTTCATTTTCTAAGATCTATTTCCAGATCAGTCTTGGAAGCCATAGGGTCTGATGGTGAGGGGATTCTCTAAATGACTTGATAATAAGAATCCAAGAATTAGGGTTTTTACTAATTATTGATTGAATGGCTTAATCATTCCAATTTGAAACACTTCCCCGTTTGCTTTATAATGCAAATGATACAAAGTGAGAAGAGCACTCAGGCACCCCTATGGACACCCCTGTAAGCATTACTTAAGAATTCTCTTCTGGGAACTAGAGGGTATTTCCAAGCAAGTTAGTTGGGGGAGGGGAGATATTTAGAATTTGACACAGGGGAAGAATCTCATTGAAGTACAAAGCACCACCCTAAGCAGTAGGCTTAGTAAACAAAGTCAGCCTTAGAATCAGAAAGGCCTTAGAATCTTGGAGGCATATTGGCAAGTCACTTAAACAATCAGTGCTCTAAGCATCTATCTGATATTATAAGTTCTTAACCTGCAGTTAGAATCAATAGTTATCTTCAAAGTCCAGTTCTGCCCTCACTACCTATATATAAGACCTTGATTTCTTAATTCTGCCAGTTTTTGTATTCTTGGTTAATTAATACATTATCTTACATTTACACTTTATCTACTTTGTACTGTGTACAGTTAGAAAATTCTTGATATCATAGACTATTTCATTTTTTTAAAAATGTATATATCCACCCTACCTCAGACAGTGCCTGACACATGATAAACACAAACCTTTTTGGAGTTGAATTGAATAGATAATGATTTCTAACATCCTACAGTGAAATTCTATCGTTCTTTGTACATGATGTTTCAGATATAGTGGTAATCCACATCCAAAGTAAGTTGATGGTGTTTAGGATAGATCAAAGTGATCACATGCAAAGAAAGAATGACCACAATTCTTCCAGGTGACCAAAGAATAGACAAGAGACTTGTGTACAAAAGCAACAAGAAAAATATTCAGGGCTCAAACTTACTTCCTGCTTTCACTCACCTTTGAAACAAATACAAGTATAAAGTCAGTTTTCACTGCAAAAGGCAGAACAGGTTCTACTACCAGCTCACTCTCTGGACAGTTCCCTTAGGCTCTCTCCAAAAGAAATTAGGTTTAATTACCACTTCCTACAAGTTAGAAAGGACATACACTAGCTATCTTTCTAGTTTACTGAAGTCAATGTGATTGACATTTTGAAAGAGAGTAATTTCCCAGACCTCCTGCCCTCATTCAAGTAGAAAGCATTTGGAAAATCATTTGTCATTGTTTAGGATTTGATGCTTGTGAAGCCAAAGAAAACTTACCCAGTAATTCTGAGAGGACATCTCTGTGAATACAAGCAAATCCATTGTGTAGATCCTGACACTGTAAGTTCTGACAATTCTCTGGTGACAGTGGTTTTGTTTGAATGCAAAAGTTCTTCTAGTGAGTATACTAGTGTAACTGTAACAATTACCTTCCTTTAAGATTACTGCTCTTTGATCATTACTGTATGCTTTACTGTAGTAGAAAGAAAAAAGGATGAGGTAATGGAGTTAAAGTGAAGGAAGTGTTGAAGGAGAAAATAAAGATAGTACAAAGTCATAAAAACAGAAATTCTGAGACTTGAAAGGGTCAACTGGACCAGTCCATTTTTGAGAAAAAATTCTCTGTATTTCATTCTGAATAAGTGGCCATTTAATCATTGCTTGAAAACCTCTAGTCACAGTGAACATTCCTTTTTTGGACAGTTATTGGGAAAGGGTTCCTTATTTATATTGAGCCAAAAAATGTTGCTCTATAATGTCTACCTAGCATTAGTTGCTAATTTTGTTCATTGGGTCAAACAAAATAAATGTAATACTGTTCTTCTCTTTAAATATGAGAACACAATTACCATTTTTCACTACTTCTTAAGTCTTCTCTTGGCTGTAAAATCTCAGTTTCTTCAACTAATTCTTGCATGACGTGGTCTTGAGTCTCATTATCCTGGTATTCCTCTTTTGGATGTACTTTAAAGGACTTCAGTGCCCTTTAAAAATGGGATATAGAGAATGAAAAACAGTACCCCCAAAGGATAGGGGAATCTCACTTTACTCATTCTAGATACTATGCTACTCTAAATCAAGCCTAAAATCAATTTTAAAAGTTTTTATTTAAAAAAAAGATTTTATTTTTGCCACTTACATGTAAAAATATTTTTGTTGATACATGTACATTCATTTTTAAAATGTATTTCCTCATTAATCATGTTAGGAAAGAAAAATCAGAACAAAAGAGAAAAACCACGAGAGAAAAAAGAAAAATAGTGAACATAGTATGTGTTGATTTACATTTAGTCTCTATAGTTCTCTCTCTGGTGTTTTCCAGCCAAAGTTTTTTGGGATTACCTGAATCACTGAGCTGCTGAGAAGAATCATGTCTCTCATAGTTGATCATCACACAATTTTGCCATTGCTACATAAAATGTTTTCCTGGTTGTGCTTGTTTCACTTAGCATCAGTTTATGCAAATCTTTTTAGATTTTTCTAAAATCAGCTTGTTCATCATTTCTTATAGAACAATAATATTCTGTTACTTTCATATACTATAACTTATTCATTGATTCCAAAATTGATGGCCATCTAATTCATATTCCAGTTCTTTGCCAATACAAAAAAAGATGTTTCAAACATTGTTATACATGTGGGTCCTTTTCCCTTTTTTAGGATTTCTTTGGGATATAGATTCAATACAGACACTGTTGAATCAAAGGATATGCAGAGTTTTATAGTCTCTTGGGCATAGTTCCAAATTGTTCTCCAAAATGGTTGGATCATTTCAGAACTTCACCAATAATGCAGTTTTCCCACATCTCCTTCAATATTTATCATTAACTTTTCCTGTCATTTTAGCCAATCTGAGAGATGTGAGGTGGTGCCTAAGAGTTGTTTTAATTTGAATTTTTCTGATCAAATTATCTTTTTAATCCTTCTTTCCTTCCTTTCTCCCTCCTCTTCCTCCTGCTCTCTCTCTCCTTCCCCCCCCTCTATCTTCCTTCTTCCCTGCCTCTCTCACTTTTAGCATCACACCACACTGCTGACATTTTTAATTATCTGAATTTTTCCCACACTAATTATTTATTCATTGTAACTTTTTTCCTGAATAACACATTTTTACAATTGAGTTTTTAACTCAAACATAAGACTTTATATTAATCACTATTGCATTTCTTTTTTTTTTTTCTTTTCTTTTTTTTTTTAAGATGAGATCCATGGTTCTAGGTTGTTAATAACTTTTTGGATTGAGATTCTCTCATCCAATATCTTAGCTATCTCCCTCAGCTTCATGCAGTTTTTAGATTTGATAGTTACAACATGTTTACCTTCATGTAAGATACTATTTTTAAAATGTTAAACAGAACCAAAGACAGACTCCTGTGACAATCAACTTCTGTCTTCATTCCAAGTTGACAGTTATTATTAATCATTCCTTTCTATATATGGTCATTCAACTAGTTCCATATGGAGAAACTAATTAAGAAGAAAGTGTGAAATAGAGTACTAATTGTATTCATCAGCATTTTAGCATAAGTAAACTGCCAAAATACTTTCATAGCTACTAATTAACTTATTCATCATTTAGTGTTATGAATTTCATATAAATTTATTATAAACTATAATTTTATTTCATCTTGGGATTAGTTCCTAAATGAAAACATACTGCATTGATAACACCTTGGCTAGATGTGTTAATTAAGATTAAAGTTACTGTAGAAAAAATGAAATTACACTTTGCAAACCTTCCAAGATTGAATTTTTTTAAAAATAGTGATGTAATGCTGAAAGGTAATGTTGATTGAATTGGGGAATTTTCCCTGAATGGTTGCCAGAAAGCATTTGCTCACCATTCATTGGGTAAGTTACTAATGAAACTCTCTTCTTTTCAAAATTTTCAAATGATCTTGAAGTTTTATGGTTTTGAAACATAATAAATAAGTAGAAGGGCATGAGATATGTTGAGGGACCTTACATGTTAGAATTGAATAAGCCAAAATAAAATTTGGGCAAGTTAAATATGGTACAGAAGACTTAGTACAAAGAAAAATAACTCTCTCTTTTCATCTTTCAACTAGAAAGATGTGCTAACAGAAAATTTTAGTGGAAGTGAAGAAGTGTATGTATTCAAGAACCATTTGGGCAGAAAAATCAAACTCATATGAAAGTCATTTATTTTTTTAATCTTTATAATTGAGCATCATATAGGAAAACCAATGTGACATAGTAGATAGAGCCCTGGATTTGAATTCAAGGAAATTTAGGTGAAAATTTTGTGTCTGGAACTGATTATAAGATGATAAATGAGTCATAGCACCTACCTCAAAGGATTGCTGTGAAGCTTAAATAAGATAATGGATATAAAATATTTTGCAAACTCAACATCAGTTATTAATTGTAAAGCACTATATGGTAAAATATCAGTTTGTAGCAATTTTTTCAATTATTTTCAGTTGTAGGATTGAAGAAAGAAGGAAGAAAGGAAAGAAGGAAGGAAGGTAGGAATGAATGAAGGAAAAAGGAAGGAAGGGAAGGACAGAAGAACAGAGGGAGGAAAAGAGGGAGAGGGGAAGGAAGGAGGGAGGAAGGAGGTAAGAGAGGGAAAAGAGAAAATAAGAGGGAAGAAAGAACAGAGGGAGAGAGGGGGAGAGAGGAAAGGGAAAAAAGGGAAAGAAAATAAGGTGGGAAGGAGGAAGGAAAAAGGAAAAGGAGGAAGGAAGGGAAGAAAGAAGGAAGCAAAAAATAAGGAAAGAAAGAAAGAATAGGGAAAGAGATGATTTTATTAAGCATTTATTATATGTCAGGCATCTTACAAAGTGTCATTGATGCAAATGCAAGTGTAGAAATAAAAGAGGGAGTGGGTCCCAGATTTGTAGAGTTCTATGTATGGCTAGGTGTTATCCTCCTGTGTGCAAGGCAGAATAGACATCTTAGTCTCTTCTCCCCTTATCTTTCTCCAAAATACACTTCCATTCCTGCCAGAAGAGGAAGCAGGACATTGGGCCTAAAAGCAACTCTGCTCTCTTCACAGAAGGGAATGTACCAGACTAGAAGTTTATCAATCTGCTTCCTTAAATTTTGTTCATCTAAGCATAGGGGATTATTTCATGTAACTTTTGGTATTTTGTAATTTGGGGGAAGGGAGACACCCAAGAATTATATCCAAGATTTGACCCCTTCCCCATTTAGTAACAATTCCACAATGAACACCCATAGAGAATAGCAAAGAAACCCATTTATCTAAACCATGATAGAACAAGAATTGGAGAAGATATAAAAAGACGATAGATAGATAGATAGATAGATAGATAGATAGATAGATAGATAGATAGATAGATAGATAGAGATAGATAGATGAATAAGATAACTGCTGAACCAAAAGAGAGGGTCCTGGATTTTATCCAAGAGGCAATCCCCTGAAGTCTCTAAAGTTGTAAGCTGAAAGTAGAAACATTATAGATTATACCTTTTTGCCTTTTCTTCTGAGTCTTTTTCTTTACCATCTTAAAGTGGTCTCTTCCAGCTTCTCTCTCAAAGGTGGAAGCTAAGTGTGGTTAAATGATGAGTCTAACTAATATATTATTCATGGAGTTTTGAGATGATTCCACCATTTTGGAAAGAAATTTGCAACTATGCCCAAAGGCCTATAAAACTGTGCATAGCCTTTGACCCTGCAGTGCCATTACTGGGGGGGTCTGTATCCCAAGGAAGACATAAAAGGAGTAAAAAGGACCTACATGTGCAAAAATGTTTGTAAGCAGCTCTTTTTGTGGTACCAAAAATTTAGAAAATGAGTAGATGCTCATCAATTGGGGAATGGCTGAACAAGTTGTGATATACAAAGGTAATGGAATATTATTTTTCTATAAAAATGATGAACAAGCTGATTTTAGAAAGGTCTAGAAAGATTAATATGAACTGATGCTGAGTGAAACAGGGAGAACTGAAAATATATTGTACACAATAACAGTAAGAATGTAGTATGATCAACTATGAAAGACTTGATTCTTCTCAGTGATTCAGTGATCCAAAGCAATCCCAATAGACTATGGGCAGAAAATGCCATCTACATCCAGAAAAATAACTAAGGAGACTGAATGTAAATCAACACATACTATACTTCATTTTGCTGTTTGTTTTTTATCTCTCCCATGGTTTTTCCCATTTACTCTGATTTTTCTCTCCCAACATGATTCATAAAACAATATGTGCTAAAAATAAATAAATTAAAGACAATTCTGAGGAACCATTACACACCTCTCAGATTGGCTAAGATGATAGGAAAAGATAAGGATGAATGTTGGAGGGGATGCGGGAAAACTGAGGCATTGATACATTGTTGATGGAGTTGTGAAGTGGAGAACTGTTGAACAAATTAAATAATATATTCAAGCCAAGTAGAGTTTGAAGACTCTTTTATCACTGAGGATTAATTAATTAAAGCAGATGATTAATAAATGTTTCTAGGTTCAGTGTGAACAATTTATACCTTGAAAATCAACAAATAGTATAACTATTAATTTGTTGTCAAAATTTAAGAGGACAGTAGAGAAAATGTTAAGAATGTGGATTAAATTTAGAAGTATACCGTGCTTTTTTAGAGATTCAGTTGTTGAATTTACTATTATACTACTGTATCAAACCAATCCCTTCCCCCAATTTTCCTGTTTTAGTTGAGAATATTATTATTCTTCTAGTATCCTCAATAAAACAGTTGGAGTCCTCTTTAAAGAGAGGGTTTGGGAAAATCTTTGGTCTCTCTTCTAGCCAATGCTTAGCATAATCCATGGCACAAAGAATCATTCTAGCTTACATTTGTAAATTAAAGTTTAGAAAACACTTATACACCTTATTTGACCATCACAGAAATTTTTATTATTGTCTCTGTTTTATAGATGAGTAAACTGAGGTGTACATATTAAATTAATTGCCCTGGGTTACCCACTAATTAAGTGTTGGAGATAAAATTTGAATTCATATTTTCCTGACTCCAAGTCCAACACTTCATCTTCCATACTACCTGATAGGTAAAAAAAAAAAATACTTAAGAAATGCTAATTGAATTAAATTGAATGAAATCAAGCAAAATTCTTTTCACCAGAAGAACAGAGGGTTAAGTACTGTATGTAATTAATGTCTCAAAACCAATGCATATTGGGAATGGGTAACGGGAATATGTAGGCTTCATTAATGTATTGGTAAAAAATCAATTTGTCCAATAAATAGCCAGTGTTTTAGAAACTATACCAAGACCTCGATGGAATTTGAAATAGCACAGTTAAATTTTAATGAGAAAAAAATTCCAGAAAAACTTTAGACTAGGAGTTCTTGACCTATTTATGTCATAGATCCCCTTGGCACTCTAGTTTGTTGAAGTCCAATAAACTCCTTCTCAGGTAAATTAATAAAACAAAATACTTAAGATACAACAAAATCAATTATATCGAAACAGTTGTCAATATGTTTTTTTAATTGCAAGTTTGTAGATCCTAGGTTAAGAATCCTTGATCTAGAGCAACATTTTTGAACTGTTGGAATATAACAGATTTCTACCAATCTTTGATATATTTACTTCCAAAGATCATTTCATATTTAAACAAACTTTTAAAAATAAAAAGACTTCCTTTTTTCTAAAATACCTCTCTTCTAACTGCAGGGTTCTTTCCTTTCTCCCATTTCCTGATCTCTTCCTACTATGTTGTTCACAGAGAATAATATTCAATTGTAGCACTTTAGCTATTTTCCCATTCTGCAGCACAACTTGGCTTATGAAATAATATGGAGAGTTTAAAGATAGAGGAAAGGGATTAACTAGGGTAACTAACAAAATAAAGAATCCTTAACAGTCAGAAGTCAACATGAGAAAGATAAATGTGTTGGAATGGAGAACTTAAAAAAGTGTATGTTGTGTGTATGTGTGTTAGACAAAAGGGGGGAGGGGAAGATAGGGATATGGGGGAGAAGAGAGGGAGAGAGAATAGTAACTAAAGATGAATCTTATCTGTTTCTCAGTTGTGCCTGCAAGTTTGCCTTGTTACATAGCACAAAAGCACTGGAATAAATATCATAGGATTTAGATCTGGAAGATTCTGTATTCTGGAGATCACCTGGGGCAATTTCCTTAATTTTACTCTTGTAATTATGTTATAAAATCGACAAATATCAAGAAACATAAACATTTTATATTATAGAGAAAAGTTTATATCGCTATATACATCTGTTATATATATTTTAAAATATGTATTACAATTGATATGATGCTTTTTTTCTTCCCTTCTGCTCTCTTATGAGTATTTTGTGTTTATTTCAAGTTCTTTCCTTTTTTCCCTTTAGTTACAGCAAAAGGTAATTCATGGAAATTAAATTAATTGCCTAAATTCACACATAAAATAAAGGACAGAACTGAAATCTAAATTCATATTCAGAGTTTTTTTTTCTCTTATGCTCTAAATTCAATAAGAGTTTTGAACAGAATTTGCAACATGTTTTTTTTTTTTACAGATCTAGATTTATGATCTGAACACCTTATAATGGTAAAGTAATATTTAGAATAATTTGTTGGGATTATTTGGTAGTAGTAGTCAAATTGACATGCAACTGAAAAGCAGAAAACATAAAATTATTCAGAATACACTGAGATTTGTGAAACTTTTAAGGATGTCTTCAACTTTCCAGGAAATTTTTAGGCTTACTGCAGATTGAAATGATGTTTTATTAATACCCTGAGTAAACAAGCATCTATGATCAATAAGAACCACATCTATGATCAATAAGAACCACATCTATGCTACCAATCTATGTTTGTGGTGATGCAAGTCCAGTAAGTTGGAAAGAATCCTTTATTCCATATATATGGTGGTAAGGCCTGTGAGATTCTTTTTATTAGCTCCTAATCATAGTTAATGCCTTTATTTTGGCATTATGCCTTCTCCATGAGGTGGGAATTAACTGGGCCATGGATACTTGGCCTTTAACATTTGTAGTTGATTCATTAAAGGCCAAGTCCAAAGCACCTGTCTGTGTCCTTGGGCTTGGATTTTAAAATAGAAACCAGAGACAGATTAATAGAATCAGAGCTGTGGCTCCTAAAAAGAAGCTGATCATCACAAATACAGTTACCCCTTCCATATTATAGAGGTTTGGGACGTGGCATCTCTGTGAGCTGAAAAATCCGTGTAAAAGTTTTTGGTTCTCCTTTCATAATGAGAAGTCTAATTTCTTTTCTCTTTTTTGGGATGGTGACAGTGCTTTATTGGGCTAAAGTATTTGATCATAGCTTCTGTGTCATTTACTGAACTTTGTATATCACCTGTGGCTTCTGCAAAACTCTTACAAAATTACCATTTATTTATTTTTTGCTGAGGCAATTGGGGTTAAGTGACTAGCCCAGGGTCACACAGCTAAGAAGTTTTAAGTTTCTGAAATCAGATTTGAACTCAGGTCCTCCTGAGTTCAGGGCTGGTACTCTATATACTGTACCACCTAGCTGCCCACCCCCCATTTAATTTCTTAAGTCAAATCTCAATATATTTAAACTGATTTTGAAGGGATAACTGTGTTTAGTTTTCTACAGGAAAATCCCAAAGAACTGTTCCTTATTCCCCAAAAGAGAACCATGTACAAAAGTTAACTAAGTGGAGTCAGTAAAGGAGGGAACTACATGACTTCAGAAACTGTAGTTATGAACTGGAAAGGTTATTGGCCCATGCTAGGACTGAAGGAGTGAGAACTATAAGCCTATAGAGGATTTCAAAAGAGGAGTTTCTGAACAAGCAGATAAATTCCTGTATCAAATCTACTAGATCCTGGGATCCTAGTTTCCTTAAATGTAAAATGAAGAAGTTGGATTTGATGACCTTTAAGGTTCTTCCCAATTTTCTTTATAATCATGCATAGATGACCACCACTTCTATTCAATATCACATTTCCTGAACCAAAGAAAAAGAGAAATTTCAGAAACAAGAAAGTACCAGATAATCAGGAACAGGAAGAGAATTGTGATGGAGAAATCTTTATATAGAATTGGGATTTATTAATTGTTCCCTAAGAGTTTGATAGAATTCATTTATAAAATAATCTGATCATGAATATGCGACTAGAAAAAAAAAATCTGGAAGCTCAAAGGAGAGAATAATAAAATTGAAAGTAAAAAAATAAAAGTAAGTTTAATTTTTTTTAATTGACCTGATAAATGGAGTTAAGAGCTGGATTTTAAAAAAATAAAATTAAAAAGTGATTTGTGTATTTGATTATAAAGGAAAGAAGAAAATAAAATTGCCAATCAAAAATGAACTTTGTAAATGTAACTCAACTCAACATGAAATTAAAATTATTATATATATATTTTGCTTGAATATATGCCAAGAAATTTGTCAATCTAGGTAAAATGAATGAATATCTACAAAAATATCAGATTAAAAAGGAAGAAATAGAATACTTAAATAACCATCTTAGAAAAATAAAAAAAAAAATTGAACACACTAAGCCAAAAAATACCTCGGACCAGTGAGATTTATAAGTGAATTCTACCAAATATTCAAGGAACAATTAATCCCAATATCATATAAACTATTTGGGGAAACAAAGTAGATAAAGAATCTTACCAACTTCTTTTATGTCACAAATATGGTTTTGATACCTAAACCAGAGAGAGCAAAAACAGAGAAAGAAAATTATAGGCCACTTTTCCTAATAAATATAGATACAACAAATTTAAATAAAATACTAACAAAGAAAATGCAGCAATATATTAAAAAGTCAAAGCACAGTGACTTGGTGGTATTTATATCAGGAATACAGGGCTGATTCAATATTAGAATGGAAAAAAAGCTCAAAATATAATTGACCATGTTACTAACAAAAATCATATGATTATATCAATAAATGCAGAAAAATCTATTGACAAAATACATATTAAAATACCATTGTATGGGGGGTAGCTAGGTGGCACAGTGGATAGAGCACCAGCCCTGAATTCAGGAGGACCCGAGTTCAAATCTAGTCTCAGACATTTAACATTTCTTAGCTGTGTGATCACTTGACCCCAGCCTCAGAAAAAGAAAAAAAAATACCATTGTATGTTAAAAATATATATCAAAATTCCATTCCTATTAAAAAGAGTAACCATACAAAAAGAGTCTTTCTTGAAATGATAAATAATATCTATACCTAAAACCAAGAGCAAGCATTATTTGTAATGGAGAAGAAAGCTAGAAGCCTTCCCAATTAAATCAGGGGTGAAACAAAGTTGTTCAATATCACCACTATTATTTAACATATTAGAATAAACTATAGCAATAAGACAAGAAAAAGAAATTGAAGTAATAAAAATAGTCTATAAGAAAATAAAATTATCATTCTTTGAAGTTCATATAATGGTATGCTTAGAGAAACTTAAGGAATCAACTAAAAGATTCATTGAAACAACTTACAACATTAGTAAAGTGTCAAGAGACAAAATAAGCCACATAAATCATCACCATTTCTAAATATTATTGACAAAATATAATAGAATGAGAAATTGCATTTCAGAAAATGTAAAATACTTAGGAGTCTACCTGCATAGACAAAACCAGGAACTATATAAGCACAATTACAAAATACTTTTTCACACAAATTAAAACATTTTCAAGCAAATAGAGAAATATTAATTGCTTACAAGTAAATCAAGTCAATATACTAAAATGAAAATTCTACCTAAATTAATTTATTCAGTATTATAAAAATTAAACTACAAAATAATTACTTTATACGGTTAGAAAAATAACACAATTCATCTAGAAGAAAAAAAGATCAAGAATATAAAGGAAATAAAGGGGAAAATGTGAAGTAAAATGGCTTATTAATACAGATTTCAAACTATATTACAAAATGCTGATCACCAGGGATGGGGGGGAACTAATATTGAATAAGAAAATAGCCTGTGGATCAGTGTAAAACATAATAGCAAATGACCATACCAATCTAATGTTTGATTAACCCAATGATTCAAGCTTTGGGAGCAAAATTCACCATTTGACAAAAATTTCTGGGAAAATTGGAAAGTCATTTGGTCAAAAGTAAATATAGATCAATATCTCACACCATATACCAAACTAAGGTCAAAAAGAGTACATAGTTTAGACATAAAAGTTGACATTGCAAATAAACTAGGGGAGCATGGAAATTTTTACCTGTTAGATTTAGGGAGAAGGAAAGAGTTTTTGAGCACATAAAAGACAAAGGTGATCATGGAAAGCAAAATAGATTCTTTTGATTGTATGAAATTAAAAAAATTTTTGCACAAACAAATCAATGAAGCCAAATTTAGAAGGAAACTGGGGTATACTTTACATCAAGTTTCTCTGATAAAGACATAGATTTTAATATATAGTGAACTAAGACAAAATTTTAGGGGGGAAAGAAGGAATGAAGGGAGGAAAAGAGCTATTTCCCAATTGAAAAACAGTAAAAGGATATAAACAGGTAATTTTCAGAAGAAGAAAACAAATCTATAAATAATCACATCAAAATGCTCTAAAATACTATTGATTAAATAAATTAAAATTAAGCAACTTTGAGGTACTATCTTACATCTATCAGATTGATTAACATGACCAAGAAAAATATTATAAATGCTGCAGGAAATGTGGAAAAATAGAATTGCTAGTTAATTATTGGTGGAATTGTGAACTAGTCCAACCATTTTGAAGACGAATTTGGAACTATTTTCAAAGGACCACAAAACTGTTCATACTCTTTGACCCAACAATCCAGCTAGTAGGCTTGTATCCCAAAAAGATCAAAGAAAAGAGGCAAGAGTCTATATGTACAAAAGTATTTATAGAAGCTTTTTTGTAATGCCAAAGAATTGAAAATTGGAGGAATGCCTATGAGTTGGAGAATGGCTAAACAAGTTGTGATGCAAGGAAACTACTCTGCTATAAGAAATAATAAACAGGATGATTTAAAAAAAAACCTGGAAAAATTAATATGAACTGAAGTAAAATTAAGTAAGCATAATCAGGAGAATATTGATGATTAGCTACTTTGATCAATTCAAAAAATTCCAAAGGACTCCTGATGAAAAATGCTTATCCAGAGAGAGAGAGTACTATTGAATTCTGAATGCAGATTGAAACACAATTTTTCATATTTTTACATTCCTTGATTTTTGTTTTTGTTTTTATAACATGGTTAATTTAAAAATTAGTTTTGCATGACTTCACATTCGTAATTGATATCATATGCCTTGCCTATTCAATGGGTTGGGGAGGAGCTTGGGGAAGGAGAAATAAGGTAATTGTAAATCCATAGAAACTGATGAGGTTTCTGGAGAGAGTGGAGAATTGGGGGAGAGGATCTAAGACCAAATTTAGAGAATAGATGATGAAGCAATAAAAAAGATTGAGAGGAAGGCAGGTAGAAAAACATCACAAAAACTAAGACAGGAGAAAGTATTCAGGAGAAGGTACTATGAAATGTAGTACATAGGTCTATAAAGATGAGGACCGTAAAAAAGCCATTATGTCTGAGAACATCATTGGTAATTTTGGAGTGAGCTATTACAGTTGAGTGAAGAGGCTAGAACTTGAACTGAATAGGGTTGAGTGAGAGAAGAAATAGAGGCAGGAATTGGAGATGTTTTCTGAAGAAGTATGATTGAGAAAGATAGAAAATAAGTAAGATAATAGCTCGAGGGGACAGTAGTAATTAACAAATGCTATTTAAAGAGTAAAAAAAAGAAGAGATTATTTGAAAGCAGTAATAGAAAATAATATAGATAAGGAAAGGCTAAATATTAGGGAGGGGGAGAGAATTGAGGTTGTAACCAGCTAGAGAAAATAGAATAGAATGGGATCAGACACATGTGTAAAGAGATTATGTTAGCAAGGAGAAAGGACATATTTTTGCCAAAAATGAGAGAGTAGAAGATGGTGTCAAGGGGTTTTGAGATATAAACAATGAAAATAAAAGGAGCTCACATTAAGTAGATCAGGTGACCCTTTTCCCTTTTTTGTGGCACTCTAGAAATGATTCTGAACTTCTTCGGAAAAGCCCTGAATAGGCACATGAAGTAAAGAATATGGAATATGAAAAGCCTTGTAGATTGGACTTGGTCCAAGTAAATCCAGAGAGATGATTCTGGGGCAAATTACACTTAAAAGTTACACATTAGGAAAGGAAGGTTGAGCTAGATGACCTTTAAAGATCCTTTTAGGTCTAAATTTATCATATTTTTAACTGTAGAGTCATGACAAAAGGCAAGTATCATTTCTACTTTAACAAGCACTTCATTGCCATGGAAGGTGAGCCTTGTTCAGCAGAACAAAAGGTCAGCTTAAAAATGGAATTCTTTTTAATTTGTCTTTGCTTACTTTTGAGTGCTAGAATTTCCCTTCAGGGAAGAGCACAATGCCATTTATATGACCATTTATTTGACTTAAAAGGGAACAATTCCTCCACAATGCCAATAAGAGGGCTTGTGTATGTTATATAAATGTATGGTAAGGAAAATCCACCTCTTAAAGTTAATGTAGTTTGTGTGATTCAATTTATTTGTCTTATGTTTGGAAAAAATCTGGATTTAGAATACTGTATATCATGAGTAAATTAATTCTTGGTTTCAACCATCCCAATCCATAATAACTAAAAAGGTGATTTTGAAATTTAGTATCCTCCCAGTTTATAACCCAAGTCAATTCTACCATCTTTCTTCAGCCAATTCATCACTTTATCACTGCATACTGTTCCTCATTTTTTTGTTTGTTTGTTTGTTTTTTGTTAGTTATCAGTACCCACCATCTTATCATTGTCTGCAGGTATAGGTACCACATCTTACATCTGAGTTTGACCTTAGGCATCAGGGGCCTGGCAGTAGGCTAGATTTCAAACTCTTATCTTTAATCCTAGTCAGAAATTGTCATTTTCAACAGGAAAAAATGAGTAATCAGCTTTTCACAGATTCTGAATGGATTAAAAAACCTTCTTTGGCTTATAGACAAAAAATTATCTTCCTTTTATGTGAACGTATCGCACTGAAATTCAATGCTCTATTTAAAAGGTTCACAGCAGCTAATTAACTGGCATTCATTAGGCACTTTACTATATTCCAGGTACTTTGGATAAAGTGCTGGATATATAAAGAAAAGAAAAAATATGAACCTTGTCCCCAAGTGCTCACATTTTATTAGGGAAAACAATATGCAAATAATGATGTACAAAAAAGTGACTATAGTCTTAATAGGAGTCTATCTTAGAGGAAAGGACTAATATAGACTGGGGATGGCAGAAAAATAAAGGGAAAGAATCAGTACGTCTATAAAATGTGAAATTTGAGTCTAATCTTAAAGGAAATCAGTGAAGTCAGTAGGTAGATGTAAAGAAAGAGAATATTCTAGGCTCTGTAGACTTTCAGTTGGGTATGAATCCTAACACCTCTTCTTTCCCACACTTTCTTTTGGAGTCTCCTAAATGCTGACAACATGTACATCAACTTCATCATTTATGTATGTATCCCTGGAAAGAATATTGCCATGATAAGTAAACTTATCTACAGCATTCAAAATTTCTCCATTTCCTGTGAACAATAGTTCCACATATGGCTCAGTGCTCATTGAGTAGAACTTCAGTTTTCTTAATGTTGACCACCAAGCCAAAATCAGCACAATGGCAAAGAATTACTCTATCTGTAAAAACAAACAAACAAGCAAACAAAAAAAAACATGCACCAACTCTTTTTCCCCTTTGATTTTGTCTAGTAGATTCTCAAGCTAAATACTTTACCATCAGTGTGGAAGATGATCTTGATGTTGGAATGGAGGGAACTTCTTGTGGGAGAACCCATAAATTAGTGACTTGGTATTTTACCTGGAACATATAATAAATACATGTTGACTGACTGACCAATAGCACAAGTAGATTCTGATGAGTGAGAGAAATTACATGAAATGAGTTAGAATTCTTTTATAGGCGTGCATTATTTGTGGGGACTAATGACTACATTTTACATAATTAAATCTTTGCACAGTATAGTTTCAAATACATGCAATTACTTCATAGGATTCTGCATGCACATTAATTCAGATCTCACTGGAGAGAATTCCTAGAGAGTTGTCTGAGGAACAACTCACAGGTTAAATTATTTGCATGTGACCATACAACTAATAAGTGTTAGAGGTGGGAATATGAATCTTAATCTTTCTTGCTACAAACAGTGCTCTATCTACTACATCACAATGACTCTAATTAATATCTGTGTCATCTTGCACAAATAATTACTTTGGTACTTCAAAAGAGTCCAAAGGAAAGGTCACTAAATCCATGAACTTAGTCACCAGATCAAACTTTTGTAAAAAAATAAAAAGAAACAAGAAACAAGAAACTACAATACATATGAATAAATACTTCAAAGTAAAAATCTAGCAATAGATTGAAAATGCAAATACATAGAAGTGAAAGAGAACCAGAAGAGAATTTTTTTAAAAGGACATATTCCCTGCTTTGGATTATTATTCAAATTTTGTTTGCTTAGGAGAGTACAAGTATTAATTAGAGTCATCATGATATAATGGATATAAGACTGGGCCTGGAATAACAAAGGCTTCAGTTCAAAACTCATCTCTAGTATTCCTAACTATGTGACCTTGATGAAGTTACTTAACCTATGTGTACTGCAAGTAACCCCTTAGGGCTTATTTATTATATTTATCAGTCATTTAACAAACATGCATTAAACATAATCATAATTTTATTGCTTTGCTCTTCTCCCTTCCTGCTCACTTTTTTAGATAACTAATTTCTAATATACCTCAAATCTTTTCTTCAGATCTAATTTTTTATTTTATTTATTTTCTATAGAACCTCTTCACAATACTGTACTACTTTTAGATCAAACCTAAAAGCTCATTATCTCCATGGTATCATCCAATTCCAATTTTTTCAGTATTGTTTATGTAGTTTCATCTTCCCAGATGCTAAGGCTTAATATGCTGCAGACATCTTGGACATTTCTCATCCCTAGTAGTAACATGGAAAATGAGAACAATTTTCATTAATTAGAGATTGTAGGAGCATAGATTTAGAGTTGGAAAGGATATAGAGATCATCTAGTCTATTCTGTGAAACCTAGAAAAGGTGATTGACTTGCCCAAATGAAAAAGAGATTTTCATAATGTTTTTTTGTCATCAAGTGTTGGGATAATTGATTGGATTTACAAGTTGTTATTTAGATATTTTAACATTCTGTGGATCCAACCTCACTCTTAAATGAATATCTGAACATTCTAGAATTTCATTCTAATTATTTATTTTAACCTTTGTAATTCTAGCAAATATGGTTCTCTAGCAGCACAACCAATGAATCTGTGAATCCCTAACTTGGGAAATGAGAGAAATAAACAATATGTTGGATTTAACTAACATAAATTTCAGTTTTCAGATTGTCAGCATTTTAGGGTATCATTTCCAGATGGGAAGAGGATGGAGTGAGCAACTACTGTCTCACAGGGAACACCTTCTACAACAAATGGAATGAATTAAAACATTAAAAGTCAAAGGTGAAAGCTCTAAAGCTTCCTTTTCAGGGCTGGAAATATAAAGTGATTTATTTCTTTATTTACAGGTTAGGAGTGTAAAAATTTACACTTTCCTTTGCCTTACCACAAACTTTTTCCACACATTCACAGAGCTGCTTGGAATGTGAAGTTGGGCATTTTTAGCTGTATCCCTTTGTTTCACCCCAGTGACTGGGCGGAGAGTAAAAGAAGAGGTCAATTTGACCTATGCAAACATGTCAGTAAAATCAAATTAATGCACTGAAGTAACTCAGATACTGAAGTGTGAGCATTTGATTCATATATGATTTGAACACTAAATTGAGAAAAATGTAGAAATTGTGAAATAAATAAATCAGATCTTGAGATTTGATTCCCAATAAAGGAAATGAGAGTTCTGATGATTCTTACTCTACTTTTGCTTCTATATATTATTTTTGCATTTAATTTTCAAAACTTTGCTTGCTCTGTTGAGATTTTATTTAATTTGTGAATACTATAGGGTTTATGTCAAAAGTCATCAATCCTTAAATCTTTTCTTGATAAAAACTTACTTGAATCTACTGATTTTTAACATTCATATTTCATGTCTCTTGTTAGTAGAAGTTCACCTTCATAGCAACCCTATAACCCTTCAATAGCCTTAGAAACAGATTTATTTTACATGAATGGAAACTATTAAGTAGTAACTTGGTGCTCTATATAGCAATTTTAGACTTTTTTTTTTTCTATTGCTAGCAACAATCTTGTCCTAATTAAGAGTTGGATATTTTCCTGTCCACATCTGGAAATAAGAATCTATCAAACTATTTTTGTCAGTCATTATTAACAGTTCTTTGCACATCATCTTAGAAAAATTATTCAGGATGGCACTTGAATATTGCTAAGTCACTTCAAAGAATATATGTTAGTTGTTTCCAAAGCACCTGCACAATTCTTCTAGATACTATTATGACACTATACATTTTCTTTTTAAACGTCCAGTAGGACACATTCTCCCTCAAACCCACAAGAGGGCACTAGTTTAACATCTTTTGGGGGACATATAGTTAACCAGTATAAATTCTCCTTTGAATTTGGTTTCTTAGGAAGCTTGATGCCTGGCTACAGAGAAGAATTCACAGTAGCCTTGCTTGCATTTAACACAGGAAGGAAGAAGCTGGGAGAAAATGTCTAAAGATATGTATCTTTCCCTAGATCAAAGTGCATCTATCAGGGGGTCAGAAAGGCAGACGAGACTCTATCACTCTCTTGAAGGTCCTGCTATGACATATTTGTCTGTCAGTCTTAATTGTACCTTAAATTTCAGGGTAATGAAAGGAAGATAATTCTCTCACAATTCCTTTTGAAAGTATACTCTGATACATGTGTTCTCTGATGACATCATGTGCCTAATTATTAACACTGTAGAGATAAAAAAATGGGACACTGATGCTCATGCACCTATAATAGAGAGTATAACTGTGTATACTTCTTTTAGGAGTATGCTTATGCAGGAAGTGTTGCTGTTTCATAGGAGATCAGGGAGAAGAGTAATAAGAAAATGAAGACAGAGCTAATCAGGAAAACCTGAGTTCAAATTCCAACTCATGTACTCCTTGTGTGACCTATGTAAGTTCATAATATTTTTCAGCTTTAGTGCCTATGTGTAAAATGCACATAACAATAACACCTCTCAGGGGAAATCATGAAAATCAAATGAAATAATAAAGTTAGTAGCTCTTATCATCAATTCAACTTAATTTGATTTTGAAGGTATTATGGCAGTAAGCTGCAGTTGTCTTTCCCTTTGGGGAATTCCAAAATGTTTAGTCCCTGGCCTAAAGGGACAGAAGTATAGAAAGAAGATTGATAAGAGGTCAGAAAATTTAAATGTATTACCTCATATCTGATGCTGACTTGCTTAGTCAGGCCATAGCCAAACTGGAGAGAGTCCTAGAGAATGTTGAGCTACTAGTATTATTTTCACATGAAATCTACCTTTGGCTGCAACAGATGTATGGGTAGAAAGGAAATATTTTTACTCAGCTTTCAAACAGGAACAACTGACAAATAACTCATTGTAATTTTGCCCTGAATTGGAAAGCCTAGAGTAAATATCTTACTAGGTCCAAGTTAGGACTTGTTTGGAGGAGAACTTGAGTTTTTGGATTTAGGGCTCAAAATTTTGGACTTAAAGTCTTCTCTCCTCAATATCTAAAGCCAATGAGTCTCAGTTAAGTAATTTCTTTCTTTGTAATACATTTTATATCCATTGTTTCTTTTCATTCTGATTGATACTTTCTTAATCCAAGCCCATATTTTGTCATATCTGGATGATTTCAAAGTATTATTCTGATATCACATGTGGTAGTGAGGTGACCATATATTATTTTTTTAATATTTTAAAAAGTTTTTATTAAATACGTTTTAAAGATTTCATAGCTTTCTTATTGTATCAAATAATTTAACCAGGAACAACAAAGCTAGAATGACTGGGATTTTATCTAAACTTTCTATCTAAAAAAGAGATTATATGTAGTCAGTTTACAAGCATTGACTGATGCTTTTATCATGTGCCAGCAACCTTAAAAATTCTGAGATAGGTTGGAGCCAAGATAGCAGAGAGTAGGCAGAACATTGCCTGAGCTCTCCCCACTTTCCCTCCGAATCAATGGTAGGTCAAGCCTCTGAACATATTTTGGAGTGACAGAAACCACAAACATTTGAAATGTAATAATTTTTCCAGCTTAAGTTATCTTGGAAGGGCATCAGGAAATGTCTGTCTCAATTGGGCAAGAAGGAATGTAGCTCAGTATAGGGATCAGTATATTCCCTGATGTAGGGAATCTATCAAAAGACTTTTAGCCAAAATATTTCAACTACTATGTACCGATTTAGAAGGCTATTGGTCATTAGACTAGCTATGAGAACTTCAAAGCAACTATAGAAGGACAATTGTGAACCTCTGAACCCTAGCATGGTAGGTGAGACTCAGCCAGGCTCACACAGATCAGCGGGGAAGCCTATAGCACCACTAGCCCCAATACACTGAGAAGTCTTCTACAGAAGAAGCTCTGAACAATCATCCTTGTGCCCTAGTTGCAGACATCAGACTTTAAAAATGAGCAAAAATTCAAAAAGAGCTCTGACCATAGAGAGCTACTATGGATTCAAGGAAGATCAGAACACAAATCCAGAAGAAGACGACAAAGATAAAATGACTTCAGTTGAACCTCAATGGGGGATATGAACTGGCCTCTAGTTCAAAAGTCTTAGAAAAATAAAAAATAGGATCTTAAAAGAGAGATAGAAGAAAAATTGGGGAAAAAATAGAGCTATGCAGGAGAATTATGAAAGTTTTTTTTGGGAAAGACCAACACCTTGGAAAAGGAAGCACAGAAATTGGTTAAAGACAATAACTACTTAAAAATAAATTTGGCAAAATGGAAAAAAATAGAATGAAGAAAACAACTTACTAAAAAATAAATTAGGTGAAATGAAAAAGGAAAACAACTTAAAAATAAAATTGGCAAAATGAAAAAAAAATCCACTGGACAAAACACCAAACAAAAATTTTCCAAATACAATTGGCCAAATGCAAAAGGAGGTAGGTAAAAAAGCTTATTGGAAAAAATAATTCACTAAAACTCAGAATTGGACAAATGGAAGTGAATGACTTAATGAAACATTAAGAATCAGTAAAAAAAAAAAAAAAAAAATAGAGGAAAGTACAAAATATCTCATTGGAAAAACAACTCATCTGGAAAATAGATCCAAGAGGGATAATCTAAGAATTATTGAGCTACCTGAAAGCCATAATGGAAAAAAAAATCAAGTCAAGAAATGAAAAGGAAAAGTGGCCTGATATCCTAGAACCAGAGTATAAAATCGTCATTGAAAGAATCCACCAATCTCTTCCTAAAGGACACCCCAAAATGAAAACCCTAAGGAATACTATAGTTAAATTCCAGAATTATCAGATCAAAGAGAAAATACTGCAAGCAACCAGAAAGAAACAATTCAAATATCAAGAAGCCATAATCAATATTACACAGGACTCAGAAGATTTCACATTAAAGGATTGAGAGACTGGAATGTGATATTCCAGAAGGCAAAGAAGCTTGGACTATAACCAAGAATCAACTATCCAGAAAAATTAAGAATTATCTTTCAGGAAAAAAACATGAATAATCAGTGAAATAGGGGATTTTCAATTATTTTTGATGAAAAGACCAGAACCAAACAGAAAACCTGATCTCCAGATGCAAGACTCAGGAAAAGCATTAAAAATCCTACTTTTTAAAGATTAAATTTTTTACATACCTCGTTGGGAGGATCATATGTGTAATTCTAGAAAACTGTAACTTTGTCAGGATAGTTAGCAGAGATATACTTAGAGAATATAGGTATAAGTTCATTTTAATGTGATGATGTTAAAAAAAGGAATTAGGAGTGGAAAATCATTGTACTGGAAGAAGAAGAAAGAAGAGGTATAACAGGATAAATTACACTACATGATGAGGCACAAAAGACCTATTAAAATTGAGGGAAAGATTAGGAGTACGATGAAAATTGTTTGAACCTTAATCTCATCAAATTTGGCTCAGAAATGCAATAACATACATACTTAATTTGGTATAGAAATTTGTCTTATCATATAGGGTACTAGGAGGGGGGAAGGGAGAAAGAAAAAACAAGGCTAATAGAAGAGAGGGCAAAAATAAAAGGGGAAAAGGATAAAAAAGGAAAACTAAAAAAAAAAGAAAGGCAGATTGAGGGAGGTGGTGGTCAGGAGCCAAAAACACTGGTGAGGAGAGAAAGGGTAAAAAGAGAGAGAACAGAATAACTTAGGAAAAAATAGGATGGTGGAAAAAACAGTAATCTTAATTATGAATGTGAATAGGATGAACTTTCATGCAACACAAATGGATAGCAGAGTTGATTAAAATCCAGAATCCTAAAATATATTATTTACAACAAACACAATAAAAGCAGGAAGATACTTAAGGAAGTGGAAAAGTAAAGCCAAGAAGCTGCTCAAACTTTCCCAGTTTCCCTCAAAAACTACATGAAATCAAGCCTCTAAACAGAGTCTGAAAGAATGAAACCACTCTTCAATTGAAGATGAATTGGAAAAACTTCAAGAAAGGTCAGTCTCACTGGAGTGAAAAGGGTATTCAGCTCAGTTCAAACAGTCTCTGGGAAAGCTGGTGAGAGGGTCTTACATGGCAAATGAGCAACTGAAACCTTCAGTCCTGGATCAATAGAGGAGTAGATCAGAGGGATAGAATCCAGACCCAGATCAGATGTCAAACTCTGATAAACCAGGGTATTTCTTGAAAAGAATAGGCAAAACTACCGCTACAAGCACAAGGGAGCCCCTATGCTCAAAGTGAAGGGTCAGGGCTGCACAGAAAGATTAGAACAGCTCTCCCTTTGCCCCAGGAGCAGAGCTCTATCACAAAAGTTTAAAAAAAGAGGAAATAAACAAAAGAAAAGGAAAGAAAATGAGCAAGAAACAAAAGAACCTTGCCCATAGAAAGCTACTATCATGACAGGGAAGACCAAAACACCAACTCAAGTAAGATAAAATGTCCATAGAAGAAATCTCCAAGAGTGATATGAATTGGTCTCAAGCCTGAAAAGCATATACAAATATGCTACTGATACCAAAACCAGGAAGAGTCAAACTGAAAAAGAAAATTATAGACCAATCTTCCTAATGAATATTGATGCAAACATTTCAAATAAAATATTAGTAAAGAGACTGCAGCAACTTATCAGCATAATAATACACTATGACCAAGTGGGATTTATACCAGAAATGCAAGGCTGGTTTAATATCAGAAAACTATTGTCTTGATTGGCTATATCAGTAAGAGAACTAAGAAAAATCATATGATAATCTCAATATATGCAGAAAAAGCTTTTATCAAAATATAATCCCCCCTATTAAAAACACTAGAAAGCATAGGGATAAAGGGAGCTTTCCTTAAAATAATAAGCAGTATCTATTTAAAACCAACACATGGCATTATTTATAATAGAGAGAAGCTGGATGAATTAAAATCTTGCTAAAGTTGTTAATTATTTTCAGTAGGTTTTTGGATGATTTTGTAGGATTATCTAAGTATATCATCATATCATCTGCAAAAAGTGATAATTTTATTTCTTCATTGCCTATTCTAATTCCTTTAATTTCTTTTTCTTTTCTTTTTGCTTTTGATTATTCTCTCCCAATATAATTCATAAAGCAATGTGTATTAAAATAAATAATTAATTTGAAAAAAGAATAAAGGTAAAAAACTGGAGCAGAATATATTATGCTTTGGCTGAAGTAAAAAAAAAGAAAGAAAGAAAGAAAGAAAAGAAAGCAGGGTTTGTGATCCTGATCTCAGAACAAGCAAAAGCAAAAATAGATCTAATTGCAAAAGACAAAGAATAAAATTACATCTTGCTTAAGGATACCATAAATAATTAAATAACATCAATACTAAAAATATATGCACCAAATGATATAGCATCCAAATTCCTACAGGAGAATTAAGAGAGTCGCAAGAAGAAATAGACAGCAAAACTATACTACTAGGGAATCTCAACATCCCTCTATCAGAACTGGATAAATCTAACCACAAAGAAATAAGAAAGAAATTAAGGAGATGAAAAGAATATTAGAAATTTTAAGTATGATAGACCTTTGGAGAAATTTAAATAACGATAGAAAGGAATGCAATTTTTCTCAGTGTTAGAAGCATCTACATAAAAACTGACAAGGCATTAGTGTATAAAAACCTAAAAATCAAATGCAGAAAGGTAGAAATAATAAATGCATCCTTTTCATATCATGATGCAATAAAAATTATATGTAATAAAGAGCCATTGAAAAACAGACCAAAACTAATTGGAAATTAAATAATCTAATTCTAAAGAATTTTAAAACTGGATAATTTCATTCAAGAGAATGACATTAATGAGACAACATACCAAATGTCATAGGATGCAGCCAAAGCAGTTCTTAGAGGAATTATTTTTTTATCTCTTGATGCTCACATGAATAAAAAAGAAAAAGAGAAAATCAATGAACTAAGCATGCAACTATTATAAAAATAATAAGTTAAAAACTCCCAATTAAATACCAAATCAGAAATTCTGAAAATCAAAGGAAATAAGAAAATTATTGGACTAATAAACAAAAAAAAACAAACAAACAAAAAACTAAGAGTTGGTTTTATGAAAAAGGAAACAAAATAAAGCTTTGGTTAGTTTGATTAAACAAAGGAAAAAAGAAAATCAAATTGCCAGTATAAAAAATGAAAAGAATGAATTTACCCCCATAAAGAGGAAATCAAAGCAATAATTAAGAGCTATTTTGCCCAATTGTATGCCAATAAATATGATAATCCAAGTAAAATGGATGAATACATATAAAAATATAGATTGCCCAGATTAACTGAGAAGGAAATGAATTACTTGGTCCCAATTTTTAAAAAAGAAATTGAACAAACAATTAATGAACTCCCTAAGAGAAAATTTTCAGGATCAGATGGAGTTACAAGTGAATTCTACCATACATTTAAAGTACAATTAATTCCAATACTATGTAAACTATTTGGAAAAAATATGGGAAGAAGGAGTACTTACCAAATTCCTTCTATGACACAGATATGGTGCTGATATGTAAAAAAGGAAGGGCAAAAACAGAGAAAGAAAATTATAGACTAATTTCCCTAATAAATATTGATACAAAAATCTTAAATAAAGTATCATCAAAGAGGTTACAGCAACTTTTCATCAGGACAATATAATATAACCAAGAGCAATTTATACAAGAAAAGCAGCATTGGTTCAATTTCAGGAAAACTATCAGCATAATTGAAGATACCAATATCTGGATTTACACACATATATTGTATCTAAGTTATACTGTAACACATGTAAAATGTATGGGATTGCCTGTCATCTAGGGGAAGGAGTAGAGAGAGGGAGGGGAAAATTTGGAAAAAATTAATACAAGGGTTAATGTTATAAAAAATAATTACTCATGCATATATACTGTCAAAAATTTTATAATTATAAAATTTAAAAAATAATAATAAAATTTTAAAAAGAAGATACCAATATCAAAACTAACAAATCATATGATTATCTGAATAGATGCAGAAAAGGTATTTGACAAAATATAACAACCATTCCCATTAAAAACACTAGAAAGCATAGGAATAAATGGAATTTTCCTCAAAATGACAAGTAGCATCTATTTAAAATCACCAAGAATCAAGATATATAATGGTGATAATTTAGAAGCATCCTCATCAGGGGTGAAACAAAGTTGGCCATTATCATCACGATTATTCAATATTGTACTAGAAATGTTAGCTTTAACAATGAGAGAAGAAAAAGAAATCAATGGCAGCGTGGAGGCAGACAGCTGCTTGAGCTCCTCGTCTTCTCTCAGAACTTACTTCATGACAAGGCTCTGACTTAATGCTTGACCCAGAAAGAAATCCACAAATAATCACCAAGAGAAGACATCCTTGAAAGTCACCAGAAAAGGTCTGTGTTTGCTCGGGGGAGGGTCAATCAGACTGGGCGCAGACTGAGGGCAGGCAGCCAGAGCAAGACAGGCAGCTCACACAGCTCAGACCTGAGGGGGAGGAGTGTGATCTCTGCCGTTTCTGCTAAAGGGCTTTTGCCCCAGTGTGGATGCTCCGTCTTGGCAGCAAGCCAGGAGCAGGGAGAGGGTGTAAACACCGGAGGTGAAGATTAAAACCCCAGAAAGCCAGCATCTCTCAGAGCCCGGCCACCCCCAACCCCCACCTGGACTGACTCAGTGAATTCTCGGAGCCTCACAGCGCAGACTCAGTACAGTCATTGCTGTTCTGTTAGTGGCTCTCTGCTGCCCTACCCCCAGTCTATAGAGGAAGCCCATTAATACCATCTAGCCTCATCCCCCGCAAAACAGACCAATTGTTTCTCTTGTCAATTTGTTTTCTTTGATTCCTACTCTGACAAAATGAACAAAAAATTCAAAAGGGCTCTAACCATTGACAGCTTCTGTGTGGAGAGGGAGCAGACTTCAAATGCTGAGGAGACTAGGAACAGACTGTCCCCAGATGTATCCCCTGGGAGGGATATAAGCTGCTCCTCAATACAAAAGAACCTCATAGAGGAAATCAAAAAGGCTCTCACAAGAGAGCTGGAAGAGAAATGGGAAAAGGAAAGGGAAGCTTGGCAAGAGAGCCTGGAGAAGTCATCCCATGCATTCAAAGACAGAGTGGATAAAGAAATCAAATCATTGAGAAACAAGATTAGTGAGCTGGAAAAGGTAAACAACTCCAAGGAAAACAGGATTAGTGAGCTGGAAAAGGTAAACAACTCCAAGGAAAACAGGATTAGTGAGCTGGAAAAAGAAATCAGCTCTCTAAAAAATAAAATGGATAAAATGGAAAAAAATTCCATAGAAGATAAAAACTCAATTGGACAATTACAAAGAGATATAAAAAAAGTGAGTGAAGAAAATACATCATTGAAAATTAGACTGGAACAAGTAGAAACGAATGACTCAAGGAGAAACCAAGAGGTAGTCAAGCAAAACCAGAGAAATGAAACAATTGAAAAGAATGTCAAGTACCTTACCAGAAAGACAACAGACCTGGAAAACAGATCCAGGAGAGACAATTTGAGAATAATTGGACTCCCTGAAAAATGGGAGGAAAAAAAGAGCTTGGACACCATTTTCGAGGAAATTATCAAAGAGAACTGCCCAGACGTTCTGGAAACAGAGAGTAAAATAGACATTGAAAAAATTCATCGATCACCTACTGAAAGGGACCCTAAAATCAAAATGCCAAGAAATATAGTGGCCAAGTTAAAGAACCATCAGACAAAGGAAAGATATTGGAAGCTGCTAGAAAAAAACAATTCATATATGGAGGATCCACAATAAGGATAACCCAGGATCTAGCAGCGTCCACATTAAAAGAACGCAGGGCCTGGAACATGCTATTCCGAAAGGCTAAGGAACTTGGTATGCAGCCAAGAATAACTTACCCAGCAAGAATGAGCATCGTTTTCCAGGGAAGAAGATGGACATTTAACGAAATAAATGAATTCCATCTATTTTTGATGAAAAAACCAGACCTACATAAAAGATTTGATCTTCAAATACAGAACTCAAGAGATTTCTAAAAAGGTAAAAAGAAATCTTGAGAACTATACTTCTGTCAAAAAAATATGTAAAGAACATATGTACAATTTGTCTTAGAAACTAGAGGTGGAAAGGAAATTATATCATAAAAAAAGTGTAAAGTGGTGGTACTACATCTCATGAAGAGGCAAAGGTAACCTATTATATCTGAGAGAAAGAAAGGAGGGAGATGAACATAGCGTGTATCAATAGACATATTCAATTTATGGTGAAACTTCTTCCACTTCATTGAAAAGTGAAAGGGAAGGAGTAAGCTAAGGGGAAGGGAATACAGTAATTTCGAGGAAAAGGGGTAAAATAAGGGGAGGATCTTTAAGGTGGAGGAGGGATCCTAAAAAGGGAGGGCTGTGAAAAGCAAGTGGTGTTCACCAGTTTAATACTGGATAGGAGGGTAAAAGGGAAGGAAAGGGGAAAAGCATAAGCAGGGGTTAATAGGATGGCAAGCAATATAGAATTAGTCCTTCTAACCATAAATGTGAATGGGGCAAACTGCCTCATAAAGAGGAAGCAGTTAGCAGACTGGATTAAAAGTCAGAATCCTACTATATGTTGTTTACAGGAAACACACCTGAAACAGGGTGAGAAGTTCAAACTAAAAGTAAAAGGGTGGAGCAGAATCTATTATGCTTCAGGCAAAACCAAAAAAGCAGGAGTAGCCATCCTCATCTCAGATCAAGCAAAAACAAAAATTGATCTAATTAAAAGAGATAAGGAAGGGCATTATATCCTGCTAAAGGGCAGCATCAATAATGAAGCAGTATCAATATTAAACATATATGCACCAAGTGGTGCAGCATCTAAATTCTTAAAAGAGAAATTAAGAGAGCTGCAAGAGGAAATAGATAGCAAAACTATAATAGTGGGAGATCTCAACCTTGCACTCTCAGAATTAGATAAATCAAACCACAAAATAAATAAGAAAGAAGTCAAAGAGGTAAATAGAATACTAGAAAAGTTTGATATGATAGATCTTTGGCGAAAGCTAAATGGAGACAGAAAGGAATATACTTTCTTCTCAGCAGTTCATGGAACCTATACAAAAATTGATCATATACTAGGGCATAAAAACCTCAAAATCAAATGCAGTAAGGCAGAAATAGTAAATGCATCCTTTTCAGACCATAATGCAATCAAAATAACATTTAATAAAAAGCCAGGGGAAAATAGACCAAAAAATAATTGGAAACTAAATAATCTTATACTAAAGAATGATTGGGTAAAACAGCAAATCATAGCCATAATTAATAACTTCACCCAAGAAAATGACAATAATGAGACATCATACCAAAATGTGTGGGATACAGCCAAAGCAGTAATAAGGGGAAGTTTTATATCTCCACAGGCCTACTTGCATAAAATAGAGAAAGAGAGGGCCAACGAATTGGGCTTACAACTAAAATTGCTAGAAAAGGAACAAATTAAAAACCCCCAGACAAACACAAAACTTGAAATTCAAAAAATAAAAGGTGAGATTAATAAAATTGAAAGTAAAAAAACTATTGAATTAATTAATAAAACTAAGAGTTGCTTTTATGAAAAAACCAACAAAATAGACAAAGCCTTAGTAAACCTGATTTAAAAAAGGAAAGAGAAAAAGCAAATTGATAGTCTTGAAAATGAAAAGGGTGAACTCACAACTAATGAAGAGGAAATTAGAACAATAGTTAGGAGCTACTTTGCTCAACTTTATGCCGATAAATTCGATAACTTAAATGAAATGGAAGAATACCTTCAAAAATATAGCTTGCCCAGATTAACAGAGGAAGAAGTAAGTAGTCTAAATAGTCCCATCTCAGAAAAAGAAATAGACCAAGCTATTAACCAACTTCCTAAGAAAAAGTCCCCAGGACCACATGGATTTACAGGTGAATTCTACCAAACATTTAAAGAACAACTAACTCCAATGCTATGTAAACTATTTGAAAAAATAGGGATTGAAGGAGTTCTACCAAATTCCTTCTATGACACAGACATGGTACTGATACCTAAACCAGGTAGATCAAAAACTGAGAAAGAAAACTATAGACCAATTTCCTTAATGAATATTGATGCTAAAATCTTAAATAAGATATTAGCAAATAGACTTCAGAAAATCATCCCCAGGATAATACACTATGACCAAGTGGGATTTATACCAGGAATGCAGGGCTGGTTTAATATTAGGAAAACTATTAGTATAATTGACCATATTAATAATCAAATTAATAAAAACCATATGATCATCTCAATAGATGCAGAAAAAGCATTTGATAAAATCCAACATCCATTCCTACTAAAAACGCTTGAGAGTATAGGAATAAATGGACTATTCCTTAAAATAATAAGGAGCATATATTTAAAACCTTCAGTAAACATCATATGTAATGGTGATAAACTAGAACCTTTCCCTGTAAGATCAGGAGTGAAACAAGGTTGCCCACTATCACCATTACTATTCAATATAGTACTAGAAACTCTAGCCTCGGCAATAAGAGCTGAGAAAGAGATTCAAGGAATTAGAGTAGGAAATGAAGAAATCAAATTGTCACTTTTCGCTGATGACATGATGGTATACTTAGAGAACCCCAAAGACTCTGCTAAAAAGCTATTAGAAATAATTCAGAATTTTAGCAAAGTGGCAGGATACAAAATAAATCCACATAAAGCCTCAGGATTTTTATACATTACCAACACAATCCAACAGCAAGAGATACAAAGAAAAATTCCATTCAAAATAACAGTCGATAGTATAAAATATTTGGGAATATATCTACCAAAGGAGAGTCAGGAATTATATGAGCAAAATTACAAAACACTTGCCACAAAAATAAAGTCAGATTTAAATAATTGGAAAGACATTCAGTGTTCTTGGATAGGCCGAGCGAATATAATAAAGATGACAATACTCCCCAAACTAATCTATTTATTTAGTGCTATACCAATCAGACTCCCAAGGAACTATTTTAATGACCTAGAGAAAATAACAACAAAATTCATATGGAAGAATAAAAGGTAGAGAATTGCAAGGGAACTAATGAAAAAAAAGTCAGAGGAAGGTGGTCTAAGTGTACCTGATTTAAAGCTATATTATAAAGCAACAGTCACCAAAACCATTTGGTATTGGCTAAGAAATAGACTAGTTGATCAGTGGCATAGGTTAGGTTCACAGGGCAAGATAGTGAATAAAAATAGCAATCTAATCTTTGACAAACCCAAAGATCCCAAATTTTGGGATAAGAATTCATTATTTGACAAAAACTGCTGGGAAAACTGGAAATTAGTATGGCAGAAACTAGGCATGGACCCACATTTAACACCACATACTAAGATTAGATCAAAATGGGTCCAAGATTTAGGCATAAAGAATGAAATCATAAATAAATTGGAGGAACATGGGATGGTTTACCTCTCAGACTTGTGGAGGAGGAAGGAGTTTGTGTCCAAGGGAGAACTAGAGACCATTATTGATCACAAAATAGAACATTTTGATTACACCAAGTTAAAAAGTTTCTGCACAAACAAAACTAATGCAAACAAGATTAGAAGGGAAGTAACAAATTGGGAAAAAATTTTTACAGTTAAAGGTTCTGATAAAGGCCTCATCTCCAAAATATACAGAGAATTGACTTTAATTTATAAGAAATCAAGCCATTCTCCAATTGATAAATGGTCAAAGGATATGAACAAACAATTTTCAGATGATGAAATTAAAACTATTTCCACTCATATGAAAGAGTGTTCCAAATCACTATTGATCAGAGAAATGCAAATTAAGACAACTCTGAGGTATCATTACACACCTGTCAGATTGGCTAAGATGACAGGAACAAATAACGATGAATGTTGGAGGGGCTGTGGGAAAACTGGGACACTCTTGCATTGTTGGTGGAGTTGTGAAAGAATCCAACCATTCTGGAGAGCAATCTGGAATTATGCCCAAAAAGTTATCAAAATGTGCATACCCTTTGACCCAGCCATACTACTACTGGGCTTATACCCCAAGGAACTACTAAAGAAGGGAAAGGGACCTGTATGTGCCAAAATGTTTGTGGCAGCCCTTTTCATAGTGGCTAGAAGCTGGAAGATGAATGGATGTCCATCAATTGGAGAATGGTTGGGTAAACTATGGTATATGAATGTTATGGAATATTATTGTTCTATAAGAAATGACCAACAGGAGAAATACAGAGAGGCTTGGAGAGACTTACATCAACTGATGCTGAGTGAAACGAGCTGAACCAGAAGATCTTTATACACTTCAACAATGATACTGTACGAGGATGTATGCTGATGGAAGTGGATTTCTTCAACATAGAGAAGAGCTATTCCAATTCCAATTGATTAATGATGGACAGAACCAGCTACATCCAGAAAAGGAACACTGGGAAATGAATGTAAACTGTTATTTTTACCTTCTGAATCCAATTCTTCTTGTGCAACAAAAAATTCGGTTCTACACACATATATTGTATTTTGAATATACTGTAATATATTTAACATATATAAGACTGCTTGCCATCTGGGGGAAGGGGTTGGGGGAGGAAGGGAAAAAATCTGAATAGAAGTAAGTGCAAGGGATAATGTTGTAAAAAAAATTACCCATGCATATGTACTGTCAAAAAAATGTTATAATTATAAAATAAAATTTAAAAAAAAAAGGAAAAAAAAAGGAATTAGAGTAGCTAATGAGGAAACAATGCACTCACTCTCTGCAGATGATATGAGAATTCTAGAGAATCAACTAAGAAAAAAACTAGAAACAATTCACAACTCTAGCAAGTTGTATTCAGTACATAAAATAAATCCACATAAATCACCAGCATTTCTGTATATTATCAACAAAGTCTAGTTACAAGAGATAGAAGGAAAAATCACATTTAAAATAATTGCAGACAATATACAATATTTTGGAGTCTACTTGTCCAGAGAAATCTGGGAATTATATGAACACAATTACAAAGCACTTTTCACACAAAATTAGATCTAAACAATTGGAAGACTATCGATTGTTCGTGGTAGGCTGAGTTAATATTAAAATAGAAATGACAATTTTACCTAAATTATTCTACATATTCAATAACATACCAATAAAACTTCTAAGTAATTACTTTATAGAACTAGAAAAAATAAAATGAATCCGAAAGGAAATAAAAAAGTAAAAAAAAATTTCAAGGGGATTAGTGGGAAAAAATGCAAAAGAAGGCAGTTCAATTATACCAGAGCTAAAAGTATATTATAAAGTGGTAGTCATCAAATCTATTTGGTACTGGCTAAGAAATAGTATAGTGGGTCAATGGAATAATTTAGGTTCACAAGACACAATAGTCAATGACTAAAATAATCTAGTGTTTGATAAACCCAAATACTCTAGTTTCTAGGATAAGAATTCACTATGTGACAAAAAAAATTGGTGGGAAAACTTGAAAACTGTATAACAGAAAGTAGACATGACCAATTGACCAACATCTAATACTACATACACTATATTAAGTATATTAAGATAAGGTTGAAATGGATTCATGATTTAGACATACGGGTGATACTATAAGCAAATTAGGAAAATAAGGGATAGTTTACCTCTCAGATATGTGAAGAAGAGAATTATTTATGGCTAAAAAAGAACTAGGGAAAAATTCAAAAAGCAAAATGGATATTAGAAGAAAGCAGAAAGCAGGGAAAATAATTTTCTGCAGGCAATCTTATTAAAATATATAAAGAATTGGAATTTAAAATATATAAAGAATTCTTAGTGTTGATAAATGATAAAAGGATGTGAACAGTTATTTTTCAGATGATGAAATTAAAGCCATTTCTAGTCATTGAAAAATGCTCTAAATTACTAGTGATTAGAGAAATACTAATTAATACAGTTCTGAAGTACCATTTCACACCTCTTAGATTGGCTAAGATGACAGACAAACATAATGATGAATGTTGGTGAGGATATAGGAAAACTGGGACACTAATGCATTGTTGGTGGGGTTATAAACTGATCCAACCATTTTGGAGTGTCTCTACTGGATCTGTATCCCAAAGAGATCATAAAAAAGAGGAAAGGACCCATATATACAAAACTGTTTGTAGTAGTCCCTTTTGTAGTGACAAAGAACTGGAAATTGAGTGAATGCATTGGGGAATGACTGGATAAATTATGCTGATGAATGTAATGGAATACTATTGTTCTATAAGAAATGATTAACAGGCTAATTGCACAAGGTCCTAGAAAGGCTTACATGAACTGATGCCAAGTGAAATGAGCAGAATGAAGAGAATATTGAATATAGTAACAAGAAGATTATATGATAATCAACTGTGATAGACTCAGCTCTTTTCAACAATGAGGTAATTCAAGGCAGTTCCAATAGTTTTGATGGAAAATGCCATCCACACCAAGAATTATGAAGATTGAAACCTTTTTTTTGTTGTTGTTATTTGTTTGCTTTTATTTTTCTACTCATATTTTATTTTTCCATTTGAATCTGATTTTTTTTTTTTTGCTCAGAATGATGAATTTGGAAATATATTTAGAAGAATCACACACATTTAATCTACATCAGATTTCTTGCTAATTGGGGGAGGGGAAGGAGGAAGAGAGGGAGAAAATGTGAAACACAAGGAAAAGGTGAATATTAAAAACTACTTTTGCATGTATTTGAAAAACTAAAATATTATTAAAGAAAAGAAATAACAAGGTCAGTTAATTTTTTTAAAAGGGGGCTGAATTATTAAAAAAAAAAAATGGTCACTGATCTCAAGGAACTTACACACACCTAGGAAATGGTGTCTCATCTTTTAGTAGAAAGTTGAAATAAAGACATAATGGCCATATATTCTAAATCACTTGTGTTAAACTCAAATAGAAATTAAAATTGAATTAAATTATATATACTGATTTAGAAAGCTACACATATTTTCTCTGGTATTTTTATTTTTTAAATATTTAATTTAACATTTAATATTAAATTTGTTACTCAAGAATGATGTGAAAAGTTAAGTGACTTAACCAGGATTACCAGCCAGCATGTATCAGAAAAGGGACTTGAAGTCAAGTTGTCAATGAAAATTTATTAAGCATCTACTATGTGCTAGACACTGTAAAACACTAGAAATTTTAAAAAGCAGGGGAGAGACAAAAACAGTCCCTTGCACCAACGTGCCCATAGTTAGTGGAGGATATAATATCAATTTCAAAAAAGTATATACAAATAAGATATGTACAGGATAAAATGAAGGTAATCTTAAATATTCCTGACTTTATTCACTGTGCTTTGCTGCCTTCGGCCTGGAAAACAGTAATAAAATAACAAGTGATTATTGATTGACTGTTTAATTAACAGATCAAAAGTTTTGGGAAGTTAGTGACTTAGTGTATTTTCTCAGGGGCAGAATATGTCCATGGTATCAAGACCTACATAACTATATACAAAGAATTAATTACCATCAACTTGGCTACTACTTAATGTATTCATGAAATTACAAATATGTAAAGTAGCCATGGGTCATTCATAGGAAAGCATGAAAATGATAAATAGGAATAAAAATTATAGACAGTTCTAGGTTTTCAGTTTGAAGAATCAAAAAGCATAAACAAAATCAGTAGCAGCAAAGCTAGGTTTGTAAGTTTAAGGGAAATCACAACCCTCAAGGAAAGTTTCAATAATGTTTACAGTTTGGTAATACAGAAATCTGCTTGATCAGAGACTTCTACCACTTTTACCATTCATCATCATCACCATCATCAACAGCAATAGTATTCATCATACCAATTGTAGATGTATAAGTAGGAATAGTAATATAATGAAAAGTAGCTTAAAACTATGTTTTTATTGTTTTTATCAATCTTTTCATTTATAAATGTATATAAATATATGTATTAAATATAAATATCATATATAAAAATTTATATATTGATAAATATAAAATATGTTGTATTTATAAATGAAATAACATTTATAAATATGCATACATATTTATATTTTGTTTCCTTCTCCTCTAATCAATGAACTATCTTTAATAAAATGTGAAAAAGGAAGACAAAAAGTTTCATGAAAAAATGTTCCAAAAGTGTATTAGAGTACTCATTTTCCCTCATCTCCCTAGCATTTGTCATTCATGATAATTGTGAACTGATAACTGCAAATGGTTTTAATTTGCAATTAGGGCATTTTATAAGTCTTGATAGCTTTGCTTTTTTTTCTTCTGAAAACTAATTTTTCAGATCTCTAACCATTTATCAAATGAGAAATAGCTCTTATTTTTATGTTTGACTACATTCTTTATATATTTGAAAAACAAGTTTTTATCAGAGAAACTTGCTACATTTTCTTCTTACTATTACTTCATTGTCTATATTAGCAAAGTTTAGTTTTTATGATCATCTCTTTTAATTAGGTATTTTACTCTGCTCTTGCTTTTTTTTTTAAATAATGATTGCTACCTCTGTCTTTTTTAGATCAACTGACCCCCTTATCATTTCTAGATTGATATCCTAGAGCTGAAACTGTTGCTGCTGCTGTCATGCTTGCCTCCCAGGCCCCCCACTAATATTTCTTTTGAGTGAGTTCTGAGCTGCCCCCATTCTAATGTCACAGACCTCTCCTGCTGACCTTCTATATTGAATTAGGCTTTAAAATGCCTCAATCTGACCTATTGTTAGATTTGTTGATAAAAAAAAATTTAATTATATGAGTTATTTCAAAGTTGTTTGGAAGGGAGTATCAGAAGAGTTTTACTTTGTTGAGGCCTCTACTCTGTTCTCTTCCTATTCACATTTTTAAAAAATTACTTTAAGAAGGCACAGATAATAAATTTATTAATTAACAAATGACAGACTTGGGAGAAACTGATAATCTACTAGGAAATATAATCACAATTCAAAAACAGTTTAATGGACCAGAATGGTAAGCTGAATCTCATTCAGTTGTATTTAACAAGGATAAATATAAAGTTTTACACTTTGTATTGAAGGGAAATAACTTACAGAAAAATAAAATGAGTAAACATAGATAGCATAACTTTTTATATAAAAGAGATTAGGTTGGTTCTGGTGAGGCAAAACATCTAACATAAAATATAGTATTATATGACAGTTAAAAAGACCTAATGATCCTAGTCTAAAAAAGTCATATATAGAATTAAAGAGACATTTGGACGACAATATTGATAAAAGGGGAGTTTATTTTATGAAAGGACTTTGAGAAATTGGAATGCATTCAGAAAAAGGCAACCAGAAATTATTGTCATTCTAAGATGAGTTCAAGGACTTAGGGCTTTTTCTCTTCTATACCAGAAAATTTAGAAAGTAAAAAGGGGGAGCACTGGGAACAGAAATAAGTAATTTGATGTAGTTAAAGGATTGTCAGATGGAAAATAGATTACATTTATGTCAGCTGATCTCTGAGGTCAGAGCAACAATGGGAGGATGTTGTAGAAAGGCAGATTTCTCCTGAATATAAACATAAGATTCCTAAAAATTAACTCTGTTGAGGATATAAATGCACTTTTGGGTGACCCTTTAACAAGCTATTGTCCTGAAGATTCCTTTAGTAGACTAAATGATCTCTGAGGTCCTTTCCAATTCTGAAATCCTTTGATTCTTGATTAAATTCTCCTTTTCATAAATTATCACTTTTGCTAATGAAATCATCCCTATTGGCTGAATATTGCCTTATGATCCTCATCAATCTGGGGGAGAGTCTGAGTCCCCACTTCACTTCAAACCTTAGATTCTCTCTTTGCCTTTCAAGATGGTGAATTAGTTCCCTCTAATGTCTCTATCTACCCTTCCAAGGTCTCTTTTGGTTGAGCAAGGAATTGCTAACAGATTTTTTTCTGATAAGATGAAAAACCTCTAAGTCTTACCATTTGTTCTACAACTGAATCTTCTATACCTTCATGCATTGTCATTTCTTTCCAATGTATTATTAGAACCACAGGCCTAATCTTTCATCCTGCATTTATATTCTTGGGACCACTGGATTGTTCTAGCTACCCTACATGGGAACCCTTTTTATGTGTGTCTCTGAAAATTAGAATGTGAGCTTCTTGAAAGGGAGGATTGTCTCATTTCTATTTGTATTTCCATGGACTAGCAGAATACTTGACCCAAAATAAGTGCTTTATAAATGTTTTTTTTAATGTATTTATTTACCCAGTTCGTCACTCATTTGATTTATTATAGAATATCACTTGTGTTCCCTTCTTATATTTTCATCAATAGCACCTTCAATATAGGTATAGATATTTTTTTATTAAAAAGATTTTATCAATGAGAAAGCAGTCATATAGTTTGGTAGTTATTGATATTCTTTTGATTTACATTTTGGGAGGGGAAGATAATTAAAAGCTTCAAAGTTGTGTGTTTTGGGGGATTTTTCCCCATAACTTTGAGATTCATGTTCTGTGTCACCTACAACATGGACCTTCTCTCTTGTAGATGCTTCTCTGATCTTTGTTTGCTATACTAACATTACTAATTCCTTATGTAGAAAGCACATCTATTGCTGGTTTAAAATCCAAATATGGTAACCCCACTGTACTTGAAGGTGTACTTGAATTTACTATTTAATAACAATAATATTAAAAGCTAGGATTTTAAAGCATCTACAATCTGCCAGACTCTAAGCTAAAACCCTTTAAAATCTCATTTGATCTGCATAAGCCTGGGAGGTAGGTACTATCATCATTTCCATTTTATAGATGAGGAAATTGCGGCAAACATGTTAAGTGATTTGTCCAAGGTACCCAGCTAATTAAGTGTCTGAGGCTGGGTTTGAACACAGGTCTTTCTGACTGTACTGGGCCTGCACTCTATCCATTATGTTACATAGCTACCTATTTTTTAATTATAGTTTTTCTACCTTTCTAAAATAAAGAAAAAGAGTAAAAGAAAATACAATGTAAATTTTATGTAAAGAAATGTCTCATAATTTTCTCTCTATTTCTGTATTTCAGCCAACTGTCAAATACATTTGCTAATCATAGATAAGTTTGACTTTCCCTTTCTAGGAAAAAATAATTTTCATCTTTAAGTAGTATAACTTCAGCCCTGCAGATAAAGTATTCTTGATCTGAGGTCTATGAATGTGTTTAAAAGAAGAAGGAAAAAAAAATAATAACTGCATTTTAATATGATTAGCTTCTTTGAAATATTATATATTTTCTTTTATGTGTTTAAGATCATTTTTGTAAGTAGGGGTCTGTAGAGTCCCTCTCATTGCCCACGGAGTGTACTACACAATAAAAGTTTAGAATCTCTGCTGCACATTGTTTCTAAAGGAATTCCATTATAAAATTCCAGAAATAGTCCTCAGCATGGGCTTATCCCCAGCAACTAAGAAAAGACTTCTTTTTTAATCCATAGAGTACAGTATGCTTTAAAATATTGCTAGTGTTTGGTCAATGTATGTGTATATATTTAAGTATATATGTGACACAGAGAGACATAGTGAAAAATCCAATTCTAATATGTCTTTTTTATCACCCCACCACCAGTACCATAAGCATCATTAAGAAAAAAAAATATATGAGGGTACAAAGGAGACTTCCATCTATCAACATGAACAAACAAAATTTCTAGCCTTCATTTTTAAAAAAAATCTTCAATCAAAAGAGCTTTCTTACATATTTATTATAAGCTGATAACTGGTTGGACAAGCTCCTCCTTAGTGAGTTGTAAGGGATCACCTTAGAATCACAGACTTTAGAAATCCTGTGTCTCTAGCTTCTTATTTGACAGATGAAGTAAATCCTTCAAGGAGGACAAGTTGCATGTCCAAGGTCATGCTGCTAGTTAATGAAAAAGGTAGGAATAGATTCTATATCCTTGATGTATTCATACTGTCAACAGTACAAGAGTAAATATCATAAGATCAGAAGGAAACTTGGACCAAACCTAATGTCCATTGCAACTCTCAATTTAGCAAGAAAGTGTACAAATGAACTTATGTATTACTTTGTATGCAATGATCTAAAGATAATTAATTCAAGAAACATTTATGGAGTGTCTACTACATATAAAACCCAGAGAGTTGCAACAGAGATTATAGCCATCACACAGTTCCTGTTTGTAAGAAATCAAACAAGATATAGATTCTGCCTTTAAGAAATTTATAATTCAGTAACACATCTGTACAATGACTCGTATTCAGTAACTTTTGAGATTACTTCTAAATTTCATGTTGTAGAACATGCTTACAAACTCTACCAGCAATGGAATAATCCTCCTTCCTCAACTTAATAACTATCCTTCTTCAGCTAAAATTAATAATGTGGGAATATGTAGAGATACTAGATGTAACCCCACATTTTGGTTTTATTTTGTTTTGTTATACCGTGTTCCTTAAAAGTGGATTATTTTATACCTTATTAGAGGTGCAGATAATTTTCTGCATTCCCTTTTTGTGGAAGGATAGTATAAAATTAGACTTCTTGTTTGTCTCTTTTTTCTCAAAGAGGACCATGATATCGGGACAGGATGCTACAACATGCAAGTGAATTGGATTTATGTGAAGTTAAGCTGTGCAAAGTCACCTGCCTCCTCTGGAATCATCTGAGTCCAAGGGTGAGATATAGATCAGTATGACTAGAGATGGCTCTGGATGTAGTTGGAGACAGTTCTTTTTAAAGTAAAGTCTTTAAACGGTTTCAGTTTGACTAAGGAAATGTCCAATCTATGATTAAGGCTAAGTAAAAAATGGAAAGACAATGATCTTGTGTGTGTGTGTGTGTGTGTGTGTGTGTGTGTGTGTGTGTGTGTGTGTGTGTATAAGGGAAGACCTTCCGGGTTTCTGGCCGAAATAATTGTAATTTACATTCACTCTGAGTAAATCAGGGCCCAGTGACCAAGTGAGGCTTGGTCTACGCTCTTGTATTGGTCAATCAATGAGAACTAGAGTGATTTGGGTTGGCCTTAATCTCCAAAATATATTGCAAAATTTCAGCTATCCAAACTTCTATTCATTAGGGCAAAACACAGTTTCACAGGCAAAGTAGTATGCCTGTGAAACATGGACAGTATACCAACTCCATGTTAAGAAACAGAATTGCTTCCATTTGAATTGTCTTAGGAAGATTCTGAAGATCACCCGTCAGGTTAAGATATCAGACTCTGAGGTCCTTTCTTAAAATAAATCAATTCTATTGCAGAGAGCGCAACTGCTTTGAGTTGGCCACATTGTTTAAATGTCAAACGTACACTTGCCAAAAAGACTATTTTATAGAGAACTCACAATGGCAAGTGCTCCTGTGGTGGTCAAAAAAAAAAAAAAAATGCTGGACCTACCACCTCTCTGTATACTCTCCCTCCCCTTTATTTTAAATCTCTGTAGGCATGGAAGAGATTATAAAAAACTATGCTGAGTTCCCCCTCCCTTTTGTTTTTCACCTCTTTTCACATCCTTTCTTTGCTTTGCACAAATACAAAGATTAGATTATTGAAGGAGTGAATTATTAAGAAACATCTCCCTAATAAAAATAAATCCCTTAAAAATTGTCTGTTCCGGCCTTAATGAAAAATCAGATTAAGCTCCCCTCCAAGAAAGCTATCTACAATCAATCCTCAGATGCTTTCTTCTTTCGCTCCACACCTCTTCCCCCTCCTCTTTCCCCCTTCCATTTGCTCTCAGTGTCAAAGTTGCTACTTAAAGATATGACCGGGGGCAATGAGGCTCAAGGCCTCAGCTGTCACAGGATCATGAGAGATGAAGTGCAGGTAACAGCCACAATATTGTTTCCTCAGCATACAATAAATCATGGGAGCTGTCTCCTGTCAGGGACTTGGTGTGAACCCCCCTCCAAACACACACACATACACACATACACACACACTACAAGGCATGACAAACCTGTAAACTTGGAAATAAAGAAGTTTACAAAACCCCCAGGCCATGGAAACATCAAATAGCTGTTTCATAGTAAGGAGAGAACAGTCTCATTTTACTAATGACATATATAATCAGTCTTGAGAAAATCAGGATCATCTAAGGAAAAAAATGCTTCCTTTCTAGTATTTGCATAACATTTAATTATCTCAACATGAAATATAGCCATGTGTGAGTCACTGATAGTCATATAAATGTTGCTCCTGTCCCTTTCCAAAATATTGCATAAGCAGAAAATTTTCAACTATTGGCACTAAGATTTGGAGTTTGCTTTCTGCAGAGTAGAAAGACTCAGTAAATGAAAATTTGGGGGCCCTTAACTAAGTACACTAAGTACTGCTAAGTACTGGAAGTCAATTTAAAAAATATAGAGGTCTCTTAGGTTTAATGAGGAAGCATCTTAACAGTAATAATCAAGTAGAAAAGTAAGTTCAAAATTCAGAAATAAGTTCCTTTCCATTGTTCTGTTTCAGAGAAAAAGAAACCCTCTTCCAGTACACATATCCTTTTTTGTCCTTCATATATCTTAGAGGAAGTAGAATCTGATTCCTCTATCTGGACCATCTGTGATTTTTATGAAGCAAAACATTGATTGCATCATTGCAGTTCATAAAGTGTTTTTATCTGCCCATAAAACATAACAATTTTCCTATTAGGAAAGCAAATTAATTTTTTACACATGCATACATAGATATTTAACCATTTCATCCCTTGATGGAAATCTTCAAGGGCAAATTTCAATGAGGGTATAAATGGAAAATAACAGCAATTTCTTGTTAAGTGAAATCTGCTTATAATGCAAATTACTCTAGACTATATTGTCCCTTTAGAGGTCTATAAATTTATCCCAGTAAGCCATATCAAGTTATCCCCATTTGATAGACAATCAGTATACCTGAGAGCTGCCCTTTTCTGTTGAGGCATTGCATCTGATAGAGGATCAAATGGCTTGTTGATTATTCTGACTTCAAAGGCCACTGGTGCTGATATCTTCAAGGTGGTCTGTAATGCCCTGAGTGATGAGGCCACCTGTCAATGTGACTTCAAAATTAAAGAGAATCTGTGGGGAAATGAAGGGTAAACTTCCTCTCTTTCAGATTAGGCTAGTTAACCTTGAACAATTTAACTTCTTCAATACCGGCTTGTTTCAGTGAGGAAAAAATATACCTGCCCTAGTTGACTTTAGGTTGTTGTTGTCATTATTGTTAATGTTCTTTTAAATCATAATGAACATTATTTGCCAGTTTTCTGAAAATTCTATGCTATTTATATGATATCATGCTGTCTCTTTCTTTCTCTTATATATAGAAACATATATATATATATATATATATATATATATGCAAACATGAAACAGAACATAAAACACTATTTGAACAGATTGTTTTTAATCTAATATTAATTTTAAATTACCATAATATTACTTGTGATATTATAGTATCATATCATCATAACATTAAAATATTTTAATTAAAATTTAACTAATTTAATTACTATGTTATTATAATATTATATTATCATAATTCAGAAGACAAAACATATTAAGTCCTTTTAAAGTCACTAACATCTTTAGTCAATATCTAAAAATATAAGCTAATATGCTATTTTCATGTTACTTAAATGTATGCCTCCTTCTGTTATTTGCATACAGTTGTTTAATTAATTAATTGTTAATTAATACATATTAAGTGCTCCCAATGCTAATACAGTGTTAGTAGATTTATTTGTATTTATATGATGTACTTGTACCTACAAACCACTTCGGGTGGTTTTGTCCAAAGGTATAAGTATTCAACGAGATGAATTTAAGAAATGCATTCAACACTTTGGGAAAGGCATTTTGCTGCTCATTTAAAAACATGAATAAAATAAGGTTATGAAATGATATAAAATAAATTATGCTGTCAAGAAGATTGCATTCAAGTAAAGAAGTATTTATTAGGTATGTACTTTGAGCCAGGCACTGTGTTAAGTGCTAGAGATACAAAAAAGAAAAAAAAAAATCACTCACTGTTCTCAAGAAGTTCACAGTCAATGCATAACCAGCTATATATAAGTAATGAACAGCATCATTTATCATAGTTGTTTATTGTAGATAATCATAGAAGGTAGTTACAAAGATTAAAGAATACTAGAAACACATTCTTGAAGAAGTTGGTAGTTTAACTGAGACTTGGGGAGACAAAAACAAAGCAAGAGGAAGAAATGGAGAGGAAATGAGATCCAAGCCTGAGGGATAAACAGCAAAAATGCCCAGAATCAGAAAACGAAATATTTTTATAATGAAGTTTACATCACTGAATCACAGAATATGTAAAGGCAAACCAGGTGAAGAAACATGGTAAAGGCCATATTACAAAGGGCTTTAAAGGCCAAACAGAGGATTTTATATTTGATCCTGGAGTTAATAGGGAGTCACTGGATTCTATTGGATAGTGGTGTAGCATGTTCAAATATGTCCTTTTGGAGGATGTGTTTGACAGGAGACAGCTGGGATGGGCTGGAATAGGGAGAAGCTTTGGCAGCAGGCTATTGGGATAATCCCTGAAGTAATGAGGGTCTGGATCATGGAAGTGACAATGTCAAGGCAAAGGAGAGAGCATCTATGAAAGCGTCAAGGAAAGTAGACTTGGCAGAGATTGGCAATTAGTTATAGAGAATCTGAAAGATTAATTATGTGAGAATGATACCTAAGCCATACTGAGGTGATTGAACAGATGTAAAAGAGAAGTTAGAAAGAGGGGAGAATTTGATGGGGAAAATGATGATAGTTTAGTTTTGAACTTGTTAAGTTTAAGATATATAAGGTATTGATATAGCCAAAGGGAGGATGAGATACATAGATGGATATGCATGATAAACTCTAAGGAGTCAATATTATGAGACAGAAGAGAATACATTAGCCTCTAGAAAATCCTGAGAGGATGGAACAAAGTATATACTGAAATTAAGGGAAGCAAACAGAATTTTAAAATTAAATTAAGTGAGGTCAATGAATGGGAGGAAATTCTTCAGCAAGTCATTTTGGAGTTTCAGATGAATTTTTAACTGAACATGGTTCATCTCTGAGAATTCCTGTCTTATTCCTTTCTTCTGTAGTCCTTCTTGACAATGTAGTTAAAGTACAAAGCTCAAATTTGGATTTCTACATGCTTTTTCCTATGTGTTCTCTGTATGTGTGTGTGTGTGTGTGTGTGTATTAGATACAAATTGATTTTTGAGCTCAAACTTATTAAAAGACTTATATGTTCATTGTATTTTAGAGGAAGAATTTGGTATCATATAGTCTATCCCCCACCTAATTTTACCAATTATTGAAACTCACTGAGTTTCTAAGTATACTGAAAGAAAAATACAAAACAGGTTCTCAATTAATTATTTTAAAGATTCTCAGTACTGTATATTTTCCTAAATTTTGAATGACTCAAAAATGAATCTGATTAGAAACAATGTACTAAAAAATACCTTCTATCTTTTTATATCTCTTTACCTTTCTCCTTGGCTTTGTTTTGACAATAGTCTTGCTATTACCATATTTTAAAAAATCATAGAAAATAGCATGTGACCATGTAGAGAAAAATTTTTGTTACCTCCACCATTCTCTCTGGTGTTTTGGATTTTCTCCTACATGTGAGAAAACTTCATGAGAATGAATTAATGCCAGTACAGCATCCAATGCTTTTTTTAGAGAAAAAAAATCTGAAATTTCTTTCCTGAATATCCTTCTTCTAAAACCCAAATGAAATTTTGAGAGAGCCTTAACATAATCACGGTTGTATGGCATTATGCTCTATTTAATGAATACATTTAGCAGATATTTAGTGATCATCTAATGTATATAAATATATAAACATTAAGGGATATGAAGGTTTATGACACAGTTTTTGTCACTTAGGAGTTCAATGTTGGGAATAAATAGGGCAGACTATAAAGACACTGTGTTATTGTTCAATCATTCAGTCAAAGTTCAAACATTCTGACCTCATGGACCATACCATATCTAGCCATTTTCTCTCCTCTAATAAGTCCTGAAGTCTGTCCAAGCTCATGTTTGTTGCTTCCATGACACTGTCCATCTCATCCTTTGCTATTCTCTTCTTTTGTCTTTAATCTTTCCCAACAATATTCTTATAATGTGGCCAAAGTATTCTTCATCTCTAGAATTTAAATTTCCAATGAATAATCTGAATTAAATCTTTAAATATTAACTAATTTGGTTTTCTTGCTGTCCAAGGGATTCTTAAAAATCTTCTCCAGAACTATAATTCACATGTATTGATTTTGCAGCACTCAGCTTTTATTTTATTTTATTTTAACAATCCAACTCTCACAACCATAAATTGCTTCTAAGGGCAAAACATAAAACATAAAACTTTAACTATTTGGTCTTTTGTTGGCAAGATAATGTCTCTGCTTTTTAGTATGCTCTCCAAATTTGCCTTAACTCTTTTCAAGGAGCAAGCCTCTCTTAATTCCATATGTGAAGACATCATTTGCAATTATCTTTGAGCTCAAAATTGTAAAATCTGCCAAAGTTTCCATTTCTTTTCACTCCATTTGCCAGGAAGTGATGGGACCAATTATCAAGATTTTAGTTTTGTTTTTATTTGTTTTGTTTTAGTTTTAGTTTTAAGTGTTAAGCCTCAAACCAGCCTTTTCACTTTTTTCTTTCGCCTTGATCAAGAGACTTCTTAATTCTTCCCTACTTTATTCCATCAAAATGATGTCATTGGTATATCTGAGATTACTGAGATTCACTTTTTGATTCATCCAGCTTGGCATTTGTTTGACATATTCTACATATAAGTTAAATAAATAAGGTGACAATGTACAGCTTCCCATACTCCTTTTCCAGTCTTGAACCAAAGCAGTTTGCTATATTCAGTCCCAAATGCTGCTTTTTAATTTTATACAGGCTCTTCAGGAGACAAGTAAGGTGATCTCATATCTCCATCATTTTGAGGACTTGACACATTTTGTTATGCTCCACAGAGTCAAAGATTTTACTGCAGTCCATGAAGCAAAAGTATAGGTCTTTCTGGAATTCCCCTGTTTTCTCCATAATCTGGTAAATGGTGACAATTGTGTCTCTGGCTTCTCTGCTTCTTTGAAAATCAACTTACTCTTCTGGTAATTCTTGATTCACATCTTATTGAACTCTAGCTTACAGAATCTTAAGCATTGCCTTCTGGCATGTGAAATGCCAGTAATCTGAACATTCTTTGGCATTGCCCTCTTTTCAGATTGGAATGTAAACTGATCTTTTCCAAGAATGGGACAGAGAAACCTATCCTAATCCTTAATCTAAGCATTAAGTTAAGATTATTGACACTCAGCTAAAGATAGAGTAAAGTCTACATGATATTATTGTATATATCTTTATTGTAGCTATAGATGACCATGGTCCAGTGGGACTCTTGAGAAACAAGAGTCTCAAAGTTCATGGAAGATAGTCTTCTGTCCCCTAAGATGATCAGTTTTCTGCTAAAAACACTCCTACCAAGTATCTCCTTATCTAGGTGAAAGATTTCTCCAGGTCTCTGTTGAACAAATTCCTATAGGATTTCAGGGTTAAGATGGGATACATATAGTAAAAATTTGTTTTTTTCTTGGTTCCTAAAGTATCCACATTCTAAGGATGGAGAAAAAAGAATCAGAGGACTGCCCAAAGTTGATTGTGGTATTTCCTCAGTTACTTGCCATTGTCTCTGAACTAGATAATTTAATGGCCTTTGGAATACTCAGTTTACATGGGACCTTCAAAAAGGCCTTCCTTTCAGCTTCTAATTTTTCCTTCAACACACTGTCCCATGTTAAGACATCCCGCCTGGAAAAGAGAAGCAATCCGCCCATCACTGGGTCACTGTCTTAGCCTTCTCTCCATCCCATGCCATCCTTGCTTTCCTGACAAGTAATATAATTTTTCTCAGAATTATTCCTTATATTTCAAGTCTGTGCAGGCATTGTGAATACTTTAAAAATGTGCTGAATGATTTACAATATAGCTAATGATCTTATAAATCATTTTACTTTTACAATCTACACTCTAACTTTTGATGTAACAATTTAAAATATAAATTACTTTTTCCTGTTATGTTGTCATACAGAGCAAATATCTGTTTTGAAAATAAAAGAAATTATTATTAAAAAACAAGAAATATGTTCTTAGAATTCAATCTTGGAAAAGTACCACTCACCCACAAAGTATAAGCATAATTCTTGTATATAATCTATTCAATCAAGCTTTAACATGTTAAATAAGTTTAATGGAGAAATACTGGAGAGAAAATAATAAATAAAAGGAGGTATGCTCTCTATCATGCCATGTAAAATCAAATTTCCTCCTTTTGGAGGAAAACAAAAAGTATTAGTATAAACTATATTTTATTTTCAGAAAATCATAATTCTACCACCACAACAACCACTACCCCACTCATATAAATAAATGGCTCAAGGAACAAAGCCCTGGGTCTGGAGTCAGGAAAACCTGAGTGCAAATCTGGTATCAGACACAGACTAGCTATGCAGCCTTTGTTTGCCTTAATCTACTAGAGAAGGAAATGACAAATCTCCCCAGTATTTTTGCCAAGAAAATCTATGCATAGTGTGGTCCACAGAGTCATAGAGTTGGATAAGACTAAGCAGCAAGAAAGAGAATCTCCAGTGGAAGGTAAAAAAGAAAAGCACATCATGTTAGCATCAATGATCCAACCTTGTCAAAAAAAATTTGGGTTGGTTTTTGTTGTTGTTGTTGTTGTTGTTGTAGTTGTTGTTGTTGTTTGTTTGTTTTTTTGTTATGGTGTTATATTGTGAGCTCAAGTAAGATAATGAGCAGGAAAGCCCTTTGAAAATTACAAAGTGTTAAGAAATGCAAGTTATGATGACTACTGATGCTGCTGCCTTTTCTGCTGCTACCATAACTATTGCTGCTGCTATTAATAAAATGAGTCTAGTCTGCCTTTTTTGAAACTTATAATCTAAGATAAACATGCTAGATAGAGTCAATAGACCAGATACTAACCAAATGCATCTATCAAAGTAAAGATTTAGTGTAGAATACTGGAAAGCAGTATACTTAGAATCATGTTGATTTCCATTTATGTTATTAGATATATAATCTTGGGCAAGTCACATAAATGCTCTGTCCCTCAATTCCTCATCTGTAAAGTAAGGAGGATGTATTAAATGCCCCCACTGAAGTCCTTTCTATCTCAAAATCTATGATTCTAAGATCTAGATCTTGATCTTAGCTGGTTGTTGATCCACATATTTACACATTACTTTAAGCTTTCCTAACTACTTCATATGTATATCTCATCTGATCATCACAACAATGCTGTAAGGTAGATATCATTTGTGGTTCAGTCATTTCAATTGTATGTGATTCCTTTCGGGGGTTTGTTGACAGAGATACTAGAATGATTTGTCATTTTCTTCTCCAGCTCATTTTACAGATGAGAAAACTGAGGCAAACAAGATTAGTGACTTATCCAGGGTCACACAGTTAGTAAGTTCTCTGAGGTCAGATTTGAATTCAAGAAGATACGTTTTCCTGCCTCTAGGAACTGTATCATCTCTAATAAGCTACCTAGCTGGCCAGGTGTCATTACTATACCCATTTTACAAATGAGACACTATTAATTCAGTGAAGGGAGTCCCCCATGCTGATGAAATCACAGGTCTTTGTTTTACATTATTTCTTAAATAAGTACAAGCAAAGGAGTGAATGCAATACTCTAAGGAAGAATTTGTAGGTTCTAAAAGGAATATTGTAGGGGAAATTTTGCAGGGTTTGAGTGGCTAGACAGACAAGGACAGGAATGTGAATGCAGTGCAGTGAGTCTGGTCTCAGAGAACCTGAGTCTGATTCCTATCTCTGACACTTACTATCTCTGGGACCACCCACGAGCCACTTACACCCCGTGGGACTTAGTTTCCTCATCTGCAAAATGAAGAGGTTGGACTAAATGGTCTTTTCCAACTCCAGTCTATGAATTCCCCACTTCTGTTTCAATTCTCTTCCATTTATTCTTCCAGAAATACTTTTCTTTAACTGGACAAAGAAACAACTCATCAGCCAGGACATGGGAATAGGAGGGAATATGATCTCAGAACATTATTAATTGCTTTGTTCCTGGGCTTCAAGGCGTATAATTGTTTTGAAGACAAGCAGGTGGGGAAATGTTACTGGCTTTCAGTGCCCATCACATACCATACGCAGAAAGATTAGTAAGCATGGGGGAAGTATGGGGGCTTTGAGGCTACGATAATGGTGAAAACAGCTTTTAAGCAAAAATGAGAGAGATGGCACTCTGGTGCATGGAAGCTGAAGGAAAGAAGGGCTACACTAACTGCAATCATGACCCTGAACAAGAATTCCTTACTAGGAAAGATTATCACCTAATACTGCCAAGGTCAGAGAAATCTTAGGCCGTCCCAGGTGGTGCAGTTTTAATCCTCTTGTGGCCACCTTTGGACAGAGGAATGCACACCTGAAAAACTGAATGCCTCTAGTCCTAGGGGCCACCAGGAAGAAGTGATGAGGAAAGGAGCTTCCCCACTGCCTGTCACTCCAGACCTCCTCTTGCAGGGGCTTGTTTCTCTAGAGCTAACAAAGAAGTTACTTCTTACACACCTTCTTTATCTTTTCCTTTACTCCTACTAGCACATATTTCATTCAGTTCAATTCTATTCAGTTCCTTTTCATCCAATCCATTCCAATAAAGATTTGTCAGTTACTTACTATGTGCAAGGGACTTTACTTTGGAAACACAAAGATCAAAAATAAAAATGAAAAATCCAGTCCCTATCCTCAGCAAATTTAATACATTATATAGAGGAATGGAATATGAACAAATGCAAAGTATAAAACTGATTTCAGAAGAGAGAAAGAGCAGTAACGAGTGAAGGTGGGCAAATTGGGGGAGGATGGGAAGGAAGCCTCCTTCAGGAAGTGGCACCTGGACTGAGTCTTAGAAGGAGTCTATCTTCTTTGAGTAGCTGATAATTTCTTTAAATTTCAGTAACAGACTTTTTCTAGCTTCTAAACAGACTTACTTGAGAGGAGTTAAGATAGATGTTAAACTTTTTTTTTAACCTTTCTTTTTTCTTTTTTTAATAGTTTTTATTTACCAGATATATGCATGAATAATTTTACAACATTGACAATTACCAAACCTTTTGTTCTAATTTTCCTCTCCTTCTCCCTCCAGCCATGGCAGGTTGACCAATACATGTTAAATATGTTAAAGTATACATTAAATACAATATATGTATACATGACTAAACAGTTGTTTTGCTGTACAAAAAAGAATTGGACTTTGAAATAATGTACAATTAGCTTGTGAAGGAAATCCAAAATGCGGGTGGATGAAAATAGAGGGATTGAGAATTCTATGTAGTGGTTCATAGTCATCTCCCAGAGTTCTTTTGCTGGGTACAGCTGGTTCAGTTCATTACTGCTCTATTGGAACTGATTTGGTTCATCTCATTGTTGAAAATGGCCACATCCATCAGAATTGATCATCATTATAGTATTGTTGTGGAAGTATGTAATGATCTCCTGGTCCTGCTCATTTCACTCAGTATCAGTTCATTTAAGTCTCTCCAGGCCTTTCTGAAGTCATCCTGTTGGTCATTTCTTACACAGATGTTAAACATTTTTATCTGACTTTCAGGTGTATCTCAATATTTAAGAAGTGTACAAACAATAGCTATTGAATTTTGTTCAGTCTTATTCAGCTAAGACTGACTCTTCTTGTTTGATGTTTTCTTGGCAAAGATCTGGAGTTAATTTTACAGATTAAGAGGCTTGCCCAGAGTCACACAGCTAATAAATGGCTGAGGTCAGATTTGAACTCAGAAATATGGCTTTCTGATTTCCAATACAATGTTCTCTCCACCAAGACACCTTTCTGGTAGCTACTTAATATATATATATATATATATATACACACAAATATCTATATATATATATATACACAAATTCACATATACATACATGTTTTATGTACATATACATGTGTGTATATCTATATCCATATAGACATATAGATATAGATATATGTGTGTGTGTGTGTGTATATATATATATGTCTGTGTACATATACACAGACAGGTATACATACCCGTACCTGTGATATCACTAGCATAAGAAACTCCCTTTACCAATGAAGTTCAGCAGCTGTTCCACATCTTTTGGTCTTAGTTGCCTGGAGACACTTGGAAGTTATAAGGCTTTCCCAAGGTCATACATTAAATAGGAGCATGAATCCAGGTCTTTCTGACTTGGGTGCAGTTCTCTTATCTATTAAGTACCCTGATATTATAGTTGTGCAATAACTCAGGGACAATTTTTCCCCTATCCCATTAGTATTCATTGGTTTTATGTAGCTTGAACTCTTTATAATTGAAGTTTCTATTCCTTTTCCCACTTTTATCTAAATCTAAATCCCAAATCAATTCATTCTTTGATTTTTTTAACCTAAATATTCCATTAGATACATCTGTTTTATACAATAATCCAAGAATTGGATTCCCAAATGAATTTCAAATTGTTCAAATCAGATGTGCTTCTACTTCTACCTTGTTCAAGATGAATTGGCTTCCTCACACTTTAAAGCATAAATAAGTATCTTGAATGTAAATTTATTTCTTGAAAACAGGGTCCATTCCATTTGTTTTTCTATTCCTGGTTCTTGGAACTTAATACATTTTTAAAAATTAAATTCTTAAGAAGACATATTAAAATGCATTTTTTGTGTTCTAGTGATGCTAAATTCTTGTGCACCTTGTTAAAGATGTATTTATTAGTCCCTCAGAGGATGACTGATCAGACTTCAAGATTGAGATCATAGTTCACAGATTTCAGCAAACCAATGTGAAATGCTTTTAAACACATTTTCCTCCTGTTTACATCTCAACTGTTGACAAGCTGGATCATTTAAGGAGAAAGAAGAATGGTTTCCAGCAGCTGCTGGGCCTGCCATGAAAAGGAACTGGAATAGAGTAAGTGAAAGCCTGACAGATCGTCCCATGGAACACTGCAAGATCTCCCTCTGAACATCACACTGTCTGTTTTCTCTGAATATCTTTCCCATCCTTCTTCTGAACTCAAATTCAGTCAGCTAGGTATGATTTTGGCTTTGTTTAGGGTATATTTCTCTGATTCAGCAATTTTTTTTTTCATAACTCCTAAATCTAGTTTAACGGAATAAAAGGATATCTTTGGGAAACTTTGGGTCTAAACTGTATAAATTGTTCCCGATTTTAGGTGATGGAAGAAGACATATGAAATGATTCTTTCCATTCTCTTACTTTTAAATAAATGCATAGGTATGGGAAGAGAGGGGCATTTAGCTGAATCATTATGTAGTAGGTGGAAAAGTACCACATAACTTAATTTTCAATCAGGAAGCTTCCAATTTGAGAATTACTATGGTACTGAAAGAATGAACCAATGAATTCAGTGTGAAGGGCCCTGGTAGGAAAGTTTTAAAATTGACTGAGAGAGTAGTAGAACAGCATGAGACAGAGGTACCCTTCTGACACTTATTACCTTTGTAATCTTTAGCAAGTCACAAACTACCTGGGATTTTAGAATTTCTTCATTTCTTCATTTCTAAAATAACAAACTAGGTGTTCTTTCTCTTAGGTTCCTTCTAAGCTTTAGCTCTATAATCCTATGATTAGGTTAGGAAATTTAAGATGTAATTCAGTTTTACAATGGATAGATTTATACATATTCCCAATTACTTTACCCTCTGTGGTTATTTTTGAATTTGTATGTTAGGAAATGTTAAACATCCATCATTATAATCCCAGTTATCTGAAAATGAGATAGAAGAGAAAAAAGAAATCCAATGCCAGTGTTGTTCAGTCATTTCAGTTGTACCCAACACTTGGAGATCACATTTTGGAATTTTCTTCCCTGCTCATTTTACAGGTGAGGAAACTGAAACAAACAGGATTAAGTGGCTTATGCACTCTCAGCTAGAATTGTCTGGGGCTAGATTTGAACTAAGGAAGATGAATCTTCCTGAGTCCAGGACTAGTACTCTATACATTATTACACCTAGCTGCCTCCAAAGGTAAGTCCAGGACTGAAAGACAAAAATTTCCTGAAGTGGTTATATGAAAGGTATATGTGATCAACAGGCATAACTAGCCTGTTAGGTCTTCCCAGTTCTAAATTCTATTCTTTTGTGATTCAGGCTGGATCCAACTCTATGCTTCAACAGCATATTTTGTGGTTGTTGTTTGTTTGTTTCTGTTTCTAGTATTCTGGTTCCTTGCCCCAGGCAACAAAGGCCAATCAATACTTCCAGCTCTGGTATACCAACTTCCTCTCTTGGCTGTTAATACAGATGCTAGCCATTAACTCTTCCCTTCCTACCATCTAGTAGTAGGAAAGGACAGGCAAAATTCCTTGCCATTCAAGTAAAATTTTCTGGGACAACCAGAAACGCTACCTAAAATGGCTCTTATCTCCTACTTCTGAGACTTTTCAGTGGTTGTCTCTCATACTTGGAATTCACTTTCATCTCATCTTTTCCTCTTAAAATCCCTAGTTTCCTTTAAGGCTAAGTTCACTTTCCTTTGGGCAATGTTTGATGATTCTTTTAGCACTCTCTCTCCTTCTGAAATTTAATAAAATACATAGATGGAATATATACATTAAATATAAATACACATTCTATCTATATATTCTAATATATATATATATATACACACACACACACACAGTGTGTGTATGCCTGTTTATGTATACACAAATGTGTATATATGCATGTATTACATATGTATATAGATCCATATGTACATATGTACATGTATATACATGTGTATTTATGTGCATATATGCCTATATGTATTACCATGTACCTATATGTTTTATTTTATACCTACATTTTTATACATACATGTATATGTCTACATATGTGTTTTGTAGCCTCCTAATAGAATATAAACTCTCTGTAAGCAGAGATTGTTTTATCTTTTTATCTTCAATGAATAATACTGCAATTAGTATGTAGTGAGTAGTTAATAAGTACATATTGTGTTAGATTGGACTTGATTTTTTTTTTTGTCTTCCTCAATGCTAACAAGATAGCATGACACTGATGTTAATAGACTTCCCATGATAATCTTTTGATATTTCTAAAGAAAGCATGATGTAGATTAAGAAAGGGTTTACAATTAGAAGACTTAAATTTGAGTCACAGCTCCAACATCTGACCCAGGCTAACTCATATCAAGTTTCTGTTCCTCAGGTCCCTTGTCTGGAAAATCAGGATGATAAAGCCTTTCAGGGGAGACTGCAAAATTTGAAGCATTATGTAAGTATGAGCTGTTATTTTTGTCTAATAGGTTTTGCTATTCAACTACAGCTTCTCAACATCTCTCAGAATACAGATTTTCTAATAGCAAATATTTCTCTTGTTACTCTTTGAAGGCAGAGACTGTTTCATTTTTGTCTGGGCATCCCCATGACTAGGCATAGAATCTGAAACAAAGTAGGTTCTTGATAAATGCTTGCTTTAGAATTGCAAATCTTAGTGTGTTTTTCCTTCACAGAACACAAAGGCAATAATATGATTGATATTTGTTATTATTATTTCTCTATTCCTTGTAATGACAGAGACCAGTTTTGTTTGACTACCTGGCAAGTCTGATCCTTCATAATTTAAATAGGTTTGTGATTGTTTATAATTCAGATAATCCATTGGAAGAATAAATATTGAAGCTGAAGTTTAAATACTTTGACCACATCATTGGGAAAGACTGTGACATTGGGATAAATTGAAGGTTAAAAAAAGAAAGGGATGGCATAGGGAAAGATGGACAGATGCTGTCATGGAAGCAACAAGCATGAGATCAGACAGACTTTGAGCGATAGGGGAGGATAGTAGAGCCTGGTGTATGATGGTTAATGAGGTCATAAAGATTTGGACATAACTGAATGACTGAACAGCAATAATTGGTTATGTTTCAGAGTCATCAAAAAGAGCCAGATTATTGCCTATCAGTAGAAATAAAGAGATTTTCATGTTTTGAATGTCATGGTCACCTTTTCCCCCTTGGTTAGTCAAGAAGCTTTGACCTAAATGTTCCTTGGACCAAACTTATATAGAATTGCTATAGGATTAAAAAAATCTTGTCAGCAGCATTGAAAATTAATGAGCTTTCTATAATTTGCTATCTAGGGACTGGGATCTTTACACATAGGAAGATCATTCTGAGTTATATGGCTTAAAAAAAATGTCCAATAATGAAAAAAGAAATCTAATAAAAACTAAAACAAAATATACTATGAGATTTGTCAGTTTGACATAGAGAAAATTTTCTACCTATCAATGATTGATGTACTGATAGCCATAACGTGGAATAAAGTGTCCAAATGGCAAAGAGCAAGCAAAGAGGTGACAGGGAGCCCTTATATGACCAATTTGTCCTCGTGTGGGTGAATAAACAAATGCTGGGAGATGGGGGAAAGTGTCCCAGTGAGTAATGATGATTAGATGTGACCCGAAGAGAATAAAATCCAACCTGAAATAAGCCAAACACATAAATTGCTATTAAATCAAGGCTTTTATTTTCCTTGCCTTTGTCTTCCTAACGTTTGGTTTCACAGTAAATGAAAGGAACCATTTGAAGTAAGGGACAGGAGAAGACAGGCCTCTGACCTCTAGCTAGACCACAGAGATCAAAGGCAGTCCCCATATGTGTTAGATATTATCTTTTCTAGGCAAGTGGGCATGATGTTTTGTGATGCAGTAGCGTGGAAACAGACAAATAACCAGGTTAGTGACTGCTGAGAGAAACATGATTGGCATTGTGACTAAGAAGGAAGTACAGGAAAATCTGAAGGAAAGGTTTATTTTTTTGTTTTGGTTCCCACAAGTCCTTCAATTCTTTGAATGATCAAATGCTCACATTGCTGTCAATTTTCAAGATAAAACAAATCCTATAACCTACACCTCAGAAACAATTTTTGGTCTATTATTCAATTCCACAGATAATTTTTGAGTACCTTCCATGAGGCAAGAAATTCTGGGTCCTCCATGAGACACAAACATGAACTTTTTAAAAAGTCAAATATAAACTAGTTTCTTCTCCCATTCTCATGTTGATGTTTTTATATGCACTATTGTCATGTGATTTTTTTTTTGGTCTTATGAAAATGAATTTTAATAAATTATTTATGTTCAAATGATATAAGATGTCTGTGACTTGCTTTTTGGATTATCCAGATAGAAGATTCTTTTAAAAATTAAATAACTTTATTTTTAAAAATGCTTTTTTATATCTTTGTTTTTATGCATCTTTGTTTTTATGCCACATTCATTTCAAAAAATTCCTTCCTCAAGTGAGTCATCCTTTAAAAAAAAAATATGATTCTTTCTAAGAATTTTTTTTTTACTCTTAGAAGTCTTACATCAATATGACTATTAAAAACAAAATGTTCTAAATGCATGGGAATAATATTCTCTTCTTTCCTTCATTTCCCTGCCCCTCTGGGGATGGATGGTGGAGGGAGTAAAGGGGAGGAGAAGGGGGAAGGGTGTATGTGTGTGAATTCATTCCAGGAGAAAACTCTTTCAGTTCTTCCTCTATTTGAGACTGTGTTGACAGGAGAATGTTGTCAAATTCCTCCACATCACTGAAAAAGCTCAGAAACTCAAGCAAATCAGTCCACATAGTGCCCTCCTTCAGGTTAACCATTTAAAGTTCCTCAAATCTAGGGCAAAACAAAACTCAAGGTGAGTTGGATTTCAGGCTCTGTTGTTGAACTTGACTTTCAAATAATTTCTCTCCCCTCCCACCCAATATAATGATAGTTCTCTTAAGTAGAAGCCAGGGGCACTTATCATCCCTTAGGTAAGGTTCACTCTCTTTTCTCTCTTTCTCTGTCTCTATGTCTGTCTCTGTTTCTCTCTCTGCCTCCCTACCTCTGTGTGTGTGTCTGTCTCTCTATGTCTCTGTCTCTGTCTCTCCATGCCTCTCTGTGTTTTTGTCTTTTTCTCTGTCTCTGTCTGTCTGTTTCTGTCTCTTGGTCTCTCTGTCTCTCCATATCTGTTTTCTGGCTCTCTCTGTCTCTCTTTGTCTCTATTTCTTTTTCTTTGTCTCTATCTTGACTCATATATATTTCTCTCACCTCATTTTGTCTTCACTATATCTAGCTATTTTCAATGAAAACAAAATAAAATTTACAATATACAAGATACAGCTTTAAAAAATTATACTAATCAAGCTCTCCCTCCCCCATACCCCAGCATCCCCCCCAAAAAATCCTGAAACTACTTCTAAGCTCCGGAACATTCATTCATTACCCGACTGACAACTCTCAGGAGTATACTCAAATTGCAAGAGAACTTACAAGTTCTTGTGTTATGTTCATCGATAACTGATGAGAGGAATGCTTGTTACTTTCTTTGTGTATTAAAATTAAGTTCTTCTTGAAATAGAATCATTGTGCCAGAAATAGAAAAATAAAACCCCTGGACCAAGTAAAATGCTGAGCTAAAAGAGTTTGGTTTTCTGCTTTGAAGTCAGACTCCTGAAATAAGTCTAGCCTATTACAGTCAAGCTTTGTGGATAGGTCCCACTCTATAGTCATATATTCATCACCAGCCAAGAGGGGATATTATTCCTGCTAACACAATTTTCATAATGTTGAAGCACCACAAGATAATGGACAAATCAGCACTATGGTTTTATCAAAACAAATGGATTTACATTAGCAATTTCTAAACTGTTTAGCATGAAGGGTTATGCAATAAGTGAATACAATGGTATTATCAGATTTTTAAAGTCATTTGGCATGCCTCATGGCCCTTATATCTGTCTAGACGATTTTAGACAAAAGCAGCTCATATTGACTGTGTTGAATGAGAAGTCATGGGGCTGGGGGGGGGGGGAGTAGGATAGAGAGAGAGCTGAAGCAGATTTCTTGTGCTTCTCAGTGATGTGGTATTACAAGAATCACATTAGGAAAGGCTAGGAAGTAGATCAAATGCTGAAAGCAAAGAGAATTCATTCAATTTCATCACTTTCCTCCAGCACCACTAAATAATCAGATGGTGAACTAAATCATTCCACATCTTTTTTTTTTTTTTTTGCTTTCCCAAAAGAAAATTTGTATTCAATATAATATGTGCATATATACTATTTATGCTATAGGGCTACTTTATAAGTGAAACCATTTTATAGTGAAGTCAATTTGATATTTTAATAACCAAATCTTCTTTGAAAAGTCTAAAATAGACCTTTATAGAGAATTTCACTTTTTAATGAATAATAGTATACCAAAGGTTCAATTTCATTTTATGAATTGCTGCTGCAATTAGGTGCTAGACTACATAGAGCACCAGCCTGTAGTCAAGAAGACTCATTATCATTCTCAAATACTTTCTTGGTATGTGACAATGGGCAAATTTCTTAATCCTGTTTGCCTCAGTTTCCTTATCTATGAAATGAACTGGAGAAGGATATGAAAAACTACTTCAGTATCTTTGCCAAGAAAACCCCAAAGAGGGTCACAAAGTGTCAGACTCTATTTTTTTAAATGACTGAACAATGACTGCTTAGAATAGTATATAGAATTCAAAACTGACTTTAGATATTTCACTATTATATGATCCTGGGCAAGTCATTTAACCTCTAGAGGTTTGCCTCAGTTTCCTCAACTATAAAATGAGGATAATTATAGCATCTCCCTTATAGGATTGTTGTGAAGATCAAATGAGATAATTTTGTCAAAAAGTGCTCATCACAGTGCCTGGCCCATAGTAGGCTTCATATAAATGCTTATCCCCAACTCCCTCCACTAATGACTCTGTGATCATTAATAACAAGTAAATATAAGGAAATGTGAGCTCACTGAAGTTGCTCTCTTTGGGGAAGGCAGAGAGTCAGTAAAGAGTTCATTTTGAAGAGAAATTCATTATAGATGGTAAAGTTCTCCAGGTTCCTATTGCTGATATGTTTTGGATGCATCAAGCCCCAAATCATTGCAAACTCATATTCATAAACATTTAAAAGAATTTGTCACACTCACATACAGAAGAAAAGTCTGCTTTATGACAGAAAATTAAGTCAATGGCACTCAAACTTTTCACAACTGGAGAAAACTTCAGTTTGAGAAATAATGAGTTAATTATAACAGTTTAGTTTATAACAGTTATAAAATGTGAACAGCTTTTGCATCAGTATTTAAAACTTTGATGGACACCACAGGACAACAAATTCTGTCTAAACTTTTTAAACAGGCTTGTCCATGATAAATAACAAATATCCTTTAATGACCCCAAATTTCTCCTTGAAGTAATGCCATTTTAAAAATGTTGGAGTCATTGTTCTATAAGAAATGATGAGCAGGCTGATTTCAGAAAAGCCTAGAAAGACTTACATGAACTGAAGTTGAGTAAAATGAGCAGAACCAAGAGAATAATCTATACAGTAACAGAAAAATTGTGTGATGAGCCTCTATGACAGACTTAGCTCTTTTCAACAATACAGTGAACAGAGCGGGAGAGAAGGGAAGGAAAAAGGAAAAAAAAAAATTGGACTTCAAAAAAAATGTTGAAAATGATCTCTACATGTCATTGGGAAAATCAAATAATTTGAAAATGAGAAAAAAAAATAAATATCACATTGTACCAATGTTATCATGACTGTGAATAATGAACATATTCTTCAAAGTATAAAAAATTGAGCATTATTCAAAGACCAGTATATAGGCACAAGGGTAAGTATGAGCAGAATTCCAAAACAAATTAGGTAGTCAAAATTTATCTATTATTTAGAAAAGGTAGAAATTGTTAATTTATGGATTTAATTTACTGCTTCACCTATTCTCTAAGCTTCTGTACCTCAACTCTTCAAATTAAAAAATTGAATTAAAATACAAATTTGAGCTACCAGAACATGAAGTATAAAATATAATTTGTAAGGTTTTAGAATTGTGTAGGTATAAAACATAATGTAAATTATTATTGTTAATTACATTATATAATTTTAAATTATTATGGTGAATTACAGCTGTACTAGAACTTCATGAAGTTCCTTTTGATTGAATTGACTTTGGATTTAAAATTGGATGTCATGAGAAACAATTATTTATGTTTCAATAGAAAAAGCATTAGATTTGGAGTCAGATACATTATGGGTGGAATTGTGAATACATCCAGCCATTCTGGAGAGCAATTTGGAACTATGCTCAAAAAGTTATCAAACTGTGCATACCCTTTGATCCAACAGTGTTACTACTGGGCTTATATCCCAAAAATATTTTAATAAAGGGAAAGAGACCTGTATGTGCAAAAATGTTTGTAGCAGCCCTCTTTGTAGGGGCCAGAAACTAGAAACTAAGTGGATGCCCAACAATTGGAGAATAGCTGAATAAATTGTGGTATATGAATATTATGGAATATTATTATTCTGTAAGAAATGACAAGATGATTTCAAAAAGGCCTAGAGAGATTTACATGAACTGATGCTGAGTGAAATGAGCAGGACCAGGAGATCATTATATACCTCAACAATGATATTGTATGAGGATGTATTTTGATAGATGTGGCCATCTTCAACAATGAGCAATAGAGCAAATCAATTCCAACAGAGCAGTAATGAATTGAACCAGCTACACCCAGCATAAGAACTCTGGGAGATGACTGAACCACTACATAGAATTCTCAATCCCTCTATTTTTGTCCAACTGTATTTTTTATTTCCTTCACAGGCCAATTGTACACTATTTCAAAGTCTGACTCTTTTTGTACAGCAAAACAACTATTTGGACATGTATACATATATTATATTTAATTTATACTTTAACATATCTAACATATATTGGTCAACCTGCCATCAGGGGGAGGGAGTGGGGGGAAAGAGGGGAAAAATTGGAACAAAAGGTTTGGGAATTGTCAATGCTGTAAAATTACCCATGCATATGGTAAATAAAAAGCTATAATAAAGAAAAAAAATGAAAGGAAAGAAAGAAAGGAAGGAAGGAAGGAAGGAAGGAAGGAAGGAAGGAAGGAAGGAAGGAAGGAAGGAAGGAAGGAAGGAAGGAAGGAAGGAAGGAAGGAAGGAAGGAAGGAAGGAAGGAAGGAAGGAAAGAAAGAAAGAAAGAAAGAAAGAAAGAAAGAAAGAAAGAAAGAAAGAAAGAAAGAAAGAAAGAAAGAAAGAAAGAAAGAAAGAGGAAGAAAGGAAGGAAGGAAGGAAGGAAGGAAGGAAGGAAGGAAGGAAGGAAGGAAGGAAGGAAGGAAGGAAGGAAGGAAGGAAGGAAGGAAGGAAGGAAGGAAGGAAGGAAGGAAGGAAGGAAGGAAGGAAGAAAGGAAGAAAGGAAGGAAGAAAGGAAGAAAGGAAGAAAGGAAGAAAGAAGAAAGAAAGAAAGAAAGAAAGAAAGAAAGAAAGAAAGAAAGAAAGAAAGAAAGAAAGAAAGAAAGAAAGAAAGAAAGAAAGAAGAAAGAAAGAAAGAAAGAAAGAAAGAAAGAAAGAAAGAAAACTAGACACCAACTTGTTGGAAATCACTTGAATTTTTTAAATGTACATTAAATTGAGCAGGTTGAGTTCAGAAAAGTCTGCAAAGACTTACATTAACTGATGCTAAGTGTAATGTGCAGAACTAAGAGAACATTGTACATAGTAATAAGAAGATTATGTGATAATCAACTGTAATAGACTTGGCTCTTTTCAATATTAGGTGATTCAAGGCAATTGCAAAAGACTTGTGATAGAGAACTCTAATGACTGAATGTGCATTAAAGCATAGTATTTTCACCTTTAAAAAGAAAAAAAAAAAAAAAACAGATTTGGAGTCAGAAAAACTAGGTCTATCTGTGATCTGAAGCTAACTCTCTCCTCTGATATCCTTATCTGTTTTACAGTGGAGTTAGGTAATATCTCTTTAGTTTGTGAGTGTCATGGACTCTTTTGGCAGCCTGTGTAATACAGGAGAAACTGAGCAAGAGAGAGATTAGAGAGTATTCAATACATAATTTATTAAATGGAGAGATTTACTGGGACCAAATGGATCCAAGGTTGGTCCCAAGGCTGAAGTAGACTATCATCACAAAGAATCCAGCAGTGAATATGGGATACAGCATTCTTTTATAGAGTAACAAGAACAATAATATAATGGGGGAGGTACCTGGATGGGGATGACATAATGGAGGCAGGCTTAATGGAGGGAGGTACTGGAGAGGCTCCTGATATTCTAATGATGGCTAAAATGGATAAAGACCTTTATCCCATCAAACATTAAAGGGGAATGACAATAGACAGCCTAAGGTCTAAGATATAAGACCTTTATCCTAACATTAAGAGGGAATGGTTATTACCTGAGGCAGAGTAACTGAATAGGACAATTAGGGAAACTGGGTTAGGACATTAAAAGAGAACTGTGGCATAACATCTGGTGAAGTCTAAAATCTATAAAATCAAATGTATAGGATTACAAAGAAAAGTTATTTCCATGAAAGTTGTTATTTTTTATATTCATAGACCCCAAGTGAAGAAATCCTAGATTAAATGATCTCCAAGTTCCCTCCTAGCCCCAAATTTCTCATCCTCTAACTGTATTAGCCACCCTTCTGGTGAGAAACTTTGTTAGTCTGGTCCTTAGGGAGCAGAAAAGATTTGTCACTAAGCCTACCTTTGAAGCTTTGTCAGTGGAGCAGCACCTACTACTCATATTCCATTAGTACAGCCTTCTATAACTTATACTCATTCATCTGTATGCTAAAAAGAGACAACTGGCAGGCAATATTATACCCATACAAACACACACAGCATATGCTATATACTAGGGCTAGATACTGTACTAAGTGCTTTATAAATATTATCACATTTTGATCCTCACAACCATCCTAGGAAATGCTATTTTTATTCCCATTTTACAGATAATCTTAATTAAATAGATGAGAATGCAAAATAACATTCCAGGATAGTACAATCATCAGTTCTCCTCATTATGTCAAGCCATAGTAATTTGTAGGCCTTTAAAACAGGTATATTCATTCTAGTTACCAGGAGACTAATTAGTATAATCTTTGTAAAACTGTATCTCTTTAATTGATAAAATTATTTATTTTTTCACTAAATACTCTCAGACAAAAAAATCATAGACTTCTTTTAAATTATCTGGAAATGATTAATTGTGTTTGTACAATTTGTCTTTAAATATCTTTTATTTTTCTTCTAAGGCCATCTGAAGTTCCTATTCAGATAGTTCTATTCTTCAGGGAACTTAGGCAGGACAATTTCCATGGAGGACCTTTCCATATGCAATAGATATGACTTTTTTGCATATGAGGAATATGTCACTGGTCCACACTCCATAAGAAATGGTGCCTAAATTCTGGTTCCATAAAAAGAATAAACTTTGTGATATCTTATTTACTTCTCACTTTACTCAATGACACATATTTGTACCAGGCTAGCTGAGGTCAGGACTTAAACCTTTGATTGCAAAAGGAGTTTTTCTCTTCTAAATTCCAGGCAGTAGGTTCAATAGATTTTACTCTGAAGAAAACTGAGGCTCAGAGAAATAATAAATTACATAGCTAGGATTTGTAACCATATTCTTTGATTCATCATCTTTCAATCCTTACCTATACCACAAATCAAAATGCCATCTTTAGAGTACTGGGGTTCATTCAACAGAGCTAACTCAGAAAATCACATAATATACTGCTTATCTTAGAGAGTCAGGTCATTGTGCAGATTTCCTACATAATGCAACCAGTGGCCAAAGTAGATTAAACCACTTGCCCAAGGTCTCCCAGGTAAGAAGTGTAAAAAGGGCATTGTAAATGCAGGTCATCTGACTCTACAAGTATAGTCACTCTTTCCAATGTGCTATGTATTACACACCTTCTTGATAAAGGGCCATTTGTCAATTTTAAACAGATTTTTTTTTTCTTTCTGAGGAGGTATTTTATATATAGAAAATTTTAATCCATACATAAAAATATGTACATATTTTTTATTTGAAATGAACAATAAGTGCTGTTGATATACTATAAATGTTCATTTGATTATTTAAAATCAAATATTTTGATTCAAGGTTTAGTGAATATACTCTATAACACGCTCCACCTTAGGGTTTAAATTATAGCATGCAATTATGTGCTTATATGAATTTCAGAAGTTGAAAAACATGATAAATCTCATAAAAGAATATTTTATTTTGCAAATTCCTTAAACTTAACATGCCCAGAAATAAATTCATTGTTTATATCACCATTTACCTTTCCTCCAAACATCCCTATTTCTGTTGATGACATTTTCTTCTTCTTCTTCTTCTTCTTCTTCTTCTTCTTCTTCTTCTTCTTCTTCTTCTTCTTCTTCTTCTTCTTCTTCTTCTTCTTCTTCTTCTTCTTCTTCTTCTTCTTCTTCTCCTTCTTCTTCTTCTCCTTCTTCTTCTTCTTCTCCTTCTTCTTCTTCTTCTTCTTCTTCTTCTTCTTCTTCTTCTTCTTCTTCTTCTTCTTCTTCTTCTTCTTCTTCTTCTTCTTCTTCTCCTTCTTCTTCTTCTCCTTCTTCTTCTTCTTCTCCTTCTTCTTCTTCTTCTTCTTCTTCTTCTTCTTCTTCTTCTTCTTCTTCTTCTTCTTCTTCTTCTTCTTCTTCTTCTTCTTCTTCTTCTTCTTCTTCTTCTTCTTCTTCTTCTTCTTCTTCTTCTCCTCCTTCTTCTTCTCCTCCTTCTTCTTCTCCTCCTCCTTCTTCCTCCTCCTCCCTTCCTCCTCCTCTCTTCCTCCTCCTCCTCCTCCTCCTCCTCCTCCTCCTCCTCCTCCTCCTCCTCCTCCTCCTCCTCCTCCTCCTCCTCCTCCTCCTCCTCCTCCTCCTCCTCCTCCTTCTTCTTCTTCTTCTTCTTCTTCTTCTTCTTCTTCTTCTTCTTCTTCTAAATAATTGGGGTTAAATGGCTTGCTCAGAACTACACAACAAGGATCTCTGGAATCTGCTTTGCTTCTCTTTTTTTCTATACTCTTTATACATAGTCCATTTGTTAAGTCTTTTCTATTTTATTCTGCAAAACTTTTTTTTAATCATGCCCCTCTCTTCAATTTCATTTTTACTACCTTGGGCCAAGCTCTTACCTTGATTTCCCTCTGACACCTGGTATACTAATCTTCTTAATCACTGTACAAATCATCTTACTCAATCAAAACCCTCCAGTGAAACCTCATATTGAACTAAATTTCTGTTTTTGATCAGTTGTTTTGGTACTGTCTGACTCTTCATGGGCCCTTTTAGAGTTTTCTCAGCAAATATATTGGAGTGGTTTGTCATTTCCTTCTCTAGTTTATTTTTCAGATGAGGAAACTGAAGTAAACTGGGTAAGTGACTAGTCTGGGATCACACAGCAAATAAAGTCTGAGACTTAAATTTGAATTCAAGATGAGTCTTCCTGACTCCAGACTGGGCAATCTATACACTGCAATACCTAGCTGCCCTATTGAATAGAGTGTAAATTACTTACTTTTGTGTTTAAAACTACATTATATTTATACTCTATCTACATCTTCCCTTTCCAAATATATCAGGTTAACCCTCTACATACATTCTACATTTCTATTCATATTCCTATTTTCATCTCTCCCTCTGCTTTCTTCATACCCAAATGTCACCTTAATATTCACAATAACTAGAAGAAACTTATTTATAGAAACCAATTATCTAAAGGTATTTGAACTGAAACTTTGAATCAGTCTTGGAAATTGCTTTCTAAATATAGGCTTAACTTGTCTTTGAATCTTTATTCCTTCCCTTTTTTGATGCTGTTTCACCTCTGTAAAACTCTAACCTTGTACTCTTAAAGTAAGAAGGTCCTCAAAAATATCCATTCTTAGATCCTTCATTCACAACATATACAACTGATAATTGGCTTGAAATTTTTGCTACCATCAATGGATTTCCATTTCAACCATAGTAAAAATCTTAAAATAAAAGAATAATCAGCAATGTTTCTACTGGGCTTGTATCCCAAAGAGATCTTCATTTATTTATTTATTTATTTATTTTATTTTATTCAAGCTTTTTATTTGCAGAACATATGCATGAGTAATTTTTCAACATTTATCCTTACAAAACTTTCTCTTCCAAATTTTCACCTCCTTTTCCCAATCCCCTCCCCTAAATGGAAGGTAGTACAATACATGTTAAATATGATAAAATATAGGTTAAATCCAATATATGTATATATATTTATATTTATATAGTTATCTTGCTTCACAAGAAAAATTGGATCAAGAAAAAAAAAAAAAAGAAAACAAAATGCAAGCAAATATCAACAAAAACAGTGAAAATTCTATGTTGTAGTCCACACTCAGTTCCCAGTCCTCTCTCTGGGTGTTGATGGGATCTCTTTATCACTGAACAATTAGAAATGGTTTGATGTTTAACATTATGTAGCAATAGATCTCCCCCATACACATTTTATACTAGTATTACTGTATTACAACTTCGAATCTTCCATTTAAGGACTTCTTTAAATTGCTGTTTTACAAATTGTGGTATATGATTTTAATGAAATACTATTGTGCTGTAAGAAATGATGAGCAGACTAATTTCAGAAATACCTGAAAAGACTTACATAAACTGATGCAAAGTGAAGTGAGCATAACTAGGAGAACATTGAACACAGTAAACAATATTGTAAGATGAACCTGCATATATTCAGCAATACAATGATCCAGGACATTCCAAAGGAATTATGATGAAAAATGCTTTCTACTACCAGAGAAAGAATTGATGGAGGGAGGGAGAGAGTGAGAGAATTCAGAACTAATTTAAAGTGTAATTAATTTTTAAAATTCACATATAATTAGGGGAAATACAATGTTATTTAGAAAATAAATTGTTTTAATATTTCATACTATAATTGCTTTCACTTTAACATTCTCTTGAGTGTTTTGCATTATGTTGCTTATATTTTTCTGAATTAGGCTATATTTGTTTCCTTGCTATAATTTTGTATTCTTTAAGATATCAGAGAGACAAATGATACTATACATGGAATAATAAATATTATGTATTACTTAAAGAACCATAGAAAGATCCATGGTGGGTTATCAATAGGCTGTAAGACCAATGATGACATGACATTTGTCACCCCTCCCTAATAAACTCCTTACTAAAATGCTTTGGGGAATATCTAAAGCACATGGAATAAATCCCTTATGAAAGATTTATGGAGTGATATGAACAAAAGTAAGACAAAATAAGGTATGAAGAGATCAGAATTGGGATCCACTGAAGGGACAAATTATCAAAATCCATATGCTTAAGCCAAGAATAAATTTTGCAACAAAAAGACAATTTTCTTTGGCATTTCACTTCCAAAATCTCCATAAAATGATTGATAGGCAATTCCAAGTCATCCATGGCATTGATCTTCATATGCCTGTACCTCCTATCAATGTTGAACACTATACATATATAGTATACATATATATATATACATATACACTATTATTAGTGCCTTTTGAAGATGACACACAGTTCTTTCCATTTTTAAAAACATTCTTTCTCATTTCTCTTGTTCTGACTCTTTGTCTACTCCTTAATGTCTATCAATTAGTATTTGAGATAAGTAACAACAGGAGAGAAAAGGTGAGTTCATTTGGAAGACAATAGCAGGCTAAGAAATGTACCTATGACAAAACTACATTTGTAAGTTGTTGTTTTTTGTTTGTTTTTTAGATCAAGGAACCTTTGTTAACTTCCTGATTCAGTCCAGGCCTTCAATTTTTTGGCCCTAACAGTGTAGGACCTTGGTAGTTTTGTCTCTGCCACTGCTTTGCTATCTATAATCTTCCCACTGTTGGTCTTATGCAAGGAACTGCTGCTGCTATCCAAGGTATGGACTAGCTTGAAGCCCTTTCTGTCATCCATCAGATTTTGATAAATGTTGATCTCTGTTTCTAGTTTGAAGAAAATGAGAAGTAAAGCAAAATGCAAGCAAACAACAACAAAAAGAGTGAAAATACTATGTTGCGATCCAATTCCTACAGTCCTCTCTCTGGTGCAGATGGCTCTCTTCATCATAAGATCATTGAAACTGGCCTGAATCATCTCATTATTGAAAAGAACCATATCCATCAGAATTGATCATCATATAACTTGCTGTTGCTGTATACAACATTCTCTTGATTCTACTCACTTCACTTAGCATCTGATGTATTTCTTAGCCATCTACAACTTGAGATTTTTTCCTATATGTATTTCTTATCCTATCAGTGTCTGTATTTTAAATATGCTTTCCCACCTATTTCTTTTTCTTGACTAATATTTAATATTGAGTTTGTTTTTTCATTGAATGGTGTCCTGTTGTTCTTTTTTTTTTTTCAATTTGCTGAGGAAACTCTAAATTCTTATCTTTTCTTCTATGCTATCAACCATCCTCAGCCTTTTCCTTGACATTAATGGAAGCATTTTTTTTTTTTTCTATCAGCCAGGTCAGTAAAGAAAATATTTCTCTTACTGAGCCCATCACCAAATGACCAAATCTTATCAAATTTTCTATGATGATCATAGTTTTACTACTAATCATTTCAAGATGACCTAATGAATAGTATGGTTAAAGACATATATTGTATATGGTTTAGCCCTTAAGTCTATTTGTGGAAAAAGACAACTCTTGATGAAATCCTAATAGATTGTTTCCTTTTCAGCTATTGGTCTTTGTAGTTGAAACATATTTGAACTGTCTGATAGGATTTATTTTACATGTTGGTTATAAAAACTGTTCTCTTCAATGTGATTAAAGATCACCTTGTTTTTTTTATTAAGTTTGATTGTTCTTTTTAATGTTCTGTTACTTATAAGAATTAATTATATTTCCATATCCTTTTGTCTTCAGTAAGTTGTATCATATTTCTTTTGAACTTCCTCCCATAAACCTTACTTCTCAAGTCCATTGAATTTTTCTTTGAAAAATAACTCCCAGCTCAAGCTGTTTGTTTTTATTTTTTATTTTGGTGAGTGAATTGGGGAAGGGGTAAACATTACTTTTTGCATTTTGATTCCTTCTTTTTTAGTTCTTGTTTTATATAATTTGATTTTATCCTATCTTTTATACTTATTTTATATTTGCTCCTTGTGCCCTTCTTGTTTCTTTAATAAGTTCCACTCTTCAGGACCCATTTTAATTTGTTTTCATTCCTGTGTAACTTTTTAAACTGGTTCACAACTTGTAGAAATATGCTTTTAAGAAAACTTTTTTCTCCCCCCCTTTCTTTTTCTTTCTTCCCTCCTTTCCTTTTAATTTCTTTTTATATTTTAAATTTATGGAACAAAGCAAGCATTTCAAAATAGAGTATAATAAAAAAGATGTTTGGACATGAAACTACAACTCTACTATGTAAAACTTGTTATTCCTTACAAATAAATATACAAGAAAATTTTCATGTAAATTTTTTTTATACTTTCTTTCCCCATTAAAGATAGACACCATTAGACACAAATAGGCATATATGTGTAAAAATATTCTACACACACTTCTATTTATTAGTTCCTAAAATGAGATAGAAACTTTCTTCATATATCCTTTATAGTTATAGTTAATTAAATTTTTTTTACTCCTTCCTTCTTCCCTTCCTCTCTCCCTTTCTTCCTTCTTCGTTTTCTCCTTTTCTTCCTTTTTCTCTTTCTTCCTTTCTCTTTTTCTCTCATTCTTTCTCATTTTTTCATTCTCTTCCTTACTTTCTTTTTTCCTCTCTCTTTCTTACTATCTACCTCCTTCCCTTCTTTTCTTTCCTTCCTCCTTTGTTATTTTCTCCTTCCTTTTCAAAACTCCTAATTTTAGAATTTCATGATCTCTTTTTTCAAAGTTGCCTTTATATGTTTGAATTCTTATTATTTTTCACAGATATTCAATTAATTCAACTTCAACAAAAAATTAAGCAATACAATATAGTCGAAAGAATACAAGACTTAAAATCAAGAGACTGACCCAGCTTGAAAGTTACTGTGGTATAGTGGATATCTAGTATACTTGATAACCTGGACTTAAGTCTCAGCTCTACTAAATACCAGTTGTATAATTCTAGGAAGGTCATTTAACCTTTCCTTGCTCCAATTAACAGAAAGGTTACTTACAGAAAAGTGTTTACATAAATTAGTTAAAGGTAATTTTCTAATGAGAGAATTTATATCAATGAAATCACAACTTTAATCAATTTCCTTTAGACATTTATTTTCTATGTTACTTTTAAAAAGTTGTTTTTGTTTTTTTGTTTTTTTGTATGACCCCTGGCCTCCAGTTCTATATGTCCCTTCCATGTCTAAATTCCATAATCCTTTTAAAAAAATTTTTATTATTAAGGCTTATTTTTTCAAAATATGCATAGAAACATTTTAACAATGATCCTTGCAAAACTTTGTATTCCAAAATGTTTCCCTCCCTTTCATCCCCTCCCCTAAATGCAAGTTATGTTAAACATGTGGAATTTTTCTATACGTATTTCCACAATTATCATGTGAAACAAGAAAAATCAGATCAAAAAAGGAAAACATGAGAAAACAAAATACAAGCAAAAACAACAAGAAGAGTGAAAATATTATGTTATGATCCGCACTCAGTCCCCATAGTCCTCTTCTCTATGTGTAGATGACTCTCTTCATCATAAGACTGAATCATCTCATTGTTGAAAAGGACCAAGTCCATCAGAACTGATCATCATATCATCTTGCTGTTGCTGTGTACAATCATCTCCTAGTTCTACTTATTTCACTTAGTATCAATTCATATAAGTCTCTCCAGGAACTTCTGAAATCATCCTGCTGATAGTTTCTTATAGAACAATAATATTCCATAACATTCATATACTATAACTTATTCAGCCATTCTCCAACTGATGGGCATCCAACTCAGTTTCCAGTTTCTTGCCACTACATAAAAGGGCTGTCACAAACATTTTTGCACATATGGGTCCTTTTCCCTTTTTTATGATCTCTTTAGGATACAGATCCAGTAGAGACATTGCTGGATCAAAGGGTATGCACTGATTAATAGCCCTTTGGGCATAGTTTCAAATTGCTTTCGATAATGGTTGCATCAGTTCCCATCTCCATCAACAATGTATTAGTGTCCCCATTTTCCACATCCCCTCCAACATTTATCAAATTCTTTTTCTATCATCTGAGATAATCTAAGAGGTATGTAAGAGCATGACAGAACTGTTTTAATTTGCATTTCTCTAATCAATAGTGATTTAGAGCACCTTTTCATATGACTAGAAATGGCTTCAATTGCTTCATCTGAAAATTGTCTGTTCATATCCCTTGACCATTTATCAGTTGAGTTATGGTTTTAATTCTTATAAAATTGAGTCAATTCTTTATATATTTTAGAAATGAGGCCTTTATCAGAGCCCTTGAGTACAAAAAATTTCCCCCAGTTTATTGTTTCCCTTGTAATCTTATCTGCATTGGTTTTGTTTGCACAAAAACTTTTTAACTTAATATCATCAAAATTATACATTTTACATTCCATATTGTACTCCAGTTCTTCTTTAGCCACAAATTCCTTCCTTCTCTACAGATCTAAGAGGTACACTATCCTTTGTTCTTCTAATTTTTTTATAATATCATTCTTTATGTCTAAATTATGAACCCATTTCGATCTTGTTCTGTATTCTGTTATCCTACTAAGCACTTACTATCTGCAAGTGATTGTGTTTCATAACCACTAGAGTTACAAAAACAAAGAAAAGCCCTAGTTAATTATTTTGTCTTCCTTCAGAAAATCATCTCCAAGATAATACACTATGATCAAGTAGGATTTATTCCAGGAATGCAGGGCTGGTTTAATATTAGGAAAACTATTAATATAATTGACCATATTAATAATCAAATTAATAAGAACCATATGATCATCTCAATAGATGCAGAAAAAGCATTTGACAAAATCCAACATCCATTCCTACTAAAAACTCTTGAGAGTATAGGAATAAACGGATTATTCCTTAGAATAATCAGGAGTATATATTTAAGACCGTCAGTAAGCATAATATGCAATAGAAATAAACTGCAACCTTTCCCAGTAAGATCAGGAGTGAAACAAGGTTGCCCACTATCACCATTACTATTCAATATAGTACTAGAAACGCTAGCCTCGGCAATAAGAGCCGAGAAAGAGATTCAAGGAATTAGAGTAGGAAATGAGGAAATTAAACTATCACTTTTTGCAGATGACATGATGGTATACTTAGAGAACCCCAAAGACTCTGCTAAAAAGCTACTAGAAATAATTCAAAATTTCAGCAAAGTGGCAGGATACAAAATAAATCCACATAAATCCTCGGCATTTTTATATATCACTAACAAAATGCAACAGCAAGAGATACAAAGAGAAATTCCATTCCAAACAAATGTTGATAGTATAAAATATTTGGGAATCCATCTACCAAAGAAAAGTCAGGAATTATATGAGAAAAATTACAAAACACTTGCCACAAAAATAAAATCAGATTTAAATAATTGGAAAGACATTCAGTGCTCTTGGATAGGCCGAGCGAATATAATAAAGATGACAATACTCCCCAAACTAATCTATTTATTTAGTGCTATACCAATCAGACTCCCAAGAAACTATTTTAATGACCTAGAAAAAATAACAACAAAATTGATATGGAAGAATAAAAGGTCAAGAATTGCAAGGGAACTAATGAAAAAAAACTCAGAGGAAGGTGGTCTAAGTGTACCTGATCTAAAGCTATATTATATAGCAGCAGTCACCAAAACCATTTGGTATTGGCTAAGAAATAGACCGGTAGATCAGTGGAACAGATTAGATACAAAGGACAAAAAAGGGTACATCTATAGCAATCTAATCTTTGACAAACCCAAAGATTCCAACATTAGGGATAAAAATTCATTATTCGGAAAAAACTGTTGGGAAAACTGGAAATTAGTATGGCAGAAATTAGATATGGATCCACACTTAACACCATATACCAAGATAAGATCAAAATGGGTCCATGATTTAGGCATAAAGAGGGAGATAATAAATAGATTAGAGGAACAGAGGATAATCTACCTCTCAGACTTGTGGAGGAGGAAGGAATTTATGACCAGAGGAGAACTAGAGATCATTATTGATCACAAAATAGAAGATTTTGATTACATCAAACTAAAAAGTTTCTGTACAAATAATACTAATGCAAACAAGATTAGAAGGGAAGTAACAAATTGGGAAAATATTTTTAAAAACAAAGGTTCTGACAAAGGTCTCATTTCCAAAATATATAGAGAACTGACCATAATTTATAAGAAACCAAACCATTCTCCAATTGATAAATGGTCAAAGGATATGAACAGACAATTCTCAGAGGAAGAAATTGAAACTATATCCACTCACATGAAAGAGTGTTCCAAATCACTACTGATCAGAGAAATGCAAATTAAGACCACTCTGAGATACCACTACACACCTGTCAGATTGGCTAAGATGACAGGAACAAATAATGACAAATGTTGGAGGGGATGTGGGGAAATTGGGACACTAATACATTGCTGGTGGAGTTGTGAAAGAATCCAGCCATTCTGGAGAGCAATCTGGAATTATGCCCAAAAAGTTATCAAACTGTGCATACCCTTTGACCCAGCAGCGCTACTACTGGGATTATATCCCAAAGAAATACTAAAGAGCGGAAAGAGACATATATGTGCCAAAATGTTTGTGGCAGCTCTTTTTGTTGTAGCTAGAAACTGGAAGATGAATGGATGTCCATCGGTTGGAGAATGGTTGGGTAAATTGTGGTATATGAAAGTTATGGAATATTATTGCTCAGTAAGAAATGACCAGCAGGAGGAATACAGAGAGGGTTGGAGAGACTTAAATCAACTGATGCTGAGTGAAATGAGCAGAACCAGAAGATCACTGTATACTTCAACAACGATACTGTATGAGGATGTATTCTGATGGAAGTGGAAATCTTCAACATAAAGAAGATCCAACTCACTTCCAGTTGATCAATGATGGACAGAGGTAGATACACCCAGAGAAGAAACACTGGGAGGGGAATGTAAATTGTTAGCACTAATATCTGTCTGCCCAGGTTGCATATACCTTCGGATTCTAATGTTTATTGTGCAACAAGAAAATGATATTCACACACATGTATTGTACTTAGACTATATTGTAACACATGTAAAATGTATGGTATTGCCTGTCGTCGGGGGGAGGGAATAAGGGAGGGGGGGTAATTTGGAAAAATGAATACAAGGGATAATATTATAAAATATATATATATATATAAAATAAAAAAAATTTAAAAAAAAAAAAAAGAAATTATAGAGGGGGATAGGAGGTGCTCCTCTGAGCTTCTCTCTCAGCCTAACTTTGCCTACCAAGTCAGAAACAACTCCTCTGGTTCCAGATCTAGACTTTCATCAATTCTGAGAAAGAACCAACCAATGAATCACACCTAGGAGAGAGCAGCAAGGTCCCGAGTAAAACTAAAAAAGGATGTTCCCTTCTCCTTGGGGAACAGCCTCAGTCATCTCCATTGGAGTCCTGCCATTTGTTGCTTTTAGAGACTGACCAAAACCATGGTACCTGTTGTTTATCCCATAATTCCCTCTGTTATTCTGGAATTTAGAAATGAGAGGAAACTTAGAGATCATTAACTCTCAGTCTTATTTCTCCTGGTAAAGGCACGGAGGCTCAGAGCAGTTCAAGGATCTGTCCAACCTCATCCAGATCGTTATAGCAGAGCTGAAGCTTGAACCCAAGCCCTCTGCTTCCTAATCTAGGGTTCATTCCATTAAATTATGCTGATGGCGGACTAGGACAGAGTAAGAAGATTTCCTCTGCTCCCAAGGGAAATGTGCATTCTGGAGCTTCCTTGTCTAAGCCATGAGAAAGGCTCAAATCATTTAATCCCTTTATGGGCCACATTTCTCATATGTAAAGATGGACATGTTAATACTAGCCTTATCTATCTCACCCTGTTTTTCTAAGACTTAAATAATTATAATATTCAATATAAAATTCAATTAAATAATTGTAATATTAAAGCTGACAAATGCTTTCTTCACAAAAAATAAATAAATAAATAAATAAATAAATAAATAAATAAATAAAAAAAAAAATTTATTTTGTCTTCTGTGATTGAAAATGGCTTTCCACAGGGAAGCCTGCATTAGGTATGGTACCCAACTCATATCCAGAACACTATATAGGTGTAGCCTATCACACTGATAATCTAGTTTGATAGTTCCTATTTAGGGATTTTCTAATCCCTTTGTAATTTCAGGAAGATGACTCAAGGGGTTCAAGCTCAAAATTTATTAATGGCATCTTAAACAGTAAATAATTGCCCAATTCTTTTCAATTATATTTTTCTCTGTGACAATGAACATCTGCATATTTGAAGCATTTTGGGTTTGTTATCATTGTATATATGTAGTTATCATATGTAGTTAAGTGCAAGCACTTACTGCATAAATCCAAAAGAATATTTTAGGGAGTATATTAGATTATCCTGACAATTTACAACACATGTTGTTGAAAGGGAATCACACACACAGAGACACACACACGCAGAAGGCATCATTGAACTAGTTCATCTACAGATAGCTAAAGTATTCAAAATACCACTAAGTTTCATGCCTCCAAAGCAAAACTATTCAAATAAGTCACTCATATTATTTGGAAAATTTTAGTAACCTTCTAAAATAAGATACATCTTGTTCTCCACCCCCTTACCCTTTCCCTTAAATTTAATTAGCTATGCTTCATTCAATTTCCCATACCTGGGGTACTTGGGTGTGGGTATGGGTGTCTGTAAAGAAAAGCTCAGTAACTGATTCTTGTTCCTGACTCTGCTGCCCCATTGTGTGGATCAGTGCCTCCATCTTCTGTTTTTTCATCTGTAAAATGGATAAAATTAGAATTTTTATGCCTAGATCTTTGGGTCATTGTGATGATTTGAGTAAAGAATATGAAAGACTTTTTATACTATAAATCGATATATAAAGATAAGTTATACTATTATTATATAACTCCATTCCATCAATTCTACCCTCTAGCATAAAGTATACTTTCTGTCTCTAGAATGTTCCCCATGCTCTCTGTGCACTTTCTAATCCTAAGAATGGAATGCTTTCCCTCTCCCTCTTAGTCTGTTCAATTTCTATCCACTTTGTAAAGTCCAATGCAAAGGCCATCTCTTCCACAAGTCTTCCTTGATCCTTTTGATCATTAATGGTTTTTGTCTTTAACACTCCTATAATGTTTTCTTTTGTGCCCGTCTCTTACATAAAATATGAAATCTTAGGCATTAAGTTTATTGTTGCTTATGTCTTATCCTCCTCCTAGAATATAAACACTAGGAGGGTAGAATCTGAGCTTTATCTAAATTTGGTATCTCCCCAACTTATGCAGTGGTGTTCTGGTCCCAGAGGACACATTGTTAAGTGAGTTTTTATTTGTTTTAATACTAACCAAATGCATTTTAAAGTATTACATTCACACAACAACATCCTTTTTGGTACATTCATCTCAAAGACTCATTTACCAGCAACCAGCAACAATGCTTTCCAGATGAGCCACAGCTGGAACAAACTCTCTAATGCCAACTGCCCTCTTTATGTACAACTGGAAAAATCATAAACAGTCCTTGGGCACTGCAATGTGATCTCCAAATCTGCAATTGCTGATGTCAATTTTCTGCTTGATTGGGAGCATAATGTCTTAAACGAAATTCCAGATCTATCCTTGCACAAACTACACCGTAGGTGACATTTGCCTTATTACCAATAAAAGTGATGTATTGTGTATCAGAGAATCACTCAGCAAACAATTCCCAGAGATAGCCTTTGCTACGGAGTGTGAAGCAGACCTACTCCCTTTCCTGAATGTCAAAGGTTTTACAGAGGAGAAATAACCCACTGACAGTTACTTAACATTAAAAGCACCTTTTCAAACAGATAAATGTCCACTTCTACACACTTGGTGACCAAGGAAAAAACAAGCAGGTTAGTTGTGAGTTGGATTTAGTGGAAATATATCTTTATGTGCAGAATATAGTTGAGAAGAGAGTTATGTGCAAGTAATTGAGGCTATTTTGGGAGGACATTTGGAATGGATAGATCAAGACCCCTGAGGAGAGGGCTTAATAATGCCTGAATTTGAAATACTTTGATAAAGAAAGACCAGAGATCAATGAGAAGGTACTAAATCAAATTAAAATTCCTCACTGACCTAATCATAGATCATCAAAGTTTGGACAAGAAGAGAACAAGCATTTATTAAGCACTTATTCTATGACAGGCACTGTGTAAAGGGCTTTAACAATTTCATTTCACTGAACTCACACAACTTTCCAGAGGGATAAGAGGTATTATTATTCCCATTTTATAGTGGAGAAAATTTAGGCAGAATGAAGTTTAAGTGATCTGCACATCTATTAAGTGTCTGGCAATAGATTTGAAAGGAGGTCTTCCTAACTCCAGGACAAATGCTCTATCCTCTATGCCACTTAGCTACTTCTAGGAACCTTTAGATATCATCTTGTTTAACTCTTTTCATTTTATAGAGGGAGAAACTAAGAGAACCAGAGAGATAAAATGACTTGTAGGAATCTAGAACAATTACACATTTTTTTTTACATAGTGTGTCCCCAAAATTATATGTTTTAAATTTTCCTTAAGCCTTTTGTACACTCTTTGTAATGATGTTTCACAAAACATTTCCCCACAACAGCTTTGTGAGATAGATAGTTGTGTATTGCCATTTTAAAGATGAAGAAACTGAAACTTAGGGAAGTTAACGTCCTTGCTAGGGTCACACAAGTAGGAAGAGGCAGAGGCTGGAACTGAATCCAGGACCTCTGCATACAAGTTCCATGTTGTTCCCATTATATCATATGATCTAAATTGTAATGAAGTGACTTTAAGAGAGAAACAGAATCAGAGTAAACATCCCCAATAAATTAGGTCTCATAAAAATGAATCAAGGGCAAATTTTATCTATTACAAAATGGCAACATGAGTCAGACTGAAGAAATCAGAAATAACCACCATCAAATACCTGAAATAATGAAAATCCATGAATACTCACTTTTATATACAACCATTTCCACCACCAAATGACTGGTTTCAAGTACCTTCTTTGTATTATTTCAAACTGTGTCCTCTTTCAGAGATATAATTTAAAAGAATATATTTTACATGAGCCAACATAAATACTTAGGGCATACCTTTATAATTAACTGAGAGATGGCATGTTCCTTCCTAGGAAAACCTAAGCTTTGGAATGTATTCTTTTGGGTCCACTGAACAAAGTCCCCCTCCGAGTCTAGTGGGACTCTGGCACTTTAACTTTTAACACACTTCCCCAATTAAGCTCCCTAGGCTCCAGACTTTAACAGCTGTCTGCAGCTGCTGAAAAGTGATTTATCATTGTCAAAGTTCGTGACCAAAACATTAAAAGGAATCTTTAAAAAAAAGTTTGGCACATCAACTTTCATATGTAGTTCTTCATTGTCTTTAATGCTTACATTTTTCTGATAGAAGTAAAAAAATATAATTTCATTTAAAAATTGTAGATCTGACTGAATAACTTTGCATACATTACCTTTTCTGCATGCAGAATATTTTGAAGATTAAAGCCTATCAGACAATGAAATAGTATGGAAATACTTGCTAATTTTTATCTTGTTTTGTACTGTTTTTGGATTGGAAGTATGGAGAAAGGGTTGTACCTATTATAAAACATTTATAATAAAAATGATTTTTCATATGTTGGAATTTCTTTTTAACTCTAAAATGTTAAGGGAAATGCAAAGCTATTTTGTGAAATCATAAAACTGTGTGTTCCCCCCCTTTTTGCTAGTATTAAGAAAGTTTCCATATTGAGTATTTGGTGTTTTCACTGTGGTAAATTTGTGTTATTTCTCAAAGTAACTCCATTTCCTCAAATATTACAAGTGGAAGGAACTACTCCATCAGCCTTTTATCCTCCCTTAGGTTTTCTCTGCTCTTGCTGATCTGGGAAAAGGCTTTTATTGAATGGAGAAATTGTTCCCAGGATCCTTTAACTTTCCATATTCCTTCTTCCTAATCATTTGCTATACTTCTATTACCCAAAACATTGAGAGCAGAAGAACAGCTCAGCTTGATTTTGCTATTTTAAAGCATTTTTAACCATTGCTTTGGATTGGTCCCTCAAATGCTATCATATAAATGTTAATTTAAAAACTATGTTATTAAATATTTATCCAGGGACCATTTGAAATGTTCCAGTCCATAACTCCATTTTATATGAAGGAGGTAGTTGGAAGAGAGATCAGGTGACCTAGTCAAGTACAGGTCAGGTATTTGGTTTGAATCATAGCCTAAGTCAATCATCTCTGCCCTGTGGCTTTTCCAAGCCTGCTTTGGAAAATGGATATTGGCAACAAAAGTTCCTTTTCTGTAGATACCACAGTTTTATTGCCATTTATAGGAACATATTGACAAATTTTAAGAGATGTAGATCTTCCTTACCACTCAAGGCAAAATTATTCAATTACATAGGAAGGAAGGAAAGGATGGAGGAGACAAGCATTTATTAATTGCCTACTATATGATATGTACTTGATAAATATCTCATTTGATCCTGTGAGGTAGATGCTATTATTATCTTTATTTTATACTTAGGAAAGCAAGCAGAAGTTAAATGATTTGTTCAAGTCACACAGGGAGTTAAATGTCTGAAGCTATATTTGAACTACATTCTTTATTAGTGACCTATCAGCTTTATGAGAGGCTATTGAGAGATGAAGAAACAGAGAGTGAAAGAAACAGATATACAAAAATGGAGACACACATACAGACAGAGATAGAGAATTTACCAAGTATTTATTCTGTGCTGGGCATTATATTAAATATTAAGAATAAAAATGTAAAACCAGTAAGATAGCTCTTATCATAGTCCCCAGACAGATAAAAAATAATAATAATAATAATATACAACTCACCTACCAGATCCTAGTTCTGGTGAAAGGGGAGAGAAGCAGGATGAAAATGATGGTTAGAATACTAACAGCATAGTATGGAATTTATAGGCAGAATATCTCCCTAGAAATGTTTTTCTCCCCTTTCTACAATCTCAGTCTATAGGTAGAATACTAAAGTGGCAGTTTAGGATCCTGAGAAGCAGCATGCTATTCATGGAAAGAACTGTGGATTTGGAAGCAGGCCACCTGACTTCTTGTTCTGACTCTACCACTAGTCATCTATGTGTGACTTCATCTTCATTTTATAGATAAGAAAACCAAAGTCCAGAGATAAATTACCTAAACTCATAGGCAAATACACAAACTAATCAGAATCTATTCCTTTTCAAGGCGAATTCAAGCGTTTTTTCACACACACACACACACACACACACACACACACACACACACACATACACACAGACTGAAAAATGATTGTTGATCCAGAAATTGTATCAACAGGTGACATCTATTTACACAAAACTGTGACAATGTCTGTCTTTGAAAATTCCATTAGATACATGTGGATGCTCAGACTAATACAAATTGAACTTAATTCAAACTTAGTAGTGTCTCAACTTTTACAATTCAACAAGTGTTTGTATGAAGATTCAGAACTGGAGCTATTATTTCATTGCCAGAAAAAGAAATTCCCTTTGCTAATGCAGATTTACTCCTCCCATAAAACTTATAATCTTAGAGAGTTACCTATATCAAGGTCTCTTAAACTTTTTCCAGTTGTTACCCCCTGTTACTCAAGTAATATTTATGTGACTCCAGGTATATAAGTATATAAGATAGGTATACAAATCAAACATTTACTGATAGTAAACATTTAATTATGAAACTCTATGAGGAGTCATGAACTACAGTTGTTTTGTTTTGTTTTTAGGAACTGGGACCTAGAACATTCCTGATTCACAGTCAACCCAAATTTTCTTGGTTATCCACAATACGATACTGTCAATCCACTTATATGTAAACTGGAACTGCTTTGCCTAAAATGATGAAATTTAATTCCAAAAAATAGTTTAAATCCCACATCAATGTGAGTCTTTAGAAAATCTTAAGGATCTTGCGATGACTTTGATATCCTATGACCCAGATTCTTAAACTGTGAGTTGCAACCCCATATGGAGTCTTGTAACTTAATGTGGGGGTTACATAATTATAATTTATCATCAGTAATCTTTGATTTGTATCCCTTTTTATATATCTGAGATCATGTAAAAATTTATTGGGTGAAAAAAGGTCATGAGTGGAAAAGGTTTAAGAAGCCATGTTCTATGATACTACTATCATAAGTCACAAATCTGAAATCTTCCAAATGGATGTCTTTTATCAAATCCCTAAATTCCAGTTTTATTTGTTACTATTATACATGTTCAGTTGTTTGTTCCAATTATATTCAGGCTCATATGTGAAAAATATTTTATAATTGTTATCGTTTTCACTCTATTCTTCCTTTTTCTTGCCATCAGCTAGATCAGAGTTTGTATTTCCTTTGTATTATAATGCTTAGAAGATAAAATATATTTCTTATTGTGTCTAAATTGTTGCAAGTTATGTTACATATTATTTTAATTAATTAATTTATTTTCTCATTGTTCATTTTATTCCTCTAAATTACTTCACTTTTTAAAAAAGTCCTCTCCTAGTTTTTCTGTCATTCCAGAGACAATTCCATTTTAGCTCCCAACAAACTCCTTCATTGATATCTACAGCTGCATGGTGCTTTCTAATCACAAAGCACTTTCACTTAATATAATTTCATTGGCCCTCACAATCCTGGAAGGGGAGTAGTGAAGGTAATTTTATCTCATTTTGATAGATGAGGAAGTTGAGGCGCAATGAAGTGAAAATGATTTATTTAAGGCCAAAGAGCTCATAAATGTTGGAACCTGAGTCTCCTGACTCAAGGTCAAGTGCCCTGGAATGAAGCAACTACATTTCATTCTACTTTTCCCTTGATGTTTGATAATTCTATATTTTCAGTATTATGTCTTCCTATTCTAGGGTCTATGTCTTTGATTTAGGCAAGAGAAATAATTTCCAGAGGAATAGAATTTGGTTCCAACTTATCACAGAGTATTATCTCCATATAAAAATGATGATTTTGAGCAAGAGTTTATGGGTTAGAGACAGCAAAAAGAGAGGCAGTGGTTAGAGTTCTGAGACTAAGATTAGACATTCAAATCCAGAAAATTACTAACTTGATCCTGGAAAAGTTACCTAACATCTTGGGCCTCATTTTCCTCAACTATAAAATGGGGATAATAACAATACTAACCTTACAGGGTCATTTTGAGGATCAAATGGCATAATATAGTTATTATCCCTTCCACATTCTGGGGATTAGCGGCTCAGATAAAATCAGGAAAATTCATTGAAAAAGTCTGATTTATTAAGGCATTAAGAGATAAAATATGCTAATATTATACAAAACCATACATATATTTTATACATTTCTGAGTTTCTAAACTGTTTATGTGTTGCCTGATGGCTTTTTTGTGCTGCCTGAAGCTTCTACAAAATTTCCAAAAAATTCCCATTTACTTATGTATGATATATTGAATTCACAATGAGGAAAGTTAGAATGTGAAAGGGATAATTGTATTTTTAAAATGCTTAGCACAGTGTTTTGCACATAATGAGTATAGTAGTACCCACCCCAAAGGGCTCTTGGGAGGAAGAAAAGAGATATCTGAAAAGTGCTTAGTACTTCATAGTCACTTGATAAATATTTATTTCCTTCCTCCCTACACACTTTAAAGTTACCACACATGACTTAGCACCAACTCTCTGAAATGGTTGGCCTTCCTTACCTTTTATGGTTACAACATGGAAAACAGAAGACACATGGTCCCTGCAGAAAGGATGAACTGCATTCAAATCCTACTTCAGATACTTACTCTCTGTATGGCCTCTATCAAACCACTTAACTTCACTGTCCTTTCTCCTTATATGTAAACAGAGGAGCCTGGCTTCTAAAGTCTATTTTAGCTCTAAAACTATAGTGTTATAGAAGCAATTGGATACTTAGAAGCACAAGACCCATGGAAATGTGCTTTGTTTCTACTATTAATCAAAGAAAAATTAGAATTAGCCATATTTGAGCATTTAACATGTGAGATGAAGACATAAAGAAGCCACCCAAAAGCCTAATCACATGGGTACATTGGCACTCACCTGAACTTTTTTTGGCCATTTCATTTTTTTTGAAATTTTTGGAACTGACCACACTGACACACATGAGTTATAGTTCTCAGTAGCAAATGAGGTGGAAAGGCGCAGGAAAACTTCTAAATAAAAAGCCCTCACAAAGTCTGCCACTGAACCATGGACAAGGTGGGGAAGTAGGAGGAGAATGGAAATAGCATTTGTAACCGCTTACTAGTTTACTGTAAAATATAAGATAACTCATTGAAGGGAGGATTGCCTTCAAATTACCTGCCATGCATGACTCCTTTTTATGTTCAGTCAGCAGCTTCCCTCAGCCACAGAGGAAAAAGCACTCAAGCACACTCTGTTCTGTTCATCCTCTTCTGCTCCTAAGCCATGTCTGTGTCTTGCCTACTTTTTTGCAAGACTAGTTTCCTGGAAGAGATGGAGATTGGTTTTTGGCATCCTTTGTGATATGAACTCTGGATGTGGGGTCAGAGGAACTTATTCCCATCTTTGCCACTGGCTATTGTGTAGTCTTGGGTGACTTATGTTAGTTTCTTAGATTCCTCATTTGAAAAATTAAAAGTTAGACTATCTGATACCTAGAGTCTCTGTTATTTCTAAATCTGTAACTATAAAATAATAAGGAACAGGTAGGTGGCACAATGAGTAGAGTGCCAAGCTTAGAGTCAGGAAGACTCATTTTCCTGAATTCAGATCTGGCCTCAGATCCTTATAAGCCTGGGTGACAATGGGCAAGTCACTTAATCTTGTTTTTCTCAGTTTTTTCATCTATAATATAAACTAGAGAAGGAATGGCAAACCCCTTCAGAACCTTTGTCAAAGAGAACTCCAAATGGGGTAATGAAAGACATGACCGAAAAATGACTGAACAACAAGAAGATTAAAATTGTCAGGAGCAACTTCCTCTTTGAAAAAAAACTCTCTGAGGACATTGGGGATCTGAAATGCAAAACCATTCAGATGAAGGCCTAAGACTGACCACCATCAATCAGTAAAAGAAATATAATAAAAATTAAATGAGTCCAAAAGAAACACAGGTGCTCCTCTCCCTCACCTCTCACTTCATTTCAGATGCTTTTATATCATGCTTAATTTAACATACGTGAAATAGCCTGATGAAGATAATAGTAACCAAAACAGGGCATCCATTTTGTCTGACTTTTCATCACTCCAATGATAGTTCAGTGGTAAATATGAACACTGGTAACAGGGATTATTAAATATTGCTATTTATCATTACTATGGTGTAATCTGATAGCAATGTCCATGTACGGATATCATGATAAATTTGATCAGATGGGATTTTATTATTGGGAGAAATACCTTGGCATAATAAATCGAATACTGGACATCCAGTCAAGAAGAATTCCATCTCAAAAACTTATTAGACATATGATTCTGAGCAAATCTTTTAATCTCTTTTGGCCTTAATTTATTTATCTCTAAAGTGGGAACAACAGTACTCCCTCACAGGGTTATTATGAGGACCAAATTAAAAAAAAAAAAAAATATATATATATATATATATATATATATATATATATATGTAGAATTCTCTGCAAAGTTTAAATGTATATTATATAAATGCTATTTTTGTTCATTTGCATCCAAGTCTTTGGGATCCTATATGGGGTTTCTTGGCAAAGATGTTGGAGTGATTAAATGGATTAAGGCAGACAGAGATTAAGTAATTTGCCCAGTTACACATTTAATGAGTATCTGAGGCCAAATTTTAATCTGGATCTTCCTGACTCCAGGGATAATTATCTATCCTTTTAGCTATCTAGCAGCCTCTATGTAATATAAATATAAATGCTATATTTAGTTTAAATGTCAATTTAACACCAACACATAAATATAATTTAAATGTTTATATAGTATAAATATTATTTAATAATATTGATTAATGATAAACAATGTTTACAAAATTATTAATAATTAATAGTGTTACTTAATAAGAAATATTATTTAAAAGTACTTCTTGTCTGTAGAAAAGTCCTCCACCAAAGGAAAAGTCAATTTGACAATCATTCCTTCCTTTATTTGTGTCAGGGGGAATTTTCTTAAGCTTAGAATGAGCACCTGAAGAAATTATGTCAGGAAGGAAAAGCATTAATTCTTTGAGCTTTAAAGAGCCACAATAAATACCAGAGGAAATGCAATAAACTTCATTTTCAATTTTCTCAAAGGACTAGCTGATATAAGGGTCAAGCATAATGTTTCCCTTTTTGAGAAAAGGGAAGAGGTCAAAAAGTAAATGTCACAAAGATGAAAATGTCCTATAAACGGAATGCCTTAAAAGTGATTTTTCTGTACCACAAGTTAACAAAATTATGTCTATAATTCACAGGAAACTCGTTTACAGATCCATAAACTCAGAGATGTCACACAGAATTGTGTGTAAATCAGGTATCAGAAAATTGCTCTAAATTAGAAGGTTATTTTGATAACTTATTTTGCAGAAAAGTTTATTCTTTAAGGCCAGGTCTGCAGAGTAAAAATTAACTGGATAATCCTAAAGGAAACCCTTGCATTTGCTGAACTCCTTAGAAAATTTTGGAAAATGTATTGGAAAATGTACATCATTTCATGTCATTCACTTTTTGATCCAGTTAAACTGGCTTAGTTACCATTGCTTATACATGACATTTTATCTTCTATCTCCATGGAGTCCTCCTATGAAGAGATCATAGGTGAGGTGGTACTGAAAGGGAACATAAGCACTCAAAGAATAATAAGTCATAAAGTTTACTACTCACTGCCATGCTGGGTATACAACTACTTAGCCTTAGAGCTCCCTGGACTCACAAAGGAGTGATGACTCAGGGATACCTTTGGGATGAGTAACCTGATCAAGAGTCCAGATCCCCTGGGTCTCTGAACTATATCTTACTATTGCTGGGAAAATTCACAAGCATAGAATAAGAGGAAGACCTTAAGGACAGTTGGTCAGTAGATGGTGTGAACTTCAATACTCTTTATCAACCAAAAGAGCATAGCAATTCAAAAAATTTCTTAACCTTACATAACTGTATGAGATAAATTTTGATAAGCTGATGGTTGTCATATGCATATATTGTATATAGGATAGGGTGATGTATAGGATATGTGAAATATACCTACACATACACACACTATATATATATAAACACACACACACACACACACACACACATATATATATACACACTCACACATATATATGAATATAGGAATATGTGTGTACATATGTGTGTATATGTATATATATGTATGTATATATATACATATATATGTATATGTATATATATGTGTGTATGTATATATATATATACATATATATATATATTTAATAGATAATAGTCATGTAGTTGATCAAGCCAGTTATTGGGAACATAAAGGCTTCCAAATATATAGGTGGATCAATAAGTAGTCAAACACAGAGTCCCTTCTGTCAAGTAGGGCCTAGCAAAAGACTAATCCTCACACTCCCATGCCTTTTTACATTCCCTCTTTACTTCTACTACTTAACACACCTAGTTTCCTTGAATTCATTTCAAGTTGCTCAATGACCTCTTTTACAATCATTACCCTTACTGTCAGTGCTTAGTTACTGTTAGAACAAACAAACAAAAAAACTCTGTATTTTAAGATATTTTTATTTGCTTATGCATTGTATTGAGTAGCAACAACAGAGTATCATGAATAGAAGAATAATTTATGCTATTATTCTAATATTATAAAAATAAGTAATTATGAATACTTTAATACTAACAAAAGATAAAATGAGAAGAATCAGAAGAATAATTAATATAATAGAAATAATGCTTTTAAAAAATGATGAACAATCGAATAAATGATATTTAATCTACCAAATGATAAGTATTTATTAAGTATGTATTCTATGCCAGGAATTATACTATGCACTAGGTATTCAATTTTTTTTTTTTTTATTAAAAAGCAACAATCTCTGGTCTCAAGGAAGTTATACAGTAACAAGAGAAACAATATAAATATCTACATATACAGAATTTGTAGTTGCAAAAAACAGATCTGTGTTGGACCCAGCTCACACTCACTTGCAAGAATAAATTGTTAAGTTTTTTTAAGTGTGAGCATTTATACTTCAGAAATCAGTAAATGTTCTATATTGTTTTGTTTATTATCTACATTTAAGAAAATGATAGAGAAAAATTTAATAATGCAGATAAAATTTTAAAATGTGTTATAAAAACTTTTTTTCATAGTTTTTTGTAATGTTCTCTGGTGCAGTTTTCTTGGGGTCTCTGGGAGTTGCTTTTGTTTTGGTTCAGTAATCACCATGAGAATAGCCAGGGATAAAATCCAAATCCTTTATTATCTCTTTTAAAGTCTTGTCTCCTTGCCTGGGGCCTGGTTAACTTTCTTAAAGGCCTTCTGGAATCTTGGTTTCAGTGGAGAAACTAAGGAGGAAAGCCTGCCACCAAGGTGGTAGGAGATGGGATGAATGTGTCTGAGTCCAAGGGCTTGTGCTTCAGCCTCCACTCTGTGTGTCTGATCTAGCTCTGTGTTCCAAGTGAACCTAGCCGAGGCTCCCAGCCACTATTCTTCTTTTACAACATGACTAATATAGAAATACATTTAATATGATTATAGATTTATAACCTAATCAGATTGCTTACCTTCTTGGGAAGGAGTGAAGAGGAGGGAGAAAAAATGGAAATTAAAATCTTATGAGTAAATGTCAAAACTAATAAATATATTTTTAAAAGAAAATGTCCAAAGAATTAAAACTGAGTATCATTCAGAAGACAATATAGTGACACATGAAGGATGGGAACTTATGACAAAACTGAAATACTGGAGTAAGAAATATCATCAAGGAAATATGAAATTAAAAATAAAATGAACTTGCCATATGACAAGAAGAAGTGATACTTATCAAAGAGATTATGTGCTACAATCTTACCTTTTTGGAATCAGGAGATAAGAAGGAAGGCCTCCAGTTTATTGGATAAATTCTCTCCCTTATATGAGAGCATTGTTAAGAATTATCTGGGATGGGTTAGCATAAATACCTCAGAGGATCATAGACTTAAACCCAAAAGGAACTTTTGAAGTTACTGAGTCCAACATGACTGTTTCACATATGGGTAAACTAAATCAAAAAGTACTTAAGTGACTTGCAATGAGTCAAAATGCTTATGGTGTCTAATGTGACATAAAACCCCACATCATCCAACTCTGAGGGCAGTGACCAATCTACTACATCCTAATTTGTATCTGTATTTTTGGAGGGATAATTTGCATAAATAAGATCATAGATTTTCTCAAGTATTATTTTCATATCATACATTATAAAGTTGCCTAAAGGCATATTTTAGGCTTCTTTCTTTAAAATTACTAGTTAACAGCTCTTAGTGAAAGTATCTCAGAGTTCAATCTTTATTTGTCCCCAAAAACTCTGAATTTTCTAATTCTAAAGGAATCACAAACAGTAATAGATTACCCAGTAGACTAATAAAGTATGTGCCCAGGGCTCTGCAAGCCTGATGGAAGCAATTTAGCTAATTTGTCTTCCCTTTATGGAAATCTGCCCAGATGGCACAAGTTTCAAACTATGGGTTCACAAAATTCCCCCTCCCTCATTTTTCTTGACTGTTCTATTAATGTTACAACCTTGAAATCTAGGACTGCATGTCCCAAAACAGCATAGCATTTGTAAATGAAGAATTCTTTCAAGGTAGTAGACTTTCTTAGTGGCTGCAGTTTAGCAAATGCCAGCAGTTCTAAACCAATGCTATCTCTATGTGCCTTAATCTATCCTAGATACATATCACTACATGGTTATATCTTCTATCAGATATTCAAGCTGTTCACAATTTGGTCTCAACCTTCATTTTCCAGACTGTGCATGCGTGTGTGTGTGTGTGTGTGTGTGTGTGTGTGTATACACACACACACACATATATACATGTATATATCGAGAATGTGTGTATGTATGTGAATATATGTATATTGTATATATTTATACATATATAATATATATGTACACATTTGTATGTATGTATGTTTTCTTCATCACATTCCGGGGTCTAGTTAAACTGACCATCTTACTGCTCAAAGAAACTTGATGCTTCATTTCCTATGTCCTTATCTGTACATTGCCTATCTTTCATGGCTAGGACTCACATTCTTTTTGCCTCTCTTTTTAGAATCCTTAATTTCCTTCAAAGTCTAGGAGAAACTTTTGTCAATCTTCTTTCTCTAGTGCCTCCTTCTCCTCCAAATTATCTTACATTTATGAATTTATTTTGTATGTGTAAATCTGTATTAATATGAATGAATTTATATATATATATTACATATAGACAGATTAGATAGGTAGGTAGGTAAATAGATATAGTATGTATGTATGTATGTACATACTTATGTATATATATTCTTTAGTGGTAGAAAATATATGTATATACTTTCCTGTGTTTTGTATATATTGATTGTATATGTTTTCTCTACTCCTCAAAGATAGACATTGCTATTTTTTGTCTTTGTATCCCCTATTTAATTTCTAAATATATAGGCTTTCATTTGGGAGTTTTAGTTCTATCAGTCTTAAAAACTACTAGTCAACTATTAGTATAATATACCCCGACTTCTTAAATTGTGTTTCATGAACCCATATAAGGTCTTGTAACTGAATGAGGGTATCACAATATTATGATTTGTTATTGATAAATGTTTGGTTTGTATATTTATTTTATATATCTATATACCTAGTCATATAAAAATTTCTTGGGCAAAAAGGGATCATGAGTGAAAAAATTTAGAAGCCCTGAAATATATTATTTAACTCATTATCAAGGTTTCAGTTTCAAGCTTCAAGTTGTTTTCTTTGTTGAGTTGCCAGTTGTTGATGCTAACTGCTAGGTTAGTGCTTCAGTGATTGAACCCACTAGTATATCTATTCAGATGTTTCTGCTGTGATGCTTACTTATTGTCCTATATTGAATTTTAGCTCTTGTGCAGTCTTTTTTCCTCTAGGGGAATCGTTAGAGCACTTTTGTGAGATATTTGATAGCCCTAATTCTCTATTCCATCTCTTTTGTTAGTTAGACTCACTGTCATAAGCAGTCAACTAATTGGCAAAAGCCATTAGGTCAAGTCTGTCTTTTGAATTACTTTGCTTTTGTCTCAACGACCACTTTCCAATGTCTATCTACTACTTCAGTTTTAGTGAAACAGTTCCTTTTCACTATCATCGTGCTCTTGACTGGGAGTATCACATTGATTAATTACCTGAAAGCTCCATTATAGTCAGACTGGAAGGACAGGATGAACTTGTTGACCTTTGTCTTGCATTCCCCTATTGTACCAAAAAGATTATTCCATATTCATTGATTTTATGATATTTGTATGGATATGTGATCTCATTGGTATAAGTATCCCCTCAATGTTCACAATTCATGAAATATTTTTCCTTTGCTTTCCATAAATTCTCCATAGGGAAATCTATCTACTTTTAATATTAAGTGAAAATGCAAACACATTCTCAGGCTGTTCATCTTTTCTCACACTTACTGGCTAAATGATCATCCTATGTTCTTTAATAATCATATGCAAAAAAGTAGGATCATAGAATTTGGGACTTTTAGGGGAAGAACACTATCATCTACTCCAGCCCTCCCTTGTTTTATATATTTTTGAGCTTATCTTCTATGACACATTTTTATTTAAAAGTAATCCTTGACAATATTCTATAGCCTCATTACATACACCATGCATCTTTCCATTGGCCTAAAAATCATCTGAAATTTGCATTCTTCTAATAACATAATACTTCACAATTTGTAAACATGAAATTAACAGGAGAAAAATGGTGTTTAAAATATATGATTCAATGGTAGGAAGAAGTTTGAGATTATTGAAAGTTCTGTTCAATTTCCAAAATGATATTCATTAGACAATCATTCAATTCTGTTACCCACTTTTTATCTGAGATGTTTATAGCTAGAGATTAAGCCATTGGGACTGTCCATACAAATACATGGCCCAGTATGAGTCTTATTCATGAATAATCTATTTTGTGTATTTCCCTATGTAGATTAATTGGAAAGATGACTTTTTGTGTTTTACTGAAGAAACCCTTTAATTTTCTGGAGTTTGGTGAAATGAACCCAATATCACTTGCCAAAAGGACCATCTAGATATCAGTACCAACTATAAGGCATATCTCTTCATTTTGCACAAGATAAACTCCATTGAAGAACATCATTGCTGACTTTAGTTCTTACTGTTTTCTGATTTTCTTCTAATTATTACTAAGAGAATAATTCAGGAAAATCATGATTTATATTATCCTCATACACATATGGATGGAAACTAGTCTCCTAAATAGCACTTAGTTCCATCTAGTCAAATGTTTATTTGTTTTTGTAGCCACTGAATGATATCTATATCTATAGATATCTAAATATATCACATGCACATACATATATATCCCTGACATACTTCTGGCTATCTGAATTACATAAGGAATAACTATAACAATATAACCTTATCCTTACATTCAGCATGGAGAGGTAATTTTCAGCTAATCCAATGCTATTTTTTAAAATTTCAGTACATAATTGATAAGTGTATAAGGAACCTTTACAAAAGAGATCAGCTATCGAAGAATGTTTTTCTTACATTTTACAAAGGTATCTTAGTGTTCAATAAAGCCTAAAATTCTCACAAATAACCTGACAATCATTTTATACTTCTGAATAGTTTATCATTGCAAAGACCTCATTATTTTTGAAATGCATCACTGATTCCCATGAAAAGAATATAAGAAAATAATGATCAAGAGGTTTTTTTTTTCAAATGGAAAATAATATTTATTTGGTGAGATAGTATTTATGCATTTCATTTTCCTAATAATTGGCCATTTTAGTTATTTACATAATAACCAAGGTTAATTAGCTATTCTTAGCTATCTTTACCATCATTAACTAAAAATAATGAGTTTCTGACTGTTGTGTGAACCCCACAGTTCAATTGAGCTGCCAAATATTTTCCATAGGGAAAAGTCACAATAATCCATGTATTTAGGCTAAACCAAGCAACACATGTGAGAAATAAGGTTGAAAGATGATTTTGAATAAATTGGATATAGACTTCAGAGCCATGATAAATTATCCATTTAGTTTACTTTTCTCTTAATCCTCTGGGTATCAGGGTAACATTACTGTATCCCAAAATCAGAATCACTATTTCAGAATTTGAAGTGATCTCATAGTCCATTGAATCCATCTCTTATCTGGCCTCTGCAGTATCCTTGACAAGTGATCAGACCTTTAGTTATGAATAATCTACTCTCTCTTTAAGATGACCTATTCCTTTTTTTGGACAGCTCCAATTATTGGGAAAATTCCCCTTATAACAAGCCAAAATTTGCCTTTTTTCAACTTTTATATGAGTCATGTTTTGTCAGAACATGGATTTTTTTTTAAATTACAGATAGGAGAGGGTGAGGCCTTAGAGACCAGAATCCTTAGAATTATAGCATTCCACCTTTAGGGCTAAATGTGATTTTAAAAGCCACTCTACTTAAGAAAATGGAGGGACAGAGAAGTTACATGTCTTGCCAAGTAAGTAAAATGGAATCAGAACCTGGGTAATTTTCATTTAAAATACAACACTCCATCAACTATACCAGGTAGGAAAAAGTAACCAGGAAAGATGTCAAAATCAGGACAAGCTGGAAACTTCAGATAGGCAATGATTAGTGTAAAAGAGTTTTAGCAGGGGTGAATAGATAAAAATCCTTCAAAGGACACAGAGGAGGATATCAACAAAATAAGATGAGCTACAGATAGGCCAAATTAAAGACCTTTTTAAAAAGGGACAGGATGATCCTAGATATAGGGAATGAAAATGGCAAAATTCAGTCCTTGAATGGTCTAGGGAGCAGAAGGGCAAGTCAGGACCCTATCTCAGAAAAGCTGACATTATTAAGTATAGATTACAGGATGAGGTGTTAATTCAAGGAAGAAAGGAAAAATCTACTTTTTGAAAATAGGTACAAGATCAGGGGAGAACTGAAAGAAAAGCTGATTTGATATTAACTAAATTCCTGGGCTTTAAACCCTGAATCCTTACATTTTCATTATCCAAAGATTAGTCTAAGAGCCCAAGATAGGATTTAATGCTCAATAAGGCCTAAATAGCTCTATTTGTGTTGGATGGAAAGAGTATTATAGAGGCAGGGAGCACAAGTCAAAATGATTGATTTTTTAAAAAATGAGATATAAAATCAGGAGGGAAAATTAACCTAGATGTCTCATGCTAGCCCAGAGTCATCATAACTTAGGTGATTTGTGTACCTAGGTGATTGCAGACTGAAATATATAAATATTCGGGTATTGACAAGCTATTTAGGGAAATATTCAACAAATGAAATCATTCCAGACTCTTCTAGTCTTATAAACATTTATTATTCTTTAGTAATAAAGCAAGAGACTGAAATCAGATTTTCTTCCCCCCTTTATTATAGAAGAGGAGGAATCATAGGCAAAAAAGCACAGATATTTTAATGGTTAGCTTTGTTGAACTTTTTTTTATGGGGTTTTTTTGTTTTTGTTTTTGTTTTTTGGAAATCATTATTCTAAAGGATAATTCATTAGGTAAGAGAAAGATGTATTCAAAAACGATTGTGCTCTTAGAAAACAAAAAGGCATCACAAGATAATTATTATAATATGTTTTATAAAAGGAAATGGATACTTGCTACTTATGGAAACTTGGATTATTATATCAGTTAAGTAACTGGTAATATTGCTTTTCTATTTGAAAAACTGTGGTTCATCATTCTCTTCTAGTCCTCCTCATTTATCTAAATTTAAATGAATGGTGATCTGATTTCTGAATAGTCTTTTAATTTAAGATGATCCTCTGATTCTAAGTAGGCCTATTTAGGCCAGTATCCCTAAACAGATTTTATCACTAAAATTTTTTATAAATACATGTTCTAGAATGGATGTAAACCTGGGCTTATGAAGATTGTATCAATGGTCCTATCATATTAGAATCATGTGGAGATATGTAGGTTTAGCTGTGCATATAACCTATTTGGAATGCATGTCTGTCATCTAAGCTTTCTGTTTCCTAACCTTTTTTTTCCAAAATTTCCCCAAAAATAAGAAGTTGAAGTCTGCAAACTATAGACTAATGACCTCATTTCTATTTCTGGCAAGTTCTGAAACATATTATTAAAGACATGGTTTGTGAGCTTTTAGGAAACCAGTATAACTTAAGCAAGAATAGACTCTGTCAGAATAATCTCTCTGTATATGCTGGCAAGGGTTACTAGACTAAAAAGAGAATGAGCATATATGTAGCACCTACTATGTGCCAGACTCTGGGCTAAGTACTTATACAAATATTATTTTATTTGATCTTCACAATAGCCTTATGGGAGAGGTGCTATAATTGTCCACATTTTACCAGTAGGAAAATGAGACAAATGGTTGCAGAAACAAATAAGTTAAGCAACTCTTCCAAGGTGACAGCTAGTAATTATTTCAGGTTGGATTTGAACTGAGGTCTTCTTAAAAACAAACCTAGTGCTCTCTGCACTGTTACCAGATGCCTCTAGTAGATCAAAATAATATTATACATGTAGTTTCCCTAATAAAATCATTCATGCTATCTTCATAGATTAAATGAAATTGGTTGAGAATATTATTTTTAAGACTGATATAATTATGAGATCAAAAAAGCAGTGATTAATATGATTCCAGTTTGTAGGGAGATCTCTAGTAGAGTATTCCAGGAGTCTACTTTTAACCTTCTGTTATTTGGTAATATATTTGATATTCCATACTTGAAATGAGGCATGGGATATGTTTGTCAAATTTACTAATAATTTAAAGCTGTGATGGATATTTAAAAACTGGGGGATCAAGTTAGAAATATAAAGAGATTCAAATAGATTAAAATGATGCCCTTTATAAAAATAACTTTTAATGGACATAAATGTAAAGATGAATCAAAAAAATCAACTAGCATTTTTTTTTTTCACCAAAAATAATTTGAGGATAAACTAAAAATAAGTCAACAGGATCTTATGAAAACCTTAAAAGTTAAAACCATTCTAGGCTATGTTAAGATAAGGATAGTGTCCAGAAAGAGAAAAATGATAATTGGTCAAACCACACTAGATTATAGTGTTTGATTCCGGGTGCCCTTCTTAAAAGAAGGGAAAAGAAAAACCAGAAGAGAGAAATGGTGGTAATTAGGGACAGTGATAATGTCATAGAAGGATCAGTTGATAGAATTGGGAATATTTAGTTTGAAAGGATAAAATATATGGGCTACAAAGCAGTGTTGAGATAATTGAAGAGTTGTTATGTGGAAGAAGGATTAGTATTGCTTTTCTTGGATTCAGAGATTAGAACTAGGAGTCCTATGTGGAAGAAACCAAAAGGCAGACAGATTTAAGCTTGTTGTATAGGAAGCTCCCTAAAAATGAGTTCTCTATAAAAGTGAAATGGCCTAAGTTAGTGATTTTTCTTTTGCTTCAACCACTATCACCAGTGGAGGGCTTCAAGCAGAAAAAAATTATCTTGGGGTTTTCTTTCAATTACAATTCTCTAATTTCTGAATGTGGGTGTAAGTATTTCCACAATGTCTATTTGTTTGATAACAGAAATATATAACCCTTTCTAAAGGTTTTTAAGTCTATGCTTAGGATTAGCACCACGTTCAAGCCTTCCTTTATTCCATAATATTTATACTATGAAATAGAAGATCAGAAAGCATGATTGCATTTTTATATGTCTTTTATCCTAGTATGCTATTGCCCTCAGAAAAATTCCTTTAATTCTTGGCAATTTTATTACAATTTTATTTTTTTTAAAAATTACAAGCTAGATGAACATAAGAATATTTCAGTATACAAAGAATAAGGAAAAGATTATAAGTAAAATAGTGGGTTTTTATTACTTATGGATTGAATGTTTATTGATAAATTCTGTTTTAAACATTATCTATACTTCCCAATTTATTCTTCTTCTATTCTTTCTCATAACAAAAAGAAAAAGAAAAAACTCAGCAAAACTAAGCATCATATTGAAAAAAATCTGACAAAATATGCAGTATTATAAACTCCCATTGTTCTCTCCTTCTGGAAAGAAGAATGGAGGGATTATTTCTCATGTCTCTTCTTTGGGACCAAACCAGGTCATTGTAACTTTGCACATTATTTTTAAACTATTTTATTCTTGTTTGTTCCATTTAAACCACTACAATCAATATTTTACATATATATAAATATATATGTGTGTATGTGTGTATATATATATATAGATAGATAGATAGATATATGAAATTGATTCCTGATTCAGCTTACTTGATATTCCATCAGTTCATTTGTTTTTCCATGTTCTTCTATAGTCATCATTTTCATAATTTCTTACAACAGTCCATTCCATTTCATTACACACTTCCATTACATTTCATGGTTTCAATTTGCTTATAAAATCCCCACTCATAATAATAATAAGTAATATTTACATATCACCTAGTTATGTGAAAGACACTATGCCAAGCACTTTACATTGATTATCTCATTTAATCCTCACAACAACCTATGGGTGCTATTGTTAATCTCCATTTTAAAATTGAAGAAACTGAGACAGATAAGGATTAAGTGACTTGCCCAGGATCATGCAGCTAGAATGTGTCCAAGATCAAATCTGAACTCAGGGTTTTCTCTCTACTGTAGGACATAGCTCCTTTCTAGGCTTCTGTGGTCATCTACTTTATCTTTGTTACTATAAAAAAAGCACATAGATTGTTTTAAAAATCTAATTAAATTTAATGATATATCATAAACATAATTTTGCTCTTGTGTGTGTCCTTAAAAACATATGAATATATATATATATTTACATATAGATATGTATGCACACATATATTTCACTGAGGCTATTTTCTTTTCTTTATTGATTTTTCACCACTATAATCACCCCCTTCACTTTCCTTCCACATCTCCCTCCTCTGAAATAAAAAGCCACATTTTATGAAAAACAAGTATAGTCCAGAAAAATAAACTCATATATTTGTCATTTAAGAAAAATGTATGTCTTATTCTGCATATCAGTGTATCACTCCTTGGATAACACATGAAAAGTATACTTTTGGCTTCTTGAGCCGGTATAGATCATTTCATTGATCTGAAAGTTCTTAAGTCTTTTAAAGTTATTTTACTTCATATTGTTGTGCTTATTGCACAAAGGATTCTGGTTTATTCCATTTTTTTTAGTTCACACAGATCTTCCCAGGTTTCTGGGGAAAAGTTCTTTTTATCATTTCTCACACTGTAATAGTATTCTATTATATCCATTGAATATAATTTGTTTAGATGTTCCCCAATTAATGAGTGCCTATTTTATTCCCAATTCTTTAGTGCAACAGTGTTGCTCTAAATATTTTTTTGTACATTTGGGTCCTTTCCCTTTTTCTGTACTCTCTTTGAGATATATCTGTGAGGGTATTATACTAAACAATGGGTTCTTAGGGGAAAATGCATACATGAAATATTTAATGTAGGCAATCAACATAAATCAATCCTGATTTTATGGTGTTTATTGGTATTTAAAGTGCAAATTGTTCCATTGAAAATTTGGCAATCAAGTCTCATACTTGGGTATGAAGTGGATCTAGCATATTCTTAATTATATGTACAGTAAAGATATCCCCTGTATCAATATGTATGTCAAATCACTAAAGTGACTACACTAAAGTGACTTGACATACATTTTGATACAGGGATATCTTTACTCACTAAAGTGACTCTTTGGGTATAGTTTCAACTGGCTTTCCACAATGGTTGGATAAATTAATAGTTCCATGAACAGTGCACTGATATTCTACTTTTCATATAGCCTCTTTAATTATTTTCATTTTCCTTTTTCTTCATATTTGATAAGACAATGTAGGTGAACATGATTAATATGGAAATATGTTTAAAATGATTATACATTTATAATTTGTATCAGATTGCTTACCTGTCTTGAGGAAAGAGTAGATAAGGGAGAGAGGGAGAAAAATTCAGAACTCAAAATCTTATTAAAACAAATATTGAAAATTATCTTTACATGTAATTGGAAAAGTAAATATTGAGGTAAAAATGACAATGGGTGTGAGGCAGAACTTCAGAATCATTTTCATTTTCATCTATTTTATTATTATTCCATTAGTGCATTTTTTCATATGCTGTATTTGTTGATAGCTTGCAATTCTTCTTCTGAAAACTTTTTATCCTTTAGGTATTTATCTATTGCAGAATGACTTTTGCTCTTAGATATTTGTATCAATTCCTTATATATTTAGACATCAGATTTATATGAAATAAATTTGCTGCCAAATATGCTCTGCACCCTGAGTTAACAGTTTCCCTTCTAATTCTAATCATATTTTGTTTGTTCAATTTTTCAATTTTATGTAATCAGACTTGCACATTTTCTCATTTTATCATATTTGTTCTTTTTCTTTCTTTTTGGTCAAAAATCTCCCTCTTTATTTAGAGTAGTAAAAGTTATCTCCTTCCCTTCTCCTCAAATTTTGTTTGGAATATGACATTTTACATCTAGATTATGTGTTCATTTGGAAGTTTTACACATACATACACACACACATGTGTGTGTGTATGTGTGTGTAGTATGGAATTTTGATCTCAACCTACTTTCCATCACACTGCTTTCCAATTTTATTAAAAGATTTTATTGAATATTTTGTTGAAGGATATGTCCATGTTCCAAAACTTGTCCTTAAGCTTATCAAATACAATATCAATCTACTTGTTTGCTTATTAGTCTTGGGTATGTAATTTGTTAATTTGATCAACTTTTCCAGTTTTTATTAATACCAAATAAATTACTGTTTTGAAGTACAACATGATATCTGGGTTTATTAAGCACCTTTCCATCTCATTTTGCCCATTATTTTCCTTGGGATCATTTTGTCCAATTCTGTAAAATAATATTTTGATACCTTGTTATATCATTGCATTTGTAAGCCTGTTTACATAGTATTGTTATTTTTGCTATATTGACATGGTCTCTCATTGAGCAATCAATGTTCTACAGTTACTTACATCTTCCTTTATTTCTTCATTTGAGTGTTTTATAGTCAAATAATATTATGGGAGTCTTGATAACTGGATATCAAGATATTTTTCATGCATTTTGGAGTTATTTTGAATGAAAGTTGTTTTTATCTTCAATGTATTTCTGCAATGTATTTGTAATAATACACAGATAAATTGGATTCTTTTTTATTCTACTTTACTGAAATTGTTGTTTCAATTAATTTTAGTTGACTCTCCAGGATTCTTTAAATACACAATTCTATCATCTGTAAAAAGTGATAATTTTGTTTTTTCTTTGTCATTATTTATCTACTTTATCTCTTTATAGTTTAATTATAAGATAAGGACCAAATTCATAGAGTAGTTTGGTGAGATACCTTCTTTATCTTTGCAAACAATTTGCATAATATCAGAATTAAATATTCTTTGAAAATTTCATAGCAATAATACAGATAATATACATATACTTTCCCTTAGGAATCCATTTATTGCACATTCAATACTTTTTATTAAATCTCAGTTATTCAGTTATTCAGTCAAAAAGTATGCCAGGAAAACAACAAGAATATATGATGATCAATTCTGGTGGACATGGCTCTCTTCAACAATGAAATGATTCTAATGATCTTGTGATAAGAGAACTATCTACACCCAGAGAGGAGACTGTGGGAGCTCAGTGTGGATCACAACATGGTATTTTTACTTTTTTTGTTATTGTTAGCTTGAGTATTTTTCTCATTTTTTCCAGTTTGATTTGATTTTTCTTGTGCAGCTAAATAATTGTATAAATACATATACATATATTGGATTTAACATATTTTTATCATGTTTAATACATATTAGACTACTTATCATCTAGGATAAGAAATGGGGGAAAGGGGGGAAATTGGAACACAAGGTTTTGCAAGGGTTAATATTGAAGAATTATCCATGTATATGTTTTGACAAATAAAACACTTTAATTAAAAAAAAAAAAATCCAGGAGTTGTCTTAAATAGAAGGGCTGCAAAGATGAACAAAATTTGATTTTTACATTAAAGGAGCTCACATTCTAAAGGGAGAGACAATATGTAAATAAATGAATTCAAATGCATTTGAGTAGATGGAAGATAATCCGTCTTTATTTAGAGTAGTAGAAAAAGCATAACAGCAAAGAATATCAGAAAGACCCTTCTGAAGGAAGCCTTTTAGAAGAAGATTGCATTAGATTTAAGTCTTGAAGCAAAGCCAGGGAAGCTAAGAAATAGGGAGGAGGGAAAGAAAATTCTAGGTATGGAGGCAGAGCCAAGATGGCGGAGAAGATACATGCAAATTTGTAAGCTCCTTTCTTCCCTCAATAACAACTAGTTAAATCAGCCTCAAAAATAATGCTGGACTGATAAAAACCACAAGGATTAGAAGCACAACTTACCAGCCAAAGAGAATCTAAACTTTCAACAGAAAAGGTTGGTTCCGAGGGGAGGAAAAAAATACTAGCACAGACAGGGTTAGGTGGTAGCACACTGTGCCGATCGGGCTGGGGAGAACTCTGGGATCAGAGAAGCCACTGAGATAGAGGAATCTGACATAGGCTGTTAACTGTTCTCTGCTTATAAAACAGCAGATCAGAAGAGAAATCAACCCACTTTAAAATATAAAGCCAGATCCTAGAGCCACCCCAATCCGGAAGTGACCTAACACCAATCTTGGCACAGCTGTGCAGCCACCTTCTGCTGTCTGGGGCTTTTCCTTGGGGCAGTTAAGAACCTGAACAGCAGGGGACACAGCCCAGGGCAGCCTCTAATCCACATAGAGCAGATCTCAGCCCGAGGCAGTAGAATTCTAGCAGTAGCAGAACTCTAATAGCAGCAGAACTCCTAGAACAGTGGAACCTCTGCAGCAGGGACCCTGGTTTCCCAGTAGACTTCCGGTTTTAGTGCAGGGGCTTTTCAAATCAGCTGCTAATATCCATGGCCTCAGGGGAGGCTTTGGCTGGGGTTTGTGGTGCTTTCACTGTTCAGCCTTAAACCTCAGGGCAGTAACTAGGCCATACAGCAGGGTTCCTGACTGGGCACTCCTCCCAGCACAGTGGTGCTAACCACCTCTGAGGCATTTCCAGGGAGTGCGGAGGGGAATCTCTCCCAGAGCACTCTCTTAACCCAGTCACAGGACTGCTGCATCCATTCGCTGTGGGAGGAAGCTGATAAATAAATTTCTTACCCAAGGGCAGACGCCCCACAGAGTGTTAACAATGAGTAAGAAGCTGAAGAGAACATTGACACCTTCTATACAGAGAAAGAGCAGGTATCCAGAGAGTCTCCAGATAACACCATAAAGGGGAATGATACCTGCCCCCCATTACATAACTCTCTCCTAGAAGAAACTATTAAAAAGTTAAGAGAGTTTGAAGAAAAATGGGGAAAGGAAAGAGAAGCTATGATAGAGAATAACAATGTCCTGAAATTTGAGTTGGAAAAAATAAAGAATTCACAGGAGGCGTAGGGAAACAAAATTTGTGAATTAGAAAAGGTTTAAAAAATCACAGGAAAGTAGGATTTCTGAATTGGAAAAGATAAAAAATTCCCAAGAAACTAGGATTTGTGATTTGGAAAAAGAAAATAACTCACTAAAAAAAAAAAAAAAAAAAAAAAAAAAAAAAAAAAAAAAAACACTAGTGAAATGGAAAAAATTCAACAGAGCAAAATAATTCATTTAAAAATTCAATTGGACACCTACAAAAAGAACTAAAAAATGTGAATGAAGAAAATAACTCATTAAAAATCAGGACTGAACAAATAGAAATGAATGATTCATTGAGAAACCAAGAATTAGTCAAACAAAACAAAACAAAAAAAAAAAAAAGAAAGAAAGAAAAGCTGGAGAATAATATCAAATATTTACTGGGAAAATCTATAGATCTGGAAAATAGATCTAGGAGAGATAATCTGAAGGATCATTGGACTTCCTGAAAATTATGATGAAAATAAGAGCCTAGATTCTATTTTACAGGAAATCATCAAAGAGAATTGTCCAGAGATAATAGAAACAGAAAAGAAAATAGGCATTGAAAGAATTCATGGAACACCTTCTGAAAAAGACCCTGAAAAAGAACTCCACAGAACATTGTGGCTAAGCTACAGAACTACCAAACTAAGGGAAAAATATTGCAAGCAGCTAGGAAAAAAACATTCAAATATCAAGTGCAACAATAAGGGTCACACCAAGATCTGGCTGCCTCCACATTAAAGGATCAAAGGGCCTGGAACCTGATATTCCAAAAGGCAAAAGAACAAGGATTGCAACCAAGAATAAACTACCCAGCTAAGTTTAGCATTTTCTTCCATGGAAGAAGATGGTCATTTAATGAAACAGAGGAATTCCATTTGTTTCTAAGAAAAAAATCAGACTTAAACAAGACATTTGATCTACATCCACAAGACTGAGGAGAAGCAGAAAAAGGTAAAAAGAACTCTTGAGAACTGTATCTCTGTTGTGGATATAAGGAAAGGGCACATGGATAATTTGATTTTACTGATATAACATAAAAAAGGGAAGTAGTAAAGGGAAGGGGATAGTATCAGAAAAAGGGAAAGGAGAGATAAAAAGAGGGAAACTATATCCCAAGAAGAGGCATAGAAAATCTACCACATCTGAGGGAATTTAGAGAGGGGGAGAAATTTGTGTGAATCTTACTCTCATCAGAGTAGGCTCAAAGACTAAATAACTGACATATTTGTTTTTCAGAGAATTCTCTTTCACCTCATTATAAGGGGGGAGAGGAAAACAGAAAAGGAAAAGGGGGATAAGGGAAGGGTACAAGAAAGGGGAAGGGACATAAAAGGCAGGGGGAGGGATACTAAAAAGGGAAGGCTGCATGTCACAAGTGGGGTCCATAAATTAAATACTGGGGAAGGGGTTCAGGGGGGGACAAGGGGAAAAAAAGCACAATCAGGGGATAATATGATGTCAGGAAATACAGAATTAGTAATTTTAACTGTAAATGTGAATGGGATGAACTCTCCCATTAAACGGAGGCAGATAGCAGACTGGATCAAAAGTCAGAACCCTACAATATGTTGTTTACAGGAAACACACTTAAAGCAGGGAGATACATACAGAGTAAAGATAAAAGGTTGAAGCAGAATCTATTATGCTTCAGGTGAAGCCAAAAAAGCAGGGGTTGCCATCCTTATCTCAGAACAAGCAAAAGCAGAAATTGACTAATTAAAAGAGATAAGGAAGGAAACTATATCTTGCTAAAGGTAGCATAGACAATGAAGCCATATCAATACTAAACATATATGCACCAAGTGGTATAGCATCTAACTTCCTAAAGAAAAAGTTAAGAGAGTTGCAAGAAGAAATAGACAGCAAAACTATAATAGTGGGAGATCTCAACTTTGCACTCTCAGAATTAGATAAGTCAAACCACAAAGCAAATAAGAAAGAAATTAAAAATGTAAATAAAACATTAGAAAAACTAAGTATGATAGACCTTTGGAGAAAACTGAATGGTGATAGAAAGGAGTATACTTTCTTCTCAGTAGTTCATGGAACCTATACAAAAATTGACCATATATTGGGACATAAAGATCTCAAAATTAAAAGCAGGAAGGCAGAAATAGTAAATGCCTTCTTCTCAGATCACAATGCAATAAAAACTACATTCAATAAGAAGTTAGGGGTAAATAGACCAAAAAGTAATTGGAAACTAAATAATCTCATCTTAAAGAATGACTAGGTGAAACAGCAAATTATAGAAACAATTAATAATTTCACCCAAGATAATGACAATGAGGAGACATCATACCAAAATTTGTGGGATGCAGCTAAAGTGGTAATAAGGGGAAATTTTATGTCTTTAGAGGCTTATTTGAACAAAATAGAGAAAGAGAAGATGAATGAATTGGGCCTGCAACTTAAAAAGCTAGAAAAAGACCAAATTAAAAACCCCCAGCCAAAAACTAAACTTGAAATACTAAAATTAAAAGGAGAAATCAATAATATTGAAAGTAAAAAACAAAACTATTGAATTAATAAATAAAACCAAGAGTTGGTTTTATGAAAAAGCCAATAAAATAAATAAACCTTTGGTAAATCTGATCAGAAAAAGGAAAGAGGAAAATCAAATTGTTAGACTTAAAAATGAAAAGGGGGATCTTTCCACCAATGAAGAGGAAATTAGAGAAATAATGAGTTACTTTGCCCAACTTTATGCCAATAAATTTGAAAACTTAAGTGAAAAGGATGACTACCTCCAAAAATATAGGCTTCCTAGATTAACAGAGAAGGAGGTAAACTGCTTAAATAGTCCCATTTCAGAAAAAGAAATAGAACAAGCTATTAATCAACTCCCCAGGAAAAAATCCCCAGAACCAGATGGATTTACATGTGAATTCTACCAAACATTTAAAGAACATATTTTTTTTTGTTTTTTTGTTTTTATAACAGACATGGTACTTATACCTAAACCAGGTAGATTGAAAACTGAGAAAGAAAACTATAGACCAATTTCCTTAATGAATATTGATGCTAAAATCTTAAATAAGATATTAGCAAAAAGACTTCAAAAAATCATCCCCAGGATAATACACTATGATCAAGTAGGATTTATACCAAGAATGTAGGGCTGGCTTAATATTAGGAAAACTATTAATATAATTGACCATAGTAATAATCAAATTAATAAAAACCATATGATCATCTCAATAGATGCAGAAAAAGCATTTGATAAAATCCAACATCCATTCCTACTAAAAACGCTTGAGAGTATAGGAATAAATGGACTATTCCTTAGAATAGTCAGGAGCATATATTTAAGACCGTCAGTAAGCATACTATGTAATGGAGATAAACTGAAACCTTTCCCAGTAAGATCAGGAGTGAAACAAGATTGCCCACTATCACCATTACTATTCACTATTGTATTAGAAATGCTAGCCTCAGCAATAAGAGTTGAGAATGAGATTAAAGGAATAAGAGTAGGTAATGAGGAAATCAAACTGTCACTCTTTACAGATAGAGAACCCCAGAGATTCTAATAAAAAGTTATTAGAAATAATTCACAACTTAACAAAGTTGCTGGATACATAATAAATCCATATAGATCCTCAGCATTTTTATACATCATCAACAAAATGCAATAGCAAGAGATACAAAAAGAAATTCCATTCCAAATAAATGTCGAGAGCATAAAATATTGGGGATCCATCTACCAAAGAAAAGTCAGGAATTATATGAGCAAAATTACAAAATGCTTGCCACAAAAATAAAGTCAGATTTAAAAATTTGGAAAGATATTCAGTGCTCGTGGATAGGCTGAGCGAATATAATAAAGATGACAATACTCCTCAAATTAATCTATTTATTTAGTGCTATACCAATCAGACTCCCAAGAAACTATTTTAGTGACCTGGAAACAATAACAACCAAATTCATATGGAAGAATAAAAGCTCACGAATTTCAAGGGAATTAATGAAAAAAAAAAGTCAGATGAAGGTGGTCTAGGTGTATCTGATCTAAAGCTAAATTATAAAGCAGCAGTTACCAAAACCATTTGGAATTGGCTAAGAAATAGACCAGTCGATCAGTGGAACAGATTAGGTACAAAGGACATAAAAGGGTACAACTATAGCAATCTAGTGTTTGATAAACTCAAAGATACCAATATTTGGGACAAGAATTCATTATTTGGAAAAAACTGTTGGGAAAACTAGAAATTAGTATGGCAGAAATTAGATATGGACCCACACTTAACACCATATACCAAGATAAGATCAAAATGGGTCCATGATTTAGGCATAAAGAATGAGATCATAAATAGATTAGAGGAACAGAGGATAGTCTACCTCTCAGACCTGTGGGGGAGGAAGGAATTTATGACCAGAAGAGAACTAGAGATCATTATTGATCACAAAATAGAAGATTTTGATTATAAAACTAATGCAAACAAGATTAGAAGGAAAGTAACAAATTAGGAAAATATTTTTACAGTTAAAGGTTCTGATAAGGACCTCATTTCCAAAATCTATAGAGAACTGACCCTAATTTATAAGAAATCAAACCATTCTCCAATTGATAAATGGTCAAAGGATATAGACAAACAATTTTCAAATGATGAAATTGAAACTATATCCACTCATATGAAAGAGTGTTCCAAATCTCTACTGATCAGAGAAATGCAAATTAAGACAACTCTGAGATACCACTATATACCTGCTAGATTGGCCAAGATGACAGGAACAAATAATAATGAATGTTTGAGGGGATGTGGGAAAACTGGGACACTAATGTATTGTTGCTGGAGTTATCAAACTGTGCATACCCTTTGATTCAGCAGTGCTACTATTGGGCTTGTATCCCAAAGAATACTAAAGATGAGAAAGGGACCTGTACGTGCCAAAATGTTTGTGGCAGCTCCTTTTGTGGTGGCTAGAAACTGGAAAATGAATGGATCGGTAAATTATGGTATATGAATGTTATGGAATATTATTGCTCTGTAAAAAATGACCATCAGGATGAATACAGAGAGGTTTGGAGAGACTTACATGAACTAATGCTGAGTGAAATGATGAGCAGACCCAGAAGATCACTATACACTTCAACAACAATACTGTATGAAGATATATTCTGATGGAAGTGGATATCTTCAACATAAAGAAGATCCAACTCACTTTCAGTTGATCAATGATGGACAGAAACAGCTACACCCAGAGAAGGAACACTGGGAATTGAGTGTAAACTGTTAGCACTACTGTCTTTCTACCCAGGTTACTCATACCTTCGGAATCCAATTCTTAACGTGCAACAAGAAAAGTGGATTTACACACATATACTGTATTTCAGTTATACTGTAACACATTTAATATGTATAGGATTGCCTATCATCTAGGGGAGGGAGTAGAGGGAGGGAGAAGAAATTTTGTAAAATGAATACAAGGGATAATGTTATAAAAATTACTCATGCATATGTACTGTCAAAAATTTATAATTATAAAATTAATTTTAAAAAGTTAAAAAAAAAAAGAAAATTCTAGGTATAAGAAGATACTTAGTGCAAATGCACAGTTACAAGATGAAGCATCATGTGGGAGAAACACTAAATTGATGAGAGTTTCAGGATAGTGATAGGGGGAATGGAGTAATGCACAAGAAAACTACAAAGGTAAGGATGACCAGTTTGGGTAGGACTTAAATACCAAATACTATTGGATATTTTATCCTGCAGGTAATAAGAAATCATTGAAATTTGTTGACCTATGATTTGGAAAAATCATGTTAGCTATTGAGTAAAGGATATTTGGCAAAAATATCAAATCAATGAAGTCTATTAAAAAGCTTTTGCTCTAATAAAAGTAAATAGGGAACAGGACCTCAACTTTGGTGGTGATATGCAAGTAAAAAGAAGGAGAACATGTATCAGATGCTCAGAAGGTTAAAAAGATTAAGATTTAAAAGCAGATTGAATATATGGATGCATAGAAGTGAAGAGTTGATTATATTGACATTGTGAGCCTGGGTGATTTAGATGAGTCTGGAGTCTTTAGCATTAAAATGTTTTTTTCCTCCTACTAAGTAGCATGTCTACTAACATTATTTGAATTTCTTTATATTTTTAAATGTCTGTTTCCTTAAAAATGACTCTAATTATTGTATAATACCTGGATTATTTGCCTTATCACTGTGTTTGCTTAAGCAAATATGAGTGTGCATATCCTAGGATAATAGGAAGCTCAATTTAGTAACTTACTAACTTAATGTAATGGCCCCTTTCCTCTGAGAATTGGTTTTGAAATTTACCCAGACTAACTCAGAGGAAACTCATTTTGACTGTAATGGCTACAAGTGTAATGAGATTAGGTTGACAGAACCCTCCTCAGGGCTTTATGGGGGAAGACTAAAATATATCAGATTCAAAAGCCCTTCCTCCTAATGCATGGGTAATAACTTGGAGTGCACTGGCAGTTTACTAGTATACAAAATATAGAATTTTATTCTCCTTACACAAAGACAGCCTTTATACCAAATGGTAGCAATAACTCGGAGTATCAATGGTAATATCCAAATTTCTGGGTTGAGTTATTCCCAAGCTCAGAAAGTCTAACAAGCCTGCCAATAAACCACACAGAGCAAAATACAGAGGTGCCTCATGTCAACCTAGGACCATCATCTTTTTCATTTCCTGATGTTCATGTGCATTTCATTAACTCATCAGCGTAGTGGTTTCTACATATGCTAAGCTATATGATATATGTCAGAATAATGGAGTGTGAGAGGCATTTGCGGGTGTGAGCACACTTGTAGGTGAAAAGACTTATCATAGACACATCTCTTAGTTTTCAAAACTTGGCCCACGAAGTCATCTTTTCAAATATAAAGTGGTTCTGTCTCATTCGAAGCTTGGCTTGGGAAGTTTTACAGCATCCCAGAATTCTGGGGTACTAGAATTTTAGTGGCCATCTGGTCCAGCCCATAACTCCCCAGAGCATTTCCACAACAACATAGCTAACAAATAGCTACCCAACCTTTTCCTGAAGACCTCCACTGAGGGAAGTGCTCAAAACAATTCATTCCACTAATTCTTAGTAAATTGTTTTGCTTCTTTTTTTTTTTTTCCTGACAGCATCCCAGATTTGCTTCCTTGACATTACTACCACACAAAACAGGTTTTTTCCTCAAAGGTAAAAGAAAATAAGTCTAATCCTTCTTCCATATGACAGGCCTTCAAATACTCAAGAACTACTATGTTCTTCCTGAATCTTCTCTTCTCTAAGTAAAATCTTCCCATTTCCTTCAACTGGTCTTTACATGATATACACTAAAGGCCCTTCACTTCCTCATTATCAGTCCCCAAGTTTTTATTAAGTACTTACTATGTGCTAGGCAATGTGTTAAGTGCTGGGGATAATAATAATAATAAACATTTTATTATTGTTGTTACATTATAATTATAGATGTATAGATATAAGTATTTCTTTTTAAATTCTGGTTTATTTTGGTTTCTTAATATTTCTATAGCATTTTAGAGTTTTCAAAGCACTTTAGAAATACTAACTCTTCTACAATTTTTCATCTTCTTAAGACAATAGCCTTAACTCTCCTGAACATACTCCATAATGTTCTAGACAACTCTTGTTGAACTTTTTTAAACAACTCACTCTGTCCTAGGCTTCACACACTGAAGATTCTTACTGTCTCGATGACCTTTTCCTCTGATATTTTACTAATTCTACCAAGAACTTCCATTTTAAAGAGCAAAACCAAACTAGCTATCTATTCTTTACTCTCTAAGTTGTTCTCTTGATTCTCCCAGTCTTTATGCAGCGCTCTCCCCCACCTTTTCATACTCTCTCTCTTTTTTTGATTCCCTTTTATGAGTTGTCTTCTTTCCTAAGAATGTAAATTTCTTAAAGTCAGGAACTCTCTTCTTGCTTGTATTTAAATTCCCAGCATCATGCTTGAGGTATAGTAACTGCTTAATAAATGCCTATTGACTTAAGTTAGTTCATTTTATCTTCACAATTCTGGAAAGAAGGTGTCATTATCATACCCACTTTGCAGATGAAGAAATTGAGACAAACAGTTAAATAACTTGGTAGGATCACATTTCCCACTTCTGCTCACTTCTTTCTATATATGAAATATATTATTACACTAATTTGTTTTGGCTGCTATGATATTATCTCTTTCAAAACAATGGAACAGAATTTATTATACAACTCATTCATTGTTTATAAAAATACCTCGATAAAATTTTTTTCATGTATTTTTTTATACTATTCATTTGGACATTTAATTGTGCAACATTTAGCATTGCCGCTGGTCTCTTCATCTTGATTGTAAGCATAAAGAGGTCAGGGACCAGTTCTTTTATTTCTTTGATGATGTCTTTTCTTATATGTAGCACACTTCTATACAAAGAATGAATAAGCACTTATTGGATGAATGGAGGCAAGTAATTATGGTGCAAAGAAAAAGATTTTAGATTGGAAGAAAGTTTCTAACAGACACTGAAACTTATTATCTCTATGCTGTTTTCCACTTACATAAGGGGAGCAATAATACATGAATAGCCTTGAAAATTGTAAGTCAATACATATAGAAATAAATAAATTGTTTAAGTATTTCTCTGACCTACCACTGTAACTCTCCTTCCTCCCACCTCCCGAGCCCCAGTGTATCAGGCTTCCACTTGGTCAGAATTCTCTATATCTATGTTGCAAGTTTGCAACCATACCACCGGAGCACATTCTATCCCTCACTCATCCCTTTCCACCTTTAGCTCTGGAAATAGTAATCACATTAATATAGCCATACCTGGAAAATGGATACTAACTGTTATCTCACAATTGCTCTATAATTATAAATAAATAATAAATAAAACAATCCTTACTTGGTTATTACTCTTCTATATTTTCTATTGGAATGTAACTTCAAAGGAGCGTAGATTATCTCAATTTTGTATTTGTTTCTGTACCATTTAACACAAGATCTCGCATGTAGGAAATGCTGAATTAATATTTTTTGTTTGTTTATTGGTTTGTTGTATTTAATGCTACCAAAACTGTTATGAAGTAGAAGAGAAACCTTGGGTTCTTTGAAGGCTATTTTGGGGAATACCAACACTTTCAGGATTTAGCAAGCTGGAAATGATTCAAATGTGAACCTGGCAATTGTATACTTAATATCCTAGGTCTAGTCAAATAATATTTGAAAAGGCTTGAGAGTTATGCTTGACCAACAAGAGTTTCTTTTCTTGTATAAGGTAACTCACAGAGGAATCAAAATGTGCATCTCCAGTGAGAGTATCTACACTGAGAAAATTAAAAATCCTGAAGTAGTTAAGTATCCAATGATAGCATAAAACCTGAAAGATAGCATAAAACCAGGATGATTTCAGAAAGGCCTGGAGAGACTTACATGAACTAATGCTGAGTGAAATGAGTAGGACCAGGAGATCATTGTATACTTCAACAACAATACTATATGATGATCAATTCTGATGGATGTGGCCATTTTCAACAAAGAGATGAACCAAATCAGTTCCAATAGAGCAGTAATGAACTGAACCAGCTACACCCGGCAAAAGAACTCTGGGAGATGACTATGAACCACTACATAGAATTCCCAATCTCTCTATTTTTGTCCACCTGCATTTTGGATTTCCTTCACAGGTTAATTGTACACTATTTCAAAGTCCAATTCTTTTTGTACAGCAAAACAACTGCTTGGACATGTATACATATATTGTATTTAATTTATACTTTACCATATTTAACATGTATTGGTCATCCTGCCATTGGGGGGAAGGGGGAGAAAAAGGGGAAAAATTAGAACAAAAGGTTTGGCAATTGTCAATGTTGTAAAATTACCCATGCATATATCTGGTAAATAAAAACTATTAAATTAAATTTTAAAAAAAGAAAAAAAAGTAACAAGAAGGCAAGGTAGTGAGTAGAAGTAAAACAGAGGAGTCAAGAGAGATAGGAAGTAAAAGATATACACAAGCATAATAATAGAATTTATGAAGTGAAAAAACATAAGTAACAATTATAATCTCAAAGTTAAAGCTAAAATAAATTTAATCAAAAGAAAAAATAATTTAAATGATTCCCAAAGATACTTAGGTTGAAAATATGGCTAATGTTTTGTGAAAATCTAATCAATGTTTGCAATCTTTTTTTCTCCAGAAATTACAAACGGTATCATGGGAATTTTTTTCCATAATATTTCCTCATTATTTGGTGATTTTTATAGTATTTTTAACTTTCCATCAAATATGTATGATATTTGACTGCTTAAAAAAAACATACCATAACTTCAGAAGTCAAATCTAGAATTATTACAAAATGAATTCTAGTTTGTACCATCAAACATTCAGGTGCACTAACTTCCAAATATTTACAGCTTAGGTTTAGATTACATTGGAATTTGGGGGAAATTTATTCCAAGCATACCAAAGTCTAGAGTCTATAAAATGAAACTTGAAATTCAATAAAGAGAGTCTTTCCAAAAAGAGTTTTGATAGTTATGCTTTTAACTATGGGAGAAAAATAACACTGAATAATTTCCTTTAAAATTGTTTCAATATTTTGAGCCTCAGTGAAGGAAAAAAAAAGATGTCCTAATAGTCAAGACTAAGAAATGTTTTTATTATGTAGGCCTTATGGAATTATGCCAAGTTAGGGAGACTTTACTTTTCCAGACTATTTTTTTAAAACTCTGATATCACCACTATGATCTTTAAAGATCTTGACAATGGTCATCAGTTTTGATAATAGCTAAATTTCTGAACCATAGTTTTTACTCTAGAGGAGGAAAGATAAATGCTGAAAATATTTTCCATGAGCCAATCAGTAATGGTGGTAAATAAGGACATTATTCTCTAATACTGCTACTCATATGCTCAATCCCTTTGAATCCACTTCTTAAAAGTATCATTGTAATATGTTTCTCCCCAGTTTCCTCATATATAGAATTAGAGGGTTAAACAATAATCTAGAAGTCCTTTCTTTCTCTATTACTTACTTGTATCCAATCATTTCTTTTTCTTTTCCATAGTCATAAAGGCAGCATCTTTTGTATTGATCTATATAATAGATAGTCAGAAGAATCAAAAAGTCCCTGACAACTATGCCTCTTTCTATATCAGAGACATGTTTGACAATTTTGACAAGAAATCAAAAGACAGCAAAGATAGTTTACTTTTTCAAAATAATTAAAAACTTGTTCTACACTCATTTTTTGTCATTCTAACTCTTCATCATCCTTTTTGCAATTTTCTTGGCAAAGATACTGGCAAAAATATTTCCTTCTCCAGCTCATTTTATAAATGGGAAAACAGACAAATAGTTAGGTGACTTGCTTAAGATCATATAACTAGTAAATATAGTCTAAGCCCAGCACTCTGTCCACTGAGCCACCTAGTTGTCTCAATTTATTTTTAATTAAAAATTAAAATAATGTGAACATTTATCTTTTTCCATTCTTTAACTTTGGGTTGTATATCTTGTCAACTTAACATTATTTGGAACCCCTGAAGATTAAAGGTTCATTCATTTCTGTATTCCTTCCACACCACTATTTGGCTGTCTAGCCTTTATTTCACATATTTTCATTTAAGAAATTCCCAGAAACTTATATTGCACTGCCATTTTGTAGGTATCTTCCCTTCATTTGATTTTAGGAATTATATAGTTTTAATCATACCATGCCTCAAAAAAGTATAGATAATTCTTTGTCAAAAAAAAATACCAATGAATGACAAAGTATTATTAAAGAAAAATCTAACATATGACTTATAAAATAACATGAAAAGGAAAAATGCATAAAATTTGGTTATTAAAATTAATTTTATTCCAACCCTGTTCAAAATTACACTAAGCATTAGTGACACAGAGACAAAAAAAAAGAATAAGGAAAATTTTCTCTGGCATTCAAGGAGGTTATATTCAAAGGAATACATTAACTGTTCACATATATGGAAATGAAAGATAATTTGAGGAGGGAGAGAGCAATGACAACTGGAGGGGATCAAGAAAGGCTTGGAAAAATAAATGGCATCTAAATGTAGTATTAAGGGAAATATGGAATTCTAAGGGGTTTCCACTCTGAAATCTGAGTGTGTTCTAGGTATGAAAGACAATCTGTATTTGTCTAAATTAACAGAGATTGGATATAAAATGCTGATTTTCAATACTTATTGGAACAGTAATTGGAATAATGGGAAATAAATCTAGAAATATTTTTGATTTAATATATATATTCAAGCTGGGAAAAATGAATCAGATTTTCATTTTGTAAATTCTAAGTGAGAAAAGTGTTTGTTTTGCAATTTGTAATTGATATTATAAAGAAAAGGATTAAAAATAAAAAATCAATTAGCGATAAGAAACATTTTCAGTGCTTGGTAGCTATGTGATAAGTAAATAAGGAGCTATACATGGAGTCTGGAAGATCTAATTTTGATTTCCTCCTCAGACACTTAGCAACTTATAACCATGGTCTAGTCACTTACTCTCTTTAGACCTCAGTTTCCTCATCTGTAAAATAAGAATAATAATAACACTTACCTCCCAGAGTTGTAGACAAAATGAGTTAACAGATTATGATTTTGCACATGATAAGTGCAAATGCCAATTATCATCTTCATGATGATTATTATCATCATTATTAACCAATGCTGATATTGTCTTCAAAAAAGCTAGGTTTGTGTACACTCCACCAATTTAAGGCAATAGAATAAGGCATTAGTGAAGATCCTCAGTTATTCAGGTAGTAAATAGCCAAACTAGGATTAAAATGAAGGTCATCTGATCTATTCATATTTTTCAACTGTATTCCTTTGCCTGTGGATCAAGGAGAAATCCTAAAGGACTACTAGCACTTTGAAAGATAAGAGACTTGAAATAAAATCCAGTAAGGATCACAGTGATCAAATACATAAAGGGGGAAAAGGTGAAAGAAAAGAGAAATACAAATTAATAAATTAAAACTACATGAAGCTTTTTAATCAGATGCCCAGTGGCCATTCATTAATAGGTTTAAAAAAAAAAGCCTTCCCCACTTCTTGTTCCAAAATCCAATTTTTATTGTAATACATGAAACAAGATTTAAACAGCAAAATTCCTGATAAACTTTTTTTGGTATATATATATATATACTTACTTAATTTATCACAATAAAGCAAGTTATGCTATTAAAAAATCAAGTCAAGTATTTATTTTTAAGTGTGTTTTTCCCAGTGTCTCACAATTGGCAAGTGTCTAAGACAGCATTTGAATTCAGTCCTCCTGACTTCAGGGCTGGTGTGCTACCTACTGCACCACCCAGCTTCCTCTCAGCATTTATTAAGGACCTAATATGTATTTGGAACCATGCTAAATGCCAAGAATACAAAGGATGGCCAAAATAATGTCTTTGTCTTGCCTTTAAGGTGGTAACAATCTAATAGAAGACATGCAAATAATTTTGTACAAGTACATATAGACAGGATAAATGAGAGATAATCAACAGAGGAAAAACACTAACATTAAGGGGGATCAGGATAGTCTTCTTGCAGAAGGTGGGATTTTAGTCTTAAAGGAAGCCAGGAGAAGAGATATAACAGGAATGGAGGAATTATTCCAAGCATGAGGGCAAGCCAGGGAAAATGATCCGGGCTTCTTTGGCCCACTGACTTAGAATATTTGATCTATTCCATAAAGTTAAAGTAGATTTGGTGTTTGTATGTATGTTTTAGTTATGAGGTTAAGAGATAACCCTTGGAGCTCTAAATCACAATGGATCAGAGAAATGGAAATTAAGACAACTCTGAGGTACCACTACACACCTCACAAATTGTCTAAGATGACAGGAAAGGACAATGATGAATATTAGAGATGTGGGAAAATTGGGACACTGATACACTGTTGCTGGAGTTGTGAACTGATCCAACCATTCTGGAGAGCAGTATGGAACTTTGCCCAAAGAGTTATCAAACTGTGCATACCGTCTGATCCAGAAGTGTTACTTCTGAGCTTATATCCCAAAGAGAGCCTAAATGAGGGAAAAGGACCCACATGTGCAAAATGTTTATGGCAGCCCTTTTTATAGTGGCTAGAAACTGGAAAATGAATGGATGCCCATCAATTGGAAAATGGTTGGGTATATTGTGGTATAAGAATGTATTGGAATATTATTGTTCTGTAAGACATGAGAGGCTTGGGGAGACATAAATGAGCTGATAGTAAATGAAGTGAGCAGAACCAGGAGATCATTGTACATGACAACAGCAAGATTATATTATTAATTCTGGTGGATGTGGCTCTTCTCAATAATGAGACAATTCAGACCAGCTCCAATGACCTTGTGATAAAGAGAGCCATCTAAACCCAAAAAGAGGACTGTGGAAACTCAATGTGGGTCACAACATAGAATTCTCACTCTTTTTGTTGTTGTTTGCTTGCATTTTATTTTTTTCCATCTTTTTCCTTTTTGATTTGATTTTTCTTGTGCAATAAGATAATTGCATAAATATGCAAGCATATATTGGATTTAACATATTTTTACTATGTTTAACATATATTAGATTACTTGTTATCTAGGGGAGAGGGTAGGGAGAAGGTAGGGCAAAATTGGGACACAGAATTTTGCAAGGGTCAATGTTGAAAAATTATTCATGCATATCTTTTGAAAATTAAAAAGCTTTAATAAAAAATAAAATAAAAAGAGATAACTTTCATGAATATGCCAAAATTTTATAAATAACTACAGACAAGCTAAGAGGTTGTAAATTTAAATCAAAATCTTGAAAGGAGAAACTAGTTGGTTTCTCCAATTAATTTGACTTACACTGTCTCTCATACTTATCTATTTTAAATGTTCTTATTATTTAATCTTATCTTTTTAAAGTTTTCTCTCTTATGGTTTAGATTATAATTCATTGATTCTTATTTCTTGTCCATATTTTTCCATCAATCTTACAGAGAGCATCTACTAATGTCCCAGAGATCCACCACTAGGTGCTCTAATATTTTGGGCCTATCAATGAGCACTCAGATTGGCCATTCTTTTCTTCTCCTAAATGAATAGCTTTTCCTGATCACAAATTTCTTGGGTGATTTCTATTATGTTGCTTTTTGCACACAAACTACAGCCTAGTATTAATCTTTTCATTGACTTAGTTCATTCACACTTTTGATTTTTTTTTAGACATTGTAGTTTTCTAAAATTCACAATCACTATGGGGATGCAAGTGGGGAGAGGGAAATACTTATTTTGTGCCAAGCACTATGCTAAACATTGGTAATAGAAATAGAAGAGCAAAAATAGTTCCTGTGCATTCCAGTAAAGGGATACAACATGCATAGAGATTTTAGAATCATAAAAGATTTATAGGAGAATATCAGTGCCATAAAAGATGATTTTTATGTCAGAGATCAGTTTGGGGCTGTATTAAATGCTTTACAATCAGTCAAGTAAAAGGCATTTTTTTATGTGATTCAGAGAAAGAACTAATGGAGTTTAAAACCAAAATTGAAACACAATATTTTCACTTTATTTTTTGTGTTTTTTTTTCCTTTTGGTCTGATTTTTTTTTTTTTTTACAATATAACTAATATGGACATATGTTTTACATGATTGCACATATATAACCTATATCAAATTGCTTATGTGTGTGTGTGTGTCTGTATAGAATATAATGGGAGGGTGTGCATATATATGCCTAAATATCTATTTATACAAAACCTAGAGCAAATTTCATATGTATATATATGTGTATATATAATATGTCAAATTGTCTTAAGAAAGTGATGAGGAGGGAAGGAAAGAGAAAATTTGAAACTCAAAATAAAAAAAGAATGTTAAAATTTGTCTTTACATGTAATTGGAAAAATAAAAAATGATTAAAATATACAGAGAAAGATTTCACCCAGTTATAAGGAATAACTTTCCGAAGATTTGCTAACTTAATAGTTGGTGGTTTCCCTTTGAGCCAAGACTGGATCACCAATTGTTGGCTTTTTTGTAGAAAAGATTCTTGCTCAAGTGATGGCTGGATTGAATGTTCTCAACTCTGAGGTTCAAGGATTCTAGAATAAGACTAAGAATGGTTAAAATTTTACAGACCTACATTGATAGGAGTTTGATCAACTAGATTAAACTACTTAGATTCAGAATATAGCTAGTTCAGGATAATTATTCAATTACTATTTTAAAAAGATGTACATCTATATTAACTTCATAGAATATTAATATAATTATATTCTAATATATAAACTTTCCATTCAACTGCATGTACAACTTTTGTACATCATTGCTTAGTCATTTCAGTTGTACCCAATGCTTTATTACCCCATTGGGGATTTTCTTGGGAAAAAACCCTAGAGTAGTTTGCCATTTCCTTCTCCAGCTCATTTTATGGATGAGGAAACTGAATCTTACACAGGGTTACAGTCTGAAGTGTCTGAAACCAGATTTGTACTCATGAAGATGAGCTTCCTGACAACAGATCTACTGTACTGCCTAGCTGCCCCCATATATACATATATATGTAATATTTTATGAAAAAAAAATTGTCAATTATTTGGTATCTGTTAACACTTTTTTATAATGATATTATATAAATGTTAATTAGTTTGTCAGACTAGCATGGAAAATTCTATTTAATCTGTAACATTACTGAAATGCTATCATTTTGTCCTAAAAATGGTAGCATACAACTGTTTTAAAGGTATGGTGCATCATTATTTAAATAGTTTCTTGGGGAAAAGGAGGAAGGTGGAGAGGTAGTGAAAGATAAACTTGACACAACAACCAAACTATCATTTTGCAACATTCACTCTGTGAGAATATTTATTATGTGATGAGAACAGGATTGTTCCCTACACCCGCCCAGGTGATAGAGGAAACTTAGAAGATAGAGGGGATGGAGGTGCTAAAATAGGATCTTGGCACACTTTCCTCCTCTTCATCTGGATCTGCAATGAAATCAACATCAACAACCCTTCTGAAAAAGGGAAATGTGCTCCCCTGTGTTCCTTCATACTCGCTGTGACTTCTCAGAACAAAAGATGCCTCTTAGACACTACTTGTTCACAGTATGTCCTCCTCATTAGAATATGAGTTCCTTTGGCAACTGAGTTGGGGAATAGCTGAATAAGTTATGGAATATGAATGCAATGGAATATTATTGTTCTATAAGAAACCATCAGCAGGATGATTTCAGAAAGATCTGGAGAGACTTAGATGAACTGACGCTGAGTGAAGTGAATAGAAAGAGAACATTATACATAGCAACAACAAGTTTATGCAGTGATTAATTCTGATGGACTTGTCTCTTTTCAACAATGAGGTGATTCAGGCCAATTCCAATAGATTTATAATGGAGAGAGCCAACTGCATCCAGACAGGTAGTGTGGGGACTAAATGTGAATCAAAACATAATATTTTCACCATTGTTGTTGTTGTTGCTATTTGATTGCTTTTTTTTCTTCTCATTTTTTTTCCCTTTTTGATCTGAGTATTCTTGTGCAGCATGATAAATGTGGGAATATGTTTAGAAGAATTGTACATGTTTAATGTGTATTGAATTACTTGCTGTCTAGAAGAGAGGGTGAAGGAAAGGGAGAGAGGAAAAAAAAATCGAACACAAGGTTTTGCAAGGGTGAATATTGAAAACTATATTTCCAAATAATTTGAAAATAAAAAGTTAGTATTTAAAAAAAAAAAGAATGTGAGTTCCTTGAGTATAAAGATTGACACTCTTTTTGCATCTGAAACAGAGTAATCCAGTCAAATCAAGAAGCATTTTCTGAAGTGCATACTCTGCCCCAGGCACTGTTCTAAGTGCTGGAGATAACAAAGAAAGAAACACACACACACACACACACACACACACACACACACACACACACACACACAAAAACAAAAAACATTAGGCCCTTCCTTCAGGAAGCTCACATTTTAATAGGAGAAACAATATGCAGTCAATTTTGTATGTACAACATATATGTTGGATAAACATGCAATGAATGCTTTTTAAAATATTTGACTCATTCCTTTAGCTTTATTTTCAGACATGGTAACTAGTGGTAAAATGATTGATGATTATAATACAAATCAAAAAGTGACTGTGAATTTATGCAGATAAGCCTCCTTTTGTGAACCCTGGCCTAACTATACTACATTTAGCAATTAACTATAATAATAGATTTGAAAGCTTCAAAACAGTATAGAATATTTTGAATGGGTACAGGAGTCCATGTACCTTTGTCTCACTTCTCTGCTCTAACATTTCAAGGGAGAAACTCTTTGTGACTCCATTTGGGGTTTTCTTGGCAAAGATACTAAAATAGTTTGTCATTTGCTTTTCCAGCTAATCCATTTCCAAGATGAGAAAACTGAATAAATGGTGTTAAGTGACTTGCTCAGGGTTATACAACTCATAAGTGTCTGAGGCTACATTTGATCTCAGGAAGATGAATCCTCCTGACTCCAGGTCTTCCCGAGGAAGCAGTAAGGCACTGAAATGTGTAAGAGGAAGAAGGCATATGTGTATGTGAAGATTAGAGAGAGAATTTTTATTCACATTACACCCCTGCCCTACTCAATCCAAGCTATCCCAGAAACTTGGATTTTCCCTCCCCTCTTTCAACTTATTACCCTAGGGAACCCAGCAGCCTGAAAATATAGAAAGATTAGATAGAGAGAAACATTGTATATATGCATGTTTATATCTATGTGTATATGTAATGTATACATATGCATATTATGTAGATAGATTGATAGAGAGAGGGATATATGTATGTATAATATATACATATATGTATGTTACATAGTGAGGAAGAGATGTCTATGTTTGCATATACATATGCATATGTAATATATATTTGTGCATATTATATAAGAGAGAAAGAAAGAAAGAAAGAAAGAAAGAAAGAAAGAAAGAAAGAAAGAAAGAAAGAAAGAAAGAAAGAAAGAAAGAAAGAAAGAAAGAAAGAAAGAAAGAAAGAAAGAAAGAAAGAAAGAAAGAAAGAAAAGAAAAGTCCTATCATCCCATCATATTATTTAGAGCTTAATGATCATGAATTCAAGTATCTCATTTTACAGATGAGAAACCGGAGATCTAGAAAAAAGTTAAAGACTCTGCAAAGATACATGGGGGCAAAGTAGCAGACCCCGGGTCCACTACAACACACTGCCCACCATTGAGCCAGGATCTTTTCTCTCCATTTTTCCTATACTAACAAGTTAAACTACCTTATATACTGCATAGTTGGAGTTTAATGACTCAAGAAACATTTCTCTGAAAGTTCTGAAGAGAATATATCACTGCCCTCAGTCCTGCATCCACTTCCCTAGGCCAGGCATTCAAATATACGAATATATTTTCCATTTAAAAAGAAAAGGCAAATGGTTAAACCAGCAGAGGGCAGTGAAATCAGCCTGTCAGCCTGTTGTTATTATGAGCTTTGTAGCCCCAGGACTCTTGCCCCATACTGGTTTCACTGCCATTTTGTGCCCCATTGAATGTTCTGGGCTGAGCAACGATAACATTTAATCATATGAGAAAATTACTGAGACTCATAGATATCATCACTCTAAAGCCAGAAGGCATTGCTTAGGACAGCTAGTCCAACTCCTTCATTTTATGGATAAAGAAAAAGAGATTCTGGGAAATTAAATTGTCCTGAAGTCCTTCAGGGAGTAAACACTAGAGACAGATCTTCTGGCTTCAGAAATTGTGATATTTTCATTGTACCTGATTATCTCCCATAGTCATGCTTTTTTTTTTTTAATTTTAGAGCAGACATATTATCATAAGTGTTACCTACCTGATAAAATCTTGTTAAATTAGTAACTTATTCACAGAATAAGAAGGAGAAAAAAAAATAAAGTTGGTCAATTCAATGATAACTGCTTGCCTTAAAGGGAAGGAAAAGGAAAAGTGATTTTTCCCACTACTCATGAAATAAAATCATATCAATGAATATATGTTACTCCCCACTTATAAAATGCAAAAAAGATTACAATAACATTCTGACATGTTTCTGGGCAGCTAGATGGGCACAGTGGATAAGGAAGTAAGACCTGAATTCCTCAGACATTTACTAGCTGTGTGACCCTGGATAAGTCACTTAATAGAGTTTTCCAGCTATTTTAAAAATTAGGAAATGGAGATGGCAATGATGCCAGGATTTCTACTAAGAAAATGCAAATAAGGTCACAAAGAATCCGATAGAATTGAACACCAACATCCTTCTAACTCCTGGTTGTTTTATACTTTGCGCTTTTGTAGATATGATCTATGTTCCTAAGAATATATTCTCCTTTTCTACAAACCTGTGTATCTTCAAAATACGCCTGGAAAGGTACATTGATTTTTTTTTTTTTTTTTGATCTGTGATTTAATCAGTGCAGGAGATTTTAGATGTACAAATTTTCTCTACTAGTACAGAGAGACACTCATCTATGACTTGGAGTCACATAGAATTTTGTGAGTGTTCTCAATGCTTAAGCGCCTTATTTGAGGACACACAGTCAGTGTATATCAGAGGCAAAACATGAACCCAGATTTTTCTGACTCTATGGCTAGCAAATCCATCTTCTACCCTATGATAATTCTACAAGCTCTCTACCAGATCATAAAATGAATAGTTGTTTCAGAAGCAGAAAAAACCTAGTAATTCCAAGCCACAAAATTTCTTTTTTTTTCCCAAGTTCACATTTAGCACAACATGAATCTTTTTGTACTTCCATACTCCCTTATATTCCCATATGATCAGAGCAGCTTTATATGGTCTGGGGTGCAACCCAGTCCCCCATTAGAAACCTGCTGCAAAGTTACTCACTGGGTGGCACTCAAGAGCCAGAGAAGACAAAGATTGAATTGCAGACACTCTCTAAGACACATATTTTAACAATTTCCTCCGTCTTCAGTGAAATTATGCTAATATTTTAGTTGAGTTTCCTCAAGTCTGGAACTCAAATTAAGTCTGTCTGTTTCATTTTTATGATAGCACTTGAAATCACTTGCAGACAAGAGATTGTTGGGCCATGAGATTTATCGTAGCAATGCCACAAAGGTGAAATACATCCTGAGGAAGAGGAAAGCAATCTCTATGGCCAGTGTTTTCACTGCAATAAAGTTTATAGCAGTATTAAGGGAATAGTTACAAATCAGGCGGATGGTGTTGATTTCATTGAGAATAAGTATATTTACACTTGCAGTCTTTCTCTTAATAATATGCTGAATGTTTTACACAATGGGGTTAGTGAAGGTTGAATCTGAGCATATTTCATGAGTGACAAAATTTGTTTTTCTTTTTTTCCATCCATCCTTTTACTTGTTACTTTTGCAAAATGGGCTTATAATGGTTCCATGGGGGCTGAGTCAAAGTTTAGCAATTTTTCTGAGTCTTTCCAACAGACTTGAAGATGCTATAGAACTTTTAAATCTTTTTTTTTCTGTGATTTAACACTGAAAAATATTTTGAGACATGGAATTTTACCCAATTCTAACTCTTCTCTTAAAAGCTATAGATAAATATGAGCCACTATTAAAAACAATTTAAATTCTTCTATTAAAGTATTATTCCTATGTCTCATTATGGCACATAGGTGACCTTAGATTTTCTAAGGCAATCTTAGCAGAGCAAAAATCCTCTACAGAAGCACTGAATTTTCAAATTAAGAGGGATCTCTAGTGCAAACTCAAAAAAAAAAAAATGCCCACTACAACATACCTTACAAGTAATCATTTACTCTCTACCTGAAGACTTCTGATAAGGGAGAAAGCACTGCCTTCTATGGTGGCCCTTTCCACTTTAGGATAGCTCTGATTCTTAGGAAGTTCTTCCTGTCATCAAGACTAAATTTATCTCTTTGCAATTTCCATATGTTACTTCCAGTCTCATCCTTGAAATAATTATAATCCCTCTTCCATATAACAATTCTTCAAATACAATATTCATGTCCCCTTGAGTCTTCTCTTCTCCAAGATAAATGTCCCCAGATTCTTTATCAAATTCTCATATGGTATGGATTTTGGAGTTTTCATCATACTAGTTGAAGTCCTCTGGATGTTCTCCAATGTATTAAGGTCTTTCCCAAAATGTGATGCCAAGAACAGATTGCAATACTGCAGAAGTGATCTAATCAGGACCAGGTACTTTGAACCTATCAGCTTCTGACTGATGCAGCCCCGAATTACTTAAGCTTTTTTAGTTGCCACATCATATTCTTAATACATGTTATATCTGCAGTCTACTAATACACACATCCCATATATTTTTTAGACAGAATAATAAATTGGTGGTTTTTAAATTTATTTTTAGAGACAATTGATTATGGAATATATTAACTAAGTTTAGAAGAGGTGGTAATATTTTTGATGGGAAGAGAGAAGGCCCCAAATCTCATGAAGATCATCAATCAAGGCATCAAGGGGTTTCCACATGCATCTATGGAGAGAAGCCCTATATGGATGAATTAATTTTTTTTAAATGTAAGATTTTAACCAGAGACAGACATTTTCATAAAACTTTGTTTTCTCTTTTTTCTGGGCATGAAGTTGAAATGAATATTGACTATTGGTTTATTAAGACATTTATTAGTAAAACACATATGATTGTTAAATCTACACTCTAAATGAAACATTTGTCTTCTGAAATGGATACTTGCTTGGAAAATTCTTACTAATATATGTGGAAGGTCAAAGGATTTTGTAAAAAAAAAAATTATCCATTATAAGTAAAAAAAGAAATTTATTAAAATTACTAAAGATAATAGTTACATAATGCTTTTAATAAAAATATTTATTATGTGCCAGTACTATATATAATATAGTTTCCAAACTGCTCTTTCAGTCCCTCTATCTTTTATTCATATATACTATTGCATTATAATTTCAACTAAAATCCTATTCCATTGCTTCTTCTTCAGTAGGAAAGCGACTAGGTATGTAAAGAACCTGCTAGTAGAGAGGAAGCTCTGGAAAGCAGTACAAAGTTTAAATACTTTCATTCTTTCATTCAATAAACATTTGTTGAATGCTGTAATAAACACTGTGGATACAAAAAGGGACAAAAGTCAGTCCCTGCTATCAAAGCGTTTATAGTATTAATGAGGAAGAGAGCATGCAAACAAATAAAACAAAATAAGTTAGACACAGGATAAACAGGAATCATTTTAAAAGGAAAAATGTTAGAATTTAAAAGTTTTCAAGGGAGGTTTCCTGTAGAAGGTAAATTTTTAATGATCATGTCGAGAGGAAGAGATCACTAACAACTGCGAGGAATAAGAATCCCTTCAAATTAACCAGTAATTTTTATTGTTGGATTCTGCCTAGTAGCTAATGCTTTTCCTCCACAAAATGAGAGTAAAGGCCAAAAAATGCCTCAAAAAAAGGAAAATGTGAGATAACCATTTCCCCAAAAAATAACATAATGCCTATATAATTTTTTTCTAACTTCCAAGAACACAAGCATTCTAATTGCTTGGTTTTTTTTTTTTTTTTGTTTTGTTTTTTTTTGTTGTTTTTTTACTTGCTATAGGTTTGTGGAGAGTTTGAATTTAAAGGGATATATGTGAAAGGACTACATTGATGAAGTGTGAGGGAAATTTAAGAGAAGATTCAGTTAATATAGAATTGAAAAACAAATTAGGCAAATATACATATAGGTACATATGATATTTAAGATCTCTGAATGTGGTGCAGTGATTAGAGCTCTGGGCCTGGAGTGAAGAAGACTCAGTCACTTACTGGATTTCTGAAGCTGGGCAAGTCATTAAACCTTTGTCTATTTAAGTTTCCTCATCTGCAGAATGGGGATAATAATAAAACCTGTCTCTCAGGATTTGATGATTTTTGTAAAAGTTAGCAAACATTTAAATCCTATGTGAATACTATTGTTATTATTTACTATTATACTCACATGTCTTTGTAAATGTTACTTAATGGTCATATACAAAATAAAAATAATGTTACTATTTTTCTCTAATGGAGGCAGGAATTTTTCACAGTGTAGCTACATGAATTAACTCATGGAGTGGCTTTTTACATCCTTAGCAAGGATAAAATCAGATGCCTTTTGTTAAGATTGGACAGCTGCTGAACTGAGGAAGGCCTCCAGTGATTCCTGAGGGACCTGCCTCAGTATGGGAATAATGAGATTAAAACACTGAAAAGATATGTGGGAAAGCTGAGGAACAAAAATGGTGAATAAGTGTCCCAATTCCCAATTCAGCTAATTGTTTGTAAGGCTATGATTAAAATTCAATCTTTTTTGAAAATTCAGCAATTTCCTGGTGATTAAGAATGGGAAGACCAATTTGTTCATTACAACTACTAAAAGGTCATGATCAAGTTGAGATTTTACCATTAGTACTATTGTTAGTAATATATAAGTAGATTTGGGTCCACTGGTTTTATTATTAAGCCTATATGTAACCCAAGGAGGTTAAAGCATAAAGGAAGTTGCTTTCTAAACCAAAAAATTCACATTAACACTTTTTGTGGTGGGAAAAAAGCTACAAACACAAAATTCTAGAAACAGAATGGACATCCTCAATTGAGGATTGGTTGAACAGAACATAATGTTTCAATATAACTAAATATAATTGTATATAAAGAAGCAACTACTATGGGGAATGATTTATAAACCAAGAATGATTTGACAGGCTAGAATGGATTAAATAAAAATAGGAAAGTAAAATATATAACAATTATAATTATTGAAACATTAAAATACTATCATAATAACTAATCACTGTCTTAGAGAAGAGATAAAGAAACATCTTTTTCTCCTCACTAAGAAAGTGAAGGCCTTGATATACCACCATTGTGCTTGTGGATTTGGCTTTTTTTTTCTTTGTTGCTAGTGGTGTTAAATTTCATCCCACCATAATTATAATTACCTAAAGTATAAATGACAAAAACAAAGTGGGAGACAGAGACAGAAACAAAGAGAGGGAGGGAAGGAGGGAGACAGAAGAGAGAGAGAGAGAGAGAGAGAGAGAGAGAGAGAGAGAGAGAGAGAGAGAGAGAGAGAGAGAGAGAGAGAGAGAAGGAAAAGAAAGATCCTGAAAAATAAAGAACAGAAACAGTTTCCAATCAGTTTAATCTAAAGTCAACCTCTCTAAGCTACATCATCTTGACTGCTTCCAGAGAAGCTTCTTGGATACCATGTATTGAGATGTATAATTTCAGAAAGATGGTAGGACACACCAGAAGCAAAAGCCATTTAGTTCACTTCATAAAGGAAAGTATAATTTTCCAGACACTCACTAGATTTAGGTCCCAAACTGTCCTCATTTCTTGGTTGACTTAATCTGCTTTTGTTATTTTCTTAATAGCAGGAAGCTTGCAGGGGAGTGAGGTCTTTTTTTGGTTAAAAAAAAATTATCTGAATTATAATGTTCCCAAGGGAAACCCTGATTATAAGTAAAACAACCTTTAGAGACTATTATTGAGATAGTATCCCAAAGGTGAACTCAGACTGTCTTTCTAGAGAATGAGGTATAGGTAAGAATTGTAAAAAATAATAATAAAAAGAAACTGCCTTTTGAAAATTGCTTCAACTAATTTCAAGGACTTCCTTAAATTATTCTCTTGGATCTCTCTTATTGGACTGTTAAGAGTAACAATACTTTAAAATCCAGATAAATATATCTATATTGGAATTTATTCAATTTTCCAAATTAAAGATAAAATGTGAGTACAAAGAAGACAGTTTACACAAATCTACAGGAAAGAGTATCTTGCCTCATTTAAGCTCTCAGCAATCTAGCACATAATGAGCTTTTAAATGCTAAGTGAAGTAAGTAGAACCAAGAAAATATTGTATACAGCACTAACAATATTATAGGATGATCTACTCTAGTGTACTTGAATCTTTTCAACAATGATGTGATTTAAGGCAATCATTGGAACTGACATGTTGATTTTTGTGATGGAAAGTTCCATTTGCATCTACAAAAAGAAACTATGGAGACTGAATGTGGATGAAAGCATAATATTTTCATCTTTTTGTTGTTTTATGTTGTATGTTATTTACTATATTTGTTGTTTTTTCTTTCTTTTTGATCTGATTTTTCTTGTGCAGCATGATGATGAAAATGGAAATATGTTTAGCAGAATATTTAGCCTATATCAGATTGGTTGCTATCTAGGGAGAGGGGGAGAAAAATTTGAAACACATAGTTTTGCAAAGGTATACATTGAAAATTATCTTTGCATGTATTTAGAAAAATAAAATATTATTTAAAGTGTCTTGCTCATTGCCATATAATCTTAGTAAATACCAGAGATGAGATTTGAACCCTTCTTCCTTATACTATGGCCAGCTCTCTATTTACTTCATTCTGCTAAATATCTTCTGAAAAAATTGTATTGGTTTTAAGCTGGTCTCTGTCAAAAGGGCCCTATTGCTCTCCTATAGCCATAATCATCTTTTATTCTAGTCTTTCTTTTATCTTTTCTATCTAAGAAGTTACAAATTCCTAACAGATATCCCATGAAACGTCTCTCAATCTCATCCTTATTCTCTTCATTACAACTGGTAATTCCTCAATTCATTATCCACAAATGTTGAAGGTTCAACATTTATTGAGCATTTTCTAGATGAAAATTAAGTTGTCTCTTCCCTCTACTTTGGGTTTTTCCTATAACATCCTAAGTGGTCTTCCTATCTGTCTCTAGAATGCTACTCTTCCAATCTATCCTCGATACTACTCTTCCTAAATTCCTTGTTGTGGTTCAATCAGTTTTATATGCCCAACTCTTTATGGTGCCATTTTAAGTTTTTTTTTTTTTTTTTTCAAAGATACAAGAGTTGGGCAACTATGTGGGACAGTAGATAAAGTAAGAGGCCTAGAGTCAAATCACATCTCAGATACTAGCTGTGTGATCCTGAATAAGTCACCAAATCCTATTTGCCTCAGTTTCCTCATATGTAAAAAAGACCTGGACAAGGAAATGGCAAACTAGTGACTTTGACCAAATGGGTCACAAAGAGTCAGACACACTGAGATGACTGAACAACAAAAATCTTCCTAAAATTGCTAACCTCAGATTAAGTTATAAGGTTTAGAAGTGAAAATAACTTTAGAAATTATGTAGCATTGCTTCTTTATTTTGTAGATAAAGGAACTGAAGCTCAAAAAGAGAAACTAATTTTACACAGTTACAAAGACAGTAAAGAGCATGATTGTTACTCAAATGAGGTCTTCAATTCTGTTTTCTCAATGAAAACTTTCTTCTAATTGTATTCTCCAGACACAGCTTCCCTTTTAGAATTTCTTTTTCACTTATTGTTAATTATCACTTTATTACTTGATTGTATATTATCTCAAATTACTCTCTAATTTTCTACTTGTGCTCTCCTTTTCTCACTAGTAAAATAATAAACTCCTTCACTGACTCCTCCCTCCTATCTCCACCAAAAAAAAAAAAAATTGGCAAAGATATTTGGACTTTAATAAATCATTTATCAATTTGGTTCATCTCTCCCCTCCATGTGTTTTGTGGGGGAAATATAATTCTATCTTATAGAAGAAGAACATTTGATCAAGAATCTCAGGCTACCTTTGTGGATAATAGACAGAGATATGGGGTATGTAAGAAGATTCAACATCCTTTAAATTTTTTTTCACATTTTATTAATGTCTCCTTTCAATATAGAGATGTGTTCTGAGTAGTGAAAAAATGAGCTAATAAAAAAGAACCCAAAAGAATTGGTTCAAAGTAAAAAAGAAACATTTATTATCTATACAGTACAATTGTTGGAGAGACAGAGATTCAATATAGGCTCTGATCTCAAGAAGCATATAATCTATTTGGGAGGGATGGACAAGTATACAAAACTATAATGCAACAGAAAATGGGGTAAGTGCAAAGGATGAGTTCAAGGGGAAAATACTATGTGAAGTTTGAATTGATTAAGTAGGGGAAAGGAAAATTACTTTGGAAGCAATTTGAAAAATGAATGACAGTCTTAAGGAAAAGAAACCAATTAAGAAGCTGGAACAAAAATTTAGACAAGAGATATCAAGGACCTGAACTAAGGTGGTAGCCATGTGAGTAAAGGTCAGATGTGAGAGATCTTATAGAATTAAGAACAGCAACATTTAACAACTGCTGAATATGTGCTATATCACCTTGTTGATTTATTTATATTAAACTTATAATCCAATAATATCTTTATTTCCCCAGTCCGTTTTTAGACAAATTTATCTAGTTATGCTTCCCTTGTCTTATATGATCTTTGTAATATATTGCTATAATTTCCTTGCTAGTATTTTATTTATTTATTTATTTAGGTTCAATATTCATTAGGGAAATTGGTCTGTAGTTTTCTTTTTCTGTTTTTGCCTTTCCTGATTTAGGTATAAGCACACTCTGTGTCATAAAATGAATTTTGTGAGACTCTTTCTTTACTTATTTTTCCAAGTATTTTATATAGCATTGGGATTAATAGTTTCTCAATAGTTTGGTAGAATTCACTGGTAAATCATCTAATCCTGAGGACTTTTTCTTAGGAATCTCACTGATGTCTTGTTCAATTTCTTTTTCTAAAATGGGATTATTTAAGTATTCTAAAATAGGGTTATTTAAGTATTCTATTCCCTCTTCTGTTAATCTCAACAATTTATATTTTTGTAAATGTTCATTCATTTCACTTAAATTGTCAGATTTATTGGCATATAATTGGGCAAAATAGCTCTTTATTATTTCCTTAATTTCATCTTTATTAGTAGTATATTTACCTTTTTCATTTTCCAAGGCGTTTGACTTTTTTTCTTTCTTGTTTTAAAATCAAATTAATCAAAAAAATAAAGGAAAAAAACAAAATAAATCAAATTAATCAATGCTTTGTTTTATTGAGGTGTTGTTTTTCCATAAACACAATTCATTTTTAAAATTAAATCTTACTAATTTTTTTTCAAAATTTCTGACTTGTTTAATTAGAGATTTTTAATTTGTTATTTTTCTAGTTTTTTAAATTGCCTGACCAATTTAATGATCTGTTTCTCCTTTATTTTTTTTATGTAAGCCTTAAAAATATATAAATTTTCATCTAAGTACTGCTTTCACTGCATCCATACTGCTTTCACTACATCCATACTGCTTTCACTGCATCCACTAAATTTTGATACTGTCTCATTACTGTCCTTTTCTTTGATGAAATTATTTATTGTTTCTATGATTTATTCTTTGATCCACTTATACTTTAGAATTAAATTATTTAGTTTCCAATTAATTTTAACCTATGCTTTCTTGGCCCTTTAATGAATGAAATTTTATTGCATTATAACATGAAAAGGATATGTTGAATATTTCTGCTTTTCTGTATTTGTGAGACTTCTATACACTAATACATAACTAATTTTTGTGAAGGTGCCATGAATAACTTAGAAACAGCTATATACCTATATAATCTTATTCATTTTTTTCCAGAGGTATATTGTATCTCATCATTTTTCTATAGCCACAAGTGCTAGCATTACTTTGTTTCTTGGAACTGAGCCCAGGGCTCTACTTTCTTATGAGTGACTATAAGCGTTCTCCACTTTAGAACTATGAAAAGGGTTTCTATTTTCCTGTTACTGTAAAGCCTGTCATTTCCTCTTGGTCTTGGAACTTTAACTGAAGTCTTGCTTCTGTAAATTGGGAAAACATTTTCACATTCAAGGTTCTGACAAAAGCCTCATTTTTAAAATATATAGAGAATTGACACAAATTTATAAGACTAAAAGTCATTCTCCAATTGATATATGGTCAAAGAATATGAACAGACCATTTTCAGATAAAGAAATTGAAACTATTTCCAGTCATATGAAAAGATGCTCTAAATCACTATTGATCAGAGAAATGCAAATTAAGATAACTCTGAGATACCACTACATACCTCTCAGATTGGCTAAGATAACAGGAAAAAATAATGATGGATGTTAGAGGGGATGTGGGAAAACTGGAACACTGATACATTGTTGGTGGAACTATGAACAGATCCAACCATTCTGAAGAGCAATTTGGAAGTAGGCTCAAAATGTATCCTCCTTGGGGTAGTTGAGAGCCTGACCAGTGGGGACACAGCCCGAGGCACCCTCTAATTCACACAGTGCGGGGCTCAGCTTAAGTAAGTGGAATTCTAGCAGCAGAGGAATTCCCAAAGAAGCGGAACTCCCAGAGAAGCGGAACCTTTGTAATAGGGACTGCGGTTTCCTGGCAGACACTTCCGGTTTGAGCACAGGGACTTTTCACATCAGCTGCTGATATCCATTGGCTGGGGTTTGTGAAACTCTCACAGTTCAGCCTTAAACCTCAGGGTAGTCGTTAGGCCACACAGCAGGGTCCTTCATTGAGCACTCCTCAAAGTCCAGCCATGCTAACCACCTCTGAGGCATTTCCAGGGCTCTCCCAGAGCTCTCTCTTAGCTCAGGCACAGTGTTGTTACATTCTACCTCCAGTTTGGGAGGAAGCTGGTAAATAAATAAATAAACTTCTTACCCCAAGGGCAAACCCCAATAGATTTTTAACAATGAGTAAGAAGCTGAAGAGAACGATTGACACCTTCTATACAGAGAAAAAGTGGGTATCCAACCCCGAGGAAACTAACATGAGACAGTCTACAGATAATAACCTAAAGAGGAATGATACTTGCCCCCCATCACATAACTCTCTCCTAGAAGAGACTATTAAAAAGTTAAGAGAGTTTGAAGAAAAATGGGGAAAGGAAAGAGAAGCTATGATAGAGAATAACAACATCCTGAAATTTGAGTTAGAAAAAATAGAATTCACAGGAGGTGTAGGGAAACAAAATTTGTGAATTGGAAAAGGTTAAAAAAAATCACAGGAAAGTAGGATTTCTGAATTGGAAAAGATAAAAAAATCCTCAAGAAAGTAGGATTTTTGAATTGGAAAAAGAAAATAACACTAAAAAAATTAGTGATATGGAAAAAAATTCAACAGAGCAAAATAATTCATTTAAAAACTCAATTGGGTGTATACAAAAAGAACTAAAAAATGTGAATGAAGAAAATAACTCATTAAAAATCAGGACAGAACAAATAGAAATGAATGATTCACTGAGAAACCAAGAATCAGTCAAACAAAATTAAAAAAAAAAAAAATGAAAAGCTGGAGAATAACGTCAAATACTTACTGGGAAAATCTATAAATCTGGAAAACAGATCTAGGAGAGAAAATCTGAGTATCATTGGACTTCCCGAAAACTATGATCAAAAAAAGAGCCTAGATTCTATTTTACATGAAATCATCAAAGAGGACTGTCCAGAAATAATAGAAAGAGAAGGGAAAATAGGCATTGAAAGAATTCATGGAACACCTTCTGAAAAAGACCCTAAAAAAGAACTCCACAGAACATTGTGGCTAAGCTACAGAACTACCAAACTAAGGGGAAAATATTGCAAGCAGCTAGGAAACAAACATTCAAATATCAAGGTGCAATAATAAGGGTCACACAAGATCTGGCTGCCTCCACATTAAAGGATTGAAGGGCCTGGAACCTGATATTCCGAAAAGCAAAAGAACAAGGATTGCAACCAAGAATAAACTACCCAGCTAAGTTTAGCATTTTCTTCCATGGAAGAAGATGGTCATTTAATGAAACAGAGGAATTCCATTTGTTTCTAAGAAAAAAATCAGACTTAAACAAGACATTTGATCTACATCCACAAGACTGAGGAGAAGCAGAAAAAGGTAAAAAGAACTCTTGAGAACTGTATCTCTGTTGTGGATATAAGGAAAGGGCACATGGATAATTTGATTTTACTGATATAACATAAAAAAGGGAAGTAGTAAAGGGAAGGGGATAGTATCAGAAAAAGGGAAAGGAGAGATAAAAAGAGGAAAACTACATCCCAAGAAGAGGCATAGAAAATCTACCACATCTGAGGGAATTTAGAGAGGGGGAGAAATTTGTGTGAATCTTACTCTCATCAGAGTAGGCTCAAAGAGTAAATAACTGACATATTTGTTTTTCAGAGAATCCTCTCTCACCTCATTAAAAGAAGGGAGAGGAAAAGGGAAAAGGAAAAGGGGAATAAGGGAAAGGTGCAAGAAAGGGGAAGGGACTTAAAAGGGAGGGGGAGGGATATTAAAAAGGAAGGGCTGCATGTCACAAGTAAGGTCTATGAATTAAACATTGGGAGAGGGTTCAGGGGGGTCAAGGGATAAAAAAAAAAAAAAAAGCATAATCCGGGGATTATATGATGGCAGGAAATACAGAATTAGTAATTTTAACTGTAAATGGGAATGGGATGAACTCTCCCACTAAATGGAGGTGGATAGCAGACTAGATCAAAAATCAGAACCCTACAATATGTTGTTTACAGGAAACACATTTAAAGCAGGGAGATACATATAGAGTAAAGGTAAAAGATTGGAGCAAAATCTATTATGCTTCAGGTAAAGCCAAAAAAGCAGGGGTTGCCATCCTTATCTCAAAACAAGCAAAAGCAGAAATTGATCAAATTAAAAGAGATAAGGAAGGAAACTATACCTTGCTAAAAGGTAGCATAGACAATGAAGCCATATCAATACTAAACATATATGCACCAAGTGGTATAGCATCTAACTGCCTAAAGGAAAAGTTAAGAGAGTTGCAAGAAGAAATAGACAGCAAAACTATAAAGTGGGAGATCTCAACCTTGCACTCTCAAAATTAGACAAATGAAACCACAAAACAAATAAAAAAGAAATTAAAAATGTAAATAGAACATTAGAAAAACTAGGTATGATAGATCTTTGGAGAAAACTGAATGGTGATAGAAAGGAGTATACTTTCTTCTCAGTAGTTCATGGAACCTATACAAAAATTGACCATATATTAAATGCAGGAAGGCAGAAATAATAAATGCCTTCTTCTCAGATCACAATACAATAAAAACTACATTCCATAAGAAGTTAGGGGTAAATAGACCAAAAAGTAATTGGAAACTAAATAATCTCATCTTAAAGAATGACTGGGTGAAACAGCAAATTATAGAAACAATTAATAATTTCACCAAGATAATGACAACAATGAGACATCATACCAAAATTTGTGGGATGCAGCTAAAGTGATAATAAGGGGAAATTTTATATCTTTAGAGGCTTATTTGAACAAAATAGAGAAAGAGAAGATGAATGAATTGGGCCTGCAACTTAAAAAGCTAGAAAAAGACCATATTAAAAACCCCCAGCCAAAAACTAAACTTGAAATACTAAAATTAAAAGGAGAAATCAATAATATTGAAAGTAAAACACAAAACTATTGAATTAATAAATAAAACCAAGAGTTGGTTTTATGAAAAAGCCAATAAAATAGATAAACCTTTGGTAAATCTGATCAGAAAAAGGAAAGAGGAAAATCAAATTGTTAGTCTTAAAAATGAAAAGGGGGATCTTTCCACCAATGAAGAAGAAATTAGAGAAATAATAAGGAGTTACTTTGCCCAACTTTATGCCAATAAATTTGAAAACTTAAGTGAAAAGGATAACTACCTCCAAAAATATAGGCTTCCTAGATTAACAGAGGAGGAGGTAAACTGCTTAAATAGTCCCATTTCAGAAAAAGAAATAGAACAAGCTATTAATCAACTCCCCAGGAAAAAAATCCCCAGGACCAGATGGATTTACATGTGAATATGACAGACATGGTACTTATACCTAAACCAGGTAGATTGAAAACTGAGAAAGAAAACTATAGACCAATTTCTTTAATGAATATTGATGCTAAAATCTTAAATAAGATATTAGCAAAAAGACTTCAAAAAATCATCCCCAGGATAATACACTATGATCAAGTAGGATTTATACCAAGAATGTAGGGCTGGCTTAATATTAGGAAAACTATTAATATAATTGACCATATTAATAATCAAATTAATAAAAACCATATGATCATCTCAATAGATGCAGAAAAAGCATTTGATAAAATCCAACATCCATTCCTACTAAAAACGCTTGAGAGTATAGGAATAAATGGACTATTCCTTAGAATAGTCAGGAGCATATATTTAAGACCATCAGTAAGCATACTATGTAATGTAGATAAACTGAAACCTTTCCCAATAAGATCAGGAGTGAAACAAGGTTGCCCACTATCGCCATTACTATTCACTATTGTATTAGAAATGCTAGCCTCAGAAATAAGAGTCGAGAATGAGATTAAAGGAATAAGAGTAGGTAATGAGGAAATCAAACTGTCACTCTTTACAGATAGAGAACCCCAGAGATTCTAATAAAAAATTAGAAATAATTCACAACTTTAGCAACGTTGCTGGATACATAATAAATCCACATAAATCCTCAGTATTTTTATACATCACCAACAAAATGCAACAGCAAGAGTAACAAAGAGAAATTCCATTCCAAACAAATGTCGAGAGCATAAAATATTTGGGGATCCATCTACCAAAGAAAAGTCAGGAATTATATGAGCAAAATTACAAAACACTTCCCACAAAAATAAAGTTAGATTTAAATAATTGGAAGGACATCCAGTGCTCGTGGATAGGCCGAGCGAATGTAATAAAGATGACAATACTCCCTAAACTAATTTATTTATTTAGTGCTATACCAATTAGACTCCCAAGAAACTATTTTAGTGACCTAGAAAAAATAACAACAAAATTCATATGGAAGAATAAAAGTTCACGAATTTCAAGGGAATTAATGAAAAAAAAAAAAAAGTCAGATGAAGGTGGTCTAGGTGTACCTGATCTAAAGCTATATTATATAGTAGCAGTCACCAAAACTAAGAAATAGACCAGTTGATCAGTGGAAGAGATTAGGTACAAAGGACAAAAAAGGGTATAACTATATCAATCTTTTGTTTGATAAACCCAAATATACCAACATTTGGGATAAAAATTCATTATTTGGAAAAAACTGAAAGGAAAACTAGAAATTAGTATGGCAGAATTAGATATGGATCCAATTTTAATACCATATACCAAGATAAGATCAAAATGGATCCATGATTTAGGCATAAAGAATGAGATCATAAATAGATTAGAGGAATAGAGGATAGTCTACCTCTCAGACCTGTGGGGGAGGAAGGAATTTATGACCAGAGGAGAACTAGAGATCATTATTGATCACAGAATAGAAGATTTTAATTACATCAAACTAAAAAGTTTCTGTATAAATAATACTAATGCAAACAAGATTAGAAGGGCAGTAACAAATTGGGAAAATATTTTTACAGTTAAAGGTTCTGATAAAGGTCTCATTTCCAAAATATATAGCGATCTGACCCTAATTTATAAGAAATGATGAAATTGAAACTATATCCACTCATATGAAAGAGTGTTCCAAATCACTACTGATTAGAGAACTGCAAATTAAGAAAACTCTGAGATACCACTATACACCTGTCAGATTGGCTAAGATGACAGGAAGAAATAATGATGAATATTGGAGGGGATGTGGGAAAACTGGGACACTAATACATTGTTGGTGGAATTGTGAAAGAATCCAGCCATTCTGGAGAGCAATTTGGAACTATGCCCAAAAAGTTATCAAACTGTGCATACCCTTTGATCCAGCAGTGCTATTACTGGGCTTATACCCCAAAGAAATACTAAAGAGAGGAAAGGGACCTTCATGTGCCAAAATGTTTGTGGCAACTCTTTTCGTAGTGGCTAGAAACTGGAAGACAAATGGATGTCCATCAATTGGAGAATGGTTGGGTAAATTATGGTATATGAAGGTTATGGAATATTATTGCTCTGTAAGAAATGACCAGCAGGAGGAATTCAGCAAGGTTTGGAGAGACTTACATGAACTGATGCTGAGTGAAATGAGCAGAACCAGAAGATCACTATACACTTCAACAATACTGTATAAGGACATATTCTGATGGAAGTGGTTATCTTCAACATAAAGAAGATCCAACTCACTTCCAGTTGATCAATGATGGACAGAAACAACTACACCCAGAGAAGGAACACTGGGAATTGAATGTAAACTGTTAGCACTACTGTCTATCTACACAGGTTACTTATACTTTCAGAATCCAATACTTAACGTGCAACAAGAAAAGTGGATTTACACACATATACTGTATCTATGTTATACTGTAACACATGTAAAATGTATGGGATTGCCTGTCATCTAGGGGAGGGAGTAGAGGGAGGGAGGGGAAATTTTGGAAAAATGAATACAAGGGATAATGTTGTAAAAAAAAATCACTCATTCATATATACTGTCAAAAATTATAATTATAAAATTAATTAAAAAATAAAATTTAAAAAAAAGAAGAAAAAAATTATCAAACTGTGCATACCCTTTGTTCCAGCAGTTTCTACTAAGCTTATATCCCAAAGAGATAATAAAGAAGAAAAAAGGACTTGTATGTGCCAAAATGTTTGTGGCAGCCCTTTGTGTACTGGCAAGAAACTGGAAACTGAGTGGATGTCCATCAATTGGAGAATGGATGAATAAATTATAGTATATGAATGTTATGGAATATTATTGTTCTGTAAAAATGACCAGCAGGATGATTTCTGAGAGGCCTGGAGAGGCTTAGATGAATAGATTCTATCTAAGTAAAAGGAGCAGAACAAGGAGATCATTATATATGGCAACAACAAGACTATCCAATGATCAATTCTGATGGATGTGGGTCTCTTCAACAATGAGGTGAGTTGGGTCATTTCTCTGATCCATAGTGATCACCTTTCTTTATTTTATATTTTCTCCTTTACTTACTTTACACATTTATTCTCATTTCTCTTTTTTCACTCCTTAAATACTTAACAGCAAAACTCCTCTTACTCTCTCCTCTCATCAATTTCTCTCACCAATTTATTTCATTTGTCTTTGTTTTGTTATCTTCCCTTCCTAACTACTTTTTCACAATGTTTGTGTTCTCTTTAAATCATTTTTTTCTTCACATTGAGTCCCCTTTTCCCTTCAACTCTAATTAATCTTTCTTAGTTTTTCAAGTTCTTCCAGATTATTGCTTCACAAATTCATTAACATTTCAAATCATCTCCATCATTTCTTTCTTATTGAGTTTTTTATCTGTCTCTTTCTTCAGCATCACTGACCATTCAGATTGCTTTTTTGGAAATCAAATATTTAGGCACTGAAGGAATATTCAGATTCCTCATTACAAAGTGGAAGCAAACTTAAGTTCATAATATTTGTATCAAGTCCTACCAAGTGGGAAAGGCTATATTAGAGGTTCAGTGAATAAACTATATTTTTGTAGTAGGAGGACCAGCTTAGAAAAGATTTGAAATATTTTGGCCTAAAGATGATAGATCATTTAACAATTAGATTCCTCAAGAACAATTCACAAAGAATTCTGTAGATGGAATGAATTCACACACTGATGCAATCACAAATCTTGAAGAATATTGAAGCCAGCATACTACACTGGAAAGATTACTGGCCCTAGAGTCATGAGGGAGAGACTCAATTAAAAACCTCCCTCAAACATTTATTACCTCTGAGACCCAGAGCAAGCCATACTTTCTTGGGGTTCAGTTCCTTTAAAATGAGGAAATTGGACTAAATGGATTCCAAGCTCTCTTTAATTCTGGATCTATGTAAAGTAAGCATCATTATCATAACTATCCAGATGCTCATTTGCATTACATTTCCAACTAAGATTTATCTTAAAATGGAGTCAAACAGTCTTTCCCTTAAAAATATGGGATAAAGTATCATTGTACCACTCTAAACATTAAGGGGAGAATTAAGTATTACTTAATGAAATAAAAATGCATGTTGAACATCTGGTGAGGACCTGAGAAATACAATTGTAGTTTTGTTCTGGGGTTTGGTTTTTTTTTTGGGGGGGGGTTATAACTTTATTTTTTAAGAAGAAAAAATAAAGCCAAATAATTAGAAGAATGTTATGTTCACATTCTCAGGAAAATGATTTATATGTTCTTTTTTATGATACAATATTTATAATTATATATTACACAGATATATGTAGGGAAAGAAAATAGATTCAATCCCTTAATGAAATACATAAAACCCCAGTATTTAAAAAGAAATAAAAAAATTATTGACTTATGAGAGCCATGGTCTAGTGAATTACCAATGACATTTTACTGGAAACTGAAAGATTACTCATTTTACTTTTAACATAATTGGAAGCTAAACTGTAGGCTAATAAATGATACATTAAAATTATTGTAAACAAGATTTTGCTAGTTTATATTTTAAGAACTATGAAGAGGATGCAATATAAAACTATTTGGTAGGACTCTTATTTCCAAGATGATTAACTATATAATTATCTAAAGGGATGGTTTACCTGTTAGATCTCTGGGAAAAGGAGGAATTTGTGTTCAAACAAGAAATAGAGAGCATTATGTAATGCAAACTGAATAATTTTGATTTCGTTAAATTAAAAAGTTTTTGCACAAATAAAATCAATGCAGCCAAAATTAGAAGGGAAACAAACAGAAAGCTTGAAACCATTTTTTATAGACAGTGTTTCTGAGAAAAGCCTTATTTCTTAAATATCTAGAGCAGTGGTTTTCAAACTCTTTAAATAGGGGGACAGTTCACTGTCTCTCAGACTATTGGAGGGCCAGACTATGATAAAAACAAAAACTATGAACAAATTCCTATGCATACTGCATATATCTTATTTTGAAGTGAAGAAACAAAACGGGAACAAATACAATATTTAAAATGAAGTAAAGTTAAATCAACAAACTTACCAGTATTTCAATGGGAACTATGGGCCTTCTTTTGGCTAATGAGATGGTCAAAGTCTGGTTCCATATTTGTCACTGTTAGTCATAACAAGTGATACAAGAGTGCATCTGTTAGTCTTGATCTGGTTGGAGATTTCAAATGTTTCATTCTAGAAAAAGTCTCTTCACAGACATAAGTGCTGCCAAAGATGGCTGCCATTTTGAGTGCATGGTTCCTGAAATGAGGATATGTCTCAGAGGGGAGAGATGCATAGAGATTATGAAGGCTGCTTGACTTGAATGTGTCTTTCTGAGAGTCACAATTCTGCAGTTCAGCCACTTCCATTTGGTAAATTGTATCCACATTTTCAATGTCAATAGAAAATGGGTTACGGAAAAGCTGTATGTCCTGTTCATGGAGATGAAACTCTTTAAATCTAAATTGGAACTCCTTTTGCAATTTTTCCAATGAATCCACACATATTTTGTTTGAGAATGCAATCAGTGGTTTTTCTGCTAACGAATTTTGAGTTGTGGGGAGATGGCAAAAGTTTGCCTCCTTCACTTGTTTGATGAGGAGGCTTAATTTTACTTCAAATGCTTTAACGTGTGATTGCATATCACAGATGAGCTTCCCCTTTCCTTGAAGTTGCATATTGAAATTGTTGAATAGCTCTGTTACATCTGTCAGAAAAGCAAGGTGCCATTTCCATTTTGCATCATTGAGCTCTGGTACTTCTTTGTTTTTTGAAAGCAGAAAAGTTGTAATCTGTGGAAGGAAGTCAGAAACGTTTCAAAACTCTCCCTCGATTCGGCCAATGGACTTCTGTGTGATTATAGAACATTTTCATACTCAACATTTAGCTCAGACAGAAATTCCTGAAATTATGATTTATTGCATTAGCTCTAATGAAGTTAACACAAGATACCACAATTTTCATAACAAGTCCCACTTCAGTGATTTTCTACACAGCGCTTGTTGGTGGATGAGGCAGTGTATGGCTATTGGATGAGAATGGTTATGTTTGTCCACCTCTTGGTTAATGCAAGCAATTACTCCTTTCTTATACCCCACCATGCTAAGGGCACCATCAGCTGTCACGCTGGCTAGTTTAGCCCAGTCCAGCTCCAAACCATTCATAGTTGGCAAACCTTTTCATAGATATCCTCTCCTGTAGTTGTTCCTTTGATGTTTTGCAGTGCAGCAAACTCTTCTATGACTTCAAAATAATCATTCTTCCCACGAATAAAAGTTAGAAGTTGTGCAGAATCACGAACATCATTGCTTTCATTGAGTGCCAAAGAAAAATATGAATTTTTTTGGTGGAGTTTTGCAAATGCTGATGCAGATTGTCTCTCATTTCTTCAATCCTCCGTGTAATTGTAGGTACTGAAAGACTCACTGTACTAAATAAATTGGCCTTCTCTGAACACATCTCTTTGGCAACAGAAAGAAAGCATTCTTTAACAAATTCTCCCTCCATGAATGGTCTGCCAGTGCATGCTATTAGCTTGGCAACTTGAAAACTTGTTCGCAGTGATAAAATATTTAGCTGCTTCTGCTTCACAAAAATATTTTGCTGAGTTGTCAATGTATTTTTCAGTTTTAATATTTTATATTTTCTCACTTCTGCAATGAAACAATCATATTTATCTTTATGTTGAGTTTCATAGTATCAATGCTTTGAACACAGACACTATATTGTGGCATATCAGACATACAGATCTTTCCTTGTACTGCATGAAAAAGTAATTATAAGTCCATTGTTCTTTGAATATCCTACACTCCAAGTCAAGTTTTCTTTTTCTTGACATCATTATTTCTAAGGGATTCCAAATTGCTATTAGTATTTTAATATATACAGCGCTACAAAAACAATATACCAGCAATAACTTTGCCCAAACAGAGATATACAGACTGCAATGCCCAACTCCCTCCAAGCTGCCTCTGCGCTGTGATGCCTCTACTTCCCACACTCTCTCTCCTGCTTCAGACCTTTACTGCACACAAGTCATAGCTCAGGCATCCCTCCCAAATGACCTGGTTTTCTCTGAATCCTGGGATCAATTCTCATGATCCAGTGCTGCATGATTATATGTGCTGCACTCGTAATTTATCATAATTGCAGGCAAGACTGTGCATATATGTATAAAACTGCCCAATATATTGTATGTGCAGAATGAGCTTCAGTGACAACTAGTACATTGGGTCTTCTGGTGGAGGTCATCACTTGACTTGAAGCTGCACAAGTGTATGGGGACCTTAAAAATCTGGAGGGGGATGAAGCAGTACACCAGCTCTGCACTCTCTCATACTCAGGATAAGTTGGGGGGCACTAAGATCAGACCCCCAGTGATTATAAGGTGATGACATATGTTAGCAATATTTCATCTCTTTATGAAACTACAGAACATACACACAATGATAAAACTGATGACCACAACAGCCAGACATGAGGTCACTATGGATACAGGGCCATGGCCTGGTACCAGGAGCCTCACTCTAGACAACAATAGCAGTTAATAATGCAACATGTGCTAGAGAGGAAGCTGTTACATTGTCATTACAGCATAATGACAATGATAGAATCAAGCTGGGACTTGTAGTACTAACTGTTACTATACCCGCGCACCAGACACAAACTATATATTCCCCCTGCAACAGCCGTGACATGTGCAGAATGCACTGTACATCCCTCATGCCTGTCTGTTGTGGTGGCTTCCGTTACTTTACAAGGCCACAGGCCGTCAGTTCTCCGTCTTCTGCATCTCTCTCCCTTCCCCACACCATACCCAGCCTGGAAACTTACCTCACCTCGGTATCTCCTCACACTCTGTCTCCACTGCTTCAGCCCAGTGCTGGAAGTATGAATTGCTAACGGGAGTTTAGGTCAAACATCACTTCTGGTCTGATTTTGCCATAACCCAGCGGGCCACATAAACATCCTTAGCAGGCAGCATCTGGCCCACGGGCCGTAGTTTGAGGACCCCTGATCTAGAGAACTGAATCAAATTTATAACAATGCATGTTATTCTCCAATTGATTAATGGTCAAAGGATATGAAAAGGTAATTTTCAAATGAAGAAATTAAAGCTATCTATAGTCATAGTTTAAAAATGCTTTAAATATCTATTGATTAGAGAAATGTAAATTAAAACAACTCTGAGAAAGCATCTCACATCTACCAGATTGGCTAAGATGATAGGAAAAGAATATGATAAATGTTGGAGGGGGTGTAGGAAAACTGGGACATTAATGCACTGCAGGTGGAATTGTGGATTGATACAATCATTCTGGAAAATAATTAGAAACCATGCCCAAAAGGCTATAAAACTATACATAATCTTTAATTCAGCAGTATTGCTACTGGATCTATATCCCAAAAAGATAATAAAAAAAGTAAAAGGATACCCATGTCGAAAAATGTTTGTATCCATTTTTGGGGGGGGGGTTGTTTTGTTTTATTGTTTTTTTGTAGTAGCAAGGAATTGTATATTGAAGGGTTGCCCATCAATTGGGGAATGACTAAATAAATTGAAGTATGTGAAAGCAATGGAATATTATTGTTCTATGATTTTTGTCCTTCTTTCTCTAAGAAGACCAAGATGACATTACTATGATAGAATTGAGGTACAGAATGTCCAACTGTGAGTGATCAGACCAATACAAACTCAAAAAGCTCCATCACGAGTCTTGGTCCATATGAACATTTGAGTTGTCTTTGCTTATTTCATACATTTCATATTTCTTCTGAACTAATTCAATTCTGCTTTTCTCATAGAACAGTATCTTTTCTGATGAAGGCATGCCATGATGGGCAGTCCTATGCCAAAGTTTCTCAAGTCATAAATCAATTCTAAAGTTTTTAAGAGAAACAATGAGAGTGTCCTTGTATTGCTTTTTTATGACAACCTTGTAGGCACTTGACCTATGTGAGTTCTCTATAAAATAGTATTTTTGACAAGCATATATTTTTGGCATTTGAACAATGTGGATAGCCAAATAGAATTGTACTGCAGTAGAGTTTGAATGCTTGGAAGTTTAGTTTGAGAAAGGACCTCAGTGTCTGCTATCTTATCCTGCCAGATGTCATCTGAATATTCCTAGGACAATTGATATAGTTTTGATTCTGTTTCCTGACATGGTACTGGCGGACTATCCAGGTTTCACAGACATACAAAAATAAAATCAACACTTCAGCTCTATAGACTTCCAGATTGGTCATCAGTCTTCTCTCCCCACACTTTTCTTTGGAGCCTCACAGACACTAAACTAGGTCTAACAACATGGATGTCAACCTTATTATCAGTGAGCACTTCTCTAGAAAGTATCCACTTATCTACAACATGCAAAACTTCACAACTGAGTGTAACTGATGGTTCCACATATGGATGGTATGGTGCTGGCTGATGGAGGATTTCTTGGTGTTAATTGTTGGACCAAAATTAGCACAAGCAAATGAGAATTGATTAATATTTTGTTGTATCTTGGCACCAGAGGCTACATTTAGTACATGATCACCTGCAAACAAAAAAAATCATGCATCGATGCTCCCTTCACTTAAGATCTGACTTCTAGCAATTTCAAGCTCAAGAATTTACCATCAGTGCAGTCATTAGCTGACTTTGATTCCATGTTTTCCTCATTAAAGATGTTTGACATCATGGTTGAAAACCTCATGCTACAAAACATGGGAGCAAGTACACGGTCTTATTTCACTACATTAGTGGTTGAGAAAGCTTAAGAGCACTCTCCATTGGGCAGAATCCAAGCAAGCTTGCCATCATGAAACTGCCATGCTATACTGATGAACTTCTCTGTTCTAAAATAATGAACATGAAGATTTCAGAAAAGTCTGGAAAGACTTGACATGAACTGATGCTGAGTGATGTAAGCAGAACCAGTGGAACATTGTACACAATAGCAGCAACATTGTGCAATGATCAACTATAATAGATTAGTTCTTTGCAGCAATACAGTGACCCAAGATAATTCCCAAAGATTCCTTTTGGAAAATGCTATCTACATCCAGAGAAAGTACTATAGAGTTTGAATGCAGATCAAAGCATATTATTTCCAGTATTTTTCTTTCTCACATTTCCCCCCTTTTGTTCTCATTTTTCTTTTCCAATATGACTAATATGGAAATATGTTCAAAATGATTGTGTGTGTATATGTATACATATCAAATGTTTTGGGGAGGGAAGAGAGAAGGGAAGGGAGAGAGGGACAAAAAAATTAGAACTTAAAATCTTACAAAAATGAATGTTGAAAAGTATCTTTACATGTAATTGGAAAAATACTATTAAATGGGGGGAAAGAGAGAGGAGGGAAAAGAAAAAAAAAAGAGTGAAAATGAGTTCACTTTTATACATGATATTTTTAAGATTTCTACTACGTACCTAATAAGCCACATCTAATAGGCACTGGGGATGTGAGACTGGAGGTCAACAGAAAGGTTAGAGCTATATAGAAAGATTTGAGAATCAGCAGCAGCTCCCTGCAAGGATTCAGAAAACCCTGTCTTCAAATTCGATTTCTGATACATAATGAATGTGGAACCCTTGTTAAATTGTTTTTTTACTTTCTCATTGTTCTAGACAATTTGCTAAAATCATATTTTTCATAGAAGGTTCTGATAACCACAGATAAAGGAAATTTCCTTATCTGAGAATTCCCCATATCATTGAAATCACAAATCTAGTCCCTAACACTATTTTACCAAATAATTACCCACCCAATGCTTACTCATCTGTCTAGTCAAAGCAGCTCAGTTCCCAGATCAAGGAAGTCAGCATCAGTAGCCTTTTGCAAAAATCTGTATAAGTAGAAAGTACTGTTCTCTAAGCTAACTCAAGTCATGAAACCTAACAGTCAAATTGTGCAAGCTACCCCCCACATTGTCCTATTCACTTTCCTGATTCTCTGAACAATGATAGTTAAGTCAAAAAACATCCAACAATTTTGGGATGCACAAATGTCATCAAACTAGAAAACTTTTAAAATTTTATAACAAATAAACATTTCTTAACCTTTTTCTTAACATTCTATTTATTTTCAACATCCTTTCTCTTTTCATTTTGAGTTCTATGTTCTCTCTCCCTCCAACCCCTCCCACACCCATTGAGAAAGCAAGCAATACATCAGTTATACGTGTGAGATCATATAATCATTTCCATATTAGCTATGCTATAATAAAACAAGCAAAACAAATAAAGTTATATATATATATATACATATATATATATGTATGTATGTATGTATGTATCTTAGAGTTCATGGGTTCCTTTTCAGGAAGTAAATATCACATTTAATGAAAGAATAGATAATTTCATTAAAGGTTTCTGTGTTTTGTATTAGTCATTTTCTAATGTGGCTTTCTCTATTGCAAAAAAAATACATCAGATAAACAAAATTAAGCTACAAAGTGAGAGCATCTAACAGGGCATGCAGCATTCTACATCCATAGTCCTCCACTTCTCAATCAAAACAAGTAACATGTATTTTGGCAATTGTTCCTTGGAATAATTATTCTAATTTCAGAAGATTTGATTGTCATTTTTGTTTATATTATTGTAGGTATTGTTTATATTAATGGTCTTATATTCTCTTTTTACTCTCTATCAGTTCCAATGTACTCTCAGGTTTCTCTGAATTTCTTTTTTTTTTTCATTGTTTCTTGTTGTACAATAAATATTCCATTATGTTCAGATACCACAATTTGCTAATGATTACTTCAATGACATTATATAAAAGTAGACCTCCTTTGCATGAAGAGTCACTAATATTATGCTAAAGGGTTTCATGTAACAGAATTCTACCATTCAGTGAAGAACGAGATTTTGTTGTTGATGTTTGTTTTACATAGAGGTAGCTACATAAATCTGGACCTGATTCTATATCTATTCTTTCTTTCTATTATATTTCCTTATGTCCCTGGATTTCCCTTATTGAACTTCTTTCAAAGTTGGCAATAAATCTTTTTCTAACAATTTTGGGCATGTACTGTTATTGTTTCTCTAGATGTAAATAGAGATACAATGATTGTGGAAGCAGGGACAGGAAGGGTTATCATAGCAAACTGCTCCTGGGGCAACAAAATCCTCAGTAAGGACCTTAAGCAGTGTTAGTGTTGGGGGAGGGTGAGAACAGGAGGAGGTCAGCACTGGGGAAATAGGACAAAGAGAATCCAAAAGATGTTTAAAGTGGAGACGTCTGCCTTGAAAAAGCAAATGTCCTTATGCCAGAAATGAGGTAAGGTTTGAATAGAAAACAAGATTGGACTTGATGTAGTTATATTTCCTTTTCCTGCAGCTGCACTAATTCATGGGATACTATAGAGGCTCAGAGCTCAGGCTCACAACACTAGCACACAACAATTAATTAGTTGTGAAATAATATCAAACAATTTTCTCAATGTGTAGGGAATACAATTACACATAGGAGCTGTGTGGATATGCTGCCTAAATTAAAAAAAATAAAATAAAAGGCCCATAGGCATTTTCAAGTAATATATTTCCCTACAGTGAATTCAAAAATATGTGCAAATGGATTCTTCAGTTATATACACATCAGACAAGTGTGTAGGAGGTAGGTAAACTGGAGAGAGAGAAAGAGAGAGAGAGAGAGAGAGAGAGAGAGAGAGAGAGAGAGAGAGAGAGAGAGAGAGAGAGAGAGAAAGAGAGAGAGAAAGAGAGAGAGAGAGAGAGAGAGAGAGAGAGAGAGAGAGAGAAAGAGAGAGAGAGAGAGAGAGAGAGAGAGAGAGAAAGAGAGAGAGAGAGAGAGAGAGAGAGAGAGAGAGAGAGAGAGAGAGAGAGAGAGAGAGATCATAGCTGGAGGAATATGGAGTTGAGTAAATGAATGGGTGAATGGATAGATGAAGAAAAGAGAGACAAAGAGGAGGGATGGAAGGAAGGAAGGAAGGAAGGAAGGAAGGAAGGAAGGAAGGAAGGAAGGAAGGAAGGAAGGAAGGAAGGAAGGAAGGAAGGAAGGAAGGAAGGAATATATTCTTAATGTATTCCTTACACTTCATTCACTTTGAAAATATTTTTATATTCACTTATCTGTACAAGTATTGTTTGCTTCAGTATAATGTAAACTCCTCAGATTACTGAGTCAAAAATCATTTATTAATTAAGCATTTACTATGCAGCAGTCACTGTACTTGAGGCAGCGGTGGATTGAGTGCCAGCCCTGGAGACACAAAAATATGAAGTCAAACGACGTCAGACAACTGCCAGGTTTATGATCCTGGGCAAGTCACTTAATCCTGTTTGCTTCATTTTCCTAATCTATAAAATGAGCTGGAGAAGAAAATGACAAACCATTCCAGTATTTTTGCTAGGTCAATCTCAAAAGGAGACATGAATAGTCAAACTCAACTTGAAATGACTAAAAATATAGTAGGAACTGTACTTAGAGCTGGTGGTAGAAAGAAGGGCAAAAATATGTTCTCTACCATCTAAAAGTTCACATATAAGTATAGCAAAAATGCAAAAACATACAAAAGCTACATACATGAAGCTCATAAAGGCTCTGGGATAAATCCCCAACTTCAATTCCATAGCTGAATTAATCCTCAGAAGAAGGCTTTTTCGCAGTTTCCTAAGGGATATCCTTTAGAGTAAAAGTGTCTTATAAATGCCTTGCAATTCTCCATACAGTTGGAGCAGCAACTCTCACAATCCAACCAAAATGCATGAATATTTGCAAAAATATAAATTGCCCCAGTTAACAGAAGAGAAAATAAAATACTTCAATAGTCCCACTTTAGAAAAAGAAATTGAGGGAGCCAAGATGGCGGAGAAGAAACACACAACTCTGTGAACGTCCTCACTCCCTCACAACCAATTAGATAAATTAAGCCTCAAAATAAGCCCAGGACTGATAGATACCACAAGGACTGGAAGCACGACTTACCAGCTGAAGAGAATCTGGAGTTTCAACAGAAAAGGTCAGTCCTCAGGGGAGGAAGAAGAGAGGCCAGCACAGACGGCTGGGTGCTAGCATACTCTGCCGATCGCACTGGGAAGGGCTCTGGGATCAGAGAAGCCACTGAGATAAAGGAATCTGGCACAGGCTATTAGCTCTTCTCTGCTAATTATTTAGCAGTTCAGAAGAGAAAGCTAAAATACTTTAAAAACTCAGATTAGATTTTCCCCGGATCCTGGAGGTGACTCAGCAGATCTCGGCACCAGGGGGTGTGGCCTCAGCTACCACCTGAGAATAGTTAAGAGATTGACAAGTGGGTGGATACGGCCCAAGGCAACACACACTGCCTAGTTTAGCTGGAGGGAGTGGAACTCAGCTCCAGGAAGTCCCAGAGAAGCTGAACCTTTGAACTAGGGACCGCGGTTTCTGGCAGACACTTCCAGTTTGAGCACAGGGGCTTTTCACGTCACCTGCTGCAGACATCCACGCCCCACCAGGACGCATAGGCTGGGCTTTGTGCTGCCTTTACTGGTCAGTCTCAACCTCAGGGAAGCCGCTAAAACACAGCGCCCTTGGGGCACAGCAGCGCTAATCACCTCTGAGGCACTTCCAGGGAGGGGGTGGGGAACTCTCTCCCAGAGCTCTATCTTAGCTCAGGCCCAGGAGCCGCTGCATCCATCCTGTCTGGGAGGAAGCTGGTAAAGAAGTAAATAAATAATTTCCTACCCCAGGGACAGACCCCAAAAGATTTTTTAAATATGAGCAAAAAAGCCAAAAAAAACATAGATTCCTACTACACAGAGAAAGAGGGGGTATCCAACCCCGAGGAAGTTAACAGCAGAGAGACAGCAGATAACAACCTAAAGGGGAACGATTCCTGCCCCCCATCACATAACTCTCTCCTAGAAGAGACTTAAAAAATTAAGGGAGTTTGAAGAAAAATGGGGAAAGGAAAGGGAAGCTATGATAGAGAATAACAATGTCCTGAAATTGGAGTTGGAAAAAATAAAGAATTCACAGGAGATGCAGGGAAACAAAATTTATGAATTAGAAAAGGTTAAAAAAACACAGGAAAGTAGGATTTCTGAATTGGAAAAGATAAAAAGTCTCAAGAAAATAGAATTTCTGAATTGGAAAAAGAAAATAATTCTCAAAAAAAAAAATTAGGGAAATGGAAAAAAATTCAATAGAGCAAAATAATTCATTTAAAAACGAAATTGGGCATTTACAAAAAGAACTAAAAACTGTGAAAGAAGAAAATAACTCCTTAAAAGTCAGGATGGAACAAATAGAAATGAATGATTCACAGAGAACCCAAGAATCAGTCAAACAAAGCAAAAAAAATGAGAAGCTGGAGAACAACGTCAAATACTTACTGGGAAAATCTATAGACCTGGAAAATAGATCTAGGAGAGATAATCTGCGGATCATTGGACTTCCAGAAAACTATGACCAAAAAAAGAGCCTAGATTCTATTTTACAGGAAATTATCAAAGAGAACTGTCCAGAGATAATAGAAACAGAAGGGAAAGTAGATGTGGAAAGAATTCATCGAACTCCTTCTGAAATAGACCCTAAAAAAAGAACACCACGGAATATAGTGGCTAAGCTGCAGAATTACCACACAAAGGAGAAAATCCTGCAAGCAGCTAGAAAAAAAACAATTTAAATACCAAGGTGCCACAATAAGGGTCACCCAAGATCTGGCTGCCTCCACATTAAAAGATAGAAGGGCCTGGAACCTGATATTCCGTAAGGCAAAAGATCAAGGACTGCAACCAAGAATGAACTACCCAGCTAAGTTTAGCATCTTTTTTCCATGGAAGAAGATGGTCATTCAATGAAACAGAGGAATTCTATATGTTTCTAAGAAAAAAACCAGACTTAAACAAAAAATTTGATCTACATCCACAAGACTGAAGAGAAACAGAAAAAGGTACACAGAACCCTTGAGAACTGTAACTCTGTTGTGGGTATATAAAAAGTACTCAAGGATAATTTGATTTTACTGATATAAAAGAAAAAAAGGGGGGTGTAGTAAAGGGAAGGAGGTCGGTTCAGAAAAAGGGGAAGGAGTGATAAAAAGAGGGAAACTACATCCCAGGAAGAGGCATAGAAAATACACCATATCTGAGGAAACTTAGTGAGGGGGAGAATCATTGTGTGAATCTTACTCTCATCAGGAGAGGCTCAAAGAGTAAATAATTAACATATTTGTTTTTCAGAGAATTTTCTCTCACTTCATTAAAAGGGGGGAGAGGAAAAGGGAAAAGGAAAAGGAGAATAAGTGAAGGGACTTGGAGGGAGGGGGGAGGGATACTAAAAAAAAAAAGAGAGGGAGGGTTGCGCGTCACAAGGGGGGTCTGTAAATTAAATATCGGGGAGGGGGATAAGGGGGGTCAAGGGAAAAAAGCATAATCTGGGGATAATATGATGGCAGGAAATACAGAATTAGTAATTTTAACTGTAAATGTAAATGGGATGAACGATCCCATCAAACGGAGACGGATAGCAGATTGGATCCAAAAGCAGAACCCTACAATATGTTGTCTACAGGAAACACATTTAAAGCAGGGAGATACATACAGAGTAAAGGTAAAAGATTGGAGCAAAATCTATTATGCTTCAGGTAAAGCCAAAAAAGCAGGGGTAGCTATCCTTATCTCAGATCAAGCAAAAGCAGAAGTAGATCTCGTTAAAAAAGATAAGGAAGGAAACTATATCCTGCTGAAAGGTAGCATAAATAATGAAGCCATATCAATACTAAACATATATGCACCAAGTGGTATAGCATCTAACTTTCTAAAGGAAAAGTTAAGAGAATTGCAAGAAGAAATAGACAGTAAAACTATAATAGTGGGAGATCTCAACCTTGCACTCTCAGATTTAGACAAATCAAACCACAAAACAAACAAGAAAGAAATTTAAAAAGTAAATAGAACATTAGAAAAACTAGTTATGATAGACCTTTGGAGAAAACTGAATGGCAATAGAAAGGAATATACTTTCTTCTCAGCAGTTCATGGATCCTATACAAAAATTGACCATATATTAGGACATAAAGATCTCAAAATTAAATGTAGGAAGGCAGAAATAATAAATGCCTTCTTCTCAGATCACAATGTAATAAAAGCTACATTCAGTAAAAAGTTAGGGGTAAATAGACCAAAAAGTAATTGGAAACTGAATAATCTCATCTTAAAGAATGACTGGGTGAAAGAGCAAATTATAGAAACAATTAACAATTTCACCCAAGATAATGACAATGATGAGACATCATACCAAAATCTTTGGGATGCAGCTAACACAGTAATAAGGGGAAATTTTATATCTTTAGAGGCTTATTTGAAGAAAATAGAGAAAGAGAAGATTAACAAATTGGGCTTACAACTTAAAAGGCTAGAAAAAGACCAAATTATAAACCCCCAACCAAAAATTAAACTTGAAATACAAAAATTAAAAGGAGAAATCAATAATATTGAAAGTAAAAAAACTATTGAATTAATAAATAAAACCAAGAGTTGGTTTTATGAAAAAGCCAATAAAATAGATAAACCTTTGGTAAATTTGATCAAAAAAAAAGAAAGAGGAAAATCAAATTGATAGTCTTACAAATGAAAAGGGGGATCTTTCCACCAATGAAGAGGAAATTAGAGAAATACTAAGGAGTTACTTTGCCCAACTTTATGCCAATAAATTTGATAACTTAAGTGAAATGGATGACTTCCTCCAAAAATATAGGCTCCCTAGATTAACAGAGGAGGAGATAAATTGCTTAAATAGTCCCATTTCAGAAAAAGAAATAGAACAAGCTATTAATCAACTCCCCAGGAAAAAATCCCCAGGACCAGATGGATTCACATGTGAATTCTACCAAACATTTAAAGAACAATTAGCCCCAATGTTATAGAAATTATTTGAAAAAATAGGGGATGAAGGAGTCCTACCAAACTCCTTTTATGACACAGACATGGTACTGATACCTAAACCAGGTAGATCAAAAACTGAGAAAGAAAATTATAGACCAATCTCCTTAATGAATATTGATGCTAAAATCTTAAATAAGATATTAGCAAAAAGACTTCAAAAAATCATCTCCAGGATAATACACTATGATCAAGTAGGATTTGTTCCAGGAATGCAGGGCTGGTTTAATATTAGGAAAACTATTAATATAATTGACCATATTAATAATAAAATTAATAAGAACCATATGATCATCTCAATAGATGCAGAAAAAGCATTTGACAAAATCCAACATCCATTCCTACTAAAAACTCTTGAGAGTATAGGAATAAATGGACTATTCCTTAGAATAATCAGGAGCATATATTTAAGACCTTCAGTAAGCATAATATGCAATAGAAATAAACTGCAACCTTTCCCAGTAAGATCAGGAGTGAAACAAGGTTGCCCACTATCACCATTACTATTCAATATAGTACTAGAAACGCTAGCCTCGGCAATAAGAGCCGAGAAAGAGATTCAAGGAATTAGAGTAGGAAATGAGGAAATTAAACTATCACTTTTTGCAGATGACATGATGGTATACTTAGAGAACCCCAAAGACTCTGCTAAAAAGCTACTAGAAATAATTCAAAATTTCAGCAAAGTGGCAGGATACAAAATAAATCCACATAAATCCTCGGCATTTTTATATATCACTAACAAAATGCAACAGCAAGAGATACAAAGAGAAATTCCATTCCAAACAAATGTTGAGAGTATAAAGTATTTGGGAATCCATCTACCAAAGAAAAGTCAGGAATTATATGAGAAAAATTACAAAACACTTGCCACAAAAATAAAATCAGATTTAAATAATTGGAAAGACATTCAGTGCTCTTGGATAGGCCGAGCGAATATAATAAAGATGACAATACTCCCCAAACTAATCTATTTATTTAGTGCTATACCAATCAGACTCCCAAGAAACTATTTCAATGACCTAGAAAAAATAACAACAAAATTCATATGGAAGAATAAAAGGTCGAGAATTGCAAGGGAACTAATGAAAAAAAACTCAGAGGAAGGTGGTCTAAGTGTACCTGATCTAAAGCTATATTATATAGCAGCAGTCACCAAAACCATTTGGTATTGGCTAAGAAATAGACCGGTAGATCAGTGGAACAGATTAGATACAAAGGACAAAAAAGGGTACATATATAGCAACCTAATCTTTGACAAACCCAAAGATACCAACATTAGGGATAAAAATTCATTATTCGGAAAAAACTGTTGGGAAAACTGGAAATGAGTATGGCAGAAATTAGATATGGATCCACACTTAACACCATATACCAAGATAAGATCAAAATGGGTCCATGATTTAGGCATAAAGAGGGAGATAATAAATAGATTAGAGGAACAGAGGATAATCTACCTCTCAGACTTGTGGAGGAGGAAGGAATTTATGACCAGAGGAGAACTAGAGATCATTATTGATCACAAAATAGAAGATTTTGATTACATCAAACTAAAAAGTTTCTGTACAAACAATACTAATGCAAACAAGATTAGAAGGGAAGTAACAAATTGGGAAAATATTTTTAAAAACAAAGGTTCTGACAAAGGTCTCATTTCCAAAATATATAGAGAACTGACCCTAATTTATAAGAAACCGAACCATTCTCCAATTGATAAATGGTCAAAGGATATGAACAGACAATTCTCAGAGGAAGAAATTGAAACTATATCCACTCACATGAAAGAGTGTTCCAAATCACTATTGATCAGAGAAATGCAAATTAAGACAACTCTGAGATACCACTACACACCTGTCAGATTGGCTAAGATGACAGGAACAAATAATGATGAATGTTGGAGGGGATGTGGGGAAACTGGGACACTAATACATTGCTGGTGGAGTTGCGAAAGAATCCAGCCATTCTGGAGAGCAATCTGGAATTATGCCCAAAAAGTTATCAAACTGTGCATACCCTTTGACCCAGCAGTGCTACTACTGGGCTTATATCCCAAAGAAATACTAAAGAGCGGAAAGAGACATATATGTGCCAAAATGTTTGTGGCAGCTCTTTTTGTAGTAGCTAGAAACTGGAAGATGAATGGATGTCCATCAGTTGGAGAATGGTTGGGTAAATTGTGGTATATGAAGGTTATGGAATATTATTGCTCTGTAAGAAATGACCAGCAGGAGGAATACAGAGAGGCCTGGAGAGACTTAAATCAACTGATGCTGAGTGAAATGAGCAGAACCAGAAGATCACTGTACACTTCAACAACAATACTGTATGAGGATGTATTCTGATGGAAGTGGAAATCTTCAACATAAAGAAAAACCAACTCACTTCCAGTTGATCAATGATGGACAGAGGTAGCTACACCCAGAGAAGAAACACTGGGAAGTGAATGTAAATTGTTAGCACTAATATCTGTCTGCCCAGGTTGCATGTACCTTCGGAATCTAATGTTTATTGTGCAACAAGAAAATGATATTCACACACAAAAAAAAAAAAAAAAAAGAAAAAGAAAAAGAAAAAGAAATTGAGCAAGTCATTAATGAACTTCCTAAGAAAAAATCTCCAGGGCTAGATGGATTCACAAATGAATTCTACCAAACATTTAGAGAACAATTAAGTCCAATACTATTTAAACTATTTGGAAAAAATACATAAAGAAGGAATACTGCCAAATTCCTTCTATGACATAAATCTGGAACTGATACCTAAACAGGAAGAGCCAAAACAGAGAAAGAAAATTTCAGACCAACCTCCCTAATGAATATTGATGCAAAAAATTTAAATTACATATTAGCAAAGAGATTATAGCAATTTATCAGCATGATAACATATTATGACCAGGGATTTATACTAGGAATGGAGGGCTGGTTCAATATCAAAAAAAAAAATTACCATAATTGACCAAATCAATAACAAAATCAACCGAAATTATGTGATAATCTGAATAGATGCAGAAAAATCTTTTGACAAAATACAGCATCCATTCCTATTAAAAATAGTAGAGAGCACAGGGATAAAATATCTAAAACCTACAGTAAGCATTATTTGTAATGGGGAGAAACTAGATACATTCCCAATAACCTCAAAGGTGAAACAAAGGTGTCCATTATCACCACTAGAAATGTTGTACTAGAAATGTTGGCTTTAGCTATAAGAAAAGAAAAATAAATTAAAGGAATTAGAATAAACACTAAGAAAATAATAGTATCAGTCTTTGCAAATGATATATTTATGGAATCCCAAAAAATCATTCAAAAAACTACTGGAAACAATTCACAGCTTTAGCAAAGTTGCAAGTTATAAAATAAACCCACATAAATCATCAGCATTTCTATCTATATCTATATGTATATATCATCAGCAAGAGATAGAAAGAGAAATTTCATTTAAAGTATTTATAGTAGCCCTTTTTATGATAGTTAAAAATTGGAAACATCCATCAATTGGGGAATGATGAAACAAATTGTGGGAGTTTCACAAGTAGTATACATTCCATGTGTTTTAGACTTTTTCAATGTATTAATCATTTTGCTGAATTTTCTTCCTCTTAAAAATATTTTTATATGGAATGGCTCTCTGGGAGGGAGAGAGAGAAGATGTGTTAAGAAATGTGTTAAGAAATAATCAATTAACATCAATTAGTTTTTACAGAAGAATATTTAAGAGAAATTATAACAAGGATTCAAATCCAAAAATAATCCCCTAAACTGAGGCCCACATGCTTCTCTATACTTTGTTGCCTAGAGAGTAGACAGATTTGAACACTTCCTTTCTCTCCAAACAGAGCACATACTCCATCACTTTGGTCTCTGGGGAAAGTGGTCTCAAACTTAAAGTAATAACTTCAAAGCATTCCTCCCATCAAGTTCACCTGGGAGGGGTACATGGGCAATGAGCAAACTGGTAAGAGACCAACTTGCAGGACTTGGTTTCTCAGCTGCCTAAATCAATCTACCACCAGGTTTGATGAAGTAAATCACTTCTCAAGAGCACTCTGTCTCCCTGAACTCTGCAGCTATGGCTAAAGCAGACCAGCAACAGATAAACAAAATGGACCAATTTATGGAGTGTGAGACTGGGAAGAATAAGAAGACTGAAGTTCAAATCCTGCTTCAAACACCTTAAAATTGTATGATTCTGCCCCTTAACCTCCCCCAGCTTCAATTCCTTTATCTGTAAAGTATTACCTCTTTCCAAGCCGGTTGTGAAGATCAACAGGTCAAGCACTTTGTAAAACCATAAAACACAACTTAAATGCTAGCCATTATTATACTTGTTTCTTTGTTTGATTTGGGAAGTAGATAATCAGAATCAAGGGACTCGTCCAGGGTCACACAGCTCTGAGGCTATGTTTGAATTCAGATTCTCTTGACTCTATGGCTGGTGCTCTATCCACTGTGCCATCTATCTGTTCCTATTATTATTCTTAATAATAATGGCAGAAACTATTCTGTATTTTGCTTTGTACAATGCCTGGCACCCAATGGAAATATAATAAATACTTTATAAATTGAAATGAATTGACTTTCTACTGAATGTACAAATGATTTTATAAATTGTCACTAACATTCATTAACATAAAAATAGTGATCATTCACATCAAATAGTATTAACATTAAAATGACATTTAGTGCCCCAAAAGTATATTTGTTTTATCTTAAGATATACTAAAATATACTTTCTCTTAATATATCATTGGTCCTAAAATGTTTGCAAATAATATTAAATTTTGATCTTCCTATTTCATACAGTCAAGTAGGACTTATTACTGTTGTAATGAAATACAAAGAAAAAAAAATTTAAGGCCATTCCTTCATCTAAAAGAGCTTGTAATTTAATGGGAGATAACAACAAGTAACTATATATATATATAAACAAGATGTATATAAGAATCCCATCTAAGGAAATAACTACAGCTTCTGTACATGCTTACATAGTAAGTAGAATGTCATTCTATGCTTAAAACTAAAAGATGGGCTGAAATTACCAGTAAAAAAGCAGGAAGATTAAAAATATTATCCACTTTAGATCTACTTAAGCTTGTCATATTCAGTATACACAGTAGAGACCGAACAGCTAAGAAATGTAAACTATTCTGTAGCAAATTTATATAGTCCAAACAGCTCCTTTGAATGGGGTCTGCAGTATGCAATTTCTATTTAAAAGAGACACCCAGACTTAACAGCAGATATTATAAGCATCTTGGATCCTTCAAAAATGGATAAAACATGGTTGACAGGCATTTTAAACAAATACTAGACTGTCAGTCGATCTAGGGATAATGGCATACAGAGTATTTATTGTAAACCAGAGATCATTCCAGCTCCCACTGTTTATGCCTAATTTGATATCAGGCTTTTTTTTAACAGCCAAGAAACATTGAAATATATACCTCTTGTCTATGACTTATCTGAAAAAGCTTCATCAATTTTTTTGGACTAGGAAATACATCATCCATTTACAACTCCATTGTAAATAGTGGGTGGCCAAGCAAATAGTCTGATGACATAAATGAATTTGATATTAAACTGTGCATGAAAATCAGGATTATAAACACACTGCTCAGCCAACAAGCTTGACTGATAAGATTTCATTGCATACTATAATTTCTTTTTTCCAGATCCCAGTTACTGAGTAGGCCAAAATAGCAATTGCTCAACTATTAAAAAACAATCATCCTGGAAACAGACCTTATAATAATGATGCTTGTACAGAATGAAAAAAGGATATTTTTCAATTGCATTTGCACACATCTATGTAGGCTAAATGGTAATAAACTGAATTAGTATATCATGGACATTGTTGATATTTTTTTGGGGGGGGGCTACCAAGCAAAGGCATGGGGAAAAGACCCTAGTGTGGTGCCTTTTCCATTTTTATTATACAGCATAAAAGATTAATTTCTCAGTTATCATTAGTAATGGCTAAAAAAAACCAAAAACTGGTGAACCTGCTAAGCAAACAAAATAACAAAGACCCAATCTGGCTTCAAAGCAGAAAAAACTCTTAATGGGAAATGGAGTGGGAATCCTAGCCTTGGTGGGCTTGGATATGGCCATAGATTTTTAAGATTGGCTAGCTATGTAGAAAACATCTATTATATATACACATACATATATGCACATATGCATATGTGTATATGTGTATCTTTTACATATGTCAGTATGCATATATATTATATATGTGTGTGTGTGTATGTGTATGTGATTCAAAATAGCCTGGAATGAGAAGAAGGTACTAGCAACTTAGAAGAAAAGATTTCTTGTAGAAAGTAACGATTGAATTGATTCTTGGAGGCTAGTAGGAACCACAATCATTTCACTATATTTCTAGTACTAATAATGTAGAAATCCCCCAAGTACCAGGTGTCCTATTATTGAGAAATCCCCAATTTCTGTGCACAAATACAATAGAGATGTTAGTCTCATTAACTATTAAAACAACTACTTGTTTATTTGTTTGTTTGTTTTGTTTTGTTTTGTTTTTGGATGAGAGTAGTTTTGCTCAAAAGGACTGCTTCCCCCTTATCTTCATCCTGGAACAGAGAATTTTTCTCATAATTGAGTCTCCATTTGCATTCCAAATACTCCTTTCATCCATTTTTTCTTTATCCCTCCACATCAAATGCTTTACTTTTCTCTCCCAAATGACTGAGTGTTGTTCTGTACTTACTCTATCTGACCTGAAAAGCTATAAAAACCAAATCTGTACTGATCTGCATTGCTATCAAGAATCTGAATTTGCTATAAATGAAATATACTCTTAATTATGCTAATGCTTTTATTTTCAGCTTGGTCTTCTATCTTTATCATTGAATCTCCACTGAAGAGTATATTTTTCTACCCAAGAGATGGAGAGAATTTCCCAACAATATTATAATTTCCAAGAGGCAGATTTAAAGAGGAAGTATATTCCAGGCTCCAGGGACAATCAGTAAAAATATGAAGAGACAGAAGATATAATGTAAAGTGTGAGGAATAGCTAAAATCCAGGTTTAGCTGAAGCACAATGCATATGAAGAACAAAGTATAAGTTTGGAAAGGTGTGATAAAACCAACATGGGAAGAACTTTAAGTGTCAAACCAAGGTATCTGTATTATATTCTACAGGCATTAGGTACATTCGAGTTTATAGAGTCATGTGTGGCTTGGAAATGTGGCAGCCTTTGTGAAAGATACTTTGGAAAGGCGTCATAGGGCCATTGTAATACTTGGAATGAAAGGTAGTGAGATCTTGAAACTGGTTGAAGTCTATATGAGAATGAAGATAGCGGATCATGAGACCACAATATCTATCATAGTATCTAAATCCTATATTATAAGCATCCCATGGAGTCTACAGTGTGTGATTTGTGAGAACCGACAAAATTTGACAAATGATTGGTGATATGGGGAGAGAGAGAAGGAAGAGAATGAAGATGAGGTTACATCAATAGGCAATCAGTTTTATGGAAATGGTGCTCAAGAGAGACATGAAAGATAGATATCTGAACTTGGGACTCATTCACACAAAATAATAGTGAAAATCACTTATGTTGATGGGCTGAGCCAGTGAGAAAGTATAAAAAGGGAACAAATGATGGCACAGGACATATAACCACACTTAGGAATTATGTTATGATCCATCAGTACAAACAGAGAAAGAATGGTTAGAGAGAAAGGAGGAAAACCAGAAGAAATCAATTTCATAAAAACCCAGAGAAAATAAAATAATTCATTAGGACAGGGGAATCAATAATATCAAGTGTTTCAGAAAGGCTGAACTTTAAAATGTGTTATTTACAATCACTTGGTAAGTATCTACTATGTACCAAGCATTATAATAAGAAATCTTGGAGATACAAAGAAAGGTAAACATTAAGAAAGGGTGCCTGCTCTCGAGGAACTTAAAATCTAATGGAAATCAAACTACATAAAAAAATGGATTTTATATATTTATATAAATATATTTTATATTATATATGTATGTATATATATATACATATATATATATACATATGTAGGTATGATAACTTGGAAATAATCAACATAGGAAAGACACCAGCATTAAAGAAGATCAGGAAATGGTATTTACAGAAGATGAGAATTTAGCTGAGACTTTGTCAAGGAAGCCAGAAATGTTAGGAGATGAAGATGAAAGGATTGGGGTGGAGACTCCAAGCATTAGAGAAATCAAGTGAAAATGTGTAGAGGAGGAAAATGGAGTTTTTCATTAGAGGAAGAGCAAAAAGACCAGTGTCATTGGATCACAAAAAACATGAGGCGAGAAATACACTGATGCTCAAGAGACTAGATATCTGAACTTGGATATCATAAGAAGAGTAGAAAGGGTTTATGTTATTTAAATGTCGATTATTAGTTTCTAACTGTAACCCTCCACCAAAGCTGTAACCCTCCACAAAAGCCAGAAAGGAGCAGAGCTCCTTTATATTATCAGGAATTTAGAGATATATATGGCACAATTTTTTTTTTTTTTTTTTGAGGCTGGGGTTAAGTGACTTGCCCAGGGTCACACAGCTAGGAAGTGTTAAGTGTCTGAGACCAGATCTGAACTCGGGTCCTCCTGAATTCAGGGCTGGTGCTCTATCCACTGCGACATCTAGCTGCCCCTATTTGGCACAATTTAAATGAAGATATTACCATCCATATCATCCTATCAGTCCTGGGAGCACCATTTGTGCCTAGCCAGGACAATAACTCTGTTAACTAGATCTACCAGCTCTGTAGGAAATTCTGAAAAACTGGAAGAAGATACTTGTAAAGTTCTTCAGTTCTTCTAACAATGTTGCACTAATACCTGTATCAAAATAGACACTTCTTCCCTCTAAAGAAATTGGGTCAATTATGGCTCTGCTGTGAATATTAAGCTATGCATGGCATTGCCATCCAGGACCAGTATCTATTGCTCTAGAAGCCTTATCTCTTAAGCCAGCTGATTGGAATAGGACCATTTATAATTGTGACTTTTAAAATTTGATCCCACTACAAGATAATTGTCAAGTTGAATATTACCTTTCAAACCAAGACTGACTTCTTTGAACCTCCCATTAGTTCACTTGGGCAGCACTATCGGAAGATAGATTTGTGAGCTCTATTTCTTTAAAATGACCAAAATATGGGAATTCTGTCTTTATCTACTTCCAGGATACTTCTCTTTCCAGCATGCTATATTGGCCCATCTAGTCATGTAGGTAATATTGGCTACTTATGGGAAAATGTCAATTAGAAGAAGAGACAGAAGAAATATATAGATATATAGATGTTTGGTAGGAGGCATACTAAATTGGCAAATATACACAATTATCAAGAGATCTATACCAGCACTTGTTGCATAATACAATCACTACTGTATCTTCTGATCTTCTAATGGAACAAGACATGTTAAATTTTAAGACATCTCATTGGAGAGTGTATAAGATCAACTCAAATTATGGTTTGCACTGGCTCCCTCTTTAATCTAACTGGATGCCTAGTCATTGTGAACAGAAATTTTCACAGGTTAAGCTTTTCAGGAACTTTTATTGTTCAGATGCTTCAGGCATATTTGACTCTTCATGGCCCTATTTGGGGTTTTCTTGACAAGGATACTGGAGTAGTTAGCTATTTCCTTCTTCAGCTCATTTTACAAATGAGAAAACTGAGGCAAACAGAATTAAGTGACTTACCAAGGGAATATAACTAGCAATGTCAGATTTGAACTCCATCTACTGCCCCATTTAGCTGCCCTTTTCAAAAATTAGTGATCAAAACCAATATTTTTGCCCTCTATTTCCAGGCAACCAAGTGGCAAAGTGGATAGACCATTGGACTGGGAATCCAGGATACCTAAGTTTGCACATGCGATCACGAGAAAACCATTTAATTTTACTCAGTCTCAGTCAAGTTAGTAAGAATTTATTAATCCACTTACTATATGCCAGGGAACATATTGAGGACTGAGGATACAAACACAAAACAAAAAAGCATTTCCTACATTCAAAGTGCAACATATAAGTGCTATTTCTATTAAAAATCATTTTCTGGTAAGAAATATAATATTTTAATGTGTAAAGTTGAAGTTGAATAGGTTATTCAAAATATCCCCTTTATCCTTTCGTATGAGTTGAATTGATTTTAATCTTTGCTCTTAGTAATCAATGATAGTCTTGATATAGTCTTGATAGTCAATGATAGATACACAAAGATGGGGAAAGAAAAGCATCATCATAAGGGTTGTAGAATAATAGATATAACATTTTTTATCCTCTCATCTTCTGCAACAGTTCTTAGGGAGCATACTTCAGTTTTCTTAATTGTAGTTTTTTGTTTATGCTTATAAAAAATATGGCTCAATGAGATGACCAAGTATATGATGAAGGGATGGTTTTACTATCTTTAGATGTATAATGAAACCAACTCCCTCTTTATGTGCAATTGTTAAGAAGAATTTATAAATTATCCTTTAATTAAGCTACAGTTTCCTTATAGTCAATTATGCATGATATATTTAATTTGATAATATACAATATTAAATCTAATTTATTTAATATAATATACTAATCTTAACAACATATTTAATAGCTAAGGGCAGGAAAGTGATTCAGTGAATAAGGAGCTGGATCTGGAAATCAAGAAGACCTAAGTTCAGTCCTCAGATACCAACAAACTGTGTGACCCTGGACAAATCATTTAGATTCTTGTCTACCTTATTTTCTTCAACTGTAAAATGAGGATTATAACAGAAGCTATCTAACAGGTTTGTTGTGAGAAATATGTATATGTGTATATATACAAACGCATGTACACACATATATACACACATGTGTGTATAGTGTTTAAACAGTGCTTGGAATATAATAAGTGTTTAATAAATGCTTATTCCTTTCCTTTTTCTTCAGCAAACATTTACTAAATGCAAACTAATTTGCAAGTTTCTTTTTTAATCTGCAATGAGTAACAATATTAATGTAATTCAATTATTCAACAACGTTTTAGCTAATTAATCACTGACATGGAACTTATCTTTTGAGTTCTATCAATGAAATCAAAGTTTATAGATGGTCTAAAAACATCTGACATCTTAATAGTTTTTGTCCTCTTTCTATCATTCTGCCACCATCACTGCGGAAACAAAAGGACTGAAATCCATTTTATAGACTTCTTGGTTTTGTGGCCAAAGAATCCATTATTCAATGGCTTAGCTGCTGCTGTTAAGCTTTTCTAAGCCCGTTTCTATCCTGAGCTAGGCTGGCCTTTAGACCCTTGGCCAAGACTATAGGTGAATCTATTCTAGCATAGGAAAGCTTAAAAGAACTTTTACTTCACTAGTATTACATTTCAGAGCACCCCATTATCATGTTTTCATAATAGGCATCATATAGGCTTTTGTGGCCTGGAAAATGATGTGCAAATTCTTAACTCCATGATAGATTACTACTCTATGGAACTCAAGATGTTGGTAAGAAGCCTTTTACATATTTCTAAACATGCAATTCTCCTCCAAGATAAAAAGGTGATAGATTCAGAGTGAAGACAGAGACAAACTTATTGGAAATATGGCCAATGTAGGGACTTTTTTTGCTTTACTGTACATGTTTGCAATAAATTTTATTTTTCTTGATTCCTCAATATTGGAGGATGGGAAATGAAAGTGAAAGAACATAAATCTAAAAATAAAATAAAGTTGTATTCAAATCATTTTTTAAATTCCTTGCTATTGATAAATAGATTAATTGGAGTTGACCTGGGATAGCACCTGATCTCAGCTGTTTACCAATATCCAAAGGCTATCTAAAAGATGTCTATCTCCCTCTAAACAAAGCACTCACTATGTACTTCATGTGCACCCTAACTTCTGGGAACAAAAGGGAAAGACAAGCATAGAAACACATGAACATTTGCAGGGTGGGTAGAATTAATGATTAATTAAAAGAAATGCTTACATTCAAAATTTCCAGTTGTCATCCAACTTAGGTCTAATGATGACATGACCTTACTAATTTAATTTTGCACCTGTTACTTGTTGGGTTACCACAAATAATTCTGGGACACACACAATGTGTCTTTTCCTTTTTATGGCAAATCCTGCTGGCTCCACATTCCTAGACTATTTGTTCCATAAAGCCACACTGGGGTGTGGGCTTAGCAGGAAAGAGCTGATTATCAAAGAAAATTTATCTGCCAAAGAATTGTGACTGCTTCTTTAGTTATCATCAACCCAGGGGTCTCCTGTATGGCTCATTCATGATTAGCTATTATTTAGAGGAGAGAAATAAGGCAATTAAGGTCATGAACCTTCCTGCTGCTACAATAAACATGCTAAATATATATTTTAATTTTTATATTAGATATCCAGCCTATAGGAGAAATTGTTGGGAGTCTGCTTGTTTGATAGAATACCATAATTATCAACTGACATTATATTACCTTCTAGTTATTTGGAATGGGGGTACCACAACTCATCCCTATTCCTTTAACCACAGATAGAAAGAGCTTTGGGAAATTGAGCCTAATGACTACCAAGGAATTTTAGGAATTAGCTTTCTATTATTAACAGTGTAAGATCTCCTTGAATCAAACTTAATATTTCCTTTTAAAATGTAGACATCTCAAATGACCCTCAGATTTAATGTTGATCCTGGATTTGAAGATATGATATTATTGTGTTCAATCTATGGGGAACCATCCTGGCAAAAAAAAAGAAATCCATTCTGCCTTTGTCTCAATGTCACAGAATCTTTATCTTCTTGTCAGCTTAATTATTGCTACTGCTGTAGTGTCCTTTGAACCCAACCTTCAGAGACCATAGACTGAGAAAATTCAGCTTTGGAATCTCTACTTTGGGACCTAGACACATATTTGGTGAGAGCTATCTGTGCCCAGACACTTCTAATCTGACTATGCTTCATTTTGTCCATCTTTCCACTATTCATTTTGCTCCATTGTGAATTCAGTCCCTTTGTACTGATGCTTGGGAAGTCATTACATCAGTGTAACAATTCAGTTGTGTTTGGAAAAGATATGTTAAATGATTAATCTATGTCTCTGTTAACATCCCTGTGACTTGCCACATAGAAACATCTTCCTCATCTGTATTTGTTATTTTTATCTATTAAAATAGAAATGCCAAAAGCACAGAACTATATTCCTTTTGTATTTGTATCCTCAATGTTTAGCATGACATATGTAATTTAATAAATGCTTTTAAAATGCTTTTTCTTTCCCCTTTCTCTTTTCCTTTTTTCTCTCTTTTTTGTTTTCCTTCCTTTCTTCCTTGCTGGTTTCCTTACTTTTTGGCTTCCTTCTTTCCTTCTTTTCTTTCTTCCTTCTTTCTTCCCTCCCTCTTCTACTTTCCATCCTTCCTCCTCTCTAAGAGATAATAAAACTCAGTATTTCTGGGGACAAAATTTCCCTTTTTAATTTTTTCCTCGAGTATAGCAGGATGTTTCTTTGTTCTATACCTTAAATGCGAGGGACTCCAGAAGCCCAGAAGTCTGAAGAAGCTATTTTTCACTTTCCTCTTAAGCCTTCCTAAGGAACAGTTTCTCTTTTATGAATTGGAGAAGCTACATGATTTGAATTCCAAATTTATAGAGTTCATTATCATAAATATATTTTATAGTAAGATAGAAATATCCCCTCAAGTCCTTGTTCTTGCTAGTCCTCATTAATTCCTTTTTATCTTTCCTGACTTAAAATGATCTGTTTATTCCAAGAGGCTCAACCCATCAAGCATTCTATCATGCCCTCCTAGAAAGATCCTGAAGTAAGAAATCAGTGTCTTATAAGAGACTTTGTAGAGAGACATTGAAGATTCTGATAACAGTTTTTTAAAAAAAATATTTTCAAAACATATGCATAGTTTTCAACATTCATCCTCATAAACTTGTTCCAATTTTTTTTTATTCTTCCCTTCCCCCATCTTCTTCTCTAAATGGTAAGTAATCCAATATATGTTAAACATGTACAATTCTTCTATATATATATTTCCACATTTATCATGCTGCAAAAGAAAAATCAGATCAAAAAAGGAAAAAATGAAAAAGAAAACAAAATGCAAGCAAACAACAATAAAAAAGTAAAAATACTATGTTGTGATCCATACTCAGTCTCCATAATCCTCTCTCTGGGTGCAGATACCACTCTCCATCACTAGACCATTGGAACCCACCTGAATCACCTTGCTGACAACAATTTGTTTGTTTGTTTTATGAAGGCATGTTGCTTCACTGGTATCAAAAACCTAGGGCAGAAACTCTCCAGGGATGCAGATCAGCAATTCCTTTGTTTCCTGAAATCTTAATGAGTCCCTGAAAGTTTAAGTAGTTTGCCCAGCATCACCCAACAATGTGTCAGAGGCACGTCTTGAACCTCTAGCTTCATAGTTCCAAATTCTGTATCTCTCCACCAAATATATTTCAAACACTGTATTTGCTTATTCATTTAATGTTCTGCAACTTCTCTGAAAAACCCTTTAGTTCCCAAATGGTCATAATTTATAGGTGAGGGGAAAATTCTATCTAATTCAATTCACTTTATAGATGAGGCAATAGAAACATTAAGTAACTTGTCTGTATTCTCACTTAGTAAGAAGCAGGTGGAGTTGTGGATAGGTATTGGGCCCAGAGTAAGGGAGGTTTACCTTGATGAGTTCAAATCTGAATTCAGACACTTATTTGATGTGTGACCCCAGGCAAGTCATTTGCTTCCCTTTTGTTATCTGTAAAATCTGATTAAGGAGATGATAAACCATTTTAGTGTTTTTTTCAAAGAAAACCCCAAATGATGTCACATAGAGAGTCAGACACAATTGAAAAAGACTGAACAACAAAAAGTAGCAAAGTTTAGATCTGAATTTACCCCCTCTGATTCTAAGTCTAGTGCTCTTTCCCTTAAACTATGCTTTTTTTCTGACTCAGAGGGGTTACATGAACAAATCTATAAAAAGGAAAATAAGACTGACAATAACATTGAAAATAGATCAGGGATGACATGGGGAGAATGGTAATTAGAGAAGTTCGGTGGCAAAGTAGAAACACTGCTGAAATTAAAATCAGAAACACCTAAGCACAACCTGCCCAGGGACTTACCAGCTATGTGACTCTGGGCAAATCATTTAATCTCCCTGTGTCTCAGTTTGTTCATTTGTAAAATAGGAATAAAAATGGCACTTAGGTCCCAACAGTAAGGATCAAATGAGACAACATATGTATAGAGCTATGCAGACCTTAAAGTGATATGCATGTATATAATAATTATTATTATTAATCTATTGTAATTATCTCATTGAGTGGCAATGAAATGAGAAATCATTTTAGATAGAATGATCAAATCATTAACTTTGTTAGAACTATTAAAATTAGAAATCATGTTATTCCCTATTTCATTTGATTTTCATAAAAGCCAAACAAGAGAGACAGTGCATTATTATCCCCATAGATGAGCAAAGTGAGCTTCAAAAAGGTTGTGACTTGCTAAATTAGTAAATAATAGAACTAGAGCTTGAATTTTGGTCTTCTGATTTCTCTAAGACCCCTTATCTGCATTGCATTTTCTATTAATCCAAGCTACTTCTGTCTCAGCAAAAACAAAACAAAATTATATCCTCACTTATTACTTAGAACAAGAAAAGCATAATGTAGTGGGTAGCATGCTAGACATAGAATGAGGAAAAGCTGGATTTAAAGGCAACCTTAAACTCTTACTATATATTCCTGGGCAAGTCTTTAAGCTTCAGTTTCTTCATATGTAAATTTAGGGGCAGTACTTGATGCCAAAAGTCTCTCACCAATCTCAATCTATTATTCTATGACCTGGGTATACCTAGCACTGTGCTAAAATGGAGATACAAAAAGAAGTGACAAATCAGCCCTGCCTTCAAGGAGCTTACAAATCTAGTCGGGGAGAAAGAATGAGCAAACAAATTATATATACATATATATATATATATATATATATATATATATATATATACCAAAACAAAACAAAGAAAAAGCACTAGATTTAAGAGGGAGTAGAAAGTATTTAAGAGGGAGTGGAAAGTCCTTAGCACAGTGCCTGGCATATAATAGGTGCTTAATAAATGCATATTTTCTTCCTCCCTTTTTCTTCCCTCCTTCCCTCTCTCCCTCCCTTCCTTTCTTCCCTTCCTTCCTTCCTCCCTTCCTCCTTTCCTTCCTTCCTTCCTTCCTTCCTTCCTTCCTTCCTTCCTTCCTTCCTTCCTTCCTTCCTTCCTTCCTTCCTTCCTTCCTTCCTTCCTTCCCCTTCTATCTTTCCTCCTCTTCTTATCTCCTTCCTTCCCTACCTCCCTCTCTTCTTCCCTCCTTCCTTTCTTCTAAGGTCCCTCTAGTTTTAAATCTATGACTCTCTAATCCCACTAAGCAGCACATACATTAGGATTTTGCATAGGGTGGATTACACTGTTTCTCTATTAAAGTGGATTTCTATTCCTACATATGGACTGAAATACCAGCAGCAGCCTCCTCGATTATGAAAGAAATAGAAGGAGACTGAGATGCTCATCACCATTTATGAACAAATTTCCAAGTGAGTTAAGATCAGGCCTGGAAACATGAAATACAGTGGAAGTGGCAAGACAAGGCAAGAGCCATTAGAAGTCTTTCTTCCCTGATTACTCCAACATTAAAAGGCTCCATGCTCCACAGAAATATTTATCTAAGAGAAAAACAAAAGCAGCATTTTACGTTTCATCTGTTTTGACAAATGCATAATTATCCTGAGCCTGGCAAGGATAACCCCCGTTGTCCCAAATGAAAGCTGACTAAATGTGACAGAAGTTTAGAATTAACCCTGACTGTAGCAGGCCTTTACTGTAAAGCAGCTGGTTCTGATTCCTGTTTTTTGAGGATCATGTACAGATTATGACAGAACTTATTACATGTTATTGGAAGGCTATCTGCCTAGCTCTTTCTGGACTTTGCCTGAGTTTCATCACAACCTTGCTCCCCTTGCCTCTTGATCTCATGGTGGTTTTCATTAAGTTACGAGAGATGATAATCAAAAAGCAAAGACATACCTCCAAACCTGGAGCAGGATGATTTGAGTTAGGCTATTTTTAATTCAAATTACTTTTAGTTTCTTTTTCAAAGGGAACATTCATTCTTTAGTGTTCAAAATTCTTTCCTTTAAAATCATACTTTAAATTGGTACAGAATGCAGTTGTGTTCTATCAGATGCAGCAAAGGAATGAAATGGGGAAAATACGTTCACAGAAATTATTTGTAAACAAAAATTCTTAGTTATTGCAGTCAGTCCATTTTCTAGATAAATCTGACCCATCTTTAATTCAAAATTGCTGAATTGTGTGTTTTTTAAAAATGTTTTATTTATGTGTTTTGTCTCTGAATAGAAATTATTTCCCAGTAGTCCCTAGATTCCTTCCCTTTATAAAAAGGAAAATAATTAAAGAAAAAAGTACAATAAAGAAAATTTTCTTATAATGTATTTAATATTCTTGAGTATTCTCTGACTTCTCTATCATAAGGGGGAAGGTATGAGTCATTATTTCTTCTCTAATTTCTTCATTAATTTTTCTACCACTCAGAATTTTATTTCTGTCTTGATTTTTTTAAAAAATCCATTATTGTGTTTGTTGTAAATATTGATTTCTTTTTTCTGATTATTTCACTCTGTGCCAGTTTCTCACCATTTTTCTTAATTCTTCGTGCTTATCATTTCTTAGCATATAGCATAATAAAGCACCATTATATTCATATAAAATAATTATTTCAGTCATTTCTCAATCAGTGGGCATCCATTTTGTCACCAGTTCTTTGCTACCATAAAAATGCTGCCATGAATATTTTGAATTTGTTTGCATATTGACACATTCTTTAAACTGTGTAAAATTCTTAATTTCTTGATTGTACTTTTTTTTAGGAGGCAGTACAATGCAGTGGATAAGGTCAGAAAAACCTGCTTTCATTTCATTTCAACTTCTGGTTTTTGCTTATTAAGATCTGGAATAAGTTAAGAAGTATAATAACCTTGGAACAATTCAGAGAAACTAAAGCTGAAGCAAGAAATTATGTACTGGCAATGGTAGCATCATTGTTCTGTTTATCTTTTTCCTTGAAATTGAGTAATTATTTTATAATAAGAAATACTAATTATTTTAAGTCCATCAATGGGTAAAACATTGACTATGCGTGCTTACATAGGCCAAGAAAACATTCAACACATTCTTGAAAGGCATAACTAACTATACTTTACAAATTCATTTTATTCTGTTGAATGTTTTTTATAGAATCCTGCTTTTTCTTTGTATTGGCTTGTGTCTTCTGGCAAATCACTTACTCTCTCAGTGTTCAAAATAGTTTTCTAAGACTTCAGTTGTTCAAACAATAATAGTGATGATGGTGATGATGGCGAAAATAGTGATGGTGGGTGCTGATCAGCATTGGTCAGAGGGAGTTTCTCACTGGGAACTTAGACCACTGAAAATGCAGGTCTATTATACCAACAATAAAATACATACTTGCTGGCTTCAGCTTGCAAATTCTTTTATGTCCAAGAGCAACATATGGATGCCAGCAGTGTCTTTTTTTATACAGAAATTAAACTAAACTTCTTCCACTCTTCCTATGTTCTGCCTCTCTCCTCCCCCAAGTCAAGATTTCTATCTAAGTGGCAGAATAAAGTCTAATGGAAAAAATATTAAATTTAAAACTAAACACCACTACAAATAACTAAATTGTAGAGGTTAATGAGGCTTGTGAACAGGACTCAACTTATAAGCATCATTCCTCAATGAACAACATGCCCTTTGACATAGACTCATTCAAACTATGTAAGAGCCAAAAGAAGCTGCAGAAAAGTATAAACATTGAGCATCCCTATAAATGCTGATCACTTGACAACATTTTATCTGGAATTAATGAGGCATATTCTCCAGAGTTCCTTCCTGCTAACCCCAGTTAATGCTAAGATCTTTCTGCTCTGATGCAACACAAGATATGGCATATCCAATAAACATAAAGGCTTGGTGATAAGATCAGAATCTCTACCAGAGAGTGAACCCAGTAGAGTTAAGTTACTCCTCAAATCTAAGTCATAAATAAATAAAAGGGCAAGATATTAACAATTTGAGATGAGGGGTATCATAATAATAACTTATATTTATAACACTGTCCCAGTTTACAAAGCACTCAGATCAATATTGGAGGAGGAGAAGAGAAGATGAGGAAGAAGAAGAAGAAGAAGAAGAAGAAGAAGAAGAAGAAGAAGAAGAAGAAGAAGAAGAAGAAGAAGAAGAAGAAGAAGAAGAAGAAGAAGAAGAAGAAGAAGATGAGGAAGAAGAAGAAGAAGAAGAAGAAGAAGAAGAAGAAGAAGAAGAAGAAGAAGAAGAAGAAGATGAGGAAGAAGAAGAAGAAGAAGAAGAAGAAGAAGAAGAAGAAGAAGAAGAAGAAGAAGAAGAAGAAGAAGAAGAAGAAGAAGAGGAAGAAGAAGAAGAAGAGGAAGAAGAAGAAGAAGAAGAAGAAGAGGAAGAAGAAGAAGAAGAAGAAGAAGAAGAAGAAGAAGAAGAAGGAAGAAGAAGAAGAAGAAGAAGAAGAAGAAGAAGAAGAAGAAGAAGAAGAAGAAGAAGAAGAAGAAGAAGAAGGAGGAGGAGGAGGAGGAGGAGGAGGAGGAGGAGGAGGAGGAGGAGGAGGAGGAGGAGGGGGAGGGGGAGGAGGAGGAGGAGGAGGAGGAGGAGGAGGAGGAGGAGGGGGGAGAGAGAGGGAGCAGGAGCGGGAGAGGGAGGGGGAGGCTGAAGAAGAAGGAAGAGGAGAATGAAGAAAAACAAGAAAAAAAGAACAAGATGAAGAACAAGAAAAAGAACAAGAAGAAGAAGAAAGAGGAAGAGGAGGAGAAGAAGGAAGCATGGGAAGAGGAGGAAGAGAAAGAGGAGTAAGGAGAAGTAACAAGAGGAAAAGAAGAAAATTATGATAATGATGATGATGAACAAGACTGAGAACAAGAAAAAAAAAAAAAAAAAAAAAACCTCCTACTCAATTCTTGACTGACACTACCTCCCTTAGCCTGCTTTCTCTTCTAAGAACAATCCCTCCCAATGCCTTCCTTAATAAAGGGCAGAAACTGAAGTTCTTGGTTCATTCTACTGACATCAACTGTTGTGCCTGACATCATAATTTAACAACATTTCAATTGGTTTAGTAAATGCTCTCACAATAGAAATTTTTCCAAACTAATGCATGTTTCCCTTATCTCGATGTTCTACCATATTGTAGAATCAGAAGAGAAAATCCAGAAATTAATATCCTATGACAACTTTCCAACTTCTCATTGAAATGACAATTAAATACATATCTTAATGTAATCACAACAATTTCCTGCTGTGAAGCAAGGGGCTCAAATACCCTAGAAGCTAATATTCACAGCTTTATTGTCTTAAGACTAAAGTTCAGTATACATAGGGTATAGACTCCTGCCAGCTGCTAAAGAGCATCTCTCAATCTCTTATTTCCTCCCAATTGTTATAATGATCCATATCTGATGTCACCTCATTCTATCTGCTAAGTAAGTATACTACTGCCAAACAGTATGCATATTGGGAAATGAACCTACCACAACTTGTACAATGGCAAAATCGATGACTTTGAAGTCCTGGTAACAGAGTTTGCATCCAAATTCTGCAATATGCTACTTCTATGACCTTGGGGAAGCCATTTTTATTTTTTTGGTCCTCAGTTTCTGTTACCTCCCAGCTGCTTACTTCAGCAGGGGTCAACTGGTTTCTCACCTTCACCAGGTCTTCAGACATCTCAGCTCTGATTATCTCAATCAGAGAGCTACCTCTTTAAAGGTTCTACCACAGAGCACCCAAGTCACTTAAGTATGCAGCAACAGGTCTTTATTCTAACTCTTTAGATAGAATTCCCTAACATTCCCTCTAGCCTTCCCTCCGGAGTTCTCCTGGAATTCCCTCAAGTTTCCCCCAAGTTCCCTTGAATTCCCTTGGAATTCCTTCCCCCAACCTTCTGCAACCCCCTTTTTATAGTCCCCTGGTCACATGACTGAGAGTGCAGGAGTTTGAACATGATCAGCAAGAGCAAGGAGACTTTTCCTCATTAATGAGGTCTACTCAATACCTTTATGTTCTGTTATCAGGCTCAGGCAGAATAAGCCTCTAACTGCCTCTTATACTCTGCCCTTGAGATCTGCCACTGACTGTAACAAGTTTCCTTAATTTAGAAATTAAGGTGTTGGATTAAATTATCTTTTAAACTCCCCATCAATTAAATTGTATGAATCTTAATGACCATGTTAAGTACTAGTATGGGTTTTCATTGTTGTTGTGGGTTAGAATGGTTAGTTTGCCTTCTGTAGTTAAATAAAATGCCATCATAGAAGTTTCATAATTTGCTTAATCTAATAATAATGCAGACAAAAGTTATGTTATTTCAAAAGCTCAACTTAGCAATTCCTAGCAATTTTTAGATTCTACCACTTCTTTGTAAAACAAAAACAAACAAACAAACAAACAAACAAACAAAACAGTACAATAAAGAAACTTATAATGCATTCAAGATTCTTGGTAATATTCTCTGACTTCGCTATCATAAGGGGAAGGTATGATTCATTATTTCTTCTTTAAAACTTTCAGAGATTTTTTTTATACTAATTGAATCTAATTTCTCTTTGTAAGCCTCAACCAAGACTATCAAGACATATCTCATCAGATAATGGAAATAGTCTTCTTCAAGGTCCTCTTTCAACAATAAAGGTCAAGGTATTATTGTGGAAACTTGGAATATCCTTGAAGCTTTTGTTTCTTGACTCCTTGGTGTCATTTTTCCCAGAAATATCTTCTTGTTCTTGCCTTCTGGAAAGTCAGTTGATGAGCTAGACATGATATGGGCAAAAATTGAACAAAATAAGCTCATTATTCCAGAGTCTTATTGTATCATTAACAAAACAAAGCAGAACAACTCCATGCCAAAGTTTATGCATTTTAGACTCCAAGACATAGTTTTCCAGGCGCACTTCAATGGGCAAAGGCCCCTCAAAAATTTGGAGTACTTGTCTTGAGAAGTTTTGAAGTAAAATTCCTTTCACATGCATATCTTACCTCATTCTCTTCCCTTTCTTCTATCACTTGTCCTATGTTTTTTAATTAAGTATTGTACCAAGCAAGTTATTAGTCTGCCAGCAGCTTTCTTATTATTCAAAAAATTTTATATTCTCTTTAAGATTCCCGTTAATTCTTTTTCTCTGAGCTTGTCTATTTAATCCTTTTTCACAAAAGCCTATACCTTCCAAGATTTGAACCATTTGGGTAATCTATTAATTACTTTGACCAAAAAAACCTTCTCAGAAAAAAAAATATATATATATATATTCTCAGTAAGGGTATTAAAATACAAGAATACTAAGGGCAAATACCAAAGCTGTCCTGAAATTAAATATAAACAGAAATGGCCTTTAACTAATATAATGGTATTTTGGTAAAGAAGCCTGATATTTGATATTGAATGTAATATTGCCCTCTACTGTCCTCTTTCCAGTTCAGCAATAAATTTCATTTGAAAATGAGAAAATGTAAGAAAGGAATTTTTTTTTTTAATGTGTGATTCTTTACATTTAAGAGCTAGAATGATTTCTCTATTTTAATGGATTTTACTTAATTCAACAGTAAATGAATGCCCTAAATCTGCCAGTTTCTATTAATCTTATTAGGTATTTAAAACTCACAGAAAATCTAAGGTTATTTCTGATAATAATCTACTTAGGGCAAACTACATTTTGTGGGTTGTTCATTTGTTTCAGCCCTATTCAATTATTTCTTACTGCATTTGAGATTTTTTTTAGCAAAGATACTTAAATGGTTTGCCAGTTTCTTCTCTAGCTCATTTTATACATAGGAAAACTGAGGCAAAAATAGTTAAGTGATTTACCCAGGTCACACAGCTAGTAAATGTCTGAAATCAAATTTGAACTCTGATCTTCCTGACTCCAAGCCAGTGCTCCACTTAGCTGCCTAAATTATATATTTCTGTTTATAGGTTTGTTTCAGTTAAAGCAGTGCCACCTTAAGAAAGTGGTGTTTAATGTCTCATCTTCACTTGCTCTCTGAACTTTCTTAACTTTTTGTGTATATTGCAACCAAGTAGTTGAGAAATGCAAATTATTAAACCAAAGGAAACAGTAGAGAGAATTCCAGATTCTGACTCTTAGATTCAAGATCAAGCTCTAATACTCTGTGATCTTAAGACTACTCATTTCCCTTTTCTGAATCTGCCTCTCAATCTCCTCATATTTAAAATGGAGGTAACAAATGTTGCACAATTTAACTCACAGTTTTGAGGAAAGTGTTTTAGAAACCAGACTTTTGTTTTTATGTTTTTCATAATTTTTATAATGATGTTTTTAGAATAGCCCAATGCACCACCATTTTCTGAATTACCTAGATTCACAACTCCTGAACTCTTCACTCACATTTATCCTACATATCCAATTTGTTGCTAAATGATGGCGTTTATTCCTTTAGAGCAACATTTATTCATGTCCCCTGCAACATCCTTCTATTTGATTCCCTTGCCAAAAGTCTACGGCCCATCTGGTCCATTTTTTTTTTTTTTTTTTTATTCAGCTGCCAAATTGATTTTCCTAAAGAGCAATAACATAAAGGTTACTGTATCACCTTAGTAAATCCCAGTGCCTCCCTATTACTTCCAAGATCAAATATAAAATCTTCTAGTTAGTATAAGAAGTCCTTTACATCCTGACTCCTTCTTAGTTTTAGAAGGTCTTCTTGAATGCACTGAGAATTAATTAGGCTTTCTGTGTCTTTGCTTTTGCAATAGCTTTCTTCCATTCCTGAAATGCTCTAGCTCTCTATCTCTGCCTCGTAGCTTTCTTGGCTTCTTTCTCATCTCAAATCTCATCTCTTGCAGAAGACCAATCTCCTCATCTTCCTCCCAATCTTTCATGGCTAGTACCTTCTTTCTGAATTAACTTCCATTTGCACTGTATAACTTATATGTACCTAGTTGTCTGTGTATTGTATCCTCCAGCAGCAACAGCTAGGTGCCTATCTTTGCCAAGAAAATCCAAATGGCATCAGGAATATCTGGATATGACTAAAATGACTCAATAATTACAACTATATCTCCCATTAGAACAGGATTTCCTTAAGAATAAGGAAGATTCTCTTACCTTTCCTTGTATTCTCATGATTTAGCATGGTACAGATAATGGTACAGATAATGCGTGTTTAATAGTCCATATTGATTCTTTTCTCCCTTCTCTGAAGGGAGATTTGACATATAATTTTGCCCTTGATTATATACCTGTCCACATCAAACTTAATGAGTTTGTGATGATGAGACTCATTAAAGGAACATAATTTTTGTTTTTTCACTGTTCTCCATAGTGTGTGCTGTAGATACTTTAATTGTCTCTAAACTATCAATCAATCCCTTCTTCAGTTCCCATGACTTTAGTTATGATCTCTTTGCTGATAATTTCAAGATTTGCATTTTTGTTTTTAGAATTTTTCTGTCATATTTAACTCATCACCCTATTTGAGGGTTTTTTTGTTTGTTTGTTTGGGGTTTTGTGTTTTTTTTTTTTTTTTCAAAGATAGTAATGAGTTTTCCTTTCCTTCTACAGCTCATTTTACAGATGAAGAAACTGAGACAAACATTAAGTAACTTGCTCAAGATTACTCAACTCTTACATGTCTGAGGCAGGATTTGAACTCGATGCCCAACAATCTATCCGTCTAGCTACCTTCTAGATCTATTTGTCTAGCCCTGTTTTCTCATTGGAGCTCCAGCTACACACTGGCTATTACATATTGGATATTTTGAAATGGATAATAAATAGGTATGCCAAATTCAATATATTCAAAACTGAATTCATTATCTTTCCCAAAAAATTTACCCATCTTCCAAACTTCTCTGTAAAGGGCAACACCATCCTTCCTGTCACACAACTCTCCAGCCTTGGAGTTAGCTGTGATTCCTCGTTCCTTCACCTTCTTGTCCAATGTCTCTCAAATGTCTTTTCTACCTCCACAATATCTTTCAAATTGTTTTTTTTTTTTCTCTCTATTCATAAGTCATTGACATATTTTGGGCCCTAATAACCTCTTGCCTGAACTATACTTGTGCCATCCTAATTGTTTTCCCCACCTTAAATCTCTTCCTTCTTCAATCTATCCTCCACAATATGTTAAAATGATTTTCCTAAAATACAAGTCTGACTATGTAACTCTCCTACTCACTACATTTCAATGGTTCCTTAGTACTTCTAAAATAAAATATAAATTCAGTACCTCTAGGATAAAATAAAAAACTCCTTTTGTTTTCTAAAGTCCTTTTGGTTTTTATTTAATCTTATTCCACTATTTCCCACATTCTACAACCCAACTATACATGACTTGGTATCTCCAATCTCTGCCTTCAGGTTTTTTCATTGGTTTTCCCCATGTCTGAAATGAATTCCATCCCCATATTGTTTTTGTGGTGGTTTGTCTGTTGTTCTAGAAGATAATCATAACATCCGGGAGATGATACCATGAATCAGATTTAAGTGAGGGAGAGCTGTAAAAAGCCTTATTCCCTTGCTAGTGGCAAGATACAATCCTGGAAGCAGTTGGAGACTAACCTTTTTAAACTAAGATCTTTTACAGGTCTCAGTTTGACTGAGGCAACAACTAAGGCTAGTATCTGTCTCTCAGAATCCCTTCAGAATTCTTTTCAAAGTTCATCTTCTACTTGAAGCCTTTTTCAGTGCTGTCCCACCTGCTTGTACCCTCCCTTTTGTATACATTTTGAATATATCTATTTACATATAGGTGGTTTCCCTGATAAGAATGTAAACTACTTGGTGGGAGGAGATTGTTTTATTTTTGTCTTTGTAAGCCCAGGGTTTAGCACAGTACCTGTAGTTGGAGAATCCTTGCTGGAGGACTGATTGATAGCAAAACATGTTTTACTTGTTTACTTGACAGTATTCCAGAGATTATAATTCCTAAATATGCAATTAGGGAGAAAAGAAAAAACAGTGATGAAAAACACTGTTATTTTTTATTTATTTAATTTAATTTATTCATTTTATTTATTTATTTATTTATTTATTTATATTTAAAAGTAATTATTTGAGTAATTTTATTTAACACTGTTATGTTAAACTCCCTGCACTTCATGCAACAGTGAAGACATTTGCATATGTCCAAGTCATTTGACCTTTCTGGGACTGAGTTTCTCCATCTATAAAACAGGGGAGGTAGATTAGGTAAAGTCTTAGACCTCTTCAAATTCTTAATCTGTGACTTCATGTTGGATAGTAGGTCAGGAAGAAACATTGAAATCATTTACTCTAATCCACTTTCCATTTTACAGATGAGAAAACTGAGGACAAGAATAGTGAAGTTACTTTCCAAGGGCAACAGCTGGATTAAAATGTAAATCTAAGTTCAGAATACTTTTCATTACAAGATGTTACCTTATTTCTATTTTCTTCAATGCTTATCTAAGAGAGATTTTTGTTGTTTAGGTTTTTTGTTTATTTCTTTGGGGTTTTTGTTTTTTATTTGTTTGTTTTAGTCAGGGTCTATGGGAACAGGGATGTAGACATAAATGTTGGAGTTTGCTCACTGCAAATAACAGCACAAGCTAATGACCTAAAGGAGTTAATAAGATTTCCAAAGTCCTTGAAAAATATGATATGCTAAAGCATTATTAGATTAGATGTTTTAATTCATTTATAATACTCAAATACTTAAGTAACTATTTCAGTTTAAAAGGTTTAAGGATAATTTTCTATCTGAAACCAACATTTACAATGCTTCAAAGACTGCATTCATTACAACATAGTGAATCCATTAAAGAAAAATTCCTAGTCGGCACATTTTCCTTCATACATCGACAATGGCAATGGTGAATAATAAATAATAGAAACCAGGCACTACATCCAATAATAATAGTGATGATCAGGGGAATATTTGCTTCATTAACGGTAATCATCCATCCACAAAAATCTATGGCTCGTATTTACTGTTCATATTTCTTTGCTATCCACTAGGCAGCATTGCCCAGAGTCTGTGGCATAGTAGAGTATAGAAACACTATATCAAGTATGAGTTTAGCTTGTGACATCCTATTAATCATACAATGAATTCATCATATCAGTTTCTGTTCTTTTAGACTTATATAAAAGATAAATCATATTTTAAAAAACTAAATTATTTGAGTTTGAGATTAAGTACCACCTTCTCCAATAATCTCATTTACCTTAATTTCTCTCTCCTCTTATAATTTATGAAATTTCCTATCTGTGCCAATATGGTCAAGCATATTTCTATTTGTGTAAGTTTTGTATATCAGTAAGCCAGTGTACAGACTTTTAAGATGGGGGCCATATTGGATTTAAGTTGTATATCATTCCCCACAACTTCTGCCATGCAATTAGCCTTTAATAAATTCTGTTATTGACATGCTTTACCAATTACACTATTCAACTGTTCACTAAAAACAATAAAATTCAATCCACTCTCTCCCCAAAGTATTTTATTTACAAACTTAACTTTAAAACTGAATTTATCCTGTTGATTTGAATAAAATCACTCAGATTGCAAACAAGAAATGTTTTTGTTTTGTTTTGTTTTTTAAATGAGACAACAAGATTAAAAATTTGTTATTGCAATATAATAGTGATGACAGGATTGGGAGGGAGAGCAAGAACATGCTGGAAGGGGCAGGATATACTGAAATGGGAGAACAGATAGAACTTAAAGAGGTAATTACATGGAAATTCCATCAAAGTTCTCAGGTTCACTGCATTGGTCAACTAGCACACATTTTGCGGGCTAAAGTCTGAGATATAAGCAGAAATTCATGTGAGCACTGGGTGAGGAATAAGGCAAGGCAATGGTAACACTAGAATCAATTTACATATAGTTTCTATAAACAATGCTTATCTCTCTTCACTTGTTGACCTAAAATGTGGCCCAGAGTTGGTGAAAACTACTATATCTTAAATGTTTCTTTAGTCTTTTGGAGAAAACAGCAAGGTCCAAGAGAAAGAACCTTGGGAATAGTTAGAAGACCTATGTTCAAATCCCATTTTTGACATGGATTCACATAAATCACTTAACCTTTGTGTACCTCAGTTTCCTTATCTGTAATATATGAAGACTGGACTAAATAGATAATTTCTAAGGTCCCTTCTAACTCTAAATCTATGATTTTATGAACTTGGCTTTAGGTAGGGATGATTGCCTTGCAATGAACTCTCTGCTGAACTTCCTTAGAAGGAAGGAAGTACACATTTTATTCAGTAAAGTTATAACTATAGAACTATTTGCCTATGGGTGTTTACATGGGGAGTAGTTCTCTTCCTTTATTGCTTCTTGGTAACTGCTTTGCTTATACCTTATTCCTTTCCTAGTCTTTTGAAAATGGAGGATATAACTATCCTTAAGTCTACATTTGTTACCATAATATTCCTCTTTCAGTATTTCCCTTCTCCATTTCTCAAATGCAGGAGGACTTACAGATTGTCCCATTTCCTGGAGCAATTGCATTTACAGTCACAGTTTTCTATGCCCCCACAACCACCACCACCACTGTAACATGATGCCGTCAATTACATTTCTGCATGGTCAATTAAAGCTGGTTTTGGATCTACTATTCAAATAGTCCACAGCTTTGAAATGAGACATAGGGAGAAGACTTGATGTCTTTCGTCATATTTCATTAATTTGGAGATGGAAGAAGATGATTCCTAATGTACTTACAAAAAATATACCTTCCTTCCTTCCTTCCTTCCTTCCTTCCTTCCTTCCTTCCTTCCTTCCTTCCTTCCTTCCTTCCTTCCTTCCTTCCTTCCTTCCTTCCTTCTTCTCTGTCTCTGTTTCTCTTTCTCTCTCTCTTCTTGATTTTTGTACTGAATCTGGTATTTCACATTCATGGAGAGCTTCTTCAACTTAAAGTCTTAGAGAGTTACTTGAGAATGTACTGAGAAGTTAAATAACTTATCCAAGGTCACACAGACAACATGGGTCATAGATAGGACTTAACCCTACATTTCCCTGACTCTGAGATCAGACCTCTATAGAACTGTGCTCTTTCTGTTGTTGTTGTGGTTCTTAGGAGCATTATTATTATTATTATTATTATTATCATTTATTGTTAGGATTACTAAGTGAGAACTGAGGTTGTCTGGATAGTTACAAGGTGAGAACTCAGGTTGACTTGATAGAGGGGGCAAGCTCATTGGCTGAGGTGGTTCTTCCCAGAAGCCCTTGCATTATCCCACGCCCATTCTCTGGGAGAATAAAAGAGAGGACAGCACTGGGCGCAGAGCAGATCGGCCTGGAGAAGGATAAGAGCTGGAGGAGATTCAGAGCCAGGATTCAAGAAGGAAGACTCTGAATTGCATCAGGCTTGACGGGGCTCTCTGCAGGAAGGGAAGTCACTTCTTTGGACAAGAGTTAACAGCAACTACCTGGAGACAACGGTTCACTACAGGAAGAAGAATCTGTCTGAAAGATTTGAGTAGACACAGCAGATCTCTTCCCAGAGAGCGATCCAGCAGCTTCAGGAGACGACAGCTCGTTACAATTGGCGTCCACACGTGGGGCAAGGACATTTGCTTATCCTGACAAGAAGAGCTAGACCAGACCTTCGCAATTTGGCGCCCGAACAGGGACAGACACAGTCCCGATTCCAGTGGAAAAGCTTCCGATCTAGATCTCAGTCTCTCTGACCCAGAACCGTGAGTAACGAGGAAACTTTGTTAAAGATTAAGTGAGCGTGCTAATAGATAAATAAGGAACTTAACTTGTTAAGGGCTAAACCAGCAATCTCTTATAGTAAAATGGGGCAAACACCTTCTGTTCAAGGAAAATGTTTAGAGAGCATCATCAAGGTTATGAAAAGCCAAGGATTGATTATAATTTTAGAGGAGATTACTGAACTTTTAAGAACTGTGAAGGTCATATGTCCTTCTTTTTCTCTGGAAAAAGAATTGGATCCAGATGAATGGAAATTAGTAGGAGAGCAATTAGGTGAACAGTACAATTACCTTTGTGACATTTTACCCTTTGGTTCCAGACCAAACTCAGTTTCCAAAGATACAATTCATACCTACAATTTAATCCAAATGGCTTTAAAAAATGTTATTCTAAAGGAAGAGATGAAGGAGCAAAATGGGGAAGTGTCAACTAAACTAGGTGAAAAGGATGAATCAGATAACAATGAAGTTAAGTACAATTCTGAGCAACAGGAGCACCTCCCATCTCCTCCCTCAATTAACCCTTCATGGGTGGAGCAAGAAGGAGGAGAGGAAGAGGCAGAAACACAAACAGAATTGCCTGTGAAGCAGCCTAAGCCTATGACAAGATTAGAAAAAGCATTGGTTAAAGCTAAGAGAGAAGGACCATGGAAACATTAAAGTACTACAAACTGCATATAGCTACAGAAAAAATTCAAAGACATGCTCCTTTTCAATATTTAGGATATGAAGTATATCCTAAGACACTCACAGTACAAAAGCTTTCTTTAAGAACAGAGAAGTTGAACACCTTAAATGACTTTCAAAAATTAATAGGAGATATCCAATGGATGCGTCCAGTGTTAGGCTTAACTACCAATCAACTACAACCTCTATATGATATTTTAAGGGGAGACAGTGCTTTAAATTCACCACGCCAGCTTACAAAAGAAGCACAAAAGGCTTTGAGAGAAGTTGAACTGGCTTTATCCAATGTGGTTGAAAGAGTCACTCAAAAACCCTTGGAAATATCAGTTTTTGCTACAAAAGAGGCACCCACAGCAGTCCTTCATCAAGGAGACAGAGTGATTGAGTGGGTGAACCTCCCAGCACAACCAGAACAAAGCCTTACACCTTACCCAGTGCTTGTGGCTAGGATTTTATTAAAGGCTATTAAGAGAGTAACACAATTATCTGGAATAAGTCCTGAAAAAATATACACATTCTATACTAACGCACAAATTAATGTATGCTGTGAGACCATCCCAGAATGGCAAATTTTATTGGCCACCGCTCCAAATTTTGCACATGGATCTCCATTAAAGATTACCCGGCTACTACATAATTGGCGATGGATTTTTGAAGAAAAGGTTTCTAAGGTTCCTCTTAAAGGACCAACAATCTTTACAGATGCCTCCAAAGAAAATATTTGTGCCATATACTCTCATGATTTAACCATAAAGAGAGTAATCAGGACTCCTTTTCAATCCACTCAACAGAATGAATTATTTGCTATCATGCTAGCTCTCACTTATTACCCAGGAGACGTAAATATAATTACTGATTCAGCCTATTCAGTAGGTGTAGTACAAAGAATTGCCACAGCCCAAATAAAATTTGCAGCCTCCAATATTTATCAGCTCTTTAAAGAACTTCAAGAGCAAGTGAGAAAACATCCAGGCAAGATTTATATCTTGCATGTCCACTCACATAGTGGACTTCCAGGTCCCATTTTTGATGGAAATTCAAAGGCAGATAGCCTTCTAACCATGTTAGCCAGTAGTCCTTTGTTTCAGGAAGCACAAGAATCTCATTCTAAATATCATCAGGCTGCTCGAGCTTTACGTTTACAATTTGGAATCACAAGAGAGGAAGCTAGGAGCATAGTAAAAAGCTGTACAGCTTGTCTTCCTTTCCATGCTCCTACACTCCCTCCAGGGAAGAATCCTCGTGGTTTGAGACCCAATGAAATCTGGCAAATGGATGTGACCCATTATAAATCTTTTGGTCGTCTATCTTTTATTCATGTCGTGGTAGACACCTTTTCAGGATTCACATTTGCAATGCCAGCAGCAAAAGAGACAGCCCGAGTGGTCACTGAATTCCTTATACAAGCTTTTGCAATTATGGGTGTGCCACAAGCAATAAAAACAGACAATGGACCTGCATATACGTCCAAACATTTTACACACTTTTGTGCACAGTATAAGATTTTACATACCACGGGCATACCCTTTAATCCTCAAGGGCAGGCAATAGTAGAGAGAAGAAACAGAGATATTAAGACACTCCTCCAAAAACAAAAGAAAGGGGGAGCCACAGGTAGCCCTAGGGAACTTCTAAATTTAGTTCTCTATACCATTAATTTTCTAATTTTTGACAAAGATGCACTGGCTCCAGCAGACAGGTTTTATAACCCACCAGAAGGGCAGTGTCCAGTGAGAGCATCTCCACTGTCCTTAGATAATCGCCAGGTGATGTGGAGAGATCCAGAAAGTGGTGAATGGAAGGGACCAGATAGGTTAACTGCCTGGGGGAGAGGGTTTGCTTGTATTTCTTCAGCAGGAGAAGGAATCAGATGGGTGCCAACGAGTCATATTCGCCTTGTCCATCAGAGAGAGACAGAAAAAGAGAAAGGCCTCAAAATAAAGGAGAAGATCTAAGAAACATCTGACACTGAAAGAGCATGGATAATAAGAAGACTGTTAAAGAACTTTAAAAACCAGCAGGAATCATTGGACTTCCTCACACAAGATGAGACTAATGGACAATGGACTTATGGACATTTATAAATTTTCAATTTATGATTATGTTATATACTTCTAGCATGTGTTACGTTACTATGTTACTATGTGCTTATGTAATTTATGTAATTATCTGTAATACTTCCCATATTGATGGATTTATGTTTCAAGGTCATTTATGTAATTATCTGTAATACTTCCCATATTGATGGATTTATGTTTCAAGGTCATAACTGTCCTATGTTCTAAATCAAAAGAAAGGGGGAGATGTTAGGATTACTAAGTGAGAACTGAGGTTGTCTGGATAGTTACAAGGTGAGAACTCAGGTTGACTTGATAGAGGGGGCAAGCTCATTGGCTGAGGTGGTTCTTCCCAGAAGCCCTTGCATTATCCCACGCCCATTCTCTGGGAGAATAAAAGAGAGGACAGCACTGGGCGCAGAGCAGATCGGCCTGGAGAAGGATAAGAGCTGGAGGAGATTCAGAGCCAGGATTCAAGAAGGAAGACTCTGAATTGCATCAGGCTTGACGGGGCTCTCTGCAGGAAGGGAAGTCACTTCTTTGGACAAGAGTTAACAGCAACTACCTGGAGACAACGGTTCACTACAGGAAGAAGAATCTGTCTGAAAGATTTGAGTAGACACAGCAGATCTCTTCCCAGAGAGCGATCCAGCAGCTTCAGGAGACGACAGCTCGTTACAATTTATCAACATCATCATAATCATTTTAGATAATCAGTATGAAATTAACCAGAAAGACATATTTGTTTGCTTGATATATTCCAATATAATGAAATGTAATTAAGTATGACCTTAGAGATCATGTGGTCCAACTCCCTTATATATTACAAATAAGGAACCTGAAGTCTAGAAAGACAAAATGACATAACCAGAGTCCTACAGAGAGCAAAAAGTAGGTCTTCTTGTTCTACATTTGGGACTGTTATTCTGCTCTAATTTACCTGAAATAATATTATTTGCCTGTCCAAGGGTTAAAGTTCAATGTCTCCTTGGTAAGGTATCTTGTAGCCAATCAGGAGGAGAAGGTATAAGGCAATAGAATTGGAGATGGAGATGGAAATTAAGCTGAAGGATCAAAAGGAGAAAGATGAAAAAAACCTGGAGGAGCATGTATCCTTAGCATTGTTTAGCGTGTGTATATGTGTGTGTGTGTGTGTGTGTGTGTGTGTGTAATATATATATATATATATATATATATATATATATATATATATATACAGAGAGAGAGAGAGAGAGAGAGAGAGAGAGAGAGAGAGAGAGAGAGAGAGAGAGAGAGAGAGAGGGAGAGAGAGAGAGAGAGAGAGAGAGAGAGAGAGAGAGAGAGAGAGAGAGAATAACATAGTCTTGGTAAGAGGTGATGGGTATAAGGATTTTGGATGGTGACCATGAAAATGAATAAGAAAAGTGAAATTTAAGTAATTTGTGGACGAATGAGCAAGACTTTCTCATTTGAGAACAATCTAAGATCATCCAATGATGACCAAGAAATATCTTGAATAATTCTCAGAAACATAGGTGATAGTCAACAATATCGAATGACTGTTTGTAAGCTATGATAATTATGCAGTCATAGTCTTTTATCTGAGAAACTGGGAGGAAAAGTTAGAAATGTAGCAGGGCTTGGAGCAGTGATTGGAAGGAGGGCAGGAAATATTGAATTGAGTTTTAGACATGCTGAGCTTGACATGATCTTAGAACATTAAAATAAAGAGTCTGCAGATAACTGGAAGTATGAGAGTAAAGGGATCAAGTCCTGGGATCAATGTCTCAATTTTCCAATGTTATTTGTTGTTAATGATATAACCAAATAATAAAAAAAAAAAAAAAAAAAAAAAAAAAAAAAAAAAAACCAAAGATACAAAGATTTGGAACAAAGTAATGAGAGAGAGTTCTTAAAATAATGAGCAACTGTTTTTCCCAGTCATTTGAGGAAGGTAAAAAAAGCTTTGGCAATATTAATTTGTCTTTATAGCTCAATGCTGTCCAGGATCCATAGGGAATCAATGAAGACAAAAAGAAACCTAGGTAAGGAATCATGAAGATTGCAGAAGTTAAAGAAATTTAGAGTGGAGATTAACTAACTGGAAATATAGAACCAAGGCAACAAAGAGCATGTTGGAGAATATTGAAAGTGACCAAAATAAGTTGTAATTTTTATCAGAAAAAATAGAAAACAGTGAGAAATTTAAAGACTGACCTAAACTCAATCTTTCCATCATTCTTATTTCCCTTTAAGTATATTAAAGGACTAGAAAATTGATCTTCTTACTGTTTCTCATTCATGACATTCTATCACTTATTTCTTTGCCCTTGCATAGATTTTCTGACACACACTTGAAATTCATTTCTTTCTGAACTTCTTTTCTTAGAATCCTTATTTTCCTTCAAATCTCAGCTTAAGCCATATCTTCTAAAAGAATAATGAACTGATAAAATATTTGTAAAATGCTTACTATGTTCCAGGCATTGTATTAAGCAGTAATAATACAAATATAAAAAGTTAAGAGTGTCTCCTTTTAAGGAGCTTATATTCTAATGGGGGAAAATATAACATAAGCAATGTAGAAGTGTTTAGGGATTTGCAAATTTCAGCATAGTTGTAAATATCCAGGGAGTGATGTTAAGACCTCTAGATACAAACAAAAGCTCACTTTTGAGTAGACAAAAACTTAAAATACTCTAAGCAGCAGAGCTGAAGGTTATTGGTGAGAAGAAGATTAAGATATTGAAGACTATGCATGGAGCTTTTCTAAACCCCTCTCTCCTGAGCTATTAGTGCCTTCCCCAAAAAATATTTGTATATACCTACATATGCATGAGCTGTCTCTCCCAACAAGATTACAAACTCCTAGAGAGCAGAAATGATTTTACTAATGCTTTTATAGATATCATGCCTGGCACAGAGTAAATGCTTAATATCCACTTTTGATTAATTATTTTACTGAAGATTTTCCAGTTGCTTTGAAAATAGAACAGATAGGACGCTTTTGCCATGTCTTGCTGACAAGTCTCATCCAGATGTTAGATGATATGCAAGCAAGTTTCAATGCTGTTCCATCTTAGTCATTCATAATTATATTCCTTATGTGGTTAAAGTATTTATTGTCAGCTATTTGAATAATAGTTTGTGGGTAATAGGCAGCTTACAAAGGAATAGCTCAGTCTTTGATTTCCAATGGCTTAGAGTTTAACTAAGAATATTTTAACATGCAAAAAGTAAAATGCTAGATATAGAAAAATACTAGAGTACATGGTACTTATAGAAAGAACTCTGGGCTAGAATCATTAGACAACATGTCATCACAAAAGTACGACTTCAACAGAAGACTGATGGCAGTGTAGGCCCTGGATTTGCAGAGAGGAGAGGCAAAAACATTACAGAGTGGTAATAGCATACAGCCAAAGGAAAGAGGTCAAATAAATATAGCATATGGAAAACAAGGAAGAGGGCTTAACTATTGATCACATAGAGCATGTTAGAAAAAGGATCTTCTTATATACAATCAGAATCTTAGGACTTAAGACTTCATAGAATCCAAGAATCTTTTTTTCTAATAAGAATTCCTTCTAAAAATCAAATCAACAAGCATTTATTAAGCACCTATTGTGAATCAGGAATGATGCTAGTCACTGGGGATACAAAGAAAAGTAAATAGTCATTGGATTCAAGAAGTTTACAATTTAATCTAGTTTAATAATATATTTTTTTAAAAGCTTTAAAATGTGAAGAGCATTTTACATATTTTTCCTGTGAAATTTGGGCTATTATTATACTCATTTTACATATGAGACTTCTAAGATATAAAAAGCCATTTTCTCTCTAAGGGTACTCTATCTAACAAGCATCTGAGTGGTTAAACAACCTTCACTAAAGAGATATTCAGGGACAGAGAATCATAGACTCAAAAAATAGGCCATTCTAATTTTCACATTTTTAATAGAAAATTCCTCACAAAATATACTGCATATAACTTCCATCAACATTTTCTAGAAATAGAGTTTTAATTCTGTTACTAATTCTCTAAGTATCTTAAGATAATTATTATTTATTTCCCCCAAATTTTATTTTTTTCAAGGTCAATTATCCTGAGTTACTTAAACATTTTAATGACATAGTTTCCAGATCTCTTATTATGTACCAATCATTCTCCTCTAGATGCACTCCAACTTAAGATTTTTCATTTTAGATTTGGATGTCCAGAATTACCTTTGAAAGTGAACTTGCTCAAGTTACTTAATTTCTTTAGAGTTCAATTTTCTTATTTGCAAAATTAGTTCACAATTGACTAATAGGAATAGGGAATGGACCTGAAATTTCAATAGTACAGGAGATTTTCAAGGGAAAAAACCCTTATTATCAATGCAGAACAACAAACTTTTAATCTTAGCTATCTAGAAGAGAACATGGAGTGACTTGCTCATTCACAAAGACTAAATATGTTAGAGTTGGACTTGAATCCAAGAGATCCTCACTCTGAGGTCAGATTTCTATCTATTATACAATGCTGTCTCTCAAGAACCCCTGATTTAAACACAATTCTCTAGTTCTGACCTGAATTAAGTGAAGTGAGATGATTATCTTCCTTGTTCTGCATGTAAATTATGATTGATAGAATAGCATATTGATTTTGCAGTCAACTAAAATTTTGATTATTTCATACAAATTTTTGTTAAGCTAGGTATCTCCAAATCTGTAGTATATCTGTTGATTTTTAATAATTTAAATGTGATACTTTATATTCATTCATATTAAATGTCATCTTGCTCATTTTGGTCTACTTTTGTACCTCTTTGCCTCAGTTTTCTCATCTGTAAAATGAGCTGGAGGAAAAAAAATGGCAAACTACCCCATTATCCTTTCCAAGAAAACCCCAAATATGGCCACAAAAAGTTGCCTACAACTGACTAAAACTCATGTCATCTAATGTATGTCTTCTGATTTTATTGAATATGAAAATATGTAATTTAGTGCTAAAGTCCTATAAAATGCCTTTGGAGGTTTCCTTCCTTGATGTTGACACTGATCCATTGTTAATAGCTCTGAATTCTCCACCTTATCTGAAAAACTATCCTGAGACTGCCAAATATATTCCTAAAATGCAGATACTTTATAGTTATAGCATTCCTATAATCTACTAAAAACTGAATTAATGAAATCAGTTGATAATAAAACTTGACATTCTAGGCAGAGAAGTCAATTTTCTTTTCTTTTCTTTTCTTTTTTTTTTAATGGGCAGTAGACAGGCATTTTTCCTTTTTGTTTTTTCATGGGAGAAGTGCCACAAAGACATACGTTTTGTTTTGTTTTTAAATGGGCTGATTGCATAAGAGATAACTAATGGAGTGCCCACATGCTTCACTGTTATCTCAATAAGGTTAAGATAACTTGAGCAAGAGCCTTGGCATTTGAGTAAACCGGTGGTGAGCATACACAAATTGGACAAGTATTTATAAGTTGTGATCTGCATCATTGGATGGAATATCACATGGGTTTAGTTATTCTCTGTATCTGATGATATAATATCTATATATCTAGTTCTAGTCTTTCCCCTTTTTCCAGGACGACTAGTCTTTCTCCTTTTTCCAGGACAACATCACCAGCTCCCTTTTCAACATTTCAAACTAGATTTCAAATTCAATATGTCCAAAGTAAATCTCATTATTTTTTCTTTCCAAACCACTTCTCTTCCTAACTTTCCCATTTCTTTTGAGTGAATCACCATTCTTCTAGTCATCTAGATTCCAAGTGTTGTATTTATCCTCATTTCCTCATTTCTCCTCATCTTCCGTAGCCCATCAATTGGCATCTCATTGTTACTAGCTCCACATTTCTTACATCTATCTCCTTTGCTCCACTCACCTAAGAGCAAACCTAGTTCAATTTCTCATCACCTCTCAGCTTGATTATTACATTAGTTTTCTAAATAATATTCCTATCTTTATTATTTATTATGCATTCAATGAATAGCTGTCAAGAAGTTTACAATTACTTTAGCTCTATTTCATTCTCTTGCTCAAAAATAACTCCAATGGATTCATATTACTTTTAATATGCAAACTCTCCCATTTGGCATTTTGCATTCACAGTCTGCTTCCAACCTATCTTTCCATACTGGTTTGAAAAGACTCACTCTCAACATTCCATTTGATCTACCCTGCCTGTTGCTTCTCACAAAAAGACATTCCATCTGCCATTTCTGGGCCTTTGTACAAGCTATCTCTCATGTCTGAATTTTGCAGCATTCCCATTCTCTCCTTTTCAATCCCAAACTTCCTTCAAAGCTTATCTCAGATGTGCCATTCTTCTTAAGATTCTTTTCTGATCTAACAGAATATTAGTACCACAACAACCCAAATGGTCTTTTTGGTTTGTTTGTTTCCTGTATTTAGTATTTACTTAAATGTGCATACGTATTCCAGTTAAAATATAATCTCCTTGAGGGCAATTGCTAGAGTAAACTAGTATGGGTTATGCTGGGGTCTTTTCCCCCAAATTATTTTTGGAATTGTGATTTGTCTAAGATATATTTTTATAGTAATAGAAAGACGAACTTAACAAATGCGTCAGAATTCTATTAAACCTACCAGGACTCAAAAATTTTTGAATTTTTAAAAAGGATTTCTTGTTCTTGATTTTTATTCTTTTTTTTTGTCATTTTTGTGATTAGTGATGTAGCAGTAGTGAGTCTCCAAAGCAGACCTCTAAAATCACTAGAGTTAAAAATACATAAATAAATAATAAAATAAAATCATTGGAGTTTAGGTTTTAAAATGTCACTAAAATACATATATTTAGAAGATAAAAGAGAGGTAGGGATGACCTTAGGGTTACAGACAACATTTAAGTTCATTTAAATCAATGACTCCTGTTTATTTTACTTAAGAGACTATGAGCTAGATCAGATTTCAACACATCACACACCTGCACCTTCTAGGTTTGTTTATTTTCCAGTCTATGACTGCAATCAATAAACAATAGCCCAAGTGTATAATAACACATTTTGAAGGTGGAGAAGAACAGAGATGGGAAATTTACCATTTATTTTAATGACTACACAGTTCTAGTATATAATTCTGAGGTGGTTTACATTTTCAAAGGTGAAAATTGGCATTGAACTATAAGTGAAATAAAGTGTTTCAGAGAGAGTCTCTTTTTCTAACTCTTCATGGGAAGTGACTGTGATATTTCAAAGGCAAGTAAACACAAATTTTAGAAAATAAAACACTGATAGGTGATAGATACAATTTTGCTCTCCCCTTCCTCAGTCTAGATTTTTAATGACATTTTTCCCATATTTGGTTTAGAAATTTAGTTTTTTGAGTCCATTTTATTTACTGGAGTTCACTTCAATGTAATTCCTCTTTCTGTTTATAACAGCATGTACTTGTGCAGATGTAAAGTATTCATTCTTCTTTGTACTCATTGTTACTCCCATAGGTTTCTTTGACAGAAATCTGAACTCAGAAGACAGTTGAATAATCATCTGGTGACTGATCAATGTGGACCATATCTAGATAATTCCAGCTTATATCAATAACCTATAGTGTATTGATTTGTGTTTTCCTATCTTTCAGACTACTCAAAGCTGATTTTCAGTTCAACAAACATATTTATTCAGCATATATTATATGCAAGGCATATAGATACAAAAGCAAAAACAGTCCTAGTACTTAAGTCGACATTCTCTCTAGGTATACAGCATGTAAATTAATACAAAGGAAACACAAAATCCTTTAAATGGACAGAGGCAGAAACAGAAAAAGACAAAGACAGAGGGAGACAGAAAAAAACAGTAATCAGAAAAGGCCTCATGTAGTAAGTCATATCTGAGATACATTTTGAAGGAAGCTAGAGATTTTGTAAATCAGACCAAAGGAAAAGTGCATTACAGAACATTTATACAAAGACACACTGGCTTAAAATGGAATGTCAATAGGGACAAACAATTGACAGGTCATTTTAACTAGAATGGAGACTAAAATGTGGAACCATATTTTGATGATTCATTTTGTATTAGAAATAATAGCCAACAAGAACAGTTATCAAAAAATCTGCCTTGGAATTAAATCCCAGGACTTTGGGGAGGCTTGTAAGTTACCCAGGAGTAAGCGGTATGACTATTTTAATTGATGTGTATCTGTTTTGTTGTTCATTTAAAATGAATTTTAGATCATTGCCAGAAATCCAAGTTAGATTTGTTCAATGCGTGACTTGGTGGAGAAGTAGATAGACTGATGGGGCTATAATCAAGAAAATCTGAATTCAAATGTGCGTCAGGCACTTACTAGCTATGTAATTGGGGGAAAGTAACTTAACCTCTGTTTCTTCAACTGTAAAATAGGTATAACAAAAGTTCCTGCTTCCCAGGAGTTGTAGGGATTTAATGCAAAGCACTTAGCAGAGTACCCAGCACACAGTAATACTTAATAACTGCTTGTTTGCCTCCTTCCTTCCCTGATTCCAAGGAAATGAGAAAGATTGGATTATAAGCCTTTTTCAAATTTATCTTTTTTGCCCAATGTTCAAAGAACACAAACCTTAGAAAGAGAGGTAAAAGCGAGGAGAAAGTAAAGGGGAGGAGAAAGGAATGAAATAGAAGATCTAGGTGGCAAAATGGGTTTTATTTAAAGTGAGAACTATTAAAAATAGAAATGTTAATATAAATCCCTGAGGCACAAAGGTGGGCCCTAAACAATACATTTCTAATACTTTGAATGCTAAATAACTAAGTGGTGAAGATTCCAGGAAAGCATACAGCAAAGATCCCGAAAGAAGAGCTCACAGAAGAGTTTTAAATTGGCATCAAAATCCATATCTGGATGCTGTAATAGAAGAGAATTAGCTAATTAATTTAGTTCTTGAAATTTATAGCAGGCAATCCAACAAGAGAAAGGGATTTAAAGCTATAGCAAGTTAATTTTAAAGGATTCCTCCAGCCTCAGTCCACTAGTTGGACTGAATTTGTGACAAGAGAAGAGGGGATGACATAGTAGTACGGGGGTATGGAGAGGTTATAATAACACTCACTTAAAGGTATGCTAGGTTTTCTCTACTGCAAGATCTTATGCTTATCAACAAACTTCAGATACAGAGAACATTCATCTATCATGTAAATGTTATTTCCTTTGAAGCACATGTGGATGCAACACTATCCAATAGTCTTTATTAGGGGAAGAAAAGAGTGACTGCAAAAACAGGAAAGCAGGTTAATGCTGCCTCATGAATCAAATGGAGGGGGGGACATAGTGTAAAGTGTAAAGGTTGCATTAGATTGTTGCAAATGTCCCTTCACCATGGTTTGGGGTAGTAAGAATAACAAGCTTCTTCTGGCTTCTCTTGCTCCCTGGAGCCAAACTCTACTTTCTAGAGAGAATTAAAATAATAATAATAATAATAATAATAATAATAATAATAATAATTAATAATAATAAAAGATGCTTGACCACAGTGGCATTACCTTAACTGAAGCTCAACTGAAGGCCACTGCTCAGGAAAGCCCTTATAGAATAGAAATGTCTCTTAATTCTGGCATGAGAATCTGGTCACCAGTTTTGAAACCTTAAAGTATTATAGACATATGAGCTAATACTATTACCAATCAACCAGTGCATATTTAAAAGCTTATACAGGCTGGATACTGGGGATATAAATACAATTGTTAAAGTTTACACTTACAAAGGATTTACTTCTTCTAACTTCTACTCATTATCAATGGTGCTGTTATTGAAAGCAGGAAGATTCCAACAATTTGTAAAGCAATATGAAACTGGGGGTGGGGCTCATTTTATAAGAGACAAAGCAAATCCTCTCAAATTCAAAATAAAATAAAAATACAGAAGACTTGTGATTTGAATCTTGTTTCAGTTTAGAACTTTTGAGCTTAAAAGATACACAAGCTTTAACCTCATTAATACCATGGATTACAGCTGGTAGGGGTAGATTTAAGGGTAGTTGATATATAGTGAGAGAGGTGAAGAAAAAGAAAGAGAAAAAGAGAAAGAGGAAAAGGAAGAAGAAGAAAGAGGAAGGAGAGGAGAACAGGGAAGAGAAGGAGAAGGAAAAGAAGAACAACAGAAAAAACAAGAAGGAGGAAGAGAAAGAAGAGGAAGTGGAGGAGGGGGAGGAAGAAGGGGAGGAAAAGAAAACGTAACAGCAACAACAAGAAAAAACAAGAACAAGAATATTAAGAAGAATAAAAGAGAAAAATAGATAATAAAAAAGAGAAAATAATATTAAAAATATTTTTAAAATAAAGATATTAGAATATAAGGAAATTCAGGAGATACAGAAAAATCAACAGGGGTAAGAGGGGGGACAGATTGCTTAAAGTGTGGCCAACTGGCTCAAGTTAGAAATGAAACAGGTCAAAGGTCCCATGCTGATTATCAAGGAAAGAAGAAAAGAAGAAAAAAGAAGTAAGGAAGAGAGAGAGGGAGAGAGGAAAAGAAGAATACAAGAGGGAGAGAGGAAAGGAGGAAGGAAGGAAGGAAGGAAGGAAGGAAGGAAGGAAGGAAGGAAGGAAGGAAGGAAGGAAGGAAGGAAGGAAGGAAGGAAGGAAGGAAGGAAGGAAGGAAGGAAGGAAGGAAGGAAGGAAGGAAGGAAGGAAGGAAGGAAGGAAGGAAGGAAGGAAGGAAGGAAGGAAGGAAGGAAGGAAGGAAGCTATATTTAAGGAAAATATATTTGTTATATCTTAAAATATAAACCTATATTCTGCCCCTTTAGTCCATCATCTCCTAGCCAAGAGGAGAAAGACACAGTTTATCTCTGCTCTTCTGGAGTCATGAATGATCCTGGCATTTATCAGAGATCTAAAGCTTTTATAAGTAGTATTCCTTTATATTATTACAGTTATCATATAAAATCTGTTCTAGTGGTTCAGTTTACTTCATCAAATCTCAGTTCATGAAAGTCTTCCATGGTTTCTCTGAATATGTCACATCTGTCCTTTCTTATGTATACTTGTATAATCTTCAGAGAACTATACATAGCATGTTAGAGGTAGAAGAAATCTCAGAGGCATCCAACTTCCTTTTTTATATATAAGCAGATTAAGACTCACAGTATAAAATGAGTTGCCCAAACATATGTAGCTGAAGAAGATGTTGTAAATCTTTGTATTCCCAGCACTCAGCACAGTTCCTAGAACACAGTAGTAAATACTTCATAAATGCTTGTTGATTAACTAATCATTAATGTTAATTTATAAATGATTCATCAGAAATGCTTGAGAATTCTTGAAAAGAAAATCTGTTTGCTTAAGCATGTTGAAAATTTTTCCTCCCCTTCTCTAACCTGGTTCAGACAGACTCACCAACTACAGGAGCGTGCAACTGGCTTGCAGAAAATGTACAATACACTTTTAAGTTTAACATTTATTATTAACATTTTCTGCATCATTTTTAGATCCAGAGTTGAGACTATAAAAGTAGCATTTGTAGCATTTGATGATTTTTGAGGTGTAAATACCGCCATAGAAACATTAACAGCTGGTTCTTGAAAGCTCTGAGCTGACTACAGTATACCCTAGAGCTGTTTTTTACTAGCACATTGCTTCTATTATTAATTTAAGGTGGTTTCAGAGACAAAGAGAAAGAGAGGCTTTGTTTGTTAAATACAAGTTCTGTGCCTGGCAATGTGCTGGATATTGTTGGATATAATAGTAACCTCCAAATTCATGCAGAATAATATGAGAGGTGCTAAATAAGGGATCCCAATTCCAAAGTACTTCTTTATGGACTTCCTAAGGGTAAGACAATTTCACAGTTAAAAATTTATTGTTTTGGATTTAGGCATTAAGTGTACAGCAGTCTCTAAAATCCAAATATTCCCAGTAGAGATAGAATTAAATTGTGTCTGCTATTAACACCTCAACAGAATTTGACAATTAGATAAATATCATTTGTCCCTTTGAAACAAAGAAGGACCTTGAGGTAATGAGACATAGACCAATTACATTTGGAAATGGGAAGTACTAAGCAAAAAGGATGGAAAATAGGATTTTCTCAGGGAAAAAAAAAATATTGGGATAAATGTAAGAGAAAGAGATGTGAAATTCAACAAATGCTTATTAAGTACCTACAATTTGCAATTCACTGAGTTAGGTGCTAGATATATGTCAAAGAGTCTGTGTCTATCCAGAAGATTTCAGATAGTGAACAATCTACACCTCATTTCAATGAGGTTTTTGTACAATTCCAACTGGCCTCAAATAGCTAACCTCCTGCTCCTGTTTTGCCTTTCTTAAGGTAGTCTGATGGATCTAAACTCTCAGGGGACTTGTCATTATATTGGTGCCAGAATTAGTGTGCATACTGATGGATTTTATTCTAAAGCAACTAAATTCTCCTCAACTCAGTGGAGTCATCGATCTCAGCCTCCCAAGCAACAGGGACCACAATTGGATCCCTTTGGCAGTCTGTGAAACTTATCAACCCTTTCTCAAAATAATGTTTTTAAATGCATAAAACAAAATACATACTGTTGCAAAGGAAACTAATTATATTGAAATACTTCTATTAAAAAAAAGTTTAATACAAGTTTCCAGATCCAAGTTAAGATCAGTATTTAGCTACAGACACCCTTGGCATTGATTTTACCAATAAAATATACAGAGTATCCATTTGTTATTGCTTGCTCTCTCTACAAGGCCCACCTCTTTTTCCTGCCCTACATTTCTTTAATAATAGATTTTTATTTCAAAACTCTTACAATTCTTTATGCTGTGCATTCTAGTACTTTCTCCTGGACTCTCTTTTCTTTCTATACTTTCTGTAACCTTGTCAGCTCCTATAGATTTGATTGTCATGTTTCTGCAAGTGAACTTATTGATCTATGGATCTAGCTTCAGCATTTCTCCTGAGCAGTTGGTAAATTGTCAATTGGGCATTTTCAAGGAATGTCTTGCCCATAATAAAACATTTCCCTCCTCCAAACTCACCCCTATTTCAAGTATCTATATTTCTGTCAAGAATATTACCATTCTTTTGATCTCTCAAGTTTTTAACTTTGAAATTATCTTCAACTTCCCATTCTCCTTCACATATCCAATCAACTGACAAATCTTTCAATTTGTTCACCATTATATTTCCTGTTAATTCCTTTCTCCTTCCTCACACTGCCATCACTTCAGTTTCTGGCCCTCATCCTTTCTCTTAGACTATTTGCAAGAGTCTTTTAAGTAGTCTCTCTGCCTCAGTCTTCTTATTTCAGACTAGCTTCCACATAGCTGCCAAAGTTGTTATTCTTAAGCACAGGTGCAAGCCTTATGAGCAATGGGAACAAATTGTGAGCAAATTCAATAAATTTCATTGGCTCTCCACTTCCTCAAGGATAAAATGCAATTTAGCTTTTAAAGCCCTTTACAACCTCTTTTTATAATTCATTTTATGGTACTTTCTCTCTCAATCTCTATGATCCCTTCAAATTGTCCTTCTCTTTGTTCTTCACACATGGCACTCTATCTCCTATTTACATGACTTCACACTATCCATCTGCAATCCATGCCATCCTTGTTCAGACTGTGTCATAGTATTCCTGCTTTCTATTAAGACATATCTCAAGCATTATGTTCTATGAGAACCTTTTTCTTGATTTCTTGTCTGCTAATACTTTCCCACTTTAACTGTATTGAGTTTATATTTTCTACATATATTTATATATGTACATGATTCATTATATATGTACATGTTTATATATATATATATATATATATATATATATATATATATGTTTCATATAAATTATAAACTCCTTGAGAAAAGGGATTGTTTTGATGGGGTTTTTTCTCTTCGTATCCCCAAACCCAGAATGTGGTAGGTACTTAATAAGTAATAAGTGAGTAAATAGATGATAATATTCTTAATTGATTATACTCACCAAAGATGTTTGCCAGTGTCATGGAGAGGATTCAATGCAGTGTTAGAGTTAAAAAAAAAAAAAAAAAAAAAAAAAAAAAAGCTTCCCTGTAGATTCTCCTGCAGCTCCTGTTTACAATCACATTGTCTTGATTACATCAAGCCCCAGAAACCTACAAAACCTCTTAAATATGATGGAGAAACACGGAAAAGAATTTATCCTGTCCACATAGAAAAAGCCCAGTAAAAAAAAATGTCTATTATTCACAGGTGATTCAAGGCAATTTCAATAGATTTGTGATAGAAGGTGGCAACTACATCCAAAGAGAGGACTATAGGAAGGGAATGTGGATCACATAGTATTTTCATGTGGTGTTGGTGTTGGTGTTGTTTATTTGCTTGTTTTTTCTTTTTCATTTTACCCCTTTTGATCTTATTTTTCTTGTGCAGCATGATAAATGTGGATATAGGTTTAGAAGAATTGCACATATATTTAATTTATATTAGATTATTTACTGTCTAGAAAAAGAGGGAAGATGGAAGGAAGAGAAAAATCTGAAACACAAGGTTTTGAGAGGCTTAATGTTGAAAAGTATCTTTGCATGTCTTTTGAAAAATAAAATTAACATTATTTAAAAAGTGTATATGCACTTAAAAGGGCACATGGATGAGTGTATATACACTCACACACATTTATGTATATATGTATAATATATATTTATCTGTATGTATCAAAATAAATGGCCTATAAAATTCATCAATATGTTTATGCATGTATATGTTCATTTGCACATGTATATATGTATACTTATATACACACATACATTTATACATGTGTTGGGATAGCTAGGTGCTCAGTGGATAGAGCACTGAGCCTGGAAAAAGGAAGACCTGAGTTAAAATATGGCTTCAGACATTTACTAGATAAGTGACTCTAGAAAAGTCATTTAACGTGTTTGCCTTAATTCACTAGAAAGGGAAATGGAAAACTACTTCAGTATCTTTGCCAAGAAAACTGTATTGGCAGTTAAATTAGCATTCTATGGTCTGTAAGATCAAGAAGAATTCGATGTGATTGAACAACAAATGTATGTGTGGGTAGAAATACTATAAATTTGGTCTAGAATTGAGAGGGGAAAAGTGACTTTGGTTACCTTTAAAATACAAGGGCCTTTTTTAAAAATCCCAAACCATTTCTTGAATCAAAGATCCATCTGTTAAAATCCAGCTTTCTTCTGGTAAAGTTATTTGGCTTTAAGCCATAGAACACCATAAACTTCAAAGAACTGGTTGCTATTATCCAAAAATACCCACTAAGTGGTTATGAGCAAGGTACAATATATAATAAACTAAAAATTATAAGAGAAAAATGGTATAAAAGTTTTCATAATAAAACTTGTCATTACAGAAATGTATGGATGAAAAAGAAGATGGGTTGATCTTCTCTTACTATCCTTGCAATATCAAAAGAAACCAAAGAATCATCATGGTATACTGGATCAGGCAATGGATTTTGGAGTCAAGAAAACTTAGATTCAAATTATGCCAATCAAATCAGCTAGATGGTGCAGTCAAGCTTGGCCATGGAATCAGGAGAACTTGAGGGCAAATCTAACTTCAGAGGCTTAACATTAGATGTATGATCCTGGACAAGTTACTTAGCCAAATTTCCTTACCCCCAAAAAAAGAATTTTTTCCAACAAAATTGTTATGAAGTTAACATGAGATAACATCTGTATTTTGCAAATTTTGAAATGCTATATAAATGTGTTATTATTATAGTCAATTCTAGACCAGGTTCATTTTTTATCTATGCTATTTGATCAAAATATATATATTAATACAACAGTTCTAGGGACTATCCATCCATCTGCGTGCCAGTCTACATGAGACAAAACAGCATCTATTCAATTTTTTTTCCCCTAAGTAGCTATCAGACCAAATTTTTGACTGTATATAGATTTTATTTAGTTTAGTGTTCTGGGCAATGTCATTGTCATTCACAAACAGGCCTATCCTTCAAGATAACTTCCACATTTATAGGAAAGCTTCCTGCATTTATGCTCTTCACTAAATAGATTCCAAGATGTGACAATCACTTTTGGCACACATTTATCTTCCTGTTTTATATCTTACTTGATATCTATAATCAGAGTTTTACTAAAAATTGCCATTTCTTTGTTTTAACTTTCAAGAATTCTGTGATTTTAAACTATAAATGAGCTCTCTTATTGAAGCTTTATTCTATTCAATCAAAACAAATATTTTTCTTGCTAGCTGATAGTGAGTTAGAATGGGATTTTGTATGGTCTAAATCTTTCACATTTCAAAATATGATTTACTACTGAATATTTTTATGAAAGTCTACCCACTCCTTTCCTCTAGCTTCATCAAAGAGACCTTCTATGACTGTGTAAAATATTCCCAAAATTATTTTATAAAAGTAGAAAAGCTTTTGAGGAGCTTACTTTACAAGTGATCAAGGATTTATAATCTGGGGACCATGAACTTGGAGGGGGGAAAATGTGTATATGTGTGCAGATATTATTGCATTGTACCTATTATATATTGCATATATCATATATTTATACATATATTGACTAGTTTCATGTGTAATTCTATGCAGTTTTTATGCATTTAAAATTTTATTCTGAGGAGTGTATAGACCTTACCAAACTAGAAAAGGGGTACATGACAAAAAGTGGTTAAGAACTCCACACTAGGAAGATGCAATGGGAATAAATAAATAAATGCAGAATTGTCAAAGAAGGGATCAAAGAGTAGCAATATTTCAGGAGCTTGAGAACAGTTATAGGTAGGAGGATCCCTGAAGACTTCCCAGAGGAGGTAGCACCTAAGCAGAGTCTTAAAAGAAAATTAGGGTTCTGAAAGTTAGAAATGAGCAAAAATATCATTCCAAAAATGAGAGATCATCTGTGCAAATGCAAAAAGGTGAGAGATAGCATATTGACCTGAAAAACAGCAAGTACTTTAATTTGACTGAAATCTTGAACATGTAAAGGAAAGACAAGATGGGAGCCAGATTGTGGAAGGCCATAAATACCAAGTGAAAGAGCTTCTATTTTATCCTTGAGGTAATAAGCAATATTTGAAAAAATTTGAGCAGAAAAGGAACTTGATCAGAGGAATGTGTGTGTGTGTGTGTGTGTGTGTGTGTGTGTGTGTGTGTGTGTGTGTTTGCTCTGTGAAGATAAAATGAGATAATATATGTAAAGCATGTTATAAACTTGATATAAGTAGACAGAAGAGAACTGATGTGATGCTGTTATAATGTTATGGAATTAACTTTTACAGGCCATGTCAATTAATTCAAATTGGAGACAAGGAAAAATGATCTCAAGTAAAAACCTGGGGTGAGTAGGGAGGGGGAAGGAAAGAAGGAAGGAGGGGAGGGAGGGAGGAAGGGAGGGAGGAAGGGAGAGAGAGAGAGAGAGAGAGGAGAGAGAGAGAGAGAGAGAGAAGAGAGAGAGAGAGAGAGAGAGAGAGAGAGAGAGAGAGAGAGAGAGAGAGAGAGAGAGAGAGAGAGAGAGAGAGAGACAGAGAGAGAGACAGAGAGACAGAGAGAGACAGAGAGACAGACAGAGAGACAGAGAGAGAGACAGAGACAGAGAGAGAGAGAGGAGGAAAGGAAGGAGGAGGAGGGAGGGAATGAGATAGGGAGAAGAAGAGAGGGGGGAAGGAGGGAGAGAAGTTTGAATGATGGATTGTTTTAGAAAATTAAGGTGATGAGTTCTGTTTTCCATTTTAGTCTTCTTTAATTGGATATGCTAACTGGGTATCTGAGTAGGAATCTACTACATAATTTCATCCAAGAACAACTCCAGTGGGAAATAATTCATATTCACCACTCCTACTCCAAAACAAATAGAAGATATAATGCCTAGCACATACAAAGTGCTTAATAAATGCTCATTGACTGATTGTCTGATCTTTCCACAAAGCACTCAGTTTTAAGGTAGTGACAAGAGGTTTATGGTCAGAGGACTTGAATTCAAATCTTGATTGTAAAAGGCTCTCATTATCTAACTCTCTGGGGATTTTGTGAGGATCCACTAAGATATCAATAATTTACATTAACCTTAAAGCCACACATAAATGGTAGGCATTATTATTAAACTAGGAAGCCTGAGGACACATAGAGTTTTAATGTTATAATCAAATGAAATATGTAACAAAATTTACCTGGCATATTTAATGATATGCATTATTAAATCATTATAGTTATATGTTGTAATAAGGCATGGATGACAAAGGTAAAGGAGTTGGAGAGGGAAAGAACTAAAAACAAACTTCATCTACCTCACAGTTTTGCCTGAAGCCAGTCCAAGGAGTATTATATTTATCTTATCAGCCCATAAGATCAAGTGCATACTTCTCAGCCTGGTATTTACTTATCTATTTAGCTTGATTCCTGGTTGTGATGTTATCTGGCTTGGCCTAGGGGTTATATCAGCAGGATACATCCTGATTGAATATTCCTTGGGCTGCAAAGATACTGTGTTTGTACTTTAAGAAAATAGTCACTGAGGTTGATACTCTATCTTTTTGATCTCTCTGGTTTAAAGTCTATACTTCTCCAGTTAGGTCAGTTATTTGAAAATAAGTTTTCATATTTTCAATGAACACAATTCAATATGCTTCAAAGATGTGTGATTTCATAGGTATGATTCTCTCTCAACTAGTAGAAATCACATTATTTTAGTATTCTTTGACAATTTTTGTGGGGGGGAAATTACCCAGTAGCCAACTGGGATGGTAATAAAGTTCTCCACATTTGACTATATCATAATCAAAGACACTTTCTCTCATTAAATCCTGCTAGATATTTTCAACCTGAAGTAATTCAAGCCAATTCTTAATGTGCTGTTCCCAATTGCATATAGATAGTATGAATTTTGTTTCTGTTCTTCCATTCTCCATAGAAAATGAACTCATAAGTTCCCAGATGGCTACTTCCTGTGCCTTTATTGCAATGATTTATCTTTTCCCATAAAGGATAACTTCTTAACATATTATTTAGTCTTTTGGATAGGTGAACAATTTATAAATAAACAAATAGAGTTAAGGAGCAGCTAGATGGCAAAGTGTGTAGAGCACTGGCCAATAAGGAAGATCTGAGTTCAATTCTGGCCTCATATATATGACATTTATTAGCTGAATGACCCTGGACAAATCACTTACCCTGATTACCTAAAAAAAAAAAAAAAAAAAAGACAAAATTAGGTATAATATGGATAATTTCAAACAAATGTAGCTGAAAACAGAAAGAAATTGGGGGAGTTTTATAGACAGTTTATCAGATAAAGGATATCAAAAATATAGGAAATACTTTGTCCTATCTATGAGGATACAAGCAATTTTCTAATTAATGGTCAAAGAATATGAAAAGGCAATTTTCTGATGAAATCAAACTAATTTATAGTCATATAAAATGCTTTAAATCCTTATTGATTATAGAAAAGATTTGCTAAAAATGATAGAAGGGGAACATAACAAATGTTGGAGGATGTATGGAAAAAATGGAACATGAGTTCATTATTGGTGGAATTGTGAACTGATTCAACCAATTTGGAAAGGAATCTAGAATTATGCCCAAAAAGTATTTAAACTACCAATGCTCTTTGACCCAGCAATAGATTTATTTCTAAAAATAATTAGGAAAAAATAAAAAAGAATCAATATGTTCTAAAATGTTAATAACAGCTCTCTTTGTAGTGGCAAAGAACTAGACATTTCAGGGATGTCCATCAGTTGGGAAATGACTAAACAAGTTGTAATATATGATTGTAATGGAATTATTACTGTGCTATAAGAAATTGTGATCTCAATGATCTTAGAATAAACTTGAAATGGCCTACATGAAATAATGAAGAGCTGAAATGAGCAGAACCAATAGCATATAGTGACAGCAATATTGTTTTTAAAATGACTTTGAGTAACTAAGTTTTGGGGACATTATAAATACTCAAATTAACTATTAAAGGATTTATGAATTGAAATGCTATCTATATCCGGAGAAAGAACTATGTATAGAAATAAGTATAAAAAAATTTTACATGCGTTTGTATGTATATGTTGGTATGTATATTTGTTGGTGGAATATTTATATAGAGTGGGGGGTAGGGAAGAGAAAAAAGGAAATTTACATGATGATTTTGTTGATTATTTGAAAGGAATGATAAGCTGTGCATAGATTTGCAGTTTCATGTGCAGTTTCAAACATCTTTTATTGTACTAAGTTATGAAAATGGTTGTCTTATTCCACAAATTAGAAATAAAATATTTTTTGAAAAATAACTTGGACAGGATATGGAAGTAAGAGGCATAATTAATTTTGCTTATGATCTTCCTAGCCACTCTTCTTCTCTCTGGCTTCCAACAATAGGTTTCTTCAAAGATACACTTTTTGAACAAAATGAAAGACATGGTAACTTGAGTGAATCACCCTTTAGAGGGAAAACAAACAAACAAACAAACAAACAAACATGGTTATATAGTCGAGTTCTGCATTTAAATCTCAACTCCATTACCTACTTATTTTTGTCATCTATAAATCTATATTCTCACTGAATTTCAGTTTCTCCTTCTGTGTTATGATATGTATCAATCTATATCTATTTATAGCTCACAGCAAATCAGCAGAGCAAAAGTCCTTGTAAATCAGAAAACACTTTCTCTATATGAGATTTAATTCACCTCATTAACAGATTTTCTTTTTAGGTTTTCTATAAGTATTTCAGAGTTATGCTATAACAACACTGTAAAAATGAAAAATGACTTAAGAACTTTGATCTTAATAATTAATTAGAGGAATGATGCTGAACAATGCTACCTCCCCAACTCCCCAGAGAGAGGTGATGAACTCAAGATGCAAAATGATATACATTTTTGTTACATAGTCAATGTGGGAATTTCTCCTGCTTAGCATTGCCTATTTGCATAAGGGTTTTCTTATTCTTTTATATTCCTTTGGGTATAGGATAGTGGTAAAGTAGGAGAAAGAAAAATAAATCCCTGTTAGTTGAAAAAAAAATTAAATATGTACTCAGATTAAGTTCTATAGTCATGGTTTTCTCTGTTACCAGTGGATTTTTACCCTGATGTACAGAAAGGGCATTCATTCTGTTTTTAGAGGAATAGAGAGTTTTATTTTTTTTCAATTAATTACCATTTGTTTTCTCTTCCTTCAAGCTGTCCCTCCACAGATACACACCATTGGGGGAGAAATAAAGGGGGAAGGGAATGAAAAACCCTTGTAACAAATGTGGATGATCATGCAAAACAAATTCTCACATTAGCAATTTCTAATTTGAAAAATTTAGGGTAGTTGTCCTGGGGAAAATTCTTCCTGGTAAATTTAGTTCATGACTTATTGAAGGATAAAATAAGCATAAAAAAGTAAGCCTAATCCTGAAGGTGAAACACCTTATTTAATGAAGCCTAGTAAAATACGAAGGAGAAAAATGTATATTTCCAAATTATTAGGAATATCACTTCCCTTTATGTTTCTCAACTCAGATAATGGCAAGATTATATTCCTAAACCTAGGAGAAAAGGTACCAACATCCTCATAACATAAGAGTGAGAGTATCATTACATCATCCATCTGTTTAATCACATGAAAGACCTAAATATGTGAAATGAACATTGAAGAGCTCAACAAACAAAAGACCTTTCTTTTCTCTTAATGATGGGAAAAATAGGTGCTGCCCAATTTTAGAAGGGGAGGGCTAATCTCCATCTTGGAGCAAGAAAACTCCAGCAGAGATTTTCAGGAAACACAAGCAGCTGATCAGGCCAGAGAAAAACCTGGCACAACTCAGCTGTAGTTCATTAATCCATTAGAGAAGGGTAGCTGAACTGCAAGAAAAACCTGGGTAGTTTGTGGGATGATTTTTGACTCTAATGTTCCTAGTATATTTGCTCATCCAAAAGAACGCCTGGCTTTTTTCCCCATATAAACTAAAAAATAAAATAAAATGAGTTTAAAATTGATTATTTTGGGACATATCACCCATCCTCTTTATCATGGACATTTCTGTCACTAAACTCTTAACCCTTCTTAGTGGAACACCCTGGCCTTGTTGTGTTTGGATGTGATGCAAACCCCATCTCCTTGAACAAAACTGAAATACCAGCTGTGGGGATAGGGGGGATGGGAATGAAGGTGCCAGTTGCTGCTGGCTGCTCCACCTGGCTCTTCACATCCTCTGTCCAAATCAAATAAAACTTTTTCTACTCTCTGGGGAGATAACAATGATTTTCCTTGAGCTGTCTCAGCTTTCCTTATGGTTGCATTGCTTCTGAAAAAGACTGGAGATACAATGCCTTGAAGCAGCCATCTATAGGATATTACATAGATAGATTTTTTGGCCTGGTCAAAAAAAAAAAAAAAAAAAAAAAAAAGCTCAAGATTAGCAACATGAATTTCATTCCTTCATCTATTCTCTCTCTCCTTCCCTTCCCCCTTCTCTTCCTTTCTCCTTTCACCCTCCTTTCTAATGTGCCTTCCTTTCTCTATCACTCTGTCACTGTCTAAAAGTGTTCCATTTCTAAAAATCAACCAAAGAATATATTAGTTATCTGAAATTATGAAGGAATTAGGGCTGAATTTTGCACAGTTATGCCCACAATGTTTGTTAAACTGGAATAAAGATCAATGCTATCTTCTAGGCAAAAAAGGTGGAATTTAGATGTAAGTTGAGGATCACCTAAAAAGTTATCTCCTTCATCAGTCTTCTACTGAAGCCTTTTTGTCCCTTTATCCTGTATAGAGCTTTTTGATAAGAGATTGTTTGCTTCAATTGCTACCTAGCCTAAATCACTAAATGGGTGTGGCTTCAGTCAAACTGAGACCTGTTGAAATCCTTAACTTAAAAAGAACAAGGTCTTACATTGCATCCAGGATCATTTCCAATCATCTTGATCTCTAGCTGGCCACTGTATCCAGATGGCTTTAGAGAGGAAAGTGAGGCAGGTAACCTTGCATAGCCTTCTCTCACTAAAATCCAATTCACTTGTATGTCATGGCACCACCTCCCTGATGTCATGGTCCTCTTAGAGAACAAGGATAAACAACAACAATCTTTCCATAAGGGGATACATCCATGGAAGCCTTTTACTCTGGCTTTTTAAATGTTTTATGACACCACTGACATACTCCATTATTAGCTGAATTTGAAGGCAGATGTTCTGCTTGTTCATATTTGTATCCTCAGAATTTAGCAAAAAGCTAGCACATAAAATACATCAATGATGCTGTCTCATTCATTCTTAATTCAACACTCAATTAGGAGCCATAACCAACAACTTTTGTGCCTGGAGAAAGGAACATCTGAGTTATGAAAATAATATAAAAGGTAATTAAGATAAAGTCAGTTATATACACAGAATTAATTACTATTGCAATCCAAATAGTCACTGAGCATTTATATTTATTTATTTATTTCTATTTTATATTTATATATGCCAAATACTTTGCTAAGTGTTGGAGATACAAAGGAAGTCAAAAGTCAATTTCTGTTCTGAAGTCAAATTCAAAATAATTATGAACAAACAAGATATTTACAGGACAAACTAGAGATAATCAACCCAGAAAATGTTCATGTATAGCAATGTTAATCATTCAGTAGCTGCCTATTTTAGCTAATTTCTTGCAAACCAGATGCTAATATCAGTTGTTTTTACCAGCTGCAGAAGTATAAATGCTGCATTCCATAACCCTCTATATGTCACCCTAGGGGAAAGCCCCAGTTGTCCAACTCTAGTTATAGTTCTAATAATGAAAAAGGAATGGAATGGGTGCCTAATTATCTATGGAGAGTTTTGTAGCAGTTTGATACCAATAGTATTGAGGCTTTGTGTCCTAAAACACATGAATAATAACCATATCTTTTCTTTTATTTCATTGAACACCACTCCTTTATTTCTGAAATAGGAATAAATACTAGGACTCCTTGAAAGAACGTTGGCATATTCATAGCACCTATAAGAACCATCCTGTGATCTATTTGGACTAGCAAATACAGGAACACTAAAAGAATGTTAGTGATTATTTCTGACCAAAAAAATAAATAAATAGGAGGGAAGGAGGGAGGGAGGGAGGGAGGAAAGGAAGGAAGGAAGGAGGGAAGGAAGGAAGGAAGGAAGGAAGGAAGGAAGGAAGGAAGGAAGGAAGGAAGGAAGGAAGGAAGGAAGGAAGGAAGGAAGGAAGGAAGGAAGGAAGGAAGGAAGGAAGGAAGGAAGGAAGGAAGGAAGGAAGGAAGGAAGGAAAATAATGTCTTTCAGTCTGTATTCAGACAATATTATTTTTTTTCCTCTGGAGGCAGATATCATGCTTAATCATGAGTTCTTTGGAGTTGTATTGCTGAGAATAGAAAAGTCATTCATAGTTGATCATCTTACAATATTGCTGTTACTGTGTAAAACGTTCTCCTTGCTCTGCTCACTTCACTTTGCATCACTTAATGTAAATTTTTCCAGGTTTTTCTGAAATTATCCTGCTTGTCATTTCTTATGCATAATATTACATCACATTTATATAACACAACTTGTTCAGCCATTCCTCAATTGATGGGCATTCCTTTGATTTCCAATTCTTAGCCATCACAAAAAGTATTGCTATAATTTTTGTTCATCTCCCTCCCTTTTTTAATCTCTTTGGGATGCAGGCATAGCCATGAGATTGCTGGATTATAAAGCATGTGCAGTTTTGAAGGCCTTAGGCATAGATCTAAATTGTTCTCCAAAATGATTAACTCCTATTACTCTTGAAGGCACCTTCATTCTCTCATTCATCCAGACTCTCATCCTAGATTCTTCACTCACTCTCACATACAATCTATTGTCAATTTTTATGTTCCTAATTTATATATATATATATATATATATATATATATATATATATATATATATATATCCTTTTTTATTAATTCATATAGCCAACACTCTAAAACAAGATCTCTTCTCAAATGGATTATGTCCCTATCACAAGTCTTTCTCTGCTCTAATCCATCCTTCATGAATGCCATCATAATTTTCCAAAAAGATAGAATCTGAATGTGTCACAGCACTACTCAAAACTCAATGGCTCCCTAATATCTCTAGAATCCAAAACACAATCTTCCACATCAAATTTCAGCACTGGAAGTAATTCGTGTTTTTATCATTTTTACTGATCTTTGATTTTATTTCTCCTGAGATCTTTTTTTATGATAAAATCAGGCAAATTAAACCTTATAGCCTAGATGAATAGAAAAGGCAAATTATTGGACCAAGAGAGCACTAAATCTAGAATCAATAAACACTGGATTTCTGAACTGCCTTTGATGCCTCCTAGAGGTGTGACAATTTTCCCAGTAGCAAAAGGGAGATAATTACACACCTCCAATCTCAATTCACAGGAGTATTGTTAGACTTAAATGGGATAAAATATGTAAATAACTCTATGAACCTTAAAAGTCTTATTTACATCTTACTTATGGTTACAAGAAATCATTGTATACTTCAACAACAATACTATATGATGATCAGTTCTGATAATGTGGCCATTTTCAATGATGAGATGAATCAAATCAGCTCCAATAGAGCAGTAATGAACTGAACCAGCTACATCCAGCAAAAGAATTCTAGGAGATGATTACGAACTACTACAAAGAATTTCCAATCCCTCTAATTTTGTCTATCTGCATTTTGAATTTCCTCCACAGGTTAATTGTACACTATTTCAAAGTCCGATTCTTTTGGTACAGCAAAACAACTGTTTGGACATGTATACATATGTTGTATTTAATTTATACTCTAACATATTTAACATGTATTGGTCAACCTGCCATCTGTGGGGAGGAGGTGGTAAGGAGGGGGGAAATTAGAACAAAAGATTTGGCAATTGTCAATGTTGTAAAATTACCCATGTATATATCTGGTAAATCAAAACTATTAAAATATTTTTAAAAAGTCTATCCTTCCAAGTCGCTGAATCATTCATTTCTTTCCAGTACACATTACCTTTCATTCCACATCCTTTTCTGGCCTTCCTAAAAGCTGCAGTGTGTAGCATTCAAAAGAGCACTTGCATCACAGCCCTGCAGTAATGCTGCAGCATACAGCAGCATCCTGACCCAAAGGACAGCACCATCAATTCTTGAGCTATTCAGTCACCTATATCAAGCATCCAATAGGAGAAACTTTCTCAGAGTTATGTCATTAACAATTCAATCCCCCTGAGTGGTAGGGGAGCTGAAAAAAATATCATTCTCAATGAGTGTTGGGGATATTCTGATTCTATAAGCTGACCTAGCACAATTTCCTCTCACTGTAAACGTACTCTCCCTTAAGTTCTTCACAATTCTCAGTGACTTCCTGAATAGGGTTACCCTGACCCATTGGATCTCTTCATAATGCCAGAAGTCTTTATCTGCAGAAGTGAGAACTAATTGCCTTAACCACAAAATTATAGATTTTCATATTAAAAGCAAATTCTTCAAAATGCTAACTCTTCTTGGCTTAGTAATTTCTGTTTTAAAAGACTGTAAGAAATCTGATGGAACAATGTTAACATTACTCTAAACATTCAACTCTTTCCAGAAAAATATATTTATGGCATGTCATTTGCTCATTCAAAAATGTATACAAATGCATTTTCTTTATGATTTTAGGTTGATGAAGTTTAGTTGGACTGTTTTAAACACCTGTTAATGAATTAGTGATATGAATATTTGAAACATTATTTTATTATTTCCATAAATTCTTGTCCAAGACTTTTAAATTAGAATAGAGACTTTAAACTCTTTTAAACTGTAGGTATTTTTTAAAGTTAATTGTCATTTAAGAGCAGATTACTTAAAATAACCACATCCCACATTCATGTACACTATTCTTATTTTGAATCCTGTGATAGAGTAACCAAAAATGAGAAATTAAATTATTCTGCAACCAGCAAAATTAGTCTATATTCTTAGCTTATTATTAGAAAAAGACTGATTGCTTCAATCCTACTTGGAATCCAAATTATTATCTTGAATTTTTTAAAACATTTAAAATTTAAAACATGAAAAGAGCACATGGTCATGAGATTGGATCCCAATACAATCATTATGACTTTCTTTGAAATTGTTTCCATTGAAAATTGTTATCCTTGATGGTCTCCAAAGTTGTTTTGTGGTAGAGGGAATGAAATGAGGAGAATTCTTTCTTCTCTTTCCTTCTTCTATTTCTCCTCCTCTTTCTCCTCTTCTTCTTCTTCCTCCTCCTTCTCTTCTCCTCCTCCTTTTCCTCCTTGTCCTCCTTCTCCTCTTCCTCTTTCTCCTTTTCTTCCTCCTCCTTCATTACAAGAAGATAAAAATAGGATTTATTCTTTTTCATAAATAATTCAAAACAATAAGACCTTCACACTTCTGTCTGTGTAAAGCCTTCCTTGAGAAAAATTCAAATAAATATGAGTGAAAATTCTATTTAAAATTTGGTAAAATTATTTGAAAGTATGCCTGATAGAATATTAGTTGCCTTCCTTGAGAGCAGCTCACGCATGAAAAAAAAATTACCAATTGGTGTACTGCTTTATCTCATTTATGATATAGCAGTACACCAATTACTATTTTTTTCTTTATTAAGCTATTGTACTAGTTTTCAGTTTATGTAGAGACATAATTCAGTTACTGGTAGTCTCCAACTTATTGAATACAAAATGAATAGCCAAGAACCATTGGTAATCACAGAAACTTTCTTTCCCTTCCTCATGCACTATTTAAACTCTCACTCTTCTTTCTTTTCCTTCTCTCTGCCAGCTACTATCTGAAACTATCCTGCACACCAAATCTGTGCTTCTCACCTTTACCTAGGATCAATCCAACTCCAACTTAGTAAAGGCCTGTGATGGCAGAACAGGTAACAGCCAAATGGGACAGAGTGGGTAAAAATCTAACTACCCCTCCCTCCTTCACTTCTATTACTGAAACTGTTCCAAAACTAGCCTCCCATATTCCCGTTTTATTCCTTTATCAATTCCTGCTAAGCAGAGGTTTCACCCTGTTCTTCACATCAGAATTCATCTCCACTTCTAAAAATCAATGACCTGGGGGCAGCTAGCACCAGCCCTGAAATCAGGAGGACGTGAGTTCAAATTTGGTCTCAGACACTTAATACTTCCTAGCTGTGTGACCCTGGGCAAGTCACTTAACTCCAATTGCCTCAGCAAAAATAAATGAATGAATGAGTAAATAAATAAATAAAAATAGCTAGCCTGATGTGATTTCTCACTGAAATATAAATAAATCCTCATTCAGGCAAATATCCCATATATTATATACTATTTAGCATCTCTAAGTGCCTCATTTTTTTTTTCTTAGCCAGACAGGACAAAAACAGAGGGAGGGGATCCTTTGCCACTAGCACAAAATAATCTTTATAATCCTGAAAGGACTCCTAGATAGTAAAGTCAGAATGTCCTATTCATTTGTACAGAGAGCCAAGAAAGAGAAAATATCCTGATTGGATGTAACAGGTGTTGTTAACAGAAAGGGAAACAGGTGGGCTAATCCCTGAGGCGTCAGGGATAAAAGAAAGGATGGGTCCAAAGATCCTGACAAGGAGTTTACACAGAGTTGAGGTGTTGAATCTTAATCCCCACCCCCATTCCCAATACCTCCAACACAATCTGAGCATATATACAAACACATATCCCATTCCATACTCCTGATCTTCTATCTCTGTTTCCAACCATCATCACCAACTCCCAATTCCCCCTCTCACACAATCCCCTTAAAGTCACTTCCTGAGAATGAACCCCTTTCATAGAAAACAATGACTTGCAGCTGGAATTCAGACTTTGACCCTCTAGCTACTGATGAAGGTGAGAAAGGGGTGAATATTCAATGTACTATAACAAGGTGGAGAAAATGTATTAAAGCATTTTTGCCTCAGTATAACATGGTGACTATAACTGGACCTTTCCCTAATGAATAAAGATTATTTTGAGGTTGAATTTTTATTGAAAATTCTAATTATTAAATTATTATATATTAAATTAGTTTTTATTAGACTATTATTTAAAAAGTACAATCACCAGTCATAGAAACACATTAAGGAAAATGGATTATTAAAGCAGTGACTGCATGATATGGACTATAAATTAATCTTTGTTTTTGTTCTGTTTTTCCCCAGTATGAACTTATTGTCCAGCAGAGTGAATCAAGTAATTGGATTCATTATTAGAATTTATATCTCATCTTTGAATTCATACTCTTCAATCTTAAATTTCAATAGAGCAGGAACATAATTCATTTATATTTTTTATCTGCCCATAGCCTTCTGTATCTTGTGAAGTAGAGTGTTACACTATCAGTATTATGGGCTAAAACATAAATACATAAAGATTTCAATACAGCTGCAATGCATACTTCTGGATTTTAAACTCCCTACAAGATTCACTGATCTTAGATGCAGAAATTGTACCAAGAAGTTTACATCTATGGGATATATTCTCTTCTATTTCAATAGCTCATCACTTTGGGGCACCTAAGTATTAATTAAGTTAATTTTAACATTATTTTAAATATTTAAAAATAACCTGTATGAAGACTTCAAGAGAATTAACTTCAGAATCCTAGAACTTGTGTATAAAATGATCTCAGAAGTCACTTAAATCCTTTCATATGAATAAGAATCTCCTCTCCAATATACCCAACAAATTTTTATTCAGACTTTGTTTGTAAGTACATTATAAACAAGTACTAGGAAGGATTTAAGCCTAAATCAATTCTTAGTAATTTCTATCAATTACTGCTATTTCTGCCCTCAAGGCCAAGCAAGATAAATCCAAGCTCTTCCCCACATGAAAATTCTTCAAATATTAAAATGTATTCACTATGCCCTCTTAAATCATCTCTTCTCTGTATTAAATGTACCCAATTCTTTCAAACTATCCTCACATAACATGATCTTGAGGCTCTTCACTAACCTGTCTCTCCAACTTGTTAATATTTTTCCTAAAGTGGAACATCACAAATTGAATATCATGCTCCAACCAGAGCAGAATACAGAGAAGTAACTAGGGCTAGTTTTTAGTCTTAGTCACTGTTCCTCTTAATGAAACCTGATTTCTTTTTTCCTTCCCTCCTTCCTTCTTTCTGTCCATCCTTCCTTCCCATCCTTCCTTCTTTTCTTCTCTCCTTCCTTTTTCCCTTTTCTTTTTCCCCTTCCTACCATACCTCCTCCATCCTCTCTCCCTCTTCCCTTTTTTCTTTGTTCCATCCTTCCTTCTTCCCTTCTTCCCTTCCTTCTCTCCTTCCTTCCTTTTATCTTCCCTGGCCTCTCTTCATTCCTTCCTTCCTTTCTTTCCTTTTTTTTTTTTTTTAAAACTACATCACACATTGAACATTCAGTCCTCTAAAAACCTCATATCTTTTTCAGACAAACACCCACCTGGCCATGCCTCTCATCTTATAATTATACTATCATCTATTCCACAGGTTTCCATCATTTCCTATTCAAGAATAATAAAAGAGATTGTGTCAAATTTGCTAGTGCTATGGTAGTAAAATAAGGCACAGGGTTTAGAACTAGGAAGAAGCATTTTTGCGAGTTCAAATCCAGATTCAGACTCTTACTAGCTGGGTGATCCTGGACAAGTCACTTAATCTTAGTTGCCTCGAATTCTTATCTGTAAAATGAACTGGAGAAGGAAATGGCAAATCATTCTAGTATCTTTGTCATGAAAACCCCCAAATATGATCACAAAGAATCAGGCACAACAACAACAACAACAACAACAAAAAGGCAGGTCATGCGATCCACAGGCAGGATTCCTTCAGCTGAACAACAAGATTATCAAGAAAGATCAATTCGAGATTGTACACTTTGGACTTTGCCAAAGTCAAGCTATTCAATGGCTCCAAGTGCTGCCAAATGGCAGACAGTAAGATTTCTTGGGGATTCACATATTTCCACTTTCTAATTTTTGTTTAGTCGTTCCCCAAAAAAGAACTTTTGTGAATCTTGTGTCTGCAGTGAATGAAAGAATATTATTATCCCAAATTTTCTAGTTCTTTCAATTTACACTCTGGCACAATCATTCAAAAATTTACCTCTCTGACTGAAACTTTCAGCTGAACATAATGATGTATTTATAGTTTTGTTGTTGCTATTGGTCTTTCAAGATTTGGATTTTTTTAAGGCACTTAATATAAAATAAACTCACACACTGATAAGTTTGAAGCACAGCAGTATTTTAAAACCACATATTTACAATGAAACAGGGAGAACTTTGAAATATTCAAATCCAAGCTAAGCTCAGAATGAAACTAAAAAGGTTTAGAAATATATCCATGATTGAAAGTTTGGATCTGTGCATATTGTTTGCCTTGTTTCACTTATGTGATGGAAAATCCCCAAAGCTACAAAAATGAGATCATATGGAGGAAAGAGATCATCCTGAAATGGAGGGTTTCCATCCACTCTCCCTGAGTGGCCTTCCTGTACTTGTCCCCATTTCCTGTCCTTTCACTTCCTGTATATAGATGACTTTTTTTTCCCAAATGAGTGATGAACTTGAACTTCTCACAGATTTGCTAGCTTTTGGAGGTGGTGGGAGGGGATCCCAATAATAGCATGGCACTGCTTTCATTTCTGTATAGTTTTGCAGATTTGGATTTATTTAGATTTTAGTGCCACACTTAAAAGCAAAACACTCCTCTATGCTTAAGAAGAAAAAAAAGAAAACAAAAACAAAAACAACAACAAAAAAAACCTCCTATATACATTGAAGACTTGCATTTAAAAAATATATCAAAAAGTACTTCTGATATAATCAGACTGCAGTACCAGACTAGCAAGTTGGCTTTCAAGTAGGGCATGGTGAGCTCTGTCATGGTTATCCTGGGTGATACTTTCTTTCCACTTTTCCTGAAAGTGACTTTGCTTAACTGTTCCATTTCTTCTGCTCACTTCAATCAAATAAGCAATAACATGACCAGCTTATTGAATTGCATTTTCCATTCTGGCCACTTGAGGGAATCAGACTTTAGAAATAGCAAAGATTTGGGTCTTTATTCCACAAAGGCCTATGGATAAATATTTATTTGTTGCCTAAATGATCCTAATTTCACCTAAACCTCAAGAATATCATAGGATACAAGCTCTGAAATAAATTATCTTTTATATATGAAATATCCAGCAGGAAAGGAAAAATTGCTGATAAATGGGAGTCCTGGGAGTTCCTAAGTGAGGTCCCTCTGTACAATTTATGATTGGGTACTCTTGGACTTCAGAATGATTAATACAGTTAATTCTCAGTAGAATAAGAGCTGTTTTAGCCCAGGAGAGAACTGTATATGACTGTTTATAGAAGTCGATAACATCAAAGTAGCCCACGGCTTGTGTTAAGCAAATACAGAATTCTGGGTCAGTGCAAATTAATCCTAAAGGAGTAAGGAAAAGTTCTTAATGACTGTGAGATCTATACATTATCACTTTTCATACAAGCAGTAGAAAATGGTAGAACTATTAATGAGAATTGCAAATGGCCTCACTCACTACACTGTGTCAGCAGCTGCATATTTAGCTAGGGTGTTCTCCATTAAAGAATCCTATTATCTATACATCTGCAGCTTTTTAATGAAGTGTAGAAGTCTATGAAAACTTTAATTACACATTTTGGTATCTGAATCATTTTAATATTGTGTTTCACAACAAAATATGAAGTTAATCATATTATACTTTATATATTCTTACACTTTAAGTGGCTGTGCAGATTGATGAATTAAAGACTGTTCTCTTATCTATGTTATATAAAACAGATGTTATTTTCAAGAGCAATTCACAAAGAGAGTTTTTTTTCAAATGATGCCCCTTGGTGAAAAACTATACATTACTTTGTTTTCAAAAGGTTTAAGAACTAAATAAGGAGATGGCATTAAGAAAAAAGGGTAAGTGTGTATGGCATGGTATTAAATTTAATGGGTGTAATAAATAGTCACTACTACAAGTTTGTTTGTTTTTTTAACCTAGGGAATTTTATATAAATCTAAGGGTAGAAGTCAATTATTAAAACAGAAACCTGAGAATTTTAGAGTTTTACATTTTCATTTAATATACATTTTGATTATTCTAACACATTTTAGGAAAAAATACTTATTCTTATAGAGCTTTTCTGGTATATTTGAATATGTTATTTTAAAACGATGCCTCCTCTCAAATGTTCACAGTAACAGAGAACAGGGATAGGGTTGATTGAAATTTCCCAGTTTGGGGATATCAAAATATTGATTTCCACACCAAATTTAATCTCAGTGGATGGAGTGCTTATTAATCTAAAAGTCTTAGAGACCAGGGTTCTGCTACTTTTAATTTAAGTCCTACCATTAATTTTCCTTTTAAAATTAATCTTGAAAAAGACATTTAATGTTTTCCCCTTGGGAAGGAGGGGATGTGTCTCAGTTTCCTCATTTCTAAAATAAGAGAGTTGCTTCCACTCAATGATTTCTAAGATTCTGCTCTAGCTCTATGAAACGTCCTCTGTTTACCTTAAACTTTTTCCAACTTCAAACAAGTAGGAAATTGACTAATTAAAGTTTCACCTTCTTTCTCTTCTACTTACCTTTGAGTATACCTTTTTAATAAGCAAAGAAATGATCAGTTGGCAGCCAGCAGGTAAAGGGAGAGTGGAAGTAGCAAAGATCTACCTTGTGCCAAATCATACATATTGGGATTTGAAAACACTTTTAGAAAGAGAAAATGCATTGAAAAACATCACTTACAATAGAAATAGATAATTATATTTTCAAGATTTTTCACTAGTGGGAGGAAGCCTCTAAACCCAGAGTTCTGAACCGAAATTACAAAGATAAATCATTGAACCTACTTTTTAAAGTTACACTACAGACTTCCTTATACCAAACATTACCATGAACAAAATTAACCTAATGGAGACCTCATAAAACATTAATGAAGTACTTACAGGTATGTCCTACTTGGTGCAAATAATGAATCCCCTGAAGTGTTCATTACTCAGATTTGTGCTGTGTATTTTCATTGGAGTGGGGGAAATTATCATAAATTACATATTGACTATTGTGTATTCCAATAGATATGATCTAACCTAAGAGGATTCTTTATGCCCACTAATTGTGACTTGACTGTAATGTTAATACAAGTATGCTTGTTTCAGGCGGGCTATGTGAAATTAAGAATTGGTATGCTCTACCATGCATGAATAGTATTGAAATACTTATCTTCTTGCATCAAAGCCTGGAACTAGTAGCCTATAGATAGTGCTTACTCACCCTTGAAGTTGACATGCAATTGTGTTAGGAATACATCTATTTATGACAGGTTTTTAAATGGAAATGTTAAAAGAAAGAAAGAAAAGAAAGAAAGAAAGAAAGAAAGAAAGAAAGAAAGAAAGAAAGAAAGAAAGAAAGAAAGAAAGAAAGAAAGAAAGAAAGAAAGAAAGAAAGAAAGAAAGAAAGAAAGAAAGAAAGAAAGAAAGAAAGAAAGAAAGAAAGAAAGAAAGAAAGAAAGAAACTTCAGGTATTTGATTCTTTTCATGAAATTGTTTTATATCCTTTTTCATGTGTTCATATGATCAATCTTAGCATCTGGACTCTTGTAATTGGTGCTGTGTATGGCTATATAGTCCTTCTTTTTTATTGCCTTCCTATATCTTTAAGAGACAACCAAGTCTCTCATTAGTGAAGTAAATTTCCTAAAGCTCAGGTAATTCTGACCATGTTATACCTCACCCTCTCTCTCTTCCAGTGGTTTCCTATGACTTTCAGAATCAAATAGAAATGCTTCTATTTGTCATTTAAAGCTCCTCGCAACTTGACCTTATCCTACTTTATTCATTTTATTCATTTCCTCACACTTTATAATCCATCTAAACTGGTCTTGCTGTTCCTCACTCCATTTCCTGTCTCCATGACTTTGCATTGGCTGTAGGCCAGGCCAGGAAAGTTCTCCAGACTCACTTTTGATTCTTAGAAGCCTTTATCTTTTCTCCTGCCAACTCACCACCACCACCAAGTACTAGGGCTTTCACCACAAAAGTTACCTTGCATCTTTTTTGTATGTCTCTTGCATGAACCCATATACACATTGTCCCTTTTGGAAATTTTTCAGTCTGGATTTTGTGATGACCAAAAAAAAAGTCTCCCTAATAGGTCTATAAGACTAGAGGTCAACTTAAGAAAAATGAAAGGAAAAGAAAGTTACTGACATTCTAAGGAAGGTGTCAAAAGCTTCTGCTTCCTAGGCCATAAATTTGAATTATAAAACTTTTTCAGACTGGCTTTAGAGTATCCAGTCAATCAGCTGTATTCTGTAATATCTGATTGGACTCATGGACTGAATAATATCTTTATTAAAACAATGGTCTGGGAAGTTCCTAGCTGCATGTTAGATGCAACCTCTTTGGGGTTTTGTGAAGCTAAAAACTTGTACCCGGATGAAGCAGGGTTTTGTATGCTATTTAATCTGCAACAGAATGGAGGAGGGAGGATAATTCAGTCAAACAGCATGTTTTGATAACGAAGACCTTGCATCTGTTGGGTTTTTTCCTCAACACCCGTCCTCCAATGACATATTAACACCTTGAGAACTGAGACTGTTTTCATTTTTGTCATTGTATCCCCAATATCTAGAAAAACATGTGGCACTTAAAAATGTTGTGAAGTCCTTTGTAAAAAAATTTATTTAAATCTAATAACTATCAATAAAACATTCAAACATACAAGCAGATTTTAAATGATCTTAACATAAACCTTAAACTTTATTCTTTATTTTGTTTTTTAATGTGTATATTGACTTTTACAAGATGGAAATTAATATATCTTGTTGATCTCCACATACTGCCTCACTCCACTGAATGAATGCTTTTTGTCCTTGATTTTCTAGATTTTGTTGTTGTTATTATTATTATTATTATATGCAAGCAAGTATATGTGTTGTGGAAGGAGTAGAAGGAGGAAGGAGAAATGGGAAAAACTAAGATGCTCTATAGTAGACTTCATCATCAGTCCTTTATCTGAGGGAAAGATAGCATGTTAGTACAATCCGACAAACCTGATTCATGTTCTATGCATTCCTATCATATTATTCTTCTGGCCTTAAAAAGACCAATGTTCAAATCCTTCTTGAGATATTTACTAGCTCTTTCATCCTCAGAAAGTAATTTAAATCCTTTAAAATTCAATTTCTTTAACAGCAAAACAAGGATAACATTCCTCCCAGGATTATTGTGAGGATTCAAATACCCACATACATACATACATACATATGCATATACATATGTGTGTAAAGTATTTTGCAATTCTAAAAATTCTATATAAATACAAACTATTGTTATTACCAGCTATCATTATTTTTATCATTATGAGTGGCTAGCTGATATAGCATTGGGTTTTGAATCAGGAAGATCTGAGTTCAAACCTGATCTCAGATACTTCCTGTGAATCTGACCCAGTCACTTAACTCAGTTTCCTCATCTGTAAAATGAGCAGGAGAAGAAAATGGTAAACTATTCCAGTATCTTTGACAAGGAAACCCCAGATGGGATTCAACCATTCTAGAGCAATATGAAACTATACCCAAAGGGCTATCAAACTATGCACACTCTTTGATCCAGTCATGTCTTTACTGGGCTTATATCCCAAAGATATGATTTAAAAAAGGGGAAAGGACCCACATGTCTGTGGCAGCCCTTTTTGTAGTGGCAAGAAACTGGAAACTGAGTGGATGCCCATCAGTTGGAGAATGGCTAAATATAAATCATGGTATATAAATGTTATGGAATATTATTAATATTTTTGTTATATAAGAAACGATCAGCAGGATGACTTCAGGAAGACCTGGAGAAACCTACATGAACTGATGCTTAGTGAAGTGAGTAGAACCAAGAGAACATGCTACACAGCAACAACAAGATTATACAATGATCAATTGTGATGGACATGGTTCTTTTCAACAGCAAAATAATTCAAGCCAACTCTAATAGACTTGTGATGAAGAAAGCCATATGCACGCAGAGAGAAGACTGTGGGAACTGTTGCACTATTTTATTGTTGTTTGCTTGCATTTTGTTTTCTTTCTCATTTTTTTCCTTTTTGATCAGATTTTTCTTGTGCAGCATTATAATTGTGGAAATACATACATACATATATACATATACATATATATATATACATATATAAAACTGTACATGTTTAACATATATTGGATTACTTGCTGTCTAGGGGAGAGGGTAGGGAGAAGGGAGAGAGAAAACAATTTGGAACATAAGATATTGCAAGGGTGAATATTGAAAACTATCTATGTATGTGTTTTGAAAATAAAAAGCTTTAAAAAATAAATAAAGAAAGAAAAACAAAATCTCAGATGGGGTCAAAAAGAGAGGGATGTGACTAAAAAATGACTGAATTGGTTTTTCTAAGGTAAATGTTGAAAACTATCTTTGCATGTATTTTGTAAATAAAAAGTTATTGTTAAAAAAAAAGGATGACTAAACACAAAGTTCATTAGTATTGTCAGCTTAGACAGTGTGTACACTGCTACCCTGATTCTTTTTTCTTCCTTCTGCATCATTGCATAAAAGTTTTCCTGACTAGACAATTGGAACCAATATCTAGCCACTGCTATCCAGCAAAGATCATATTTTTCATCCTGCTAGATTGATGGGTCATCTTATTAAATTGATTTTATACTTTTATAGTGATAAAAATTTTTTAAATCACATCAATAGCATTTTATATTTCTCAAATCATTTTCAAAGAAAGTCAGTCAATAAGTATTTATTAAGTACCTACCATATGCTGAGCACTATTCTAAGCACCAAGGATACAAAGAAAGGCAAGAGATACAGTGTCCTCATGTTATGAGAGAGATAAGATGGCAAACAAATATATACAAACAAGCTATTGCAGGATACATAGGAGATAATTAGCACCAGAATTAAGAAAAACAATGAAAGGCTATCTATAGGAAGTGAGATTTTAACTGGGATTTGAAGGAAGTCAGGAGGAGGAGATACAGTCCTATATAGAATTTCAACATTGTAAGGATAAGTAGGGAAGAAAATATGTCCATTTGACAGGTAAAGAATCTAAGGTACATAGCAGTAACATAATATACTAAATAGCAAGCTAATCATGGCATAGTCCTAGTCTTATGTTCTTTTCACTATAATCAATCCAATAATCTTACAATCTCTCTCTTTTTTTTTTCATCTTTTAAAAGCAAGAGCAGTCATGTGACTGCAACCAATATATATGGCAATACTAGCAAGACAATAATTTCATTCAAATTGAGTAAGAGTTAATTTGATCATAGGGCATTTTCACTGCAAGGAATATTGGAACAGCCCTTTAAACAGCAGTGCTCTCATGGAGAGTCAATCAGGGCAATTGTCTTCAAAAATGGATAGATTTTCACCATTAAATGTAAAAAATGATGAGACAGACTAAGGGGGCAATATCCTACTTCTGATTATTTGGTTTGGTTTTCTTTTAAATCTTCAAAAGTTGCTACTAATGGAGTCCCTGAGAAATTTTAGGGGAGGAAAAAAACATGAATCATAAAGGATGGGCAGGCCATGGACAGGTGGTAATCTAAGCCACTGAAGAAAATACATTCAAAGATCCATTGAAATAAAGCCTAGTAAACATTATGAGAAACTATATGAAATTCAGCTTTATTATAGTGTTGAAAATAGAGCATTTTGCCCCAGAATTATGATATATATGCACATGCACATACTTAAAAAACAATTATGGAATGTTTCTTCCATTCCTTTCTACCTGTACTTTTTTCTTTTTTCTCAATATAAAATTTTGTAAAATTTAAATTATTCCATAATTCATAAGAAAATATGTTTTGCTCCTTTAAAATGTTTTTTGTAAAGGATCATTGAAAAGGCACCATGAAACTCAGTCAACTTCAGCATAGCAATCATTAATTTATAGTTTTTTATATGACTATGCAGATTTAAAATGTTCAGAGTTTGCTTTTTTTTTTTTCTTGGATACCCAGTGGTCATTTTAAGACTAAATGGCCACTTTGACAACCCTAACAATTCAGAGGGTTTATAGCAACTGTAAATCTATTAAACCACAATTTGCACATAATAAAATGAAACAGCAAGCAGTTAAATGAAAGCTCAATTCTAAGCTACAGAACATTTTCCAGGAAAAGTCATTGAGACTATTTCTGCTACTGCTGCCGTCCTTTGAGAAATTCAATCATGCTGATTGAGGAAACCTGGAGAGAGTTGGCTTTTCCTTCCTCCAATTCATAATTGCCCTGTAGACCATTTAATCATCTGTAGATGAAACAAAGCTTGTGCTGTGGAGTACCGGAAGCAAGGCATGCACTTATCAAATGCTTCCTCCTAGGACATGCATAACCAGGCACCCATCTCTTGCTTTTTGAGTAGCCCTGCTGTCAAACTAGGGAGCCAAAGGCAGACTGCCTCTTCCTGTAGTCACTACAGTGGCCTTCCTGAATGCTTGATTTTATTACAGTAAAGCACACTGTGGCCAATTTTTCAGCCACCAGGTTCACAAGAGACAGTCTTTCAGACTGTAAATCAGACCCACTGACAGAAACAATACCTTCCCCTTGTACTGTCTTGACAGAAAGAAATAATCCTTAAAATTAAATGAAAGGAGCAATTTTTTAATAACACCGAAAGAAACCCCTCCCCCAAAAAAGTGTGTGCATATGTGTACACATTACATATATATAATACAAAACATTATACATGTATATAATATAATAGCTATAATTTATACAACACTTACATATTTGCAAAGTTTCTTACATGTTATCACAATTGTTTTACATATGTAAATCACAATATTGTTATCACAATATGTTTTACATAGTCCTAAAAACAACCTCCACAGTCTCACTCTCTTATTATTACCCTCATTTTTAGTTTCTAATAAGTTTTAAATGATTCATGTTGTTGTATGACCCCAGCCCAGCATACAAAAGGTCTGGTCAGAAACATTCATGCCCATTTTCATTAAGAAAGAAAAGACAGACTGGCAAGTAGAGACAGTGAGAACTAGAAAACCTGATACATCATACTAATTGGCTGGGAATATTAGCCTTTTGTAGAGATTTGAAATCTATTTCCTCTTAACTATACGCAGTGTGCACTGTACGTAACCATGTGGAGAGGTTTTCTCAGCTCTAGCTCCTATTTTGAAAAGTGGGTTTGAGAGAATATACTGTTTACCAAAGACTCCTTTAAAGAATAGCATCATTGTTCAGAGTGGACCATTTGTGTTTTCTAGCACTGTAAGGTTTTTTTAAGTCTTTTTTTTTTTTTTTTTTTTTTTTTTTTTTTGGTCAGTGGGAATTTTTTTTAAAGGAATTTTAATTCTCGAAAAAAAAAAAAAAAACACTTACTTTTGTCTCATGCATGCCAATTAAGTTCAATTCATTGAATCAACAGTTTTCTGTTACCTGTTCCTTCAGGTAGAACAGTGTCTGATACCCCTGCCCTTTCCCATGGTTCTGTGCAGGGACCTTTGCTGCCTGAAAACAGTAGGGACACCTGTTTTCAGAAAAGGGGAGGCTAGCACCTGAAATCTTAGGAATGGGGCTGCCATTGAAAAGGGGCGCTGGATAAGGCAGCCACTGTGATAGGCAGCGGAAATTTGATAATGAAAGGAGATGCCTAATAGATTAATCTGGTGCGATTTGCCAAAACACAGGGGTTTTTGGAAGATTATCCACACTAGCAATAGGAAGCCCTTTGTTGGGTGAAAGTCTCCACTTATCATTGTATTCTTTATCTCCATAAGAAACATAATGGTCTACTTGTTTACATGCACGGCAGATATATTCAGAGCTGGGCTCTGGGACTGTGAACTCCCTTTCATTTGAAATGTTTCCAGCATGCAGGTTATTAGCTGAGGGGGAACAAGCAGTTGGACACATATAAAATTTAAATCAGCCTTGCTTAGATTGGCAAAAATGAATGTTATTTCATCCACTGGGAAAATGTTTTACTTCCTGCTCAAATACTTTTGGATGAAAATCACGAGCTCATTTGTAGCCTTCACAAATGGATGTGTGTGTGTGTGTGTGTGTGTGTGTGTGTATACATATATATTTAAAGTTTAAGTGGTATGTCTACAGGAATGTATTTGTTATTATATACTGGTTATTTTCTACTAGTTAAGTATTTTATTTGTTTGTCTTAACTTAGTTTTACTCTGCTTACTATAAAATGTGAATTATACCTTCACATTATTCACATTGAATATATGACTTGAAAAATCTTTGATATATCTCCATAATTCTATAATTGATTTTCAAATTTCTTTCACATCCTGCAAGTCCAAACTACCAAAGCACCATGTTCCTGACCTCTAAAAATAAACATCAATGAAAGATCCCCATGTCTGAATACAATTTTATTGAGCCTCTCTTAAAGAAACACTTGGTCAACAGGCCTCTATGTCTTTGACTTCATAGAGATTACAATAGAAGATGATTAATTTGCACACCGTGTTTGTGAGGGCATTGAGGAAAGGCAGACTTATCAAGAATGATGTTTCTACTGCCTCAAATTTCCATCATACAGTCAAGGAAGCAGGAAAATGACACACACAGAGGGCTGCCTTCACCCCCATTGCAGCCCCCAGGAACTGCCAGCAGGGTTTTGACTGTGTTAGTCTGCCTCTACCAACAAATGCCATTACTTATCATGTGTGAACATGCGCACAAGAAAAGACTAGAAATTATGATGGCAAAATGGGCTGGAAATCTGATAAACCCATCAAAAGAGAATGGATCTCAAAAGAATTGTCTGTCTAGACCAGCTGACGGCTACAAACAAAAGTTAGTGGCTCATGCAACTGAAAATGGATACAATGTAATGAAAAATTATCACCAGGTAACACCTGGTACCACATGAAAAATGTCATTTTCCCCTCTTCAAACAGTTTTTAGAAGTCAGAGTTGGGGGGAGGGAGACACTTTGGAAATCTATTCCTTACATTTATCGTTTTTTGTTTCATATTTTACAGTTTTCTTGAGGAACATATGGCTTTTAAGTCAGTTTCTTCCAGGCGTCCAGTCACCCCAAACAACATCTAGCCCCATGCTGGAGATTCTAGACCTCCAGAAATATTGTTTCGCTTAGGGCAGAATTTCCACAGCATACCTAATGTTATTGTTGAGCATTTTAACTTGAAGCAAAGATTCTAAAATACTTTCATATAAACTTTTTTGTATTTTATCTAAGCAGTTTCCTGATTTACATTATTAAAATATTTCCCCAACTAGAGGTCACTAGGCACTATGGCACCACCAGCATTGTCTTTCATTACCCCACGCCACCAAAAATAAAATAAGTACAATTCCAATTAGAGTAAGTTTGATCAGTCCAAGAGCAGAACTGTCAATCATTCTACTATCAAAAATGCAGGAGCATGTATTTTCAATCAGTTTATTTTTTTAAGGAACACACCACCCTGGGTTTATGTTTCTCAATGGAAATGTATGGCTGCGTGACCAGACCTAAAAGCCATGGTATTTCCTTTTCATAGATGTTAAAACACCATGAATAAGCAGGATTCCTCACCATCAAGCACCTTCATGGTTAATTAAATCTCCACACATATGCTCATAGAAGACCTTGTGTCTCTGTGGTGTAGTAACTTAGTCCTAGGGATAAACACAGTAATAAAATTTGCTTCTTAGGCTTGGAATGTTTTCACTAGATGCTGACTACTTCAAATAACTTTTTTTTTTTCCTTCTTCTAGTACAATTATTTTATTTCCATGAATAAAAGCATCCACTTTCCCTTTACTTTTCAAAAATCCATAGTCTTGTTAGGAAAATAAATTAACATATGAAGTCACATCAAATTATTGTTGTTTAATCATGGAAAACTGCTACATGTTCTAGGTAAACAGCAAATGTGACTCCATTTTATAGACATTTGTTTCCACTTCTTGTTTTAGAAATAGAGACTAGTCATGTGATGGGTTTTGATTTACCAAATGTCCAAGTCATTGTTTGGTACAGTGTTTTGTTTTGAGTATGCTCAACAAATATTTGTTGACTGAATAAATGCTAGGATTTTTTTCATCTTTCACCATTTGGGGACATTTTGCTAACCATTGAATCATTAACTGGTCTGTCTACCAAGAGAAATGCTTTAGAGATGGGTAAAGTTATAGGAGAAATGTGCAAACACACACACGAGAAAGAGATATTCTTAATTGAAAAATAATGCTGGCAAATTAAGATGATCCTCCTACTTTTGGGGTGGAGGCAATGTGAAATGCAACTGACTTGAAATGAGTAAATAGGGATGCAAATTCAGAAAAGCCAGAGTTCAGGCATAATATATGCTTTATATAAGGTCAAAAAATCTAGTCCAATTAATATGGAAAACCTTTAAGGATGGTAAAGACAAGGAATAACAGATCAGAATCACTGTCACAAGTCACAATATCTAGGAAGACAGAATAGACAGATTCAAATACTATATAAATAAATTTATCATAGAACCTATAAGAAAATATTTCATTTTTCCAAAATAAAATCCTATATTGATGAAGTAAATGAATACAACTATCAATTATCAATTGAAAATATATGAAAAAATTTTAAAAGATTGTTTATGGAACATTTTTAAGAGTAGGATCAACTTCTGTCATTTCTTGTTTTAATATTCAGCTCTGATTCTTCCTGAACTATGAATACATTACTGAGAAGTTATTATAGTACCCTAGATGGTGATTTCTGAGCCTCAGTTTCCTCATCTACAAATAGGGGTAATAATGTTTCCATTAGTTGTCTACTCACTTTATTATCCTTGAAGTATTTTATAAACCATAATGGTTCAAAGTTCAGGGATTTGATAGATGTGTAAGTACTCCCTTCACTGATCCAGATGGCAACCGTTTTATGTGTTTGTAGACATTCTTCCTTAAATTGCTGCATCTGAAAAAGATTTATCATTTAGTGAGTTCTGAAGAGTAGCCTTTCAGAATTTAGCTAACCTGGGCTTCAGATTACATGGACGCATCTCACCAAGCTGGAATGGATATGGGTTGGGTGAAGAGATGTATCCATGTAATACATGTAATACTTTGTGCTAGACTCAATCTCTACAGTGACTTCAAGCACCTAAGATTATAAGTTATTGAATAATTATTGATCTGTACTAATAGAAACTCTCCTCATCAAAGTTTCCCTACACCAGAAGTGTCAAGCACATAGCCAAATCAGATGAAAATATAAATGGGAAATAGATAAAATAAATAACAATACAATAAAACATAGATAACATTACACTTTAAGTCTAAATCAATATATGACTCACGGGATCCTTTATATATGGATTAGTAGCCCCTTTTTCTATTTCAGTTTTATACAACTGCCCTAAAGAATTCCTTTGTTGTTCAGTTGTTTATACTAGTGTCTGACTCTTTGTGATCCCATTTGGTGTCTCCTTGGCTACTTGGATATTGAGTGGTTTGCCATTTCGTTCTCCAGCTCCTTTACAGATAAGGAAATTGAGGCAAACAAGGTTAAATTACTTTGCCTAGGATTTCAGAGTTAGTGTCTGACTCCATATGTCAACTCATGAAAATAATTCTTCAGACTTTCCTGCCTAAAATACATAGATATAGATAGATGGACAGACAGATTGATATATGTGTATATCCATGAATGTGTGTGATATGTATATATGTACATGTGTATCTATGTGTGTATTCACACATGCATACATATATATCAATTTTGTCTTTACGACTGGGGAGAAAAATCGAGATTTTTTTTAAATTAGAAAATATGTAAAATAAAAAAAAAAGATAGAAAAAACATTGTCCTGTGAACAAGAGCTTGAAGAGAAGTTTATCAAAATGTTTTTAGTAAGTTATGAAGAAACAAAAAGTATGATCTCTTGTAGGGAACATGGATCCTGGGCAGAGCAGAACATCTATCTGTTCTGGAAAGGGCAAAAGGACCTTTCCACAATGCAGAGAAGCATTAAAGCAAAGAAGCATCTTTCTGGCTATCTTTTGTGCCTAGAATGCTCTCCATCCCCAGTCATCTTCTTACTTTCTTGATTATTTTTAAGAATCAATTAAAATCCTTCCTTCTATATCAAACCTCCTCTTCTAAATCATCTCATTTCCAATTCCTTTCCTCTTTTTATTTTCTATTTATCCTATATTAATTCAATTTAAATACACACACACACACACACACACACACACACACACACACACACATATATATATATATATATATTCATTTGGATTGTTGTCTCTCCCATTAGATTGTGAACTTCTTGAAAGCAGAGACTATTGTCTCTCTTTGCCTTAGCACAATGCCAGACATAAAAGAGTCTTATTAAATATTTATTTATTGATTATTGAATGATATTTGTTTATTGTCTTATATTGCTAATTAGTTTTACATACATGAGCACACATAGATATAGAGATAGAGATGATAGAGATTAGATATAGTCATAAATATTGACATTGATATTGTTTCTAAGGCAGTACATAAACCCAGGCCTTCCTGATTCATAGATCAACTTTCTACTCATTATTTTATAATGTTGAACCTCTAAAATATTCTGACTTTGTGACATGGAAAAATCATTTATCCCCTCAGTGCTCAATGTAATTCTTTAAGATTATAATTGCAGAGAAGATACAGACTTCTATTGATAGAAGGAATTTCTGCATCTTGGAATTTCAGTGAAACTGCAAGTCTAATCCCTATCTTTACATCTTGTCTCCCCAACTAGAGCCTAAAGTCTTTGAGAATGAAGGGCTCTCACCAGAGCATCTTGCACAATATTTTGCACAATAGTGTGTATAATACAATAAGTATTGAATGACGAAGGACAAATGGAGTGTTACAAAGTTTACCTTCTCTGTATAAACCTGAAAAAAAAATTCTACTCCTAGAGTATCAGGGTCATTTTGAAGATAGTCTAATGTAATATAACTTCTTAAACATTTTTCACTGTGACCCTTTTTTGCCCAAGAAATTTTTATGTGACCCCTGGTCATGGCTATATAATATAAACATACAAACATTTACTGATAATAAGTCATAATTTCATGATTCCCACATGCAAGTTATGTAACTCCATATAGGGTCATGACCCACAGTTTAAGAAGCTTTGTAGTATAAGACTACAGAAATCAAGAGATCTGGTTTAAAACTCAGTTTCAGCAGCTTATAACCTGTATGACAGTGGACAAATCAGTTGTCTTGTCTAGGTCTCAGCTCCTCACATATATATGAGGCATTAAATTAAATTATAGGATCATAGAGTTAAGCTCAAAGGGACCTTAAAGGCTACCTACAACAAACTACTCATTTGTGAACACGGGAACTGAGGCTCCCAAAGGTTAAATGATTTGCCTATGTTGACATTCTTCTCTTCAAAGCTCATATTCTATCAACTTTACCACACAGATTACCTTTGAGATCTGTTCCAATTCTGAAACATAACATAAAAATAGACTACAGTATTTTAGAAGATTAGTGATTTCATCAGGACACAGATAGCAACCTCTTCACAGCTCAACAATGTGAACTGCTGTGGCCAAAAAGGATCATTATTACTCAGGGGCCAAACTTTTAGTAATGATTCACTAGAGCTTTGGTAAGCTGGTCACTAAGAAACAGAAAAAATGGTCTGTTTATTCTTTTTATTTTTTTTTTCATTTTGCTCACACTCCACTGTGATAACTTTCAAAGAATACAGAGTAATATATCATTTCTTTATATTACTGTTTCTAGAAATCTAGATGAAGTGAATGAGATGGTCCATTCTCTAATAAATATTATAGAATATTGTATTGTAAAGTTCTTAGCATAGTTTCTGCCCCATAGTAAGCAATATAGAAATGCAATGATGATGATGATGAAAGTGTGTTACATTGAGAATTCCATGTCTTCAATCTCATTAAATCAATAGTTAGGGACTCTGAATTCTACATGTCAAATTATATATATATATATATATATATATATATATATATATATATATATATATATATATATATACATGTATGCATATGTATTTGTACGTATATGTAGGTATGTGTATATGTGTTTACATACATATGTGTGTATGTGTTTGTATGCATGCATGTATGTATAGCCTAGAAATTTAAACTAAAGCAAATAAGTTCTTTCCATATCTCATCCCCAGTCTCTGACCTTCTTGAATTTTGATCTATAGAGAACAGCTATTTGTAAAAAGCACTATGCTGTTTTTCTCTCTATTTAAACTTATTCTTTATTTGATAGATATAGATATTAATGTGATATTCTAATTTGTTCAGTCATTTCAGTCATATTTGACTCTGTAATCCCATTTGGAGTTTTCTTTTTTTTTCAGTCAATAGTATTTTTTTTCAAATTATCTGTAAATATAGTTTTCAATATTCATTTTTGTAAGATTTTGAGTTCCAAATTTATTTTCTCTTTCTCTCTAAAAGAGCAATCAATCTGATTTTGATCTGTTATATGTGTACAATCATTTTAAATGTATTTCATATCAATGATGTTGCAAAAAAAAATCACAATGCACAGGAAAAACCAAAAGAAAGGGGAAAAAAGTGAAAATAGTATACTTTGATCTACACCCCATCTCCATAGTTGTTTCTCTGAATGTGGATGGTATTTTCCACCACAAATCTATTGGAATTGTCTTAGATGACCGGATTGCTGAGAAGAGCTAAGTCTATCATAGCTGATCATCACAAAGTCTTGCTGTTATTACGTACAAGGTTCTCCTGATTCTTCTCATTTCACTCAGCATAAATTCATATAAGTTTTTCAGGTTTTTCTGAAATCCACCTACTTTTTATGTCTTATAGAACAATAGTATCTCAATACATTCATTTACCACAAACATTCCCCATTTGATAGGCATCTCCTCAATTTCCAATTTTTTGTCACCACAAAAAGACCTGCTACAAACATTTTTGCACATATGAGTCCTTTTTCTTGTACATTTGGGTTTTTCTAGATAAAGATACCAGAGTTGTTTGCCATTTCTTTCTCCAGTTTATATTACAGATGAGACCATGTTAAATGATTTACTCAGAGTCATATAGCCAGAAAGTATTTAGGGTCACATTTGTACTCAGGAAGATAAGTCTTCATGACTCTAAACCCAGTACTCTATCTATTGTGATACTTAGCTGCCCTGATATAATAATTAGTGAAGAAAAATTAACAATTTTAATGATTTTCAATATATAGGACATCATTGGTTATTGTGATAATACTGAGATAGGAATTATCTTTAATCCTTGGAATATCATAGGTGGTTAATAAATGCTTGTTGTGTGGAATAGAATGAGATATTTCTTTTATATTCTAAAGGAGTTTAGAATTCCAAGGATTAATTGAGGGTGGTAGGGATTAACTGCGAAAAACAGAAGCCATTGGAGGTCAATTGAAAAGAGCATAGATTACTAAGTGATGGCCCTTGTTGAGCATTTATGTGATCAAATCTTAGATTTAAAACTGAGAAAGAACCTAAAGATCTCAGTTCCAATTTTATAGATGAGAAAACTCAAGCCAAGATGAGTAAGAAGCTTACCCGAGATAACACAGGTGATAAATGACAGAGCAAGGATTTGAACTAATTTCCCCCCAAATTCATACTTGTTCTGCTAAATCTTACTTTTCTGCTAGGGATGGGGAGGAAGGAGTCAAGAAGAGGATTGATATGAACAAGGATAGATTTCAGTAGAAACATTAGATGACTATCTATGATGCATTATTTAAAATAAAGGTTCTTAACCTTTTCCAAGACCTTGATTCTTTGGCAGTTTGGTTAAGTCTACAGACCTCTTCAGAATAATGTTTTTAAATGCATAAAATAAAATACAAAGGATTACAAAAAAACAATTATACCTAATTTTTTTTCATTTCTAATTTTACACTCTCTGAATATATGCTTAAACTATAGGTGAAGAATTTCTGGTTTAAGGGAAGCCACAGTCTCACCTGCTCAGATACACCTTCAGGTTGCGTAACAAAATCTGATCTAAATATCCTTTTCCTTCAACCTCTTTTGATTATGCATTATCATGATCAGTCCTTTAGAGACGTTATACTAGAGAAATTTTGAAAGACATAGAAAGACAAAGAGGATGGAATACCCATTACTTAAATTTGAGTAGGCAATGACTTATGACACTCCCATGGCAGGTTTTTGAAAGAAGATTTCCCAAAAGATTGCTTAATACTTAAGGAATTAAAAATTAATTTCCCATGATTTATAGGTCTTACCAGGGACTTATTATTCCCACTTTGATTTCAGAAATAAGTTTGTACTAGTTAAAATCATTTAAAGTAGAATCACTTCAATGATTATTCTGAAATTAGAATGGTTCAAGCAAGTCCTCTGAAAATATTTTATTGTGAGAACTATTATTTAAGTGTATATTTTACAGCAACTGTGTAGCATAGTGGATAGAAGGTAGAACTTTGGAAAAGCTGAGTTTAAATCTAGACTCTGATACTTACTAGTTGTGTAATCCTCCACACATAAATTAATCTCTATGTGCCTCAATTTCATTATCTGTAAAATGGGAATAATAATAACCCCTATCTCACAAGGTTCTTTTGAAAGCCAACTAAGATAATGTATGTAAAGTACTTTGTAAATCTCAAAGCACTATATGTATCATTATATCATTTCACTTAAGTTATAATGCCACAATTTAAGTCAATAACCATTCAGTTTTATTCAACAAGAACTTATGCCTTGAAATTTTGAGCAAGTCAATTCCCTTTTGAAGATCTCAGTTCTTCAACTTTTAAATGAGGGAATTAGAATAGATGTACATTAAGATATCTTACAGTTCTGAGAATACAATCTTGTGATTCTATTAAGTTCCTAGTGTGTGTAAAGCAGTTAAGTTGTAACCACCCTAAAATATATGATGTAAAGAAATTGAAATGTAAGAAGAAAAGGGGGAAGGGAGGCTGGCTTCTCTGTAGTTCTACCAGTAATTCATGATGATATGTCTGAATTCATCAAACATGTCTTTAAGATCTAACTAAGGAATTGCCTTGGAAGTTGAAAAGAGCAGTATCTGTAGCAGCTCCAGCTCTCACAGTGAAGTTTGGACAGCTCCATTGTTTGTAGGCTTTTTGCTTCCTCTGGAGCCTGATGCTGTGTTGACGCCAGCATCTGTCTGCTAGCCTCCCAAAGGACTTGCTGATTTCTGGATGTGGTTTTTAATTTCCTTGCGTGTTCGTGCAATTGAGAAATTTTTTTCCATGCCTTTTATTATTTTTATTATTGTTGTTGTTATTACACAATATGTGGTGGGGGGGAGGGAAGGGGTTGGTCAAGCAAAACTCTCCAGTTGTCCATGGAAAAGGACAAATCACTCCAATGAATCCACAAGCTAGCTCAATTTTTTTTTAAGTAACCAAGATAAGCAGAGTCGAGAATTTGTTTTTGATAAAGTGTAAGTCAGAGTTCTGACAATGTCAGTCAATTGACAAATAAATCTCAGCACTCCAATCTCACTGGATGGTTTGTCAACAACTATGATCATAACTCTCTTAAATGACTCAATAAAGGCAACAATTAAGAATTTTACCATAAGAACCAATTGAGGAAGAGTAGGTAAATCAGAGCCAAGTCACAAAGATAAAGTGCCATGAAGATATAGAACCAATATGCTATTCCTATGCCCACACTTTTGGGGGATCACAATCTCATGAAAGTCCTATTCTCTTGCCTAGTTATAATATAGAGTGACCTTCTTCTAGTGTGTCAGAAACTCTTGCAGTATTGCCCCAGCCTTGTAGAATCTACCAACTTCAAAAATCTAAGTCAGTAAATGGTTCATTTACCATCTAAGGTCCAAGCAAGCTAATGGCAGAGAGGATCATCACCTGAAGGTTAAATTGCCTAAGGCAATCAATTCTAAAATTCACAAAACATAAGAGAAAGGGACATAACACTGCTTTGTCTCCTATTCTTTAATCATTGCCTTTTATTGCAAATAATGAAAATGATTGCTGCAGACTTCATACCATAAAGTATATGTGTTTGCACCAGGGTAAAAGGCATGAAATTTCCTCTCAGATTAACATTTTCACAAGCAAATTTAGGATGGATAGTTGGAAGAAGTAAGACAAAGACATTGTTATACTTCAAGCCCACTGCCAGGGTAGAAAGTAGTAATCTAAGAGTTTAATTGGGGTGAAGAAGTATACTAGCTGATAATTTCCTATCTTAAGTAACTCATTTTATTAACTTTTAAGTACAATTGGTTTCACAGAACCATAGGATTTCAAGTATTCTCAGCAACTTCCACATTTCAGTATTCTGGGGAAAAGCTTCAGTCACTTCACCCCAATAACAGCTCTGTCCTCTACCTTAATTTGTAATGTAGAGAGCTAAAATAATGAGTCTAAAATACTCCACTCTATCTAGGTTAAAATCCCATTCCCTTTCCCCAAAGAATGATGAAAGTATAGACTAGAGTCTTGGAAAAGAGCCTCAGCTGGTCCTCAGATAGCAGTCAGGTTGTTAGTGTACAGATAATGATTCCAGCACTGTGGAGAATAACAGGGTTTGAAATCAATAGTTAGAAATTAAAGAGAACATTTATTATCTTCAAAAACAAGTTGGCCATTTCCAATGATAGGCAAATAGATTATTTCTAAGAGGTAGTTATTGCCATTCTTACTACAGGTACAAAATGTAAAAGTTCCATAGAGGTCACTTAATTAATGCATCAGATTAATAACATAGCTTGACTGCAAGAAAAGTAATGGAGACAATTAAAAGGATACTTATTAATTGTAGAATGGCTAAACACATGGTGGTATCTGGTTATAATGGAATACTACTGGGCTGTAAGAAATGATGATCTGGTTGACTTTAGAAAAACATGGAAAGACTTACATAAAATAATGAAGAGTAAAATGAGCAGAACCATAAGAATAATAACGTTCTAAAAGCAAATTTGAATGACTAAGTCCTTTTAAGTATTACAAATATTCAAATCATCTGTGTAGGACTAATGAAGGAAGATGCTAAGCACATCCAAAGAAAGAACTATTAGTCAGAAGTATGAATAATATGATTTTATATATATATATACATATATATACATGTATGTATATATATGTACACACAGACACAAATAAGTACATACATATACATATTATATATGCATAAATATATTTAAGATATAAATATTTATTTATAAATAATACATTTGTGATATATTGTATATCATAATAAATTATTTCTATATAGTTAATATGATATTAATATATAAATGTTAGATTGTATATTGAATATATTTCCATTTATAAATATATATACTTATATATAACTATATAATGTATATGTTTAGATATTAAATAGAAGTATGTATAGTATGGTATTTTGTGTGTGTGGTGTGTGTGGTGTGTGTGTGTGTGTGTGTGTGTGTGTGTGTGTGTGTAGTACTGGGTTCTTTTCTGGATACCACAGACTAAGGACACTAATAGGCTAAAAAGTGTTCAGAGGACTCAAGTCAAGATTGTGAAAAGCATTTAGTTCACAACATATAAGGATCAGTTGAATGAGACACTGTTATTACTACTGCTGTTTGTCCTTAATTCCTGAAAAAACACTATGACATCAGGGAGATGACATCATGACACACAAGTGAATTGGATTTAAGTGAGGCCGGCTCTGCTAAATCATCAGCTTCATTCTCTCCTCCAAAGCCATCTGGGTCCAGTGGGGAGACAGAAATCAGGATGACTGGAGATGGTCCCAGATGTAGAATGAGACCTTGGCCTTTTTAAAATTAAGATCTCTTCCAGGTGAATGAAAAGAACACATTTACCCTAGAGAAGAGAAAACTTGATGGGGGTTGGGGGAGGAGGGAGGAGATGGAAAGTAATAGCACCATAGCTATGTTCAAGTACTTGAAGGGTTACCATGTGAAGAAGGAATTAGAATTATTTTCTTTGGTTCTGGAGAGCAAAACCAGGACTGATCAATAAAAGCTTCAGAGAAGCAAATTTAGATTTGATGTGAGGAAAAATTTCCTAATAATCAGTGCTATAGAAAAGTTGAATGTCTTGCCTAGAGAAATGATGAGTTCCTCTTCCTTGGAAGTTTTCATTCAGAAATTTTGAAAATATTTGTGACATGTTATAAAGGGAATTTCTTCTTGTCTGCGTTGGATTAGATTGATGCTGTGACCCCTTCACTCCCTGAAATTCTTGATTCTGTATAGTCCTTTCAAATACAACATGTCCAAAACTAAACTCATTTATTAAGTTCAATCAAATCCTCTATCTTTTTTAATTTCTCCATTACTTCCAAAAGCTTCACTATCCTCCCACCAAATGGAAATATAAAGCATGAACTCAAGTAATGCAACTGCTTTACAGGATTCAGTTAAGTTCAATATTTGATGATCAATTTTACATCTTCAAAAATCAATGGTTGGCACCTCAAATATTTTGCTTAATGTTAATGTTATGTCATATTTTCCCATATCCTGCAGGGTGATTACAGTTTTCACATGATTCATAATAGCAATAATAATTAAGAAATGCAAAATACCTAATGCAGGAATGCTAGAAACAATGAGAAAGTTTATTTTTCAAATGAGGGTTCTATCATCTGCTTTTTAGATTATCAAACTTTTACAAACTAAATACATAATACAAAGAAGTATGTGATACAGAAGGCCAATTTTTGCCATAAAACTCATAAAATAAATGAAGATTATCATTGTTATTATTAAAAATAGAGGGTATCTAAGAAACCATCAATCCAATCCCTGGTTTAAGCATGAGTGCTCATAACATCCCTGCTAAGTGATCATTCAAAGCCAATTAAAGCTATGTTTTATAACAGCATTCAAATATATAAATTAGAGGAAAGTAATTTAAGTATGAAATGGTTATAACTGTCTAATATGCTAATCATATAAGTGTATTATATTCTTATAAGTTGGCCTCAATCTTCTACATAATTGTAATAAGCTACAGGAGGAAAGGATTTTTCTATCACAAAGGAACTTTTAAAAAATATCCTTATTTATTTGTTTGCTTACTTCTTTGCTTGCCTTCCTGCTTATTGTTTGTTTACAATTGCATCTCCTAATCTAACCCAAGCTAGAAGTCACTCATGCTGAATCCCAATATTAACCATCATGAAAGCTTTAACTTGCTCCATTTTCCTAATATGGACCAATTTAGCTTTTCTTGGATATCCTAATAGCTTTCTGTCTATAAAGTCAGAAATTAAAATTAATGGTTAACTCTATGGTAGATCAGAATTCCTGGATTGAAGAGATGTTTCAGCCTCATCCTTCCCTAATAGAAGAGGTCAGTATATAACCTATGTCAGATTGCTTGCTGTTTTGGGGAGAGGAGGGAAGTATGGAAGAGGAAAAAAAAGAAATGAAAATCTAATAAAAGTAAATGCTGAAAACTAAAAAAGGAAGAGAGAAAGAAAGGGAAAAAGGATACCAATAAAATTCAATGAAAAATTAGTTAATTGAAAATTTTAAGATATCTCAGACTTATGCTGGCTTATCTGAACTTCCTATCTCTTCAGCAACCATCACATAGACTTGGCAAAATGCAAGTGCTGAAATATTATTACAATATGAAATATTACAAAAATATCTATTGGAGTATTTTATTATTTTTATTCTTTAGTGAATGGATTTTAAAGGAAAAAAAAGAGAGAGTAAAGATGTCCTTCCTCTAACTCAAAAATGACTGAGGTATAAAAGACTCATATTTGCAATTCTAATTGAAAGTGTGAGGTTGTGTAGATTTATTTTTATAGTAAGACACAATATGATGTCCATGTAAAAATAATAAAATGAGCACTGTGTGAACTGTTATGGATGGCATTTCAGGCTGAGTATCCAGCACTTTCATTTCACTGCTTTAAACATGTACATAACTGCTCATTAAGAAATATCAATAGGAAAAATAATTTTACAATATTTTGACAATGTTTTTCATAATATTAGGAGTCAGCAACAACAGAAGCATGTGGGGAATCAGTAAGGAAATAGTGAGCAAGAAGGGGAAAAGAAAGCTTCCAAAAGTCTGCATGTTTTGGAATCATTATCTTGGTTCCACATTTCTGCATGTTTTAATTTCTATTGTTTATCAGTTGTCATCTAGAAATAACGTCAGAGCCAAATTTTCATCCTATGTAATACTGTAAGAATTTTCCTTGCTTTCTTGGAGGCTAATTTTCCCATGGAATTGCCTAAGATGTAAATCTGACCCCTAAGGGAATATTATTTCAAGAGAGAAAAAAACCACCTTTTAGGAAGACATAACATCATTAAAATATTGGTTTTTCAAAGTTTTATCTTTGACTACTATATTAAATTTGCAAGTACTAACGTATTGGTATTATAATTTGAGATCAATAAAATAGTATTTAAAGCATTTTTTCCCTTAAACTGAGATTAACAAAGATACAATGTATTCAAGAATCTCCTATTCAAGGAATTATTTCAAATGTCTGTACTGTCTGTATGCAGCTAGGTGATACGATGGATAAAGTGCCAGGTTTAGAGTCAGGAAGACTCATCTTTATGAGATCAAATCTAGTTTTAACACGTCTAGATATGACAATTGGCAAGTCACTTCGTCTCATTTGCTTCAGTTTATTCATCTGTAAAATAGATTGGAGAAGGAAATGGCAAACAACTCTAATATTTTTGCCAAGAAAACAAAGTGTCAGACAGGACTAAAAAATGACTGAACAACTATCACTTGTAACCTGTAGGTTTTCATAGCTTAGTGAATTAAGGACTAGAAAAAAATAATTTCCTAATTCAATAACTAGTTTAATTTTACTGATCTTATCTGTTATACAATCCTTTTTCCCTTCTCCTCATGCTTGTAAATATAAACTTGTAACTAAGATGATCAAAAAATGAGTTATTCTATTGTGAAAAACCATAAGGGAACATTGAGAACATCCTTCCTACTAAAGGCTTAAGATTACGATGTTCTCCTACTCTTCTTCCTTCCTGTAGAAGAGAATCTATAATCAAATATTCTCAGTAGAAAAATTGCTAGTTGGTCATATCTGTAACTAATTTTCAAACTGCATTGTGTTTTCTCCTGATAAACCTTCATAAAAGATTCAGAAGCTATTCATCTTTCTGCCTGATTTTCATTATAGATTTGTCTTTTTTAATAATTTTAAGTTCCAATAATATATATTCCTTGCTCTTGGTAATATTATCCTGATGCTAATTGGGCATTTGATCATGGAGATGATAAGTACCCACTAAATTTTATTCAAAGTAGGTGGTAAGAAAGTTGATATGCCCCTTTTGATTTAAGAATCTTATGTCTGGTTTAAAGTTCCTATTATTCCTTCTGATGTAATTTCTTAGATAAGTATTTATAGGTTTTTACCAACACAAAAGTTGCCATTTTTAATTCAGTCAGAACTGTTTAATTGTTATAGATATTTATAGATGTTAATTTGTATATTAATATCTAAAATCTCTAAATTAGTGCTGATGAATCAGTGCAATGAAATTAACTTTGGTTTTGGAGTAAGAAGACTATGTTTGTCTTTGAGATCTCTTATTTATATATCTAAGGTATGTCACTAAAGACATGTAAGCCTTAGTTTCCTCACTTGAAAATAAGGAGTTAGAACTAGATGACTAGAACCTTTGCTAATCTGAGTCTATGATCTGACTGATAGACTTTGCAAATATTCAAAGAAAATTTGACTTTATTGGATATTGTATTATTATATATAATACTATTTAATATCCAAGTATCACATATTATATTTATTTTTATTATTGCATGTCAAAAATTTGTCTGCTTAAAAATAGATTTGCTTATTAAGTAGCTATATTATTTGTTATATTAATATTATCTAATTTTTGTGAATGTAAATATTTTTAAATGTCTGAGAAGCAAATATTTTTTTTTGCAAATAACTATTCCTTATTCATGTTTTTAAGTTCTGATTTCCTTTTATTGGGTTCTTTAGGGGCAAATATAGTACTATTAGGAGGGAAGGAATTGGACTATAATAAATCATGCCAAAATTGATGGGAATAGAAATTTTAGAAAAATATTATTGTAAGAGCCTCCCATAGTGCTAGAATTTAGCCTAGCAAAGATTTATCTTTTGCATGATTTTCTAGCTAATTGGAAATATTAGAAAAACTTTGTAATAACACAGGCCCAAAGTATAGTACTGTTATGTCCCAAGAAAAGCCCCAAGGAATTGGAAATTGAATGGATGCCCATCATTTGAAGAATTCTGAATAAGGTGTGTTATGTGAATTTAATGGAATATTATTGTTCTATAAGAAATGACAAACAGGCTAATTTCACAAAACCCTGGAAACATTTGCAGGAACTGATGCTGAAATGAGCAGAACCAAGACAACATGGTACACAGCAACAAGATTAAGTAACAATCAACTGTGATGGACTTGGCTCTTTTCAGTTCTAAGGTGATTTAAAGAAATTCAGATAGACTTGTGATGGAAACAGCCATCGACATCCAGAGAAAGAACTGTGGAGACTGAATATTAATCAAAACATAGTATTTCCATTGTTGCTGGAGTTGTGACCTGATCCGGACATTCTGGAGAGCAATTTGGAACTATGATCAAGGAGCAATCAAAATATGCATATCCTTTTTGATCCAGTAGTGTCTCTACTGGGCTTGTATCCCAAAAATAATATAAAAAAGGGAAAATAATCCACATGAGCAAAAAGGGTTTCTAGAAGCCCTTTTTGTAGTGGCAAGGAACTAGAAACTGAGCAGATGCCCATCATTTGGGGAATGGCTGAATAAGTTATGGTACGTGGATTTTATGGAATATTATTGTTCTATAAGAAATGATCAATAAGATGATTTCAGATTATGTGGATCATAACAGATTTTTTTCACCTTTTTGGTTGTTATTTCCTTGCTTTTTGTTTTTTGTTGCTATTTTTTTTGATTTGATTTTCTTGTGCATCATGATAAATGTGGAAATATGTATAGAAGAATTGTACATATTTTACATATATTGAATTACTTAATGTCTAGGGGAGGGTGTGGGGGAGGGAGAAAGAAAAAAATTGGAATACAAATTATTGTAAGAGTGGATTTTTAAAGCTATATTCCTATGTATTTTGAAAATAAAAAGATATTCTTTTAAAAAAAACATTTTCACCTTTTTGTTGTAGTTGTTCTTTGTTTTTTTTCCTTTTTCATGGTTCCCCCCAGTTTTGATCTGATTTTTCTTGTGCAACAGAATGAATATGGAAATGTTTAGAAGAATTGCACATGTTTAACTTATATCAGATTGCTTGCTTTCTAGGAGAGGGAGGAAGGGGTAAAAAAGCAGAAAAAAATGGAATACAAGGTGTTGCAAAGGTGAATATTGAAAACTATCTTTGCATGTTTTTGGAAAAATAAAAAGCTTTAAAAAAAGATTAGCAGCCCCAAAAGAAGTAGATAGATATGCAGAACAAAGTGAGCACAAAGTTTGTCTTTTGGGGAACCAAATTAGTAGATAGGTAGTTTACTTATAGTGGATCATGCTTCTAAAGTTAATATACTTCAGTTCATTTTAGGGGACACAAAGCATATGTTGTCATTAAAATATTGTTATATTAGCCATATGGGTTCCAAGGCCAGCTAGAAAAATATATTTAAGCCATAAGTGCTTAAAGAATACGATATGGATACTGGTTTCATACCTCACTACCCCATACTAATATTTCTATGAGACAATATATTCATATTTTTCCAGGGATTTTAGGAACAAATCTCCTTTCTCTGCAAAAGTACCTGATGGAAGGGAAGACAACTAGAAGATGTGTAGTAAGTAATGGGGAAGGAAATAAGGGAGAACAAGAGGAAGCAAGGACCTTGATAGAACTGAAGATATATGAGAAGCTGGGATTAGGTGCTCTAGGTAGCATGTGTTCAGAAAAAAGATCTGTAGAATCTGATCTCCTATACATTCAAGAATATTTCTGAATGAAGGGCTAGGTCTCTGGTCTCTGGTTTCTTTCTTAAAGAGCCTTGAGTGTTGCTATATTTATTCTCCCTTTTCCACTTTTTGATCTGTGGTCAAATATTTACCACTATCATCACCTTTTCAGTCCTCTTATATCTGCCAGCCCCTATCCCACATACTCTGCAATCTAGTAACACTGGTCTCCTTGCTGTTCTTCAAGCAAGATACTTCATTTCTGTCCACAGGATTTTTCACTGGCCTCCCCCCATACCTGAAATGTTCTTCCTCTTCATGACCCTTTCCTGCCATTCCTGGTTTCCTTCAACTCCCAGATAAAATCCTATCTTCTACAATAAATCTTTTCTAATTTCCTTTAGTATTCATGCCTTTCCTATATTATTTCCAAATTATCTTGTAATTTCTTTGTTTACAGATATTTGAAAAGTATCTGAACCATAGACTGTGAATGTCTTAAAATCAGAGACCTTTTTTGCCTTTTTTTGGATCTCTATGCCTTTGTATGGTTTGTATCATGTAGGAGGCACTTAATTAATGTTTAATAACTGATGGGCAGTTCAGATATTTGCCATGTGTTCATTTTCTGAGAATTCTAAAATAACTTTAATTCCCTTCTCCAAGAGGATCTAGATACCAGGATGCAAATGCCAAGGATTAATATTTAGCCAATTCATCATTATACTATTTCAATACATAATAAAATTCAGGTTTGAAAAAACAAAACATATAAAATTTTCATGATTAAAATAAAACCAACCAAATATGCAAAGGTAAAAGGTTTTTTTTTCTGAATTTCATTTCTCTTTTAGACTTACTTGAAATTATGTAAGAATTGAAACTAGTCAAACAATTAGTGACTTTGAATATAGTAATGAAATGGTAGAAAAGATAACCTACCTATGTATAATAATTACTCACATTTCAATAGCACTAAGGCTCAGTCATTTACACACATACACATGAAATGGGTAATATAAATATTAATTTTATTTTGAAGAAAAATTGCACATCAGAGAAGTTAACTCCCCTATAGCTACTACAGCAAATCAATGTCAGAGGCATGATTTAAGCCTGTTGTTCCTGAATTCTAGATCCAGTTCTCACTCTACTACATCACATGAATTCATAAGTTATAAATATAAGGAGGTTGTTTTTTATTTGAAGATACGACAAGGCAGAGTGTAAGAAGAAGCAGTCTTGAAATCATAGAGGCTTATGTCATCTCAGATACATATTGGTTGTGGGCAAGTCACTTAAGCTGCCATTATTCTATGGGCACACCATAATTTTGCAGACAAGGTGCTGCCTTGTTTGGGTAAAGGGAGTTCCTTCCTGCAGACCTCCTGCACAATGAAACTGTAGGTCTAGTGCCTATTTGAAGATAAAGATATTAGCAATAATTATTACCTATATACTTGAGACATCGGTGAAGAGACATATGATGGGGAATCTTCCACATTTGGCATAGATTAATAAATGGTGCCTGTGACTGAAGCTGTTGTCTAAACTTAATCTTGTTTCAAACTCTGTTCCTTTTCCTCAATTTGTCTGAAATTTGTCTAAGATAGAATCATTTATTCCATTTTTGTTTTCTGGGACCATATTCATAATTCATCTTTTTTTTAACTTTTATTTCTAAAATTTTTAGCAAAACTACATTAAATGGGTTTATTTTGGCTTGGTTTTAAGAAAATGGAGTTTTACTGAATTTAATTGCAGAAGGAGTGTGTGTGTGTGTGTGTGTGTGTGTGTGTGTATGTGTGTCTGTGCATGTGTGTGCACACTCATGTATGTATTCAGGAGACACAGAGATGGGGAAAATTCTGAAGGAAACTTGATTCTACCCAGACATATTAGATATTCTCACAAGTAAATGTGGAAATCAGTACTTATTAAATACTTTGAATGGGTAAAGCATTATTTAAATGCTACCATTTTCCCCTCTTATTTAATTTACTACCTATGAAGAGAGGGAGAAATAGGAAAGGCAGTTTGGAAATATTTATTCCCAAGAGAGAGAGAGACATGACCTCTAAACTGAGCTTAATGGATAAGAAAAGTATAGATGGCATAAGCAAATTCAGAATTGTTGAGAACCTAGTTCAATTTCCTTTCTGTACTCTTCATTCATTAAATATCCTGACTTAGGTAATAGTAGAGTGCAATTTTTTTTTAAATCTTCAGTGCTCTGTGTTTTTATGTTAATTGTCCAGATCCTATTAAAATCACTTTAAGATTTGTTAACACTATAAACACAGTATCATCTTGAAAAATGAGCTTTATCAATTAACTTAAAAGTGACTGGAATCCTTGATAGAATGAATTTTTAGAATTTTTCCAGTATAGTTCAATAGTTTATGGGTCAGCTAGTTAGAGCAGTGGATAGAGTGTCAGGGCCAGAGTTAGAAGACTTCTTTTCATGAGTTCAAATCTGGACTCAGACACTTCTAGCTATGTGATCCTGGGCAAGTAACTTAATCTTGTTTGCCTCTATTTCCTAAAGTGAACTGGAGAAGAAAATGGCAAACCCCTGCAGTATGTTTCCCAAGAAAATCCTAAAAGGGATCAAGAAGAGTCATACACAACTGAAAAATGACAGAATCTATATTTATTTGTTTGGTTTTACTGTAATCTTGTAATAGCCTTTGGACAAAAAGCACAAAAGTTCTGCTCTAGGATGTAATCTATTTAATTTGGCTCTTCATAACAAGAAGGATGTTAGAAGCAGTAATAACCTTTATGTGACCCCTTTCTGCATCCCATCCCAAATTTTCCTCTTTCATACAACTTCCCAAGGTCAATTGTAATAATTTTGAAATCAAATAGAAAGTCTCCAGCAAAGTGTTCCATGGAAAATAGAAATACTATTGAGTATACTTATTTGAATACTGAGTGGATTAAATGACATGGTCTTCTTACCACTTCCCCCAAGTACCTAAGTGGAAGCGTCAAAAGGGGGCAAAGATAGACTTTTCATCTCCTGCTTCTAGCAATCCAAACCCTTAGTGTACTACATACTATATCATATAGAGCCTACCATAACTTCTTGTTTTGATTTTCACACTTTCCTTCTCCTCCAAAGAGATCCAAGTGAATCAACAATCTGATTCTTGCCAGTAAGATAATGCTAGACATACTATGGAGTACAAAGAAGGAACAAGACTTCTCACTCTGAATTACTCCTTTACTCTCCCCTTACCCTGCCTCCCCCTCATGGTCGTAATATGCATGGTCAGATTTGGCCCACAAGCAAACTAAGTCGACAAATATATCTTTAAGTAACTATTATATGCCCAGCAAATATTTTTTAAGACAGGGAGAGAAAAACAAAAAGGGGGGGATAAGGGGGGGAATAAGAAACATAAATGAACTGAAATGAAACAGTAGTTTAAGACAATTGAAATTGGAAACAATATGGAACACACAAGGAAAAATAATGGAATTGATAAAGGCAAGCCCAAATATTCTTGAAATCCAAAATGCAGAATTAATACAATAAATCTGATACAAAATTATGTAACTTTGCAAATAAACTTTCAATAAATGTTTGATGAATGAATGGATAAATGGAATCAACTTGCCAAAGATAAATTGTGGTCTAGACCTAGTCTTTAATCCAAAGTTTGAGCCCATCCTTCATTATAATCATTATCAACTCAAACACAGACAGAAACAGGTGCGTCAGCAAGAGCATAGGCTGACTAAGTGTTTTGGCAGTCTACAGTAGGCACTGATTAATTATTCTGGATGAAAAGCCTCCTTACTCCAATGGAACACTTCCAGGAAACTTTGTCATGAAATTTTTAATTGAGTATATTTCATTTCACTGTTACTTCTTCCCAACTAGTTTTTCTTATTGTTATATGTGTATGTGTGCTTTTTTGTAATTCCGTGAACAGACTATTCTACTAGATGAAATTTTATGCTAGAATATAATATAAAATTTAAAAAACACTTAATTAAAAAAGAGTTATTTTTTTAAGTTTACCCAATGGTGGTTAAGTAGATAGAGTGCCAGGACTGAAATTAAGGAGATATTTTCCTGAGTTTAACTCTAGTCTCAGACACTTAGTAGCTGTGTGACCCTGAGCAAGTCACTTGACCCTCTTTGCCTCAATTTCTTCATCTGTAAAGTGAGTTGGAGAAGGAAATGGCAAACTCTTTTAAAATCCTTGACTCAAAGAAGAGTCAGAGAGAACTGTTACAGCTGATCAATCACAATAAAAATTAAAATAAATAGCAGAATAAAATAGTTAAAAATACATACAAAAAAATTCTATGGTTAATTTCTTGTGTTCCTCAGAAACTGGAAAAACATTTAAAAAGACATTATTAATTTTGAAAGCACCATATATTCTAGCATCTATTTAACAGGGGAAACTTAAAAATTCATTGGAAGATCAACACACTAATGATCAAGCCATAAAATTTGAGACAAAAATATCACAATAAAATCAACAATAACTGTTTGGAGATGGGGATGAATCCTTTACTTTTAACAGCATAATTAAGGACATCTACATTCAAGATGCACTTTTGACACAAACCATTGCACATATTTAGTAATACAAAGTCTGCCAATTTGCAACTAAACTATTCTTCCATTCACTATCATCTCTTGACTTTCTTAGGGAATAGATCCAGAGAACTGCTCTCCTCAAAAATAATTATTACCCATGAAGGCATTATGTATTCTTCCCTATGTCAGTAATCCACATGAGAAATTAATAATCCTTTCCATTGTCAAAGACCATCAATGCTGCACTACCACTTATGTGGAGGGAAATGGCATCCTATCTCTCAAAGACCAGTAAACACCAAGGAAAGTAGGGGATGAGATAAAAGCAAGATTCCTGCCAGAGTACATATCCTTCTTTTAGGGGTCAGTGAAGGACCACAGAAAATGGACTGGATTTGGAATTAGAGAAATATTCAAATCCTAGATTCTCTCCTTGTTATCTGGGTGATCTAAGATAAATCAATTAACTTTTCTGGTCCTCAATATCTTCCTCTATAAAATAAGGGAATTGAACTTAATGATCTTTGAGGTCTCTTCCAATTCTAAATCTGCTATCCTGGCTCCTCTAGGTCTAATCTTCTAGTCTCCTCTGGGCTGGGTTTAAAATTAGAGAAGGATTCAAATACCAGGTCCTCTACCTGCTATCTGAGTGACCTTAGACAAATCAGTTAACTTTTCTGGTCCTCAATACCTTCCTCTACAAAATAAGGAAATTGAATTTGATCTCTGAAGTCTCTTCCAACTTTAAATCTGCTATCCTGGCTCCTCCAGTATTAAAAAAGGAAATAGATGTCCTGGTCTCCTCTGAGCTGGGTTTGGAAGCCTCTCCCCTGAATAGCTACAGCCAATATCTACTATCCTGATGTCCAATCACTAATCACACCTTTTCAAGTTTTAATTGTGAATTACTCCCCTAGTTTCCATATGCCTGATATATTCTTATTCATATGCTGCTGAATTTTTTTGGGGGGAAATCATGTTATTGAAGTCAATACAAATTGTTGTTGCTGTTCAATCATCTCTAACTCTTCGTGACACCATTTGGGGTTTTCTTAACTAAGACACTGTAGTGGTTTGCCATTTCCTTCTCTAGCTCATTTTACAGATGAAGCAACTGGGTTAAGTGACTTGCCCAAGGTTATACATCTAGTATTAAAAGAGCTAAGGAAGAGTGCTGTTTTGGATATTTGCATTTAAAATATCCACAGGAGATTGGAGGAAAGGTATCCAGTAGACATTTGGCAATGTGGGATTTGAATTCAGGAGAAAGAGATTGGGGCTGAATTTATAGATATGGAAGTTATTTGGATAGAAATAATAATGGAATGCTTTGTAGTAGATGGTACCACTAAGGGAGAAAGTATAAAAAGAAAGAGGGCAAAGAATAGGGGTGCTGAGCAGTTATGAATAGTGAATTATGAATTATGAAAATCTCACATTGTCAAATGCCTACTCAGCTAGCTGAGGGTTTATTTCAACTCAGGTCTTCCTGACTCCAGGTCCAGCAATCTTTCTACGGTATAAAGTTGTGCATTTGAATACAAATACTCATTATCACTTCTCAGAAATTCTTCTCCCTCCACCCCAATTCACTGTTTAACTCTAGGAGCTATGTTAAACCATTTCCTCTCATATCACACACTCCCCTTTGCTCCCCTCTGAGCACTTTACCAGATTCTCCTCTACCCAACTCTCCTATTCTTCAATATGCCTCATGTTATCCATCTTTTTTCTATCTCCTTATCAAAACCAAGACCTATACTTCCATCCCTGCCTACATTTTTCAGGAGTTTGCCTCTTAGAACATTCCCTCTCTTATTTTCATCTATAATCTCTTCTTATCCACTGGTTCTTTTGTCATCATTTATAAATGTGTCTTAGTCATCCCATTCTTTAAAAAAAAAGGAGAATACACTTAATTCTACCATCTTCTCAAGCTGTATCTCTTCAAGGACTATTTACACATGTTGTTGTTTTCATTCTCTCATTTCATACTCACATCTAAATTATTTGTATTCTGTAATCTCATAATTCTACCGAAGCCTCTGTCCAAGGTTTCGGGCAACCTCTTAACTGAGAAAGCCATTGACATTTTCTTAGTCTTCATTCAATTTTCCCTATCTGGAGTTTTTGACACCATTAAATACCCAACCCATCTGGCCACTCTCTCCTCCCTCGGCATTTTTGTGACATTATTATATTCTCCTAGTTCTCTTCCTGCCTATGTACTTTATTAAAATATCATGCATTCACCCACCCTATTCATAAGTGCTCAGCCCCTATTCTTTGCCCTCTTTATCTTTACACTTTCTCCCTTGGTGGTACCATCTGCTGCAAAAAATTCCATTATTATTTCTATGCAAATAACTCCCATATCTGTAAATTCATCCCCATTTTCTTTCTCCTGAATTCAAATTCCACATTGCCAAATGTCTACTGGATATCTTTCCTTCAATGTTCTCTGGATATTTTAAATGCAAATATCCAAAACAGAGCTCTTCCTTTCCTCCTTAAAATCCAACCCTTGCCAACTTTCACTATTTCTATTGATGTCATCACTATCTTTCTAATAAACTAGGTTTGCAGTGTTAGAATTTTTTTGGACTCTTTACTTTCCCTAAACATATAAATAAGATACTAAATCTTGTCTACCTCTACATTTCTCAGGATTTTCCTCTTCTCTACACTAATTTTGTTTCTATCCTCATTCAGACCTTCATTATCTCTCATCCAGCCTGAAGTAATCCTCCAATTGTTCTCTAGTCTCCTGTCTTTAAGATCTCTAAACCAGCCTCTCATATAACTGCCAAATTGATGTTCCTAAAACCTATGTCCAAACAATATAAGCAAATCAAGTTATATATAGGATTAACTGAGGGAGTAGGGATTAACAGAGGGACAGCACTAGAATCAAAAGAAGTTCAGGAAGCCTTCCTGAAAGATGTTAGGATTTTAATTGACACCAAAAGGAAGCCAAGAAGGTCAGAAGGAAATGAAAGAAGAAGAGCATTCCAGGCATAGAGAACAGCCAGAAAAAATTCTGGAGCTGAAAGATAGAATTTCTTGTTCCTGGAAAAACCAGGAGGTCAGTATCACTGGAATGAGTACATGTCAGAAATATAATTAGTATTTAGTTATTTGCTAATCTATTATATATCCCTATGTAATGTAAACTTATCAAAAAGGGATTGTGCTTTTAAAAAGAAATATTGTCTTTTTATCCCCACCATCTAGCACTGTGATTTCTATTTAGTATGTCTTTGATCAATGTTTTATTGTTGAGTTGAACAGGATTGAAAGGGAAAAAGAAATGTTTTAATGAAAAAAGAATGAAATAAATAGTTTTATCCTTTGAAACATAAACCTCTTTTCTGCTAGTGTTTTCTTGTCCTGATCTTTTTATTCCCATTAATAGAATTTCATTGTCTCAAGTAGAGATTTGTATAGTAATTTTAAATATTTTATGTATGTTATTTATTTTTGCCTAAAGCTTTTCAAAGGATTATCGTTTTAAAAAAACTCATAGGTGGCATAATTAACTCGATATAATTCCAGGCTTTTCTAACTTTGATATAGGAATTGCTACATAAATAAATATATAAGAGGAGATGAAGGAGGTATATAGGACGGATTTCTAGGAATTTCAAAAATAAAGGTGAAGTGAGATTGAAATTAAGTTCATTCTTTAGTAAACTTTCATAATGGTGTATGTTATCCTGGGTTGATATTACTTTTGACTTAAAATGGTAGTTACAATCGATGAATAAATATATACAACCCAAGAGGAATCAAAAGTATTTTCTTTTTCTTATCACCATTAAAAGAAGTAAACTCTTTGGTACAATCTATAAACTTTTGTAAATATTTATTGGTAATAGATGCTTTGGTATCCATGGCTCACTACTAATCTGTAAATACCTTGGATTACTCTAGATGTAGTAAGAACTTAATAAATGCTTCCTAGATTTTTTTATAGATATAAGAGATATTTGAATTCCATTTGAGACCTTAGCAATGAAGCATAAGAAGCTACAATTGACAGTTCTGGAGCAACCAGTTAAATATAGACCAAAAAATAATTTTATATATGATCCTTTAATCTACCACTCCCTAATAGGCATAGTCAAGTAAGCAATAGATTATCAATTAAAGAAAATTAATTGCTTGATTTACTGTTACCTATCAATACAAGAAATTAATACAAATAAGACTAATGAGTTTTATTGTAAATTAGAGATTTTGTAATATTGTCCCTGTTTGGTTGAAAATTACAGTGAATTTTGATACTAAAAGTCAGTTTTCTCAGCTATTATTAATTTTCTTATCTGTAAATGAAAAGGTTAGACTAGCTAGTTTTTGACAGCTTGGGATCAAGCTTGGGATCATTCCCTTCCTCCTTTTTTGATATGCCATATAGCAGTTTTCTCTTTCTGACCCCCAAAATTACTTTTTATTTATTTTACATATATTTTGTATATATTTACAGATGTACACATTGTCGTCTTTGATAGAATACAAATTCCTTGGGTACAGGGATTATTTAACTTTTGTCTCTGTATTCCCCACAAATATTACCTATACCTAATACAAAGTAGATGCTTAACAAATGCTTATTGACTCACTGAATTTGAAAAATCCATGTCCCAGTGTACTTAGGTTTGAATTTAGGACATCTTCACCACCACCACACATACAAACACACACACACACACACACACACACACACACACACACACACACACCCTTAAATTCACTGTAATATTTATCATTTATCTAAAATTTACTTTGATTGTGTATACCACATGTTGGGCAAATTTTTAGAGTCAGAAAGTATGTTGATATTACCCAAATAAGTATATCATTTCTCAATAATCATAAATAAACATATACCACTACTCTATTTCAAGTCTTTACTTTATTGAGAAGATGAAGAGAAAATATCTTTTAGAAGACTATTAATGTGGATAAAAACATATAAGTTAAGAAAAATAAAAATCTCAAATTAGAAAGGGCTTCTAAGTCCATCTAGTCTAACCTATGCCTGAACAAATATTTCCTTTACATTTCTAATGCACAGTTATCCAGCATGAAGATAACTTCTAATGAAGAGATTCGCTACTTTAGCAGGTCCTCCAAATATTAGATTAAATGATTATATTTAAATGGAAATACATTTTTTGAAATTTTTTCTGATTGCTTTTAGTTCTGTTCTCTAAGATCACAATGGTCAAATCTAATCCCTTTTCTATGTAACAACCCTTCAAATTTTTGGAAGACTAATACACTAATGATCCAAGTAAAACATCACAAGTTCTTTAAATCAATACTTATTGAAACTGGAACTTCCATTCTAGTTTCCTTTCTTCTAGATGCCTTTCAGCTTATCACTTAAAATAAGAATCCCAAACTCAGTAGATTATTCCATTTTTAGTTTGATCAGAGCAAAGTACAACAGGATTATCATCTTTCTAGTTCCTAGATATTTACCCTTTTGAGCAGCCTAAGCTTCTGTATGTGTGTGTATACACACACACACACACACACACATATATATATAACACACATACATATGTTATTATATATTTGTGTGCACACACTACCTTTATTATTGTTTAATTATATGACATTTGCAAAACAGTCAGATTTTTTTTTCTTTTTACAATACCTCTCACACCTTATACATGTAAATTTAATTTTTCTCTACCAAATGTACTTTCTACTTTTTATATTATTTATCAGATTCAAACCAATGTTCAGGCCTATTGAGAATTTTGTGGACACTGACTATGGTCCAATATGTTATCTACCCCCACCTACAGATTTGTGTCATCTGCAAATTAAATCAGTAAACAATTTATGACTTGGTCTAGGTCATTAACAAAAACATTAAATTGCATCATTGAAGGACAGATCCTTGAGGCCTTTTACTAGAGTCCAATACTTCTTGCAGATAGATATATAGATAACAATACTGTAAACTTAGTGTGCATTAAGAGGAATGAATAAATGAGAGACTCTGTGAACTCTGACTTAATCAAATCACATCTGGAATATTATGTTAAGTTGTAGGTATCACACTGTAGGAAGAACACTGATAATCTTAATGGTCACAAGAAGGAAAGTAGAATGGTCAAGAGCTATGAGTATATGTAATAAGTAATGTGAGTATATAGTCACAGAATCGGGTGAAAGAAATGGGGCATTATAGCCCAAGAAAGGGAAGTATACTGTTGAAAAGATGCTAGATGGAAAAGGAAGCAGTGCTGTGCAATGCTGGAATTATGACATGATTGTTTATCATGTCATAATTTTGATTTAGTTCTATAGACTTGGATCCTAACTTTGTTGTTTTGATATGAAAAATTTTTAACCAAAATATGTTTCTTATGAGATAAAAAAGAAGTCTTTTGACATTGGTTTCACTGTGAAGCATTGTATTTTTCATTAACCCTCATATTGGTGAAAAGGGAATATTAGACCATGCTAAGATATTTGGTATTTTTAGAGGTTTCAAAAATACTACTTTAAAAGAAAAATTCCCTTCCTTCAAAGAAGATTACAGTTTGTCTTTTGACTAACTAGATGCCATTTCACTGCAATATAGTTATGAGCCTATTTGATTATCCAAGGAACTATTTCAGAAATGTGTAATATGAAATCAACTGGTTTTGAAGAATACTTATAAATCTAACTAATACTACCCTGGATACCTATATACATTTTAATTTTGCAGATGCAATAGTATTAGTCTTTATATTGAGAATTTAAAAAAAAAGATTCTCCATTTCTTAACTTACCACAAAATTATATGATTTACCATTTGAATTATCCCCCAATCACTAGATAATTACATGCTCCTCAATTTTGTTGATTTTTTTCATTCCTTAGTTCTGATGTCATATTTAAATATGCCATTTTCAATACCTGATATGATCATGAAATCTTCAATTATTTTTGAAAATTAAATCAGTTTTAAATTTGAGATTTTCCTTAATTGTGTACTTGCCCTAGGAATTTAAAGACCTATATTTAACTAAACACATCTAGTTTTCTAAGTAATATAGACACCAAGTCACAGTAATTGTGACAAAATTTATTTATATATATTATACTTCAGAAACTCCATGGAAACTACCATTTTTATTTGGTAGGTGATATGTTAAATCACAATTTTATATTCTGAATTAGATTGGAATCAAATGTCTCTATACAAGTAGGTGTTATGACAGAAAATAAGATATTATTTATCCATTCTTTCAATAGATATTCTTTGGGCAACATCTATAGACAAGGTACTACCCTGGGCACTGTGGATCATAAAAAGAGGGGGAAAATGGATCAATTAAGTTAATGTAACAAACAACTTTGCAAACATTAAAGTTTTATTATATAAATGTTAAGAAGTAACTACTTTTTTATTTTGTTCTCTCCTACTCATATAATTACCATTACCATTACTGTCTTGTAACAGAGAAGATATATTCCCCTAGATCTAAAACTAAGATGGTATGACTTGGGCTTTTTCCTAGGGCTCAATATTTAAAGAGGTCTGACAAGCCTTGAAAACTATGAGACCAGAAAAAAATTGTGCTTAGCACCTAGTTAACAAAAATAATTGATTATCATAAGAAGCTAGAATCATTCTCCTGGCACTTGCATCCCAGGTAAATCCCTCACCACCCTGTCCTGCCCTGATTTCTTCATACCTACCCAAGGCAATAACTTGTCTCTTTATGTATGTTTAGAGTTTCTGCCTTGCCAGTTCCCCATGAAGCTTGTTTCTTAGTCTCTTTCCCCATGAAAATGCTGAAATTGTTTTTTAAAAAATGAGATGAGGGCAATGTGCTACTTACTTAAGGAACATTTGAGTCTCTTTGCTCTAATGGCCAAAATAGCTATTTTTTTGCCTCAAAATCACAATAATACAAGATACAATAAGAGAATGAAATGAAGTAGATATGGAGCACTATGTTTCTATATTTCAAAAAGGTAAAAGTAATCTATGGGCCAAATATAAAATTTTAAATCCTACTATGTGCACAAGGAATTATCTCATGCAAAAGTAAATGAGTTTTCTGAAATTTTAGGAGGGTTATGCTATGACAGTTCTTGGAAGACAAAGACAACACTAATAAATTTCAATCTTGTTTTAGTAGAGATCGTAATCAGTAGTTACATATGATATTTACCTGCAAAGTAACTTGTTTTTGAATAAAGACCATCAGTCTTTGATTCTTTCACAAGATATAACACCACTCCATGTATTAGATACAGAAAAAGAAAAACAACAAGAGTGAAATAGTTTAACAAGGTAATTCCACCATATCCTCAGGGGTGATTTTTTAGCAAAAATCACCAGAAGCCAGTTAGATCCAAGTTCAGAATAGAAAGAACACAAAGGCCCTGTCTAAAGTGCCTACGATCTTTCCTTTGTGAATTATAGTGTAACTGTCAACCACAACATCCGCTACTGACAGGCTCTCCTTGTGGCCTGGAAACTTTTCTTCATTTTTCCTTTCATTTATTATTCCACAGGCATTTGTATTTTTTGTATGTTAATTATATATCTTCATATAGATAGAAAAGAAAAAAAAAAGTAAAGAAAAACATTTCCTGGAACTACTTATTAGAATTTTATACTATGATACAGATTCTTTCTTTTTAAAAATTGAGTTCCCCATTTCACTCAGGATATTAAGTACAGTAGCTATTTATGGGTCTGATTGATTGGCTGAAAAGCTCTGACTTGTTTACCTAGTTACCCTTTGCTCCCAGGACTTCACCATGTTGATAACAGGCTCAGTGTGGACATCTATCTGATTGACTTAAGTAGAACTTCTGAGCTCAAGAGCTCAACTTGCCTCATCTTCTCCAATAGTAGGATTTCAGAAGTGCTCCACCAATCCCTTCCATGAGGTAAATTCTTAAAATGTTAACTCAAAGTGGTATAATCATCCCTACTTCAGTGTCAGGGATACAGAATTTGGCCAATTAAATAAAATCTCATTCATCATTGCATGTCAGTTCAATTAAAATTTTGATTTACTCCAAAGGATGCTTGCAATTGGCCAAATTCAATTTTCAGAGACATTTATGAAATCTCACAGTACCACTCAACATGGATTAAACTATTTTATAGATTAGTAAGTGGAAATAGAAAGTGATAGAATCGATAAGCAAAAATTTAACAAATGGCATCTATATGCCTAAGCACTATCCTTGACTTTGGGGAAACAAATAATAATAAAAATGTAAACAGCAGCTACCTTCAGAGCGTTTACTTTCTATCTGAGGAAACAGCATGTAGACATATTCAGTGAACACATCCAAGAAATTTTGGTCCCAAACCTTTGCTACGTGTAAAATAAAACCCATTTATGTGGAGTGTGGTAGGTAGGGGAAAGAACTGAATGGGAATAAAAAAGGGAGCAGAGCAATGGGAGTTTCAACTTCTCTCTTGCTTATTTTAATGTCTCTCAAATAAATTTTTCCTTTGAAAGTGTATTAAAATAATCAGTGTGATTCAATTGTCCCTTTGTATAGTACAGTGGACCTCCCTTAACTCCTCTTCCAGATTTTCCATTGTAGCCAAGCTTTCACACTACTAAAAACATCTCTCTTGCTTTGTAAGGTAGCCAATGGAAATCCTTGCTTCACAGGAGTATTTTCTGTGGTCAAAAAGAGGATAGAGAGCATACTCATTTGGCTTGCCACTCCCTACCCTCAAACAGGCCCCATTAATGACCATTGGCTAGGCAATATATATTTGTTTCTTTTCAAAGTAGTGTATTTAAATGTTATGTTGTATTTATGTGTATTTTGGTGCACAGAGGATGACAGCTTGTCTGATTCATTAATCTAATGTGGAAAATTATTATGATGTTTTAAAAACATGCTGGATGCTCCAATTTTAATTCAGCATCCTTTTGCTATATTTTAACCTAATTTCTCCTCCATTGTATTGTAATGCTTGACTGTGACATATACAAATGCTGTTCAAATATGTTTTGAATAATAGCACAAGAATGCAGTGTAGCCAGTCTTTTATTGTTGATCAGTTAAATACTTGTGCCAAAAGTTCAAGACTGTACAATTTGGACGGTACAGGAATAAATGGAGCAATTCAATAAAAATATGACAAAGACATCCATAGATACTTTCCTTTCCCTAGGAGATATCTTCATGGTAAATCTGAGTTTCATGAACACAAATTACACACCTCCCTAGTTACAATTATCTTATTTGTGAAATTGGAGAAATATGGAATGAGCACAGAAGTAACCCCTAACAAAGAAGACATTCTGAAACCCACAAAGTAAAAACCATGACGATTAAATGGATATACATTCAATATTTTGACACACTGAGAAAATGGGGTACATTTATCAGTAGCTTGTGGTTATTGCAATTGTCTTTTTTCATATAAAAAACTACTAAATCTGATGTTGACACCTTTTAATGACATCTCAACTCTGTAGGTTGATGAAATATGGCATGTCCTCAGTTGTAAGTGGTAAAACTATAAATATATAGTAAACTATATACTGAGTTTTACATCAGGGAATATTGCACATAAGTGAGAATAATCTATAAATCTAAAGTGATTGGCAACCAGAACATTGGAATCGTTGTCATAACCAATCAGAAGTTACTAAAATAGACTGTAGTTTGAAGAAGTAAGAAAACACAAACTCCCAATATACAGTATAGTGGTAGAAAGAGTGCATGCTGAAGTTATCTGTAATGGAAATGCTGACATATAAAGTCTCTCAAAGATGTATTGGCAAGGTTTGAGATTGGAATTGTGTGCTTATGTGTGTGAATGCCTACACATGTGTTTCTTCTCCCAATAATTATGGATCAAAAAATGTGAGTTTGCTCTAAATTCTATTATTCTAAACAGTTTGATTGGGGGGGTTTGTTTGTTTTTGGTAAATTTTGCTTTTACAAAAAGTGTAATGAACTTGTTTATCTTTTTTTAATTGGTAATTCTTGGATCTTCTCTATCAAATGGTACCAGAAGAGACCCAGCAAAATTCATTGACCTTGGAAAGATTTAAAGCAAACACATAAAGTTATGGAATGCCAACATGCTTCTGAATTAAAATTAACACAGCGTATCACATGATTAAACATAAACTATACCTTTAATGTGAATAAGAATACTGTGTCTACATCTGCATTCATGAATCAACAACGTCCACGTTATCTTCTTCTGTGGACGTTGCATGTTCTGATTTAAAATTTCAAAATGCTTTCCCATGTCAATGACAATCTTAATAGATTCCAATTAGTTCCACAAGGCACTTTCTGATGCACAGGCCTCTGGCTTGATTGCGGTGAATGGTGGGTATTTCCTGTGTTTAAGCCCACATATGGATTGAGTAAGGCAGTGGCAGAGAGACTACTGTTTTCCTTCACTACATCTTCATTTCTTTTTTACAGGCTAAGCCTTTTTTGTTTTTCCTGGCTCTGTTGTCAAAATACTGACCAAAGTTTTGGCTCATGAAATTGGAATACCGGGCCAAAACAATCCTCTGGAAACCAGTGTGGCAAAATGTATTTTAATCTATACATTCACCATTCAAAGATGTGCAGAACCACACCCATTGACCCACTCTGTGGTTTAAAAACAACATGGGTTTGCCCCCAGAATTGTTTGATTTATAGGGTAAACTTTTTTCAAACTGGATCTATCAACATTGGAAATGCTCTGCACCTTAGTTTCATCATATCTTATAAGAAAAAAAAATTTTTAAAAAACCCTACATACACTAGGTTCATTTTGTTTCCATTAAATGAGACTAGGTAAATGCCTTTTGCATTCTACACAATCCTTTGGAAAAATCTATCAGCATTTCTCTGAATGAAGATAGGGGAATGACATCTTCTAGGAAAAATACATTAAAAAAAAAGATTTCATTGGCATAACAATGAAAAATTAAAGTAGATATTTAAAGTGCCTACCAAACAAGGTACAAATAACCTAGACAGATTTAGAGAGTTTTCCTTTAATGAAATATTCCTTTCTCAGTATTTGAGATTCATTAATTCCTATGAGGTATCAGACTTTGCTTTTTATACTAATTTCAAAATGTACTAGAAAGGCCTGAATCAGTCATATTTTTACAATGCTGGTGACCAAACACCAACATGAATATATAAAGAATGTATACTTGTTTACTTTTTGAGAGATAACATCATAATATTGGCAACACTCCAGAACGTGCATGTAGATGACTGTCTTTAGCATTTACTAATTTTATGTCCTTCTCTGCACACTAGTTGAAGTTATTTTTGAAGTTCTAAATTAATCGATATGCTTTCAATGTTATATTGATCCTTTCAATTATATTCAACAATCATTTGTTCACCTTCTCTATGCCAGGCATTAGGTGTTAACAGAATTGAACTTTTATTTTCAAATAAAAGTACCTGCTCTCTCATGATCTATCTTAAACCCATTTGCACTGGAAAAATTTACTGAATTACATTTCCACTAGATTTAAATGTGCCACCTGGATTTTCTCCCAGATGAACAGCATAAACCAGAAAGCAGTCAAGAAAATGTCTTTTGCTATTAAATTAAGCTTTAAAACTTTCAGCAAACTCCAGTTAATAGAATAGTATATGCTGCAGAGAATTTTACAAGCAAAAGAAAAAAATAGGGAGAGGAAGGTGTTTGTTTCCCCCCTATGTAGCACTATTTATTCTTTCCCCATCTCTCTTAAATATAGATATTCAGTTTTTTGTTTTTTTTTTTTTTTTTTACTTTCACATGTTCAGGAAAGCTGATGAAAGTTAAGGTTGAGAAGACAAAGAAGACTGATTTGTTTTTCTGGCTTCTTAGAAAAGTCTAGTGACTCGTTTTGTTCTGGAGTTGTCACGTTGAGGAGGTTTTCTTGGTTCTTGTAATCAATCAGCAGGGACTTATCTTTAATTTGCATACACTACCTTCCTCTAAACTCCCAATTCGACTAATCCCCAACCCCGCCTCTCCCCTTTTCACAGAATACTGGAATCCTTATCCTGGATACCCAAAGTCTTTTCATGGCCAAGTTGATGAAGTTCAGAATCAGAGGTAGGTTTTGCCTTCGCAACTTAACTAACTCTTCAGTGGATCCTGTTTGTTGCGTCTATTACCAGATGAATATCATTCTCTTAGCATCCGGGAGTTCTGGATGGTCCCACCTGGGATTCATTGAGGCTGCGCATCCAGCACACCCCGTGAGCTACTTTTTTCTGAAAGCAAAGTAACAGCATGAGTCTATGTGTGGGCGTTATTTCTTCCGTTTGGGCGGTCTTGGGGGTTGTCCAGAGGATTTGGCTTGTCTGTATTTGCATTCTGTTTGAACATACAATTCTCAAGCTATCTGCATATATCACACAATCTTTGTTGCAGACCGTATTTTCAAGTCTGAAGAAAAAGCGCAAAGATGGGTATTAGAAGCTGTTCAGCTGTTAGTTAGATTTTTAAACTCTCCATATAATCACGTTCTTAAGCGAAAATTCGACCTCTCAAAGTATCTTGGAGAGGATTAAGACCACTAATAGGCACATAATAAAGAAAAGGATAAAAGTGCTTCTTCTCAAAAGACTAGCAAAAAAGTTCGTTAACTTGTTGATTGCAAACCTTATGTTTATGACTACTGATCTGTTTGGTTTTTGATTGTCCTGAATGACAGACTAAGAGATTATTATGGAAAATATTATGGAATTGTGAGCTCAAAAGGATTGAAGAAGACAGAGGAAATACACTTTTCCCCCCTCACTGCTATTGATTGTTTTTAATTTATCATTACTATTTGCTTATATATTACAATTGTATATGTCATACATATTCCTAATAAATGTCCCATGGGGGGAGGAGGGGAGGAGGAGACATTAGTCTCTCTGTCCATTTCATTTCATTTCATTGGAATACCTAGTATTTCTGAGTAAGAGTGCCGAGTTAGGCAGGGTGGGTGCCACAGCTAATGCGAGTTTAATATGCATACGCAAACGCTGAATTGCAGAAGACCTTGGAGCTTAATGGGTATACTGAAATCACAAAATGACACCCTGCTGCTCAACACAGATAGGTTATTGTGTGGAACTAAGTGCATCTACTAATAACACAGGAGTTTGCAAAGATACATCAGACAATCAAAATAGTAATTCCAAATGAAAAGAAAACACGGTTCTTTAAAAGTGTTTACACAGCGGGATATATTTTCTTTCTTACTAGCAAGAGTATGTAACTGGATACCTTAACATTTCTGAGAACATGAAAACATGAAACAAAAAGTATTGATCCTAGAATACACCGAAGAATCCAAGTACACACTGTTTAGTTTATTTTAAATGGAGTTACATCAGTTGTTTATTGTGGAAAACTAAAACTCAGCTCTTTCCTATTCAAGCATTCTTTAAAAGTAGACAAAAAACGTGTTATTTGAATTGTTAGATTTGCATTAACCAACCTTTAATTGCATTAGCTGCCAAACAGATGTAGAAATTATGTCATTTATAGGGAAGATAGCAGTCATCTTCAGGAGGCTGCAGTCTAATGCAGGAATCTAATTAATTTAACCTGGCCATCCTCCTTAATGGCAGCACTTTCTCATTCCCACAGATGGAACTCAAAGGAATTATTAGCGAGGCTGTTTATCTCAATAAGTCTTTGACTATGATTAGCGGATACCAGGTCTTTCTATGTATTGTTTCTCTTATGGGAAGCCAACTTGAATGCGGGAAAAGTCTAGACAAAAGTCATTAGAAATGCCAAGTGCGTTTGGTAGTAAAATGAAACCTTTGCTTGCTTCTGAAGGCTTACACTGGCAAATAAATGAAAGGAGCAAAAGGTTCTATTTTTAGAAACATGGAAGCAGGGATTGATGGTTAAATAATTATAAACTATTGCATTTAAATCATAACAAAACAAAAAGGAAATTAAACTTTGTCCTGAAAAGAATGGGAATTGCCATTAAGCTTATGTTTGTCCTGGAGAATTTCTTTAAATACTCCCTCTTCCTATCTTTTCTATATGATTTGCAACAAATATAGTAGGTATTTCCAAAAGAAAGAATTTGAATAGAGCATTCCTATATATGCACTGACATACAATTAAACCAAGATTGTTTGAAAATAAAATAGGGTTTTTGTTGTTGTTGTTGTTTGTTTGTTTGTTTTCAGAAAATAATGCATCTTCCTAGTAACTATGCCGATTTGATTCCGTTACTACAGTGCCTATGTCACAGTGGCTGTTTATATTGTTTGAATTAGTAATCAAGGAAAGTGCTATTCTGCACCTAGCGTTGTCGTTTTTTCCATATATAGAAATTTTTCTTAATCCAAATAGAGAGTGTTGTTTATAATTGAGAATGTCAGCATGGATTGATATGTTCTTGTGAATAACATAAGTATTTTGCAAGATGGGCATTTGCAATAAGCTCTGAACGGATTTTCTTTAAAACCTAAAAAGGAATAACTAATGATGCATAGAAAAGATGGGGGATACAGTTAAGTGTCTTCATTTCTTTCTGGGACCAGGCAGTCAAGACATTCAGAATCTGTTTTGGCTCTGGTGCAACGTTGCAAAAAATACTGAGCGGTGGAGATGAAAAGGTGGAAGAGGCTAGAATAAACTGTAGGTAGGTTTTCTCTTATGCCCGCTGATTATTTGCACAATTGTCAGTTCTCTTCATCCCGCCCCCAAGAGATAATTGACATCCATCTTTGGGATAAATTACGATCGAATGTGTCCCAGGAAATCCCTATTGGTTTTCTGATGGCATGTGGGTGACATCAGTGGGCTCTCTAAAGGTGTTGTCAGCAATAGGTAATTAAACGTTTTAGACTGAAAACTAGGACCCAGGAAAGTAATTTTAAATGCCTTCAGAATCCTCAGAACCAGAAGCCACCGGAAGGTCTGGGAGGGGTTAGACCGAGTTCGGCTTGGTCCTGCTTTCTGGAGATTTCTGCCTCTTCAAAGCTCCTCCGCAGGAGCCCCGTCTGTGGCTGTGTCCCAGGACTCTAGTGCGGCAGTGGTTTGCACAAACCACCCCTTGACACTAGCACTTTCAGGCTACTCTGGAGTGGGGGATTATCGCTGCATTTCTAACTCCGAATTATTACTGTCCGCTGAAAAGACTGTTTATTCCCCGGTGGTGAAATGATGCTTACTGGAAGACTTGCTACCAAAGGGTTAGAAATAAGAAAAGACATCATTATCTCAGTCTCGTTGTGGCAACTGGGAATGTCCTTTTCGAATTTGTCTGTCCCTCCTGTGCAGCGACATCTGTCTGTGAAACAGAAGGTAGAGCAAGTAATCCTTCTGAAATAACGATTATTGGTATAAAGAGGGGCGCTATTAAAAGGATTGGGTGTGTTGCCTCCGCATTAGGTGCCCCCTTCATTTTCAAAGTTGCGGTTTGAGAGAGAAAAAATTCGACAGTCAATGAAACCTCAACCATCAAGAGTCAACTGTTCACGTACTAAACTTAAATACAAAATACAAACCAACTAATTTCTTCACAACCAATAAGAGAAGCCACTGGATTGTGACTGCACAATACTCTCATTTTTTACGGACTGGAAAATCTGTATGACAGACCTAATTCACACTAGGTCAAAAGAGGCATTGAGTTTGAAGAAAGAAATCCTGAATTCGAGTCCTTCCTCTGAAGATTGCTAAACATTAGCTGCGTTAAGTCTCTTACTATTCAGAGTCTCAATCACTCATCTGCAAAATGGGAATAATAAAGCCGGTACTACCTAATTCTAAAAGTTGTGTGGGATGCAAGTGCAAGACAGATAAAAATGAACCATTATGTATGACACCTTTTTTTTTGAGGCAATTTTTCATTTCTCTTAAAAGCACTCTTCTTTCTTTCCCATCCCACTAAGAAGAATGTAACGCGGGCAAGGTTGAACGCAGCATAGATCTACACGCTGGGAGTTAGGACCTAGGTCGACTTGATTTTTAGACCCAATATTCTTTCCATTACGACTAAAATCTATGTCTTGTCAGATGACTCTATTCAATTGAGCCCCCTACTCCATCACTGAAGACCCTCCTCGGTGGTAAATTGAGAAGTTAAAAGTTAGCATTAACTCTCTTAGGCCATTAGTGTCTGACCACAGAAATGATGCCCAAGTAAGGCCTCTTCTTACTGTCTCCCTGAGCTTTCTGCCAGGGATGCTGAGCTCATACACAGAAACTAAAACCCTTTGTTGGCCCAGGGCCTAGGCTCAGGTTCCTATTCACACCTTTTAGAAGTATAAGTTTAAGGATTTTAGCCTTCTCTTTGAAATTAAAATTTCCCTGAATGATTTTGTCCCCCTAATACTTGGTAGTTTCCTTTGGGATGGGTGACATCAAAGGAGGAAACCCTCAGATGATGCAATTAAGCAATTGTACTTCCTTGTCACTCGGAGTTTTCCATATTGTCCATTGCACTCACACTAGAAACTCGTTTCACCCCTCCGGGCATATATACCCAGCTGTCTGAGTATGGAGAGGCGCACTCATTCCCTCCCCCTTTAGGACCCAGGAGCTTCCCGGAATCCCCTCCTTCTCCCAATATCCAGTCCCAAGAGAAAGCCACAGGCGGCCGGAAGAGTAAAACCTGGTTGGGTCTGTACCGCACTGGTCCTGACCACTCTGACCGGGGCCACCCAAGTGCTGATTAGGACTGTGCAAGTCTGGCTCGGGATTCGCTCTCTTATGTACAGTGAAGTTCTCCTTTCCGCATTCCTCGGCTCCACGACGTTTCTCTAAGTTCCCAAATGAACTTTCCCTTGAGGTTATTCACAGTCTCACCCTAATTGCTCATTAAATGCACTTGCATCCCACCTTAGTCCTTCTTTTTCTAGTTTCTCCTCTGCCTCTTCCCAACCAACCACCTACATCTAAGGTTCTGAAACCCGCGCCAGTAGCTCTAATTGGAAAGAGATATCGTTGATTGTTGGTGGTAGTGGAGCTAGGCTGGTGAGGCGGGGGCTAGGGCGGGGACGGGAGGGGATGGAGAGGATGGGTTGGGGAAGAGGAGGGGAGAAAAGAGAAGAGAAAGCTAGGAGAGGGAGAAGAAATAGAGAGAAGGGGGGGGGCGACAAACTGATCTTGAGAGAGTTAAGCAGAAGCAGCTGCTAGGTAATAAGGCGCTGCTGGGGATGAAACGATTATTTCCCCAGCTGGACGAACGAAGGGGACACTCACTGCTTCGCGAAAGGGGCAAGAACTTCAGCCACTGGATAATACACCATTGAAAAAGGAGGGACTCAATTTCCAGGAGAACCCTTCTTCCCCGGTTCTCTTCTGAAGCTTAAAGTGCATTATAGAGACTCCCTTTCAAATTTAAGTATCTATCCAGTACTAGGAATCTGTCAGATTTCTGGTTGTTCCGTTTTGGGAATGAAGTTTCCCTGAGATCTTTTCTGACCCAGTTGCTCTCATACAAGCCGCCAAATCGTCATGCTCGGAACACCCCAACTTGCTTTCCTCTCTTACACCCCTTTGCAACAAACACCTAGTATGACGCCAGATACTCTTTATTTTAAACTTCAGAAGTGAGGTGAAAATCAGTTGAACTTCCCTTCCTCCTCCCTCATCACCCCGCCACTACTAACACCATTACTACTCCCTCCACACACTCATAAACACTCTTTATCCTAACTAGAGAGATTATAAAGGTACCCAGTTCGAATGTTTCTCATTGTCTCCAGTTATCTAAAAGGCGGGGAAAATTGCAGTTAAATCCTTTTTATTATTATTTTAATTGCCCTTCCTCCAAGCAAACCTTTGGAGAAATAAAAAAAGAAAATTGCTACTTCAGAAAGTTGCAGAGGTTGTTTTTATTTATTTATTTAAAAGTTAATCCCCTCGACAAGTGCACGTTTGTAAATGAATAAATTTGGAAATCTATGAAAATTAAGAAAAACATAGAAATCCCCTACCAGATTTAACAACTGATTTTTATCTACTGTTTTATACTCTTCTATTATCCACCTAAATATAAAACCCCGTGATTTCATGTAGTTTACAGAAACCACAGGCATTTGGCACTTGGTCTAGTGCTTTATTCCAATGCGTTCATGAATTGGCAACTTGGCTTCCTATGAAGACCTCTAAATACATATTTGAGTCCTGAGGAAAAAAAAAAAATCCACACCAAACCACAGTTAAATTTATTGCATTCGATTTTTAAATGCAGTTTTTTTTAAAAATGGGATGAAACATCCCCCGCAGCTACCTTAGCTCCCATAACTAAGAATCCTGATATTTCGAAGGATATCTCGCAATAAAATCTATGCGCTCCCAGGAATAATAATCAACATAGAATTTCTGTCTTTGATATTTTCAATGAACAATGTTTTCATTACAATCTTGTTAACATGGTTGCTTAATTCAAGACACGTCAGAAGAGAAAAATGACACCGAACAAGGTCTTTTCTCTAAAAAAGAAAATAACAGTTCTCTGCTAAGAATACGTCGGCGTTGTGGAAATATCCTTGCTACCTTATTCTTTCCAAGAAGTTTTTATTTTTAATTTTTATTTGCTTTATTAAATTTCACGTGTCTAGATTTACTGTAAGTTTGTCTTGAGTTTATTTATGTACGAAAATTTAGAAATACCTATAGAGCGCTACTAATCTAACAAACTATTGTATACCTGGCTAGCTATATTATATCTAGATCTATATAGATATATTGTCTTCCTTTTTTTTTTTCCCATTCCAAACTTGCTTGTGTTTAAAATACTATTGTTGGATTATATTGAAATGCCTCATATTTGAAACTTACCTAATGCCCGCACTTTAGATTTGGGTAATGGCGTTCATATGTATGCTGTCTGGGGAAATATTGAACCACAGATTTATTGGCGCAGCCTATATGACATCTGTCCTTTTCTTTTCCACTCAAACCTTCATTCGTAGAATTGTATGCACATCCATGTCTGTAAACACGTCTGTGCTGGAACATCTTCCTTCTTTCATTTTTGTTGGGCAAACGCAGCTGCAAAGGACAAAAGTAAGTGGAAAACGATGAAGCAAAATCTCAAATTTTACAGCTCTGCCATAATTTCAAGTTTCTCTTTATTCCCCTCCTCCTCCTACCATTAGCCACCCCTCTGCCCATGTGTATAACCACGTGTGAGAGGCTGCATCACAGAAACCTATCGCGTTTCTTCCATGGGCTGGATTTATTTTTATTTATTTATTTTTTAAACCAGGAAACGGGGGGGGGGGGAGGGAAGAAGAAGAAAGAAAGAAAGAAAGAAAGGGGAAAAAAAAGCGCAGAGAAGAAGAAAAGCCGGGAGCGAGCGAGTCTGAACTCGAAAAAGACCGAGACGCCTAGGCTCTGCTCCGAGCTTCATGGATTGCCTGCAGTCTGAACCTTGTGGTCCTTAGAGGAGAAACTGGGCTGGCTGACAGTACAAAGTCTGCTAAAAATCCAGCCAACCTAGCTAAATTAAGATTAAGAAGCTAGATTTCCACCAGATTAAAGGCTAAATCAACAAAAGAACACTCCTACCTGAAGTGGCTTTTGCTCAACTATCTGAGCATGGCTCAAGCTATTTCATGGTACTTTGCCACGCAGGACCAAAGCAATTCGTCCCACCTTAGCCATATAGCCGAATCCCTCAGGCGTCTTTAACTCCCCTTGATAAACTCGCTCCCCAGTTCTCCAGAACAAACTCTCTCCTCTACCCTATCTATACTCTCAGGCTGACCCAGCTCAATTTTCACATCAAATAGTCTATTCAGTTTTGATCCAGGCTGCTACATTCCTGATTTCCCAGTGATGTTTCCTGAACACCAATAACCTCATTTAAACGCAAACGGATTGATCTCGCTATATATTTCTGCCTCCAAATTTAATTGGAACTTGGGCTTGCAAGAATTCCTGTGCCCTTGGCCTCAGTTCCAAATAAGCCTTGTATACACAGAATTAAGATAACCAAAAGAAGTCCTGCCTCCTTTGGCTCTGAATAGATCTCAATGCATATATAAATTTACAAAGTTGCTACAGTGCAGCTCCATTAAAATTTTGACTGGTGGGCCAGTAAAGACAATTTAGATGATTTCAAAGATTAAAAATTGTTGTTGGTGATTGCAATACAGACACTGAACTGGGTATAGGAATCAGATACAGCCTTTCATGGTCATGGACTATTAAAAAAAGTGTGACATTCTTCAGGAAAAAAAAATATTTTTGCACCATTTCATATTTAGTTTTCTTTTATCTACTTGGACCAGCTGAGAGTTATTTAATAGGATTCAAGCTTTCCCTCAATATATAAACAAATCTCCCAAGATTTAAAAGGCCACACAGCCAGCATTTGAAACCTGGGCAAATCAATAGGATGTATAGTTGAATCATAAATGTGTAGGGCATTAAAAATCGAGTAGTGAAGAAACATTTCAAAGTAGAATGGCAATCATCTGTCAATATGTAGTGAGTTTTGAAATGTTTTTCATGTCAAGTTTAGCCAATTTCCCCCTCTCCCACAAACCGTACTTACAAATATAAGAGTGAATTTAGGCAAGACTTGAAAACTTACTATAATGCTTAGAACAAATTTTTTAAATTATCCCAAAATGATTTTTAAAAGCCTGCTGTGATGTCAGCAATGTTAAGCCTTAAAGGTGAAACATTTGTTTAATGAAAGAGAGAATCCATAATTGCAATAAGAAAGGGCTTCAATGAAGAAAACCAAATACAGAATCCTACACACCTCCCTCAAAAAAAAAAAAAAAAAGAAACCACCTCTTTTCCTTTCTGCAAAGTAACAGAGTCAATAAAATAGCAAATTCAAAAACCAATAAATTTAGGACCAAAAATGGCTTCAAAATTCTTGCATACTAGACAATCATCAAAATGATTACATTGAATTGACAATATTTTTATGATCATGCTCAGTATATTCCATTTTGTGCTACTTAGTCACAACACACATTTTTGGTATTCTCCCATGGTTATTTAAAATGAGAAGGTATTTAAGTTGGCATATATCACATTTAATATGCATTATCCACTTTTAGGACTATTATTAATATGTCTTGTTTGCCAACAGAGGATGAATGCTGAATATAAATGGGCTCTAGTAAATAATCTATGGCTTATTATTTAAGTGTTTTCTTCCATTTCAATTTTTAAAATGGAAGCAGAATGAACTGTCCATAATGATTTTTGAATCACTAGATGGGAGCAATGAAAAAGAATTTTACAAGTAAATGAAATTTATGAACTAAACCACTCATCAAAAATAATCTCTGTTATATCCCAAAAAACTTGGATAGGAAATAACAAAATGAGATCCAACTTAGATAAGTACAAAATAATATGTCTGGGGAGACATAATCTAAGAGTACCCATACATGAGTTCCTTCATGAGCAAAACTATGTCCTTCAAAATGGCTGGCTATTAAGGTTTACTTAAGGAGTATATGTGTTGTCCCCTGCGCAGCAAAACTAAGAAAACAATAAATTGTAAAGATGAATAACTTTTTTTTTTTTTTTTTAGTTGCACCTACATCTTTATCCTTGTAAGAAAGTGGGGGGAGGGGTGTGATTCCCTAGTGGTAATGATGAGTGAATTGGATGCTTGCTATGTGATATGGCAGGAATTATAAAGATTGACCAATTCTGTGCCCTTTGTGGTTGCAAACATATGACTCACAAATATGTAGGAAGGTGACAGTGATTTGCAGAAGACATTGACTGGATTGCATCTATTTACTTGGTACTGGGTACCTCAGCATTGGATACGGGTACAAATAGAACATCTTGTATTATAAGGTTTCCAAAATGTCATGCATTTATTATCTCTTTGATCTTCACACTAACCCAATCAGGAAAATATGGTAGGTATTATTATTCCTATTTTAGATGTGGGAAATGAGGCCCAAGAGATTTGAGACCTAACCATGAGCCAACAGGTAAGATCAGAATGTGGAATTCAGATTCTGTGTATAGCACTATTCCCTCCACACTACATTCTCTCTTTTTGGCAGAAACTAGAAAAAGAATCATCTAGGAGCTTTGGGAATTGATTACCTCTGAAAAATGGCAAAAGGATATGACAAAAACAAGATAACCAGACTTAATATTGCTTCTTGGAGAATTTATATAACTATTTCAAGGTGTCATGGGAGAGGGACTGGAAGGCTGAGATGAAAGAAAACAAAGGAAAATTTAAGTTGGATTTAATTCAGAAAATGGTACAATTGAATAAATTTGGAAGATGCAAGGAAACAATCAATGAGGATTCCTTATGGAATGATTTGAAGCTAAAATTGTAAATATTTTAAAATATATGCATACCTTATAGCAATAAGATAGAAAATGAGAGACATATAGGTATTAGCTCTTACTTGTAGTTGAAGGATGAGCAAAAGAGAGGGAAATCTTCTCAAATTTTTTTTATTAGAAACAAAGTATAAATACATAAAAATAAAATTCCCCTATTCTTTTTCCTTCAGTTTCCTCTGACCAATGAAACTCATCCAAATCCCCTTTATGTGAATGTGTTATTGCCCTTTGTATTTATATTCTATTTAACTTAGATTTTTCAGTAAAGGCAAACTGCTATTTACTAATAATATTTAATAAAAATGTTTCAGAGATTCCTGTTCCAAACATCTGATGTAAATGTCAAAATTTATGAGTCAAATAATAGCCTAATTCCTGTCAGATGAACAACCGTTCCCCCCCCCCCTACACCAAGCACTTTTAAAGGTGGCAATAGAGAGGGTATTAATTTTCAAGTTACAGGATACTCTAGTGTGCTGAGCAGTGCTGAAAGTAGAACACAAAAGTACCATTTAGTTTACTACAACTGACTTATAAGCTACTAGATAACAGGAACCATGTCTGTAGTATTATCTTTGCATAGTACCTATTGTAACATGCTTTATAAATGCTCTCAATAAACACTTTTCAATATTGTTAACTATAATAGTGGCATTTGATTACAGTAAAAAAAAAAATTTATACTCCTTCCTAAGCATTAAATTTATAAACAGGGAGTAATTTAGCTAAGAAGGGGAGAGAGAAAATAAATTCCAATGTGTTTTAAGATATCTTGGTGAGCAGTTAAAATGTTATTTGTGTTAGATAAAAACCAAAGCATTAAAAGGTATTTCTGGGAAGCCATTAAATTACTTTTGGGAAGTTGTCTTCATTTTAAATAAGTTCTATTCTATTATAAATAATATTATAGAATAGGGGCATCTAGGTAGCCCAGTAACCCAAGCCACTGGCCTTGGAATCAGAAAGATTTGAGTTGAAATCAAATTTAGTTTTAGATTCTTCCTACCTTTATGAATCTGGCCAAGTCACTTAAGTCCTGTCTGCCTCAGTTTCCTCATCTGTAAATAAGGCCTCCACAGGGTTGTTGTGAGAATCAAATGAGATAATATATATAAAACACTTTGCAAAGCAAAAAGCACTATATACATATTTGCAATTATTCTCTTCCATGAGAATAATATTCTTCATTTCCATGAGAAAATAATCCCATCAGAGGATAAAACAAAAGTGTGGACACATTTATGCATTTGAAGTTTGTTCTTTTAAATAAGGTGTAGTGTGATGTAGCATATTTGTATGTGTGTTATGTTTATGTTTCTGTGTTCATTCTTGCTCTGCATGTAGGCCAATTTCAGCCCTAGAAGAACAACAGAACTTGTGTTAACTTGTGGCCTTTGAATTTTTTGGATTTGGATTTGCAGAGGTCTGAAGTTCTAAATGTACACTTCTGGCACATGTGTTCCCTGTTTATGCCATAAGTCCATGTATAACTCTACACTTAAGTAGTTTTGAGCCTTCCATGAGCCTGTCCAATTTGCAACAGACTTTTTAGTCATTTCTTTACTGTGCATAATATAGATCATTATGGCAGCTAGGATTAGCATTTTATGATGCACAAACAGCTGGATGTTTCTGAGTTTAATATAAAGTAACTGACATAATATTAACATACTTAACTTATGCCTTTGCTAGAAATACACTGAGAAATTTTATATACACATATTATGCATGCTTACAAAAATATAAATACACAAACATTTTATGTGAATAGTCAGAATGTATATTTATGTCAAATTTCAATGCATTGCTTTTAACTTTGTTCTCTTTTGCATGACATACACATACTAGAAATATTTGATGACTAAAATATTTCATTACAAAGTTGATGTCACTAATATGAAAATATCTAAAATATATATTTATTTTAAAATGCACAGATAAGAATAATGCATTTAGATATTATAGATTTCTGTTCCAGGAAGTGTCATCAATCCTCATTGTATATCCAAGACTGATGTTGAATTTGGATTTCTGATTTTGTTGAAAGATATGTAAAAACCTCAAGTAGTCAGACAGCTCCCTATTGGCTATGCATCTGAGAAGGCTCTAGAGGATTGTTTACTCAAGCAAGTGTCTGCAATGAATTATGCTCAGTAAATTGGCTTCTTATACTTCTGTTTCATAAAGAGAATATGAAGAATTTGTATATTGTGCTAGGAAGCTCTGATTTTTCCCTAACTATTAGTAAAAAGGTTTTACTATATGTCTATATATGTGTGGGCATAGCCACACACACATACATATGTATACACATATATAATGTATATGTATATCTACACATGAAACACATACATATATATCTTGTGTATATGCACAATACATGTGTGTTCTATAAACTATATATGTGATCTCTATATTTATATATGCACATATATATGCATAGAGACATATATACACAAAGAGACAAAGAGAAATATAAACATACAAAGACAGAGAGAGAAATCGAGGCAGGAGGACTATGTGTATAAAGAAAGAGAAAGAAACAGAGACAGTGACAGTGACAGAGAGAAAGAGAGAGGAGGAGAGAGAGAGAGATTAAGATTTTATGTTTCTGGAGAAGTTAAATGATTTACCTTTTATATTCCTTAAGATGTATAAATTCTGGGGGGGGTTTTCAGATTTTTTAAAGCCAAGTAAATTTCCTTCCCTAATGTTTCAGACACTATAGTAATCTCTGGGAATACAGAGAAAAACAAAAGGCAAAGCAAAAACCAGTCCCTGCCCTCAGTAAGTATTCTGTTATAGCATTTGTATGATACCCACTACCCCCAAAAAAAGTTGTTTGACCTCCCAACCTTCTAGTGCTCCAGGCAACTGTAAAAAGCTAAAGTTGTAGAACAGGCATCAATCTTTTTGTTGGTGGAGTTCCCTTTAGAAATGAAAACACAAATCCTAGACCTGACTCCACTATAAAGATTATTAACAAAAGTAGTTAACTAGATTTTCTGAAACAAAAAGAAAAATCAAAAGAGCAGGAACTGCACAAGCAATAATACAAAGAAAGGATTTTATGCTGATGCTAAATTACAAAGACTGGATAAATGATTCTTAGAATTAGCAGAGGGAATCAGTTTTATCCATATCACCTTGTGCCACCATCACCAGCAATCCCCAGTGTTTTGCACATGATAGGTTAGTAAATTTTGCTTTAATTCTGATTTCTAAATCAAATCATTAAATCTAAATCTAAATCATTAGAATGTGAGTTCCTTGGGGGCAGCAGTTATCTTGTCTTTTTTCCTCCTTTCCATTCCCAGCATTTACTACAATGTCTTGCAAATAGTTGCTTAATCGTTGTTTATGGAAGAGACATTGTGCTATGATAGATAGAGATGTCTGAGATTGGATTTGAACTCAGGTCTAATTTAGAACCTATAATCTATTCAGTGTGACACCTAGCTACCCCAGTTAGACTTTCCAAATGAGTTGAGTATTTTGTTTTCAGGATATTAGACTAGGCAACCACTTTTTTTTTTTTTTTTTTTTTTTTTTTTTTTTTTTTAAGAAACTCTGTAGTACTGAAGGACCTGAGTATAAATGCTACTTCTTAACACCTCTTAGCTGTATGACCTTGGCCAAGTCATTTAATCTCAATTGGCTCACTCATAAAAAGAAGATACTCTTTCTCTTGATTACCAGTCCCAATTTTAACCTGCACTTTACTACCTTAGCTTTTGTCTTTATGTCCTTCTTGGCAAGAATGACTGATTCCCCCACCTCAGGTACATTCATTGTAAAACTGTTTTTTCTCTTTCAGCACAAACTCAAATACCTCTCCTTCCCCCACCTTTATGAAGTCCTCCTTATCTTTCCAACTTTATATTGAAGGGGGTGGACAGAAATAAAAAATGAAAGATACCAACTGTGTGCAAACTATGACATCAAAATCAAATGATAGATATGGCAAATATCTCAATATGTAAACAAGAGATTATGAACTAATTGGGTAATACACTTTCCCAAAACTGTTTTCAACTTTGCCTCTACAAGAAATTGTCCTTAGCCAACATCAACAATAGCTTTTGGCAGGTATCTCTGGATGAGCCTGAACAACTATCAAATATAGCACATACAATTTAGCACAAGTTTTATATGTTTTTTACTCTATTTCATGTTTTTTTTTTAAAAAAAAAAAATCTCTCAAATCATTTAAGATCCTTAAAGACAAGAGAAAGGTTTAATCTTCCCTACCCTCCCCCCAAGCCCAAATGCTCAAAAATGCTGACAATACCCAACAGGGGCTCAATATATACATTGATTGATGCATATAAACGGATTTTGGTCTATAAATAAAGTGATAAATCTGGAATTAAGATAATTTAAATTTATATTTGAATATTTACATTTTGAATTTTCAATGGGGAAGACATCTTCCTGAGTTCAAATCTGATCTCAGACACTTACTAGTTGTATGAAACTGGATAAATCCAATTTGCCTCAGTTTTCTCATCTGAAAAATGAGCTAGAGAAGGAAATGGTAAGCCTTTATTTCAGTATCTTTGCCAGGGAAACTTCAAATGGAGTCATGAAGAGTTAGACATGACTGAAAAAAGGACTGAACAAAATTTGGCTACCATCACAACCATTTGTTAAGTATGTGACCATGCACAAGTCACTTAACCCTTACTTTCAGTTTTCTCCTCTGCAAAATGAGTGGCACCAGTTATGGCACTGACGTTAAATGGTTATATTGAGTCATGAAATAAAGTCTCTGAAGGGACAGAGATGTACCTATGGATTCATTTATATAGGGAATTACTCATTGAAGAAAATGTTTCTACCAATACAAGTCATTACCTTCTTTGCAGTTTAAAGCCTAGAAGTTGGCTGTATTGACTAAGTCCTTGAATTGTTTGCCCTCTTTGCCTCTCTACAGAAATCTTAGTAAACATCAAGCTATTATATAAATCTGAGTGATAATTATTCACACAGAGCTAATTGAATGGCTGTGTAACTGGGTGCCCATCCCTTTCCTCTTTTCCTCTCACTTTCCATGTCTAGGTGACAGTGGAAAATGTTTGAAAGGGAGATTAGTTCAGAATGAACATATAAGCCGTATTCAATGCAGCTTCTACATATGTGCAAGGATTTATTTTACACAAATAAATCCACGGGGTATTTGCATAGCTGTCTGTACTCCCCAGTGAAAACAAGGGATGAACATAAGAAATTCAGAAATCTTTGCTTACAGTGTAGGAACAAGCAACTATTATTTTTGGTCAAATACATCCCTTCTTTAAAAATTTATCTGCAAAAAACCGTACCTCCTTCTTTAACTTCCTCACACCTCATTCCCCTAAATTCCCCAGACCTGTACAAGAAGCAGCATCCCGCCGAACCTCCCTTTTGTCTCCAGAACTACCTTTATACCCTTCTGATTTTAATATAGGAAACTCAGGAAGGCCAACGGCGTTCTGGGACTTCCCCTCGGCAAGGGTGGGCAAGAGGCCCGGAGCGGGATAGCGCGCTGTGCCCGCAGCTGCTGCAGTGTTGGGAGCGCTCCGGGAGCCTGGCCTGGGGAGGAGGCTGGGAGAGAGGGAGAGAGTGGGAGGGAAGAAAGGAGGGAGGTGGGTGAGGTATCGCCTCGCTGTCGCTTATTGCTGTGGTTGCTGCGCACTCCAGGGCATCTCACCAGCTTTATTATTTTTTTTTCCCCCTTTATTTCAAGAGGCACTAGAGGTGTGTCTATGTGTTGTTACTGTATTTTTAATTTTTTTTTTTTTTAAAGAAAGTAAAAGAGACAAAAGAAAAAGAAAGGAACTATAGATTCGTATTTCTGGAAACTGGTATACAGACAAAACTCCTTCCAGCGCCGCTTGTCCCTATCAGTTTACTCTTTGGGTTTTATTTTGGAACAACTGGTTTTTCACCCCTGCCTCATCGAGAAGCAGGCCCGAAGTTTTGAACAAGTAAGTCAAGTCTTTAGTTCCCTTTCCTCCTCCTCCTCCTCCTCCTCCTCCTCCTCCTCCTCCTCCTCCTCCTCCTCCTCCTCCTCCTCCTCCTCCTCCTCCTCCTCCTCCTCCTCCTCCTCCTCCTCCTCCTCCTCCTCCTCCTCCTCCTCCTCCTCCTCCTCCTCCTCCTCCTCCTTCTCCTCCTCCTCCTCCTCCTCCTCCTCCTCCTCCTCCTCCTCCTCCTCCTCCTCCCCCCCTCTTCTAATTCTCCTTTCTTCTTCCTTCTTCTCTTTCTCTCCTTTTCTCCCCCTCCTCTCCTGACCTTCCCACATTCACACAGTGGCTTCACCAGCCACTAGCCACCAGACACCATGCACCACTTCAGCCCGGCTTAAGCGTAGAACGTTCCCTGACCTTTCGCGTTGCCTTAGCCTCCCTTTTCGTTATGGTGATGAGGAGACTTTGTTGTGAAATTAAATCTGACCCTTTAGCTCTGAGACAGCTGCAGAGAGCCCTGAGCTGCCTTGGGCTGGGGCTCCCCTGGAGAGGGACTGCAATCCTTGCTGGGAGTTAGGACTAGCAGGAGAGGCGGAGAATCCGACCCGGAACTCCAAAAATGGGGTTCACAGTCTTCAGAGAAGGACTGGAAATATCCATTGATGGGGATTGGTAATCTAGTCCTAAAGTAGAGGGAAAAAAATCAGGACACATATACATAATCCCATATGTGTATTTATGTGTATAAAAGATATGTGTACATAACAATTATACATACTTGCCTATGATATATATTCATATACATACATATATACACAGATATTACAAACATATGTTTTTATATATGTGTGTTTTACTTATAAATGTATATATATAAATATATGTGTATGTATGTTTTGAGAAAGGGAGAGCTAGAGAGAGAGAGAGAGAGAGAGAGAGAGAGAGAGAGACTGGCCTCTCTCAAAGTTCCTGTCTAAGTTTCTGTTGATTTTAGTTAGGCAAAATGCAAATCTGGGTAGTAAATATATGAGCACCCACGTAATATTGAGTTTGGGGGAAATATTTTTGAACTTGGGGGAAAAAAGTTCAATGTCATCTATCACTTGCCTACCACCACCCCACCCCACCCCCACTGTAGAGCATGTGTGTATGTGTCTGGGGGCTGGTTTGTTTTTCCTAGTAGAGGTGGTGACTGATTGGGACTTCTAGGAAGGGGCTGAAGTCCTCCTGGCTCTATTTGATGTTATGATTGCTGTCTTAGAAATGTGCTTGGGTTCTAAACTTGAATAATATAAAACATTCCTGTGGCTGTGAATACTAAAATATATTTCTTTTTAATTTTCCCTTCCTCCTTCATCTCCTTTGGTAAAAGTGGATGTTACAAATTAAAGAGTTTAGTTAGAAAGAGTTATGAGTAAATTTAAGGGCAAAAGGGAATTTTTTGTTTCAGATATTAGAAAAAAAATTATAAAACAAGTCAAATATTATTAATGGTATAATTTAGGGACATTACTTGAAACAGAAGGAACTGCATTAATTATAACATTATTTGTTTGGGGGGTTATTTAATTAAATATTCAATAACTTTCTTTTCTGGCAGTCTAAAAGACTAAGGCTAGTCAGAGAAATGGGGTCAGAAATCTAGGTAGTACAATAGATAAAAGTGCTTAGCCTGGAGTCAGAAAAACCTGAGTTCAAATGTGGCCTTAGATACTTACTAGCTGTTTGACCCTGGACAAGTCACTTAATCCCATTTGCCTCAGTTTCTCCAGCTGTAAAATGAGCTGGAGAAAGAAATTACTATCTTTATCAAAAAAAACCTAAAATGGAATCATAAAGAGTTGAATATGACTGAACAAGAAGTTAATAAAAAAAAAAAAACTAAGTTGATTTTATTATATACCAGATGTAATCTGTCAAAGCTTCCCCGCCCCCCAGGCAATTGGGGTTAAGTGATTTGCCCAGGGTCCCACAACTAGGAAATTTCAAATGCCCAAGGTCATATTTGAACTCAGGTCCTCCTGGCTTCAGGGCTGATTTATCAAAGTTTTTAAAAAATAATATGTATAGAATAGTTTTACATATATATGTATGTATTATATAGGTATATATATATATATATATATATATATATATATATGTATACATATATATACACCTATTTGAGTTTAATGCTAGCCATCTCTAAGGTGGGGGGAAGGGGAAAAGAGGAGGGAAGGAACCCCCCCAAAATTTGCATGATAACTTTATTATATATTTAAAAGGAGCAATAAGTTGTACATAATGGATTTTCAGTGTCATGTGCAATCATATTATTATTATATTGTTTTATTCCATAAATTAAAATATTTGTTAAAAAAAAAAAAGATATGGATAGTTTTATAAGAATATTGGGGAAAAGGTTAAAAAAAAACATAGTGAATCACAATTTAACTTAAAAATCAACACATTCCCGTTATAATATAATTCATTACGATTTACAAAGCACTTTCCTTATAACAAATGCCAGATAAAAAATACCTTCTATTATACTCCACCTCCAGGTTTTCAAATATTTTTTCTCACTGTCCCATATGCCTGAAATTCTCTCCCTCTTTAAATCAGTCTCCTGACTTCCCTGGCTTTCTTCAAGTCCTAATTAAAATGCCCACTTTTCCCAGACTTTCCTAATTCCTTTTTCATTCTAGTGTCTTCTCTCTGTTAACTATTGCCTAATTATCCTATATAGAGATTTTATATACATATTTGTTTATGTTTTCCTCATTAGATTATGAACTCTTTGAGGGCAGGGATTGTCATTTTGCTCTTCTTTATAGCCCCAACTTTTAGCACAAAACACATAGAAGGCTTACTAATAAATGCTTACTGATCAATCTCACTTTTACAGAGGGAAAAACTGAAACTCAAAAGAATTAATTATTTTTCTAAAGCTACACAGATAAAATAATAGCTAGCACTTATTGTTTTACATATTTTAACTTAATAGATTCTCACAACTGACCTATGAGGTAAGTACTATTAATATCCCCATTTTACTGATGTGGAAACTGAGACAGATTAAATGAATGGCACAGGGAGTAAGTTTTTGAAGTCATTTTTGCCCTTGGATCTTTCTGACTCTTTGTCCCTGACTTTACCTACTGGTCTACATAGCTACAGCTAAAAGATGTTCTTTCATATAATAGTGGGCAGAACCAGAGTTGAAACATCTCATTAGTTAGAAAGTCTCAAAACTTCCAAACCCAGTGTATGCTGCCTTTTCCAACAAGTAAAAAAGCAAAATAAAACATCAAATAGATTCTAGGCCTTGAATAGTAGACAGTATAAAGTGATTCTTTCATTTTACTTAAAAGGTACTGGAGTAGAGAGGCATTCTGGAATAGTAGAAAGAATATAAACTTTGGAATCAGGAACTGAGTTCAGAGCCATTCTCTGATACTACCCAGATAACATCATTTAACCTCTCTGTGCCACAGTCTGACCCTTTATAAAATAACATTAATCATATATTTACCATCTACCTGGCAGGATTGTTGTGAAAATCAAATGAGATAATATGCACAATAATTTGTAACTTGTTTTTAACAAATGCAATTGTTCTTATTTAATACAGTATCTTGAAGAGTGTAATATATTCCCAGGGAGTAATTCACACACTAGGAAAATGAACCCAAGCATAAGTTTATCAAAAAATCAGTTCAATTCAATCCATCAAATATTTGTTAAATCATTTCCTGATGAATTTGAAAGTGAAATCCATCCCATAATATTGCAAGTGAAGTTGCCAAACAATATGGTATTGCCCTGTGATTTTATCTGTAAAAGGAAAATAATCCCTCAAGCACACAAAATATTTATGAGGAATAAACACTCATTCAGCTTCCTTTTGTGAATAAAATTAGTTTTGATGTACTAGCAACTGACCAATATGAGTCATTGTTATGGATGTAAGACAGATTTTTACAATCTCCAGAGAATTTTAAAAGATAATTGAAGGAGAATGGATGTTCTGGTCATGTGAAGACAAAAGATAATGGTGGCTATTTTATTGGTTTCATGACAGGAGAAAAGGAAAAACACTTCTAGGACATTTAGTGAACATTTTGAGGTGAACTTGAGAGAACATCCATCAAATCACCTAGGACAGGCAGACATGGATGAGTTGTGATTTTAACACTGAGAAGAATGATATGACAAGTCTATTTGAATATTTGAGCATCTAATCCAATGTGGAATGCTGAGCCTGTCATGTAGTGATGCTTACAAAAAAAAAAAAAAAAATTGATCATTTGTTTTAGCTTGTCTTCATAGTCATTCACCATTAGAGCTGAATATTTCTGAAATCTAATTTCCTTGATTTAAATGTATGGGTGTGGATTACCTTAGTTGATAAATTCTTTATTCTCAATGTTTTAGCTGCATGAGAGAAAAGAGTAAAAAATTTAAACAAAGATCCATTTTAATGACATCTTAATATTATAGAGAGAACCAAACAACTTTAATATCATGTAACAAATGGAGTGATGAGTATCTATCCTTGTCCGTATTTTGAATAAATTATCAGTCTTCAAAAGAGAGGATTAACAAGTTCAATGGCACAGAATACCAGACATGGAGGCAGGGAGTTCTAGGTTCAAATCTTTCCTCAAATAGTTACTGCTTGATCTTGGGCAAGTCATTTAAACTTTATATGCCTCAGTTTTCTCTTCTGGAAATAGAGATAAAACATCAACCTCCCAAACTCCTTGTTGTGAAGATCAAATGGCATATGTGTAGAGCTCTTGACAAACTTTAAAGCACTACATAAATTCTAGCTATAGTTATTGTTGTTGTTACACTTCTTGAATTCTAACATGGCCTTGGAAAAGGATATAATATAAATATAGATTCCATTATCTTTCTTTCATTCTCTGGACAAAATATCCTAACACTGAATATTGTTACCTTTAATTGAAGGCTTTTCTAAAAAATAATTCACTTTGAAAAAATTATTTCATTTTTAATTTATCTAAGTTCATTTTTAAAAGAAGATTGCATATGAAACTTCAAATATATACTATTTGCTAATCCTTTTAAATATAAAATAAAAGTTTTCATGTATATTTTCCTCTTCTTTCCCCTTATCCCATTACCATTAGGCCCATATAAGCATATATACACATATACATATACATATGTGTATATACACATATGCACATATACATGTATATAATCATTCTATATATGTTGATTTATCAGTTCTTTGGGTGGAGGTAGAGTGTTCCTTCATATGTCCTTTTTAGTTAATTTGGGTGTTTATAATAGCCAAATGACTTAGTTGCTCAAAGTTGTTCTTAAAACAACATTGCAATTACCGTAGGCAATGTTCTTTTGATTTTACTCATTCACTCTTCATTGTTTCATGCAAGTCTATCCATGTTTTCCTAAGATCATAAAGCTCATTACTTCTTATGTCAGAGTAGTAATCCATTACAATTTTATGCCACTTGTTTAACTATTCTCCAATTGATGGTAGTCCTTGAAATTTCCAGGTCTTTATTAGTATTTCTGGGTCAAATAGTTTTATCACTACTAGGACATAATTCTAGATTGCTCTTGAAGATGATTAGATCAATTCACAATTCCACCAATGAATTAGTATGCCAATTTTCCCACATCTCTTCCAACATTTTTTATTTTCCTCTTCAATCATTTTAGCAAATCTGATAGATGTCAAATGATGTATCAAAGTTGTTTTAATTTCTACTTCTCTAATCAATAATGATTTACTTTTGAATCAATGGAGTATTCTCAGTGGTCCAAGTCACTATTTACTATTATTACCTAATATATGCATAATAAAAAACTTAATGAATTAATTAATCAGTAATTAATCACATTCAGCATCCAAAGCAGAATTTTATATATGCATTGAAAGTATAATTTTGTTAACAAAATTATCTCTTTGATGCCAAAAAATACTTCCAGATCATTAATCATATATTTAGGGAAATGATTTTTTTTTTAAATTTTAAGCCACTATCTTGTAGTATACAAAAATATATATTAAGAGTACTTGGGCCCTAAGTAGCAGTATCATTTTTTGGGCCCAAGGGACCAGGGGCCATTTCTAGCTAAATAACAGAGTGTGACCACACATCTCCATGGATCACAATACTTTGAAAGTATCCAAAACTTTAAAATATCTAGAAGTAGCTCCAAAAACAGCAGCAAGAAAAAGCTTGAGACAGTGCCTCTCTCAACCCTCCCAAGAAACAGACCCCAATTTTAATATAAAATTAAAAATCAAGAAGTAGCCTGGAAAAATAAACAAATGACATAAAACACTACTATGGTGACAGGGAAGATCAATATACATAAACAGAAGAAGGCAATAATGTCAAAATAGCTTAGGCTCAAAGAAAAATGTGAATTGGACACAAGGTTGGCTAGATTTACTGGAAGAGCTAAAAATTATTTAAAATTTAAATAAGAATGTTGGAGGAATAGTAATATTGTTCTAAAAATAACTTATAGTGACTAAGTCATTCTAAGTATTAAAAATACTCAAATCAACTACAATGGACTCATGAATAAGTATGCTATCCACAGAATTGATAAGTAAATATATAATATTTTATATGTATGCACAAAATATATATGCACATGAATGTACACATACATAAACACATATTGTACCTATTTCTGATGAAAAGCCCAGAACTGAATAATAAATTATTTTTCAAATGAAAAATATGAGAAATTATAAGGGACAAAATAAGGTTAAACTAGTATTTTCTTATAAGGGAAAATGATACATATAAGAATTTTATTGATGTAGAGAAATTTAGAAGGACTATACAATCGAAGGAAGACATGGGAGTGAGTACATTAAGTTGAGATGACCTGAAAATAATAGATGAGTGAGAAAGATGAACAGGAAAGAGGGGAAAGAAAGAGGAAGAATGGAGAAAATTTTCTCACATGAGAAAAATGTATAAAGAAGAGCTTTTATAGTGGAGAGGAAAGTGTTGAGAATAATTTTCATCTGAATTGTTGTTTCATATGTATTGTGTGTGTATACATATATGCATATATATATATGCACACACATACATAGTATATACACTAAATTTGGCAGAGAAATACAGCTTATATAGCAGGAAAGTAAAAGGGGAAGGAGATAAGAAAAGAGGGGAAGTAAAAAAAGGGAAAGTAGATTAATCCAGGCACTGATCAGAAGCAAATTGAGTTTTGAGGAAGTACTGAATAAAAAGAAAGAGAAAGAAAGAAGGCTAACAGAAGAAAATACAATGAAGGAAAGACAGTAAGTAAACTATGAATATGAAAGAAATGAACTTACCCATGAAAGAAAAGCAGAAAGCAGAATGGATTAGAAAACAGAATCCAACAATATGTTGTTGACAAGAAACACATTTGAAACAGAGACACAAAGAGTTAAAATAAAGGGGTGTAGCAGAATCTTATGCTTCAGCTGAAGTGAAACAGGCAGGTGTAGCAATCACAATCTCAGACAAAGCAAAAAAAAAATAGATCTAATTAAAAAGAAAGGAGATGTAGTGAAACTACATCTTGTTATAAGGCACTGTAGGCAATGAAGTGATATAATATGTATACACACTAAAAACCATAGTATCCAAGTTCTTCAACAAAAAAATTTAATTAATTACAGGATGAAGGACCTCAGCTTTCCCCTCCCAGAGTCTAATAAAGCTAACCATAAAATCAACAAGAAAGAATTTAAAGAAATGAATGGAATTTTAGAAAAGCTAAATATGATAAACCTATGAAGAAAATTGAATGGGAGTAGAAAGAAGTATATCTGTTTCTCAACTATAAATGACATCTTCATGTTCTGGGGCAAAAAAAATGCAGAAAAGCAGAAATATTAAAGGCATTCCTTTCATTTCATAAAACTATAAAATTACATTTAATAAAAGGTCATGGAAACCTAATTGAAAACTTAAAAATCTAATCCTAAAGAATGAATGGGGCAAAGAAAAAATCATATATTCAATAATTTAATTAAAGAAAATGATAACTATGAGAAAACAAAACAAAATTTGTAGGATGCAGTCAAAACAGTACTTGGAACAATACATTTCTTTTTTTTAATTTTTAAAAATTTTTAATTTTTTATTAAAGCTTTTTATTTTCACAACATATGCATGGATAATTTTTCAACATTAACCCTTGCAAAACCTTGTGTTCCAATTTTTCCTTCCCTTCCCCCATCCTTCCCCTAGATGGCATGTAATTCAATATATGTTAAATATAGTAAAAATATATGTTAAATCCAGTATATGCATACATATTTATATAATTATCTTGCTGCACAAGAAAAACCAAATAAAAAAGGAAAAGAATGAGAAAGAAAATAAAATGCAAACAAACAATAACAAAAAGAGTGAAAATGCTATGTTGTGATCCATCCTCAGTTCCCGCAATCCTCTCTCTGGATATAGATGGCTCTCTTCATCACAAAATCATTGGAACTGGCCGGAATCATGTCATTGTTGAAGAGTCACTTTCATCAGAATTGATCATGGTATAATCTTGTTGCTGTGATGATCTGATTCTGCTCATTTCACTTATTAGTTCCTATAAGTCTCTCTAGGTTTTTCTGAAATCATCCTGCTGATCATTTCTTATAGAACAACAATATTTCATAACATTCGTGTACAAAAACGTATTTAGCCATTCTTCTACTGATAGGTATCCACTCAGTTTCCAGTTTCTTATTACAACAAAAATGGCTGCCACAAATATTTTTGCATATGTGGGTTCCTTTCCCTCCTTTAAGATGTCTTTGGGATATAAGTCCAGTAGAAACAGTGCTGGATCAAAGGGTATGCACATTTTGATAGCTCTTTGAGCATAGTCCAAATTTTTTCCAGAATGGTTGGAACAGTTCACAGCTCCACCAACAACGTATTAGGTCCCAGTTTTCCCAAATCTTTTCCTGTCGTCTTAGCCAATCTGACAGGCGTGTAGTGGTACCTCAGAGTTATCTTAATTTGAATTTCTCTGATTAATAATGATTTAGAGCACCTTTTCATATGACTAGAAATGGTTTTAATTTCTTCATCTGGAAATTGTCTGGAACGTTACATTTCTAAAGGCTTACAACAACAAAATAGAGAAAGAGCAGTTCAATGAATTGGACATACAACTAAAAAATAACTAGAAAAAAATTAAAATATCCAACTAAACACCAATGAGATTAATAAAATTAAAAGTAAAAAAAAAAAATGAACTAAAAATAAAACTAGGAGGTGGTTTAAAAACACAATTAAATGGACTTCCGGCCAAGATGGCAGCATGGAGGCAGACAGCTGCTTGAGCTCAGCGTTTTCTCTCAGGACTTACTTCATGACCAGCCTCAGAGTTAATGCTTGACCAGAAAAGAAACCCACAAATAATCACCAAGAGAAGACATCCTTGAAATTCGCCAGAGAAGGTCTGTGTTTGCTCGGGGGAGGGTCGAACAGACTGGGCGCAGACTGAGGGCAGGCAAGCCAGAGAGAGACAGACAGCTCACACAGCTCAGACCGGAGGGGGAGGGGTACGATCTCTGCAGTTTCTGGGAAAAGGCTTTTACCCCACTGTGGATACTCCATCTTGGCAGCAAGCCAGGAGCAGCAGAGAGAGTGTAAACACTGGAGGTGAGGATTAAAACCCCAGAAAGTTAGCATCTCTCGGAACCGGCTACCCCCAAGGGACCTGTATGTGCCAAAATGTTTGTGGCAGCCCTTTTCATAGTGGCTAGAAGCTGGAAGATGAATGGATGTCCATCAATTGGAGAATGGATGGGTAAATTATGGTATATGAATGTTATGGAATATTATTGTTCTGTAAGAAATGACCAACGGGAGGAATACAGAGAGGCTTGGAGAGACTTACATCAACTGATGCTAAGTGAAATGAGCAGAACCAGAAGATCGTTGTACACTTCAACAATGATACTGTATGAGGATGTATTCTGATGGAAGTGGATATCTTCAACATAGAGAAGAGCTAATCCAATCCCAATTGATCAATGATGGACAGAATCAGCTACACCCAGAAAAGGAACATTGGAAAATGAGTGTAAACTGTTAATTTTACCTTCTGAATCCAATTTTTCTTGTACAACAAGAGAACTGTACGGATCTGCACACATATATTGTATCTAGGAAATACTTTAACATGTTTAACATGTATATGACTACCTGCCATCTAGGAGAGGGGGTGGAGGGAGGGATGGGAAAAGTTGTAACAGAAGTGAGTGCAAGGAACAATGGTGTAAAAATTACCCATGATTTTGTTCTGTCAATAAAATGCTATAATTAAAATTTAAAAAAAGAAATATTAAAAAAAGCACAATAAAATATATAAACCAACAATTAATTTGTTTGTTTTGAAGAAAATGAAATTAACAGTATCAAAAATGAAAATATGGTACAAAGACAAAATAAAGCAATTATGAAGTTGTTTTTTCAAATATATGCATAAAACTAAATTTAAATGAAATGGATGAATATTTACAAAAATAAATTCCCCAGAACATAAAAAAGATATAGAATAAGGCATTATTAAACTCTCTAAGAAAAAACCTCTAGGGCAGATGTATTTATAAGTGAATTCTACTAAACATTTAAGGAATAATTAATCCCAATAATAAATAAATCATTTTAAATGAGTAAAGAATTATTATGACAGAAATATATTCTATCTAAACCAGAAAAGGCAAAAGCAGAAAGATAAAATTATAGGTCAAATTCCCTAATAAATATAGATGCAAAATTTTTGAGTAAAATACAAGGAGATTACATCCATATACAGCAAAGACCATATACTATGATTATATGGGATTTATACTAGAAATGCAGGACTGGTTCAATATTAGGAAGCTCTCAGTATAATTGGCCATATCAATAACAACAAAAAAATCATATGCTTACATCGATAAGCAGAAAAAGCTTTTCACAAAATACAATACCTAACTCTATTCAAAATAAAATGCTGAAGAAATAGAAATAAATTGAATCTCTCCTAAAATAAGTAGTTTCTATCTAAAACTATCACTGACCATCATCTGTAATGAAGATAAGACCTCCCAATATGATCTAAGAAGAAGCAGGAATGTCCATTATTACCTCTATTATTAGAAACTTTCTTAGAAATATGAGCTATAACAATAAGATGAGAAAAAGAAAATAAAGAAATAAAAAAACAATGAGGAAACAAAACTATTACTCTTTGAAGATGATATGATGGCATATTTGGAGAATCCTTCAGATCAACTAAAAACTAGTCAAAATAATTAAAACTTTAGCAAATCTCTATCAAAATAAACCCATATAAATCATTAGTACTTCTACATATTACCATCAAAATATAGCAGAAAGAGATAGAGAAATTTCATTTAAAATGATTACAAACATTATAAAATACTCAGAAGTTTATCTTTGAAGATAAACCCAGGGACTAATCCAACCAAACACAATTACAAACACTTCAGACAAAGTAAGACAGATCTAAATAATTAGAGAAAATTGTCATGGTAGGCCAAGCCAATACAATTAAAATGACAGTTCTACTTAAATTTATTTATTTATTCAATATCATGCCAATCAAACTATCAAAGAATTTCTTTATGAAGCTAGAAAAAAATAACAGAATTCATCTGGAATAACAAAAGGTCAAGAATATCAAGGGAATTACTGGAAAAAAAAATGTGAAGGTGGCCTAACAGGACCAAATTTCAAACCATACTACAAAGTCATAATCACCAAAACAATCCAGTACTGGCCAAGAAATAGATTGGTGGACCAGTGAAATAGATTAGGCACACCATACTCAATAGTAAATGACCATCATAATTTAGTGTTTGATAAACTAAAAGATAAAAGCTTTAGAGACAAGAACTCACTATTTGACAAGCATTGCTGGGAAAAATGGAAAGCAGTTTGGCAGAAATTAGGCATAGGGCAACATCTCATACTGCATAGAACAGGATTTAAACATAATTGTTGATATTCTAAATAAATTCAGGATACATGAAAAAAAATTATTTATAAGATCTATTGTTAGGATTACTGGGTGAGAACTCAGGTTTTCTGGATGGTTACAAGGTGAGAACTCAGGTTGACTTGATAGAGGGGGCAAGCTCATTGGCTGGGGTGGTTCTTCCCAGAAGCCCTTGCATTATCCCACGCCCATTCTCTGGGAGGATAAAAAGAGACAGCAATGGGCGCAGACAGCAGATCGGCCTGGAGAAGGATAAGAGCTGGAGGAGATTCAGAGCCAGGATTCAAGAAGAAAGACTCTGCATTGCATCAGGCTTGACGGGGCTCTCTGCAGGAAGGGAAGTCACTTCTTTGGACAAGAGTTAACAGCAACTGCCTGGAGACAACGGTTCGTTACAGGAAGAAGAATCTGTCTGAGAGATTTGAGTAGACACAGCAGATCTCTTCCCAGAGAGCGATCCGGCAGCTTCTGGAGACGACAGCACGCTACATTTGGCGTCCACACGTGGAGCAAGGACTTTTGCTTATCCTGACAAAAGGAGCTAGACCAGACCTTTGCAATTTGGCGCCCGAACAGGGACAGACACAGTCCTGATTCCAGTGGAAAAGCTTCCAATCTAGATCTCAGTCTCTCTGACCCAGAACCGTGAGTAACGAGGAAACTTTGTTAAAGATTAAGTGAGCGTGCTAATAGATAAATAAGGAACTTAACTTGTGAAGGGCTAAACCAGGAATCTCTTATAGCTGAAATGGGGCAGATGTTAGCTATATTCAATCCCTGGACCTCAGCCGACTCAACCTCAGCCCCAGACGCAACCTCAGCTCCATTCAGGAGTGGTACTATAGAGAGTATAATCAAGATAATTGAGGAGCAGAGTTTACTTGTAACCTGGGTACAGATTGCTAAACTCTTGGCTGCATTAAGACGCACATCCCCTTGGTTCTTAGAGGAAGAAAAGATAGATGTAGATAAATGGAAGCTAGTGGGATATGAAATGAAAGAATTTCAAGCAAAAAATGGGCCTCGTTCAATTTCTGCAGAAGTATTTTATATCTACAACATAGTTCAATTAGCCTTAAACTATCAAGCAAGTTGTAGGAGAAGGAAAAGTTCTAAAAATGAACAGAGGAGGAAGTGTGAGGAAAAAAGGAAAGATCAAGATCTTTCCCTAGAGCAAGAGGATTTAAATGAGGAATTATGGTATGATTCTCTTGAAGAAGCTTCAACCCTGCCTAGAGAACAGATTATTGACAGGCCCACATCAACCCCACCTTCAGAGATGGAGGAAGAAAGAGGGGAAGAGGCAGAAACACAAACAGAATTGCCTGTGAAGAAGCCTAAGCCTATGACAAGATTAGAAAAAGCATTGGTTAAAGCTAAGAGAGAAGGACAGGATATAAGTGATTTTATACATGCATATCCTGTGATTGAAAATATTGACTCTGTAGGTAAAAAAAGGAGAAGATATGCACCTTTAGATTTGAATAAAATTAAGGATTTGAAAAAAGGTTGTACCCTTTATGGGGCTACATCAGCTTATGTCAAAATGTTACTAGATGGTTTGTCTTATGAAGTCCTAACCCCGAATGATTGGAAATCCATAGCAAGGACATGTCTGGAACCTGGAGAAAATTTATTATGGCTTGCGGAATTTCATGAATTATGTAAAATTCAAGTCAGATGCAATTTGGAAATAGGAGTTAACACACAATTCACTTTTGAGCACTTAGCTGGTGAAGGTCAATATGGAGAGAATTCGGAACAGATTAATTATACCATGACAATATATGAACAAATTGCTAAGGCTGCAATAAAAGCTTGGGGTGTCCTTCCTGGACAGAAAGATCGTGGAGAGGCTTTCACTAAAATACAGCAAGGTCCCAATGAACCTTTTGCAGATTTTGTGGGACGTTTGCAAACTGCTGTCAAAAGAACTATTGGAGAAAATTCAGCTACAGAAATAATGACCAGACATCTGGCTAAGGAAAATGCCAATGAGATTTGCAAAAGAATTATATGGGGATTAGACAAAGATGCTCCTTTAGAGGAGATCATAAGACGCTGTGCTACAGTGGGAACAAATGCTTTTTACACCCGGACAATGATGAATGTGGAAAGACAGGGTCCCTCCTGGCAAGGGACTTCTAGAGAAACTCGGCGATGTTTTCAATGTGGAAAAATTGGGCATCTAAGAGCTCAGTGTAGGTATGGAGATACAGTGAGAAGACAGGGTGAAAGAAGACCTAAAACCCCATGTCCAAAATGCAACAGAGGACTCCATTGGGCATCAGAGTGTAAACTAATTCAGGGAAATAGGATGAGGGGCCCAGATCCAGGGCCCCAGGCAAAAAAGACTTGGGGCATGATGGCAGCTGATGTTACACCTAAAGAGCCTTTAGAAGGTCAGGACTCTGATTTAATCAATCAGCAGAGAAGCAATCACATGGCAGAAAGGGATTACCTGATAAGTCAGTCAAAAGGCAATCAGATTGCAAAAATGGATTACACTTGGGGAGAATACAGGCCTTTTAAACCAACAGGGCTGTGCCCAGTGCAAACAACTCCAATGTAATTGTCAGATGATGAGAAGAGATTTAGAAAGTGGTAAATAGAAGGAAATTAGATAGGTTAACTGCCTGGGAGAGAGGGTTTGCTTGTATTTCTTCAGCAGGAGAAGGAATCAGATGGGTGCCAACGAGTCATATTCGCCTTGTCCACCAGAGAGAGACAGAAAAAGAGAAAGACCTCAAAATAAAGGAGAAGATCTAAGAAACATCTTACACCGAAAGAGCATGGATAATAAAAAGACTGTTAAAGAACTTTAAAATCAGCAGGAATCATTGGACTTCCTCACACAAGATGAGACTAATGGACAATGGACTTATGGACATTTATAAATTTTCAATTTATGATTATTTGATTATGATTATGTTATATACTTCTAGCATGTGTTATGTTACTATGTTACTATGTGCTTATGTAATTTATGTAATTATCTGTAATACTTCCCATATTGGTGGATTTATGTTTCAAGGTCATGACTGTCCTATGTTCTAAATCAAAAGAAAGGGGGAGATGTTAGGATTACTGGGTGAGAACTCAGGTTTTCTGGATGGTTACAAGGTGAGAACTCAGGTTGACTTGATAGAGGGGGCAAGCTCATTGGCTGGGGTGGTTCTTCCCAGAAGCCCTTGCATTATCCCACGCCCATTCTCTGGGAGGATAAAAAGAGACAGCAATGGGCGCAGACAGCAGATCGGCCTGGAGAAGGATAAGAGCTGGAGGAGATTCAGAGCCAGGATTCAAAAAGAAAGACTCTGCATTGCATCAGGCTTGACGGGGCTCTCTGCAGGAAGGGAAGTCACTTCTTTGGACAAGAGTTAACAGCAACTGCCTGGAGACAACGGTTCGTTACAGGAAGAAGAATCTGTCTGAGAGATTTGAGTAGACACAGCAGATCTCTTCCCAGAGAGCGATCCGGCAGCTTCTGGAGACGACAGCACGCTACAATCTATGATAAGAAAAAAAGTTTGTGATTGAACAGGGTGGGAGAAAAGAGGAAGTGATTATGGGAAGTAAAACAAATCATTTAATTACAAAAAATGTTTAAGTTTTTGACAAAAAAAGAAAAAATCTAGTCAAAGTTAGAAAGAAAGTGAGGAACTTGAAGGAAGGGAGCGATTTCAGCAAGTTTCTATAATTAAGTCATCATTCCACAAATACATAGGAGACAGAGTTAGATTTATAAAAATAAAAACCATTCCCTAACGGATAAATGGTCGGAGGGATATGAACAAGAAGTTTCAGAAAAAGAAATCAAAGCTATCAATAATCACATGAAAAATGTGCTAACTCATTCTTGATTAGAGAAATGCAAATTAAAACAATTTTAGTTTCCATCTCACACTTATCAGATTGGTTAATATGACAGATAATGAAGATATCAAATGATGGAGATCATATGTAAGAACAGGGACACTAATGAACTGTTGTTGGAATTGTGAACTGCTCCAAAATTCTGGAGTATGGAACTATATGCAAAGGGTTATAAAATTGTGCATATCCTTTGACCCAACAGTGGCACTATTAGATCTATATCCCAAAGAAATTAAAGAAAATCATGAAATCCTCTATTTTTGCAAAGATATTTATAGCAGTTCTTGTGGTGGCAAAGAACTGGAAATTTAGGGGGATGCCTATCAATTGGGAAATAACTGAATAAGTTGTGGCATATGATTGTGATGGATACTATTGTATCATAATAAATGATGAACAGAATGGTTTCTGAACAATCTGCAAAGATTTATATGAACTGAAGCAAAGTGAAATGAATATAAATAGAACATTGTAACCTTTAACTGCAAAATTGTAAGGATAATCAACTGTGAAAAACTTGGCTACTTTGATCAATGCAATGATTCAAGACAATTCCAAAAGACCTGTGTTGAAAAATACTATTTAGTGTTAATTAAAGAGAATTGATGAATTCTGAGGGGAGATTGAAGCATTTTTCCCCCACTTTGTGTGTGTTCTTTGCTTTTCATTTATTTATTTTGGCAATATGGCTTACATGAAAATATATTTTATGGGCCTTTACATATATAATTTCTATAATAATTTGCTTATCAAACATATCTAGCACTGGATATCATGTAAGCTTTTTTGAAGGAAGAGATTATTTATTTATTTTTTGTTTCTGACACATAATAAGCACTTAAGAAATACTTGTTAAATTGAATTAATTTAAATTCTTCCTCGGCTTTCAGACTTGCATTTCCAAATATCGATTGGATATATATCCAACTATGTCTCTCTGCACTTCAAATTCATAAGAACTATCCATAACTGAACAAAATCCAATTTTTGCAATTGAATTTGATAAATGTTTTCTAAATATCTCTTTGTAGAATTGTACTAGTCTCTGAAAAGAGAAAAAAAAAAGATAATTAATTTTCTATGCCCTCTAGATTTTGAGGTAGAGAGGAAGATTCATAGATTACTATGTTACAACAATAAATGATGCATATATTTTTATATATTTTACATTACATATATTAGTTACGAAAAGAAAAAAAAAGTCTCCTTGATGGAGACAATTTTAGACTTGGAGTCAGAATAACCAGATTGAAGTACTTTTGTCTCTATTCCCCATTTTCAAACTTTGGCATGGCATAAATGGTCCATTTCATTTTTTGATCTGAAAAGATATGTAGTTAAAATAATTTTAAAAGTTGAAAATGTCATTTTAGAGTACTTCATTGATGAAGAAAAATATACAAACTAATGTGAGCCTAAACATTCAAGAAGGTAGTTCATTGCTTATAAGAAGAATAAGAGAAGGGTTTCTAGAGGAGAAATCTCAGATGGTCCTTCAAGGATGAATGGATAATCAATAAGTGAAAGGATAGAAAAGGATAGGACCTTGAAGGGGCGATCCAAATCCAGCCCCTTATTTTAGAGATACAGAAACTTAAGATGCAGATTAATTGATTTTCTCAGGATAATACTTCTACTAAGTGTCTGAGACAGACTCCAAACAGAGGTCTTTCTAACTACATCAAAAAGTTTATTCACTACATTGCATTTGTCAATGTGTTACTTTACTTATTTATTTGATATGGGACCTCTAAATATACACCATTTTCTTCTGTGTATTGCAGAAGATGAAAGTCTCTCATGCAGGTATAGAGCAAGGAGCCAGACACTCTGTTGTCTAAAGGTTTTGCTGCTACAAATTACCACAGTTTAGTAGAATCACAGACAGCATCTCAGGACCAGACCTCTAAAGTTGTTCTGCAGCATTTCTAACATTAATTCCCTAATTTGATGCTTGTGTTTTCAATCCACTCAAATGCTGTTGCAGTATTTACTTTGGCTTTAGGAATCTGGATCCAAGAGATTTGCTACAATACTAATTAATTAAAAACCAAATTATTCTTCTTCCATGGGTGTCAATTTCTTCATGAATGAGTTAACATTTACAGAGTTAACATTTATGTAAGGCACTAGTCTGGTCACTAGGTTACAAAAGACAACAACAGTGAAAAAGTCCTTGACCTCAAGTAACTTGCAATCTTCATAAGGGATGCATATACACAGGTCAGTAAAGAAGAGATAATCTTGGAAGAAGATAACATTAGGAAATGGATCAAAAAAAGAGATACAACAACAGAGTTGGGGCATGAGGGTGAGTGTTGCAGATCAGGAAGGGTTTCACTTAGGAAATAGTACCTAAATTGAGCTTTGAGTGAAACCAGGGATTCTAAAAAGTGGACCAGGCAAGAAATGAATGGGTTTCAAACATGATGGGACATCCTATGCAAATAAATGGAGATGGGAAATGACATATTGAGTTAAGGATTAGCAAACATATTTTCAAGTAGGTAAGATTTAGCACATGGAGGGGAATTAGATTGTTTAGGGCTGAAAGCAGGGATTATTTTGTTTTGCTTTTTTTTCTCTTTATATCTCCAGAACTTAGCATACTACCTGCCACATAGTGAATATTTAATAAATACTTGTTTGTGAAGTCCTAGTTAGCTCCCTGTTGACCTCAGGATCAGCCAGAGTCAGGATAAGCAAAAGGAGTAGAAGTGAAGAGGATCACTCATGCTCTCCATTGATTGACCTCCTTTCTCCTTGACCTCCTCCAAAGTGATTCTGTACTTGTCTTACTCCACCCCCTAATCCCTCCTACAATTATTTGTATGCACCAAAAGATTGAGCCAGCACGGAATAGTGAGAAGGGCCATTTTTCCAAGCATATGCTAATAGAATATTGTCCAATAGGTAATTAGCCTTAAGTGCTTGGCTGTCTGATACCAGTGCACCTATTCAGAGTTTCAGCCCTTTACACTTGTTGATTGATTAATTGAAGTACCTGGCTGAGAATTTTGTATTTTATCCTAGAGTCAAATGGGGTCACTGAAGCTTAAACTTGTGTTTTAGGAGTATTCATTTTTACAGCTGGATGGAGAATGGATTGGAGAACAAAGAAACAGGAAGTAAGGAGACCAATTAGTAAGTGAAATCTATAGTCTTCTAAAAATAATGTTTTTAAACACAAAATAAAATACTTAATATTTTAAATGAAATCATGTATATATATATATACATACATATACATACACACACACATATAAAATCTGCAAAGCAATAGCTTTCTTGAAATTTATACTTGGGTTCATGGATCCCAGATTAAGAATATCTACTGTATTGGGCTATTCAAATAGTACAAATGATAAAGGATGAAGGCTTAAAATTGTATATTGGGGCACCTAGGTAGCCCAGTGGATAGAGTACCAGCCCTGAAGTCAAATCAGGAGGACCTGAGTTCAAATCTGGCCTCAGATACTTAACATTTCCTAGCTGTCCAACACTAGGCAAGTCACTTAAAAAAATAGTATATTGGCTCTTTGGGAATCAAGAAGAATTGGATGTGAATGAATGACGCTTTAGATCATGGATGGGCAAAGTTGTTTTTTTTTGTTTTTTGGGTTTTTTTGCCAAAAGCCATTTAGATATTTATAACATCATTCATGGGTCATATGAAATTATCAATTTATCAGACTCAAGCAATGGGAAAAGTTGCCTTATACAGTCCATGGACTGGATCTTCCCAACCCCCCGCTTTAGATGAAGAATTGTCAAGATGTGAAGGGACCTAAGAAACTAAAGCAGTCTCTAAACCCTTTATTTAACTTATGAGAAAATGGAGGCCCAAAGAATTTCAATGACTATAACAAGATTATGCAAGCAAGTGGAAGGAAAAGGACTAAAGTGTAGACAATATGACTTCAAATTAAAAAAAAAAAAAAATTTCATTGCCTAAGGCCAGTATCAAACTGAAAATAAAGTGACCTCCTTCTCTACAATCTCCCTAAAAATTGCTATTTTTATTTTGGTTTTGTTTTCTGGGCCTTCACAAAACTACTTATAACATATTAACAAAGCTATTTGAAGATTCTGTTTGAATATACTATTTCAAATATAAGATTTGAAGCTTTAAAAATAAAAATAATTTTAAAATATATTATGTGAATTATTTTTAAATGAGAAAAAATAACTTGATTGGTTTCTGAAACATGTTCTATGATATATATCACTAGTGTTTGAATTATATAGTTAAAACTTGTTTGAAATAGCCACAATTCTCTACTCTGCTCTAAGATTTCAATAGTACAAAAAAGAATCTATTAAAGTTTTGTTTTAAAAAATTGGTAACAAACTATTTGTAGTAAGGTTACAAGAACTTTGATCAGTTAGTCCAAATTGCTCATTTGCCTGCTAATTACGTGGATGTTTTAAAAATTATTTTTACCTGCCCCAAAGCAGAGCATATAATTAGTATATTTGTTTGGTTTCATGGGTGCCAAATAGTTTTTAATGTTAAATTAATTAGCTCCATTATACTGGAAGGAACTTTTGATTTAAAATCAGAAGGTCTGGGTTTGAGTTCCAAGTTTTATATTTACTGTGTGATCATGAGCAAAATCTTTTAACTTCTCTGAATCTAAGTCTCATTACTCTCTTAAACAGGGATATTATCACATGGTCTTTATAACTACCTCTTTGTTAGCATGGGCTATAATACAAAAAGCACTTTGTAAATCTCAAAGTATTATGGGAATATGAGTCACTTTTCAAATTCTCAGAGCCCTACTATTAGTAAACTAATGGATGACACATGAAAGAAACTTAGGGACGACTTATTTACAACCTTCTGAGAATTTGATTGTGATAGTTGTTATTGCCACTGCTGTTTTTTTTTTTTTTTTTTTTTTTTTTTACCACAAATAGAGTAAGATACACTTCTTAAGTTAATGGCTTGTTGGTTTGTGAGCTGCTGGTTACTCATGAAGAGATCTCAGGTTTTCATTTCTAATCCTACTCCTACTTAAGTACTTCTTTATGTCCCCTCAACTATGCCCTATCACAATCTTCCCTGTTCTAATCAAATGTTTTATAAAAGGTATAGAATAAAGTGATTCAGGAATAATAACTGTTTAGAAGTATATTTATAGAACTAGAATATAGGATTGGAAACATTTTCAAGCATGCCAGTTTAAACTAATTTCTATTATTTAATTTTTTTCAATTTTATATTTCTGTGAAAATTTATTTGTTCTTAACAGGATCTCTGGTAACATAGAGTTTAGTGCTCCATTCTTGACTAAGCAATGCTCAATCTATATATTTTCCATCCTGTGGAAAATATCAGAAGATCTGCTTCTGTCTGATGGAGAAAGAGTCTTATGGAGAAGTGATCTCATATTGCAAGGGGAGAGTACATTTAATCTTTAGTCATCAGACATAGAATGTATATGCACACTTACTATGACTATGTAACTGATTTTCAAAGAGAAAAGAAACTTCATAAACTAAAAGAAAACACCTCTCTTTCTATCCTCTCATACTTATTTTCTCTATCTTTTTCCTTTTGTTCCTGACTTCCTAATTCTCACTCTCTCTGTATCACACAACTAAACTTTTTAGTCACATTTTAACATCTCTTACCCACTGGATTCCAGTTCTGAAAATAGTTTCTTTTTTATTATATAATTATAATCTTTTGACAGTACATATGCATGGGAATTTTTTTACAAGATTATCCCTTGTATTCACTTTTCCAAATTTTCCCCTCCTTCCCTTTACTCCCTCCCCTAGATGACAGTCAATTCCATACATATTAAATGTGTTACAGTATATCTTTGATACAATATATGTGTGTAAAACCAAATTTCTTGTTACCTGGTAAGAATTGATCAACTGGAAGTGAGTTGGATTTTCTTTATGTTGAAGATATCCACTTCCATCAGAATACATCTTCATACAGTATCATTGTTGAGGTGTATAGTGATCTCCTGGTTCTGCTCATTTCACTCAGCATCAGTTCATGTAAATCTCTCCAAGCCTCTTTGTATTCATCCTGCTGGTCATTTCTTACAGAGCAATAATATTCCATAACATTCATATGCCATAATTTACCCAATCATTCTCCAATTGATGGGCATCCATTCATTGAAAATAATTTATTTTTTAAAAAAACTATGAATGTATGGAGATAAAATGTAAAGAAAAAATTATAAATGTAAAAAGAAAAGTAAAGAAAATAAAAAGGGAATTTTAAAGGCAAAAATATCTATTGCTATTTCTTTGAAAGATGAGTTGATTTTGCTGATCTCTTTGGCATTCAAGCATGATATTTGGGGGAAGGGGAAAGATACAATCACCATGTCATTCTTTCTAGAGCTACTGAGGACTTTCTAAGATTCAGAGGCCTGTTTGTAGAGTTGGGAAAGAGGATTACCAGCATAAAGATCATGTTTACATGATACCCGGGATATGCAATGTTTTACACACTTTACCATGTATAAATTTGGAATACAAGAAGGCTTGTATATGGCAATTGATGTTATACCACTGATAGAAATCACTGAATTTTGTATGTATAATCATCATGTTGTTAGTGTTCATAGTGCCACTTAGACTTGAGTTGTACATTTTACTATCTAAATGCAAATTTATTTAAAGTTAATACTAATTTTCACTTTCCAGTATCAGTTCTGTATGTGCATGATTCTTTGCTTACATATCAAGCAATTAGTTTCATTCTCTAAGTGACTAGAAGATAATCTTTTGCATTAAGCACAACTAACTTGCTACTGAGCTATTCAAGAATGGGACTGTAGGTCTTCCAGTAAACATTAGAAAACCACTTACTGATTATGTCACAGAAATCCTTGTTGAAATTTGGGTTGAAAGAGATGTCTTCTGAGGTCAAAGGATCAAAGATTGAGACCTGAAAAGAACATCAAAAAGGATTTAGCTCAACTCTCTCATTATCCAAATGAAGAAACCAAGGACAGAATCAAGAAGTGACTTATCATAATCAAAATCTACCTAAATGGGCAGTATCTGGATTTGAACCCAGATCCTTTAAATTCAAATCCTACTTTTATTCTATATATCCTGCTGCTGTAATTCCTTATTAGGTGTAAGGGTGATACTTATTTTTAAAAATCACTTGAGTTTGAGATACATTCCACATTGTGTACTAAAGAACATATTCATTTATTTAATTGTTTATCCAATTATACTATATGGGATAGATTTATAAGCTCTGGATTTCTTTTGTCCAGAAAAGAAAGGAAGGATTAACCAGAGCATAGTATCCAATAACACACTAGGGGTATGATTTTAAATTTGGGGGAAATAAAAATAATTTGCAAATAGCTCTTTCTTCAGGCCACTCTTCCTAGAATGTTTCCCTTATTGAGGACCCCTTTCAAGAATTTCAAGTACTCCTTACAGAGTAGACCTATAAGCTAATAGTTTAGCATAGTTATGAATCACTGATATCCTCTGTTTATGTTGTTGAGTTGTTTTAGTCATGCCACACTATTCATAACTCCATTTAGGGTTTTCTTGACAAAGAAATATGGTTAGTTTGCCATTTCCTTCTCCAGCTCATATTACAAATGAAGAAACTGAGGCAAACATGGTGAAATGACTTGACCAGTAAGTGTCTGAGGCTTGATTTGAACTCAGAAAGACATCTTCCTGACTCTAAGGCTGGTAGTCTATCCACTGTACTTCCTAGCCATACAATCCTTTGCTTATGTATTTGAGATTTTGGTTGCAACTCTTGTGACTCAGCAAGTAGAAAAAGATTTCTAACTCCATCCTCTGGCCTAAGGTAATTTCTTGACATTACAGAAGGACTGAATTATGATAAAAACTGCACTGAATTAGGAATAGAAGGACCCAAGTTCAAATTCCTTCCTAACCTACAGACCTAAGAGCAAGTAATTTCTCATCTTAGTAGACCATAATTTAATTATCATCTATGAAATGAGGGATTAGAATCAGATGATTTCTAAAAATGGCTAGCTTTGGAATCATGATTAGTATTAATTTTTAATGAAGAATGGGATTTCAAAATGGCATGGCCATGCTTTAGATTTTTACTGATTTCTTTTAATTTTAAGAAAGGATATAATTAATTATCATGTTCTGTACAAAAAAAAAGTTTCATCTTCAGAAGACCTAGCACTGCAGAAATAATGCATTTGGCAATTAGGGAGTTCCCAGTGTGGAAACTTCTTCAGTTGAGGAAGTTTAGCAACTTGATTGCAAATTATAGACTCATAGGGTTTCCTAAGGCATTGAGAACCCTAACCTAATTATACAACTTCTTAAATGTCATGTCAGTTTAATCATTAAAGATGGGGATGGGGAATAGGGAAATGATCTTATAATATAATTATATAAAATCTGATTATAAGTAAAGGTAGGGTTGAGCCCACAGATAGTAAGGTTAGTTGAATAAATGGTCAAAAGGAGATTATAGGATTGAAGTCCTGGATGGCACTCCAGAGAAGCAATAGTGTACTAGAGCTTGCAGCCACATTGGAGTGGGGACCCTCCACAGTTCCAGGGCAGAAAAGAGTGCTCATAGTTGCTTCCAGACCAGAGCACAGGCCAGGAAAATAGATAACTAGCCAGGTAAATCAAGGATGAAAATCTTATAGAAATCAACTGAAATGTTTTTGGTTTTCGTTTTGTCTTATGTACCTCTTGTGAGTAACAAGAAAAATAAACAAAACACTTTATTGATTCATAAAATATAAACATTTTATATTTATCAGTACAGGTGTTTTATGTATAAGTTCAGTATGAGTAGTCTCCTTCTCTAATCACCTTGTTACTATATATAGTTAATATATAACAATGTATATGTAATATATAATGTAATATAGTTCTTACATCTTTACCCTTTTGAAGTAGGTAACTAAATGTTATCTCCACAGAAGCAGCTAGTGATAGAGCAGATAAAGTGTTCGGCCTTGAGCCAGGAAAACCTGAGTTCAAATCCAGTCTTAGACATTTACAAACTCTATAATTGTAGGAAAGTTATTTAACCTTAATTTCTTTAATTTTAAAATGGAAATAATAGCAACTACCTTACAGGTTAGTCATGACAATTAAATGACACAATATAGAAATATAAACTATAACATGTATTAGCTATTATAGTTTAGATTAAATATATACTTATATATTATATATAAATATGTATTTTATTTATGTTATATATTTATGAATGCAAGCAAACATATTTTATTTATTATATTGTACTATATTATAGTATATTAAATTATATTAATTAAATTATATGTGCTTAGCATAGTGCCAGGAACATAGTAAATGCTATAAAAATGCTTATTCTACCACTCCTCCAACATAAATGAATACTATCTATCTATATTTTGTAGCATGACTAAGGTGGTATGTGTATGAATGATAGTTACATAATAGATAGAATAATGGATCTATGGTCAGAAAGACCCTCTTAATAATCTGGCAAGTCACACTAAGCTTAATTTTCTTCATCTGTGAAATGAGGATAATAATATATACTTTACTTGGCTGATAGTGTTATGTGAATCTTAAGTAAAATAACACTATATATATGTGTGTGTGTGTGTGTGTGTGTGTGTGTGTGTGTGTGTATGTATATATATATATAGATATAGATATAGATATTGTTTGAGAAATTTTTAAGTACAACCATTTATTATTATAACCTAACAGCACATAATTCTTCTTGAAGACAAAGATGATATTTTTTTATTTCTTTGAATCTTTAACATCTGGAACTGTGCTTTGCAAATAGTAACACAATAAATGTTTATTTATATAACTATATATATGCTATATTGACTTACATACACATATATATTATTTATATGTGTAATATACACAAAACAATATTAGATGCAGAAGGATGTTGAGAGAATATTTAGTTGAAACTACTATAAAGTTTTGCACTCTATGTATCAATCATTGGTTGTAATTATTATCAATCTTTAATAACTTTGTATTATCAACAATTTTGCTGTTCAAGATGCAATGTCTAGTAATTGTAATTTTCAATACTGTTGGAGGAGAAGAAAAGATAGAATGATAAAATGACAATTCTAAAAGTATTCCATGATAGTAAGTTAGCTACTCAATAGTTTCCTAGAATCTTAAGAAAGTTAATACACCTGCCAAGAAGCAAGTATTACATCCTTTAAAAATATGACTTCATATAATAATTCTTACCCAGTTTTTAAAATTCTATTTTAGTGTCAGACAAAAATAATATCCAGTATTAAAATTATCACAAAATTCTAAATTATTTTTCTTCATTGAACAACTTGACTTTTACAATATTTTTCAAAAGCCAAATGTAGAGCCTTTTATTTACTTGGAAAATGATTTTATGATTTGGTTTTTTGATTGGTTGTCCTACATTCTCCTTTTTTTTCTTTTTTCTTTTTTTCTTTATCTTTTTTTTTTCTTTGTCCTACATTCTCAAAGAAGACTGAAGTGACATCACTGTGTTGAAATCAAGGTACAGTGTGTCTGACTGTGGCTGATTAGATCAATAATGAACTCTACCACAAGTTGGGCACAAATAGTTCACATAAAGACTCAACATTTTGAAAGTTCAATAATTTCTGAGTCACATGTGATCAAAGATGTCTAATTCCTCTTTGAAATATTTTCATAGATTGAAGAATTCATCTCTATGAGTACCCATGATTTGAATGCAGGTTGCAATTCATATGGTTTTTTTATCCTGTGCAATTCATGTTCATACTTTTTTAGAGTACTTTTTTTATTGTTTGCAGAAACAATCAGGGTTAAGTGACTTGCCCAGGGTCATACAACTAGTATCTATAGCTGGACATGAACTCACATCCTCTTGACTTCAGGATCAGTGTTCTATCCAATATGACACCCACTTACTCCTGTTAAAGTATTTATACACACACACATACACACACACATAACACACACAAACGTGACCCATCTTTCAAGCCTCTCAATTTCTTTTGATCAACCTCCAAAATGTTTAGGCTCTAAATTGTGATTTCATCTTTTACCATTCTCTTTCCTCATACCCTACATCCAATAAGCTGCTGAGTTATCATTTCTGACTCCACAATATCTCTCCTTTTTGTCCTCCCATTCCTATTCATTCTGCCAGCATTTCCAGCCTTCATTTCCACTAGCTTTAACTATTATAATAACTTTCTAATTGGCCTATCTGTCTGGTCTCTCCTTTCTCTAAATCAGCCTTTGCACAGCTGCCAAAATATTTTCCTTGAGGCACGGGTCTGATCACATCCTTTCCCTACAAAAAAAAAAAAAAAAAGCAAAAGCAAAATGTTCAGTGGCTACATATTACCTCTCTAATAAAATGCAACATGACATTCAAGACTACATTTCTGACTATTTTTAATCATATGTCATAATAATCTCCTTCATGTACCATTTTTAGCCATTTAAATTGGATTCTATATTTTTGACAAACCACCCCATTTCCCTCTTTGCATTCATATGGCATTTCCCATGACTAGACTGTACACCTTTCTCATTTGTCTTTCAGAATCCTATCTTTTTATGAAATTCAGCTCAGCTGCTTCCTCCTCTGATTCCCTCACCTATTTGTTTTATCTATTTCCTTAAATAATCTTGGAACACCAATATCTTCTTTGCTTCATTCATTCACCACCTTGTTGTCATCTAGTCATTTTTCAGTCTAGGCCAACTCTTTGTGATCTCATTTGAAGCTTTTTTCCACAAAGATACTGCATATCCTTTTCTAGCTCATTTTATAGATGAAGAAACTGAGATAAAAGGGGTTACGTGACTTACCTCCAGTCTTCTAACTAGTAGGCTGTTTTTGAACTTAGGAAGACAAGTTTTCCTCACTTCAGACCCAGCCCTCTGTCCACTGTGCCACCTTGTTGTCTATTATATTATATAACATTATATTATACTTATTTCATATCTTATATCTTTGATTTGTACTTTTCTTGTCATAGGAGGATAATGCTACTTGAAGATAGAGATTTTTCATTTCTGTGTTTGTATAAGTGACAGATCTTGCAAAAACTCTCATCACAGTTTTTGTCTCAGCTCTGGGCTTGTGCCCAGATAGGATTCAATTTTGAGGAAGAAGGGAAAACTGTCTTCTACAGAGATGAGTCAGATTCTCTCCAACAAACTGATTTTTTATGTCTCTTAACTGGAACCCTGAGAAAAATCACTTAAATAAAACTGATGTTTAGCTCAAGCCTCTGATCTCTCAAAAATGAGAGTAAAATATAGATCGTATATAAAATAGTTAATTGTTTCCTTTACAAAAAAAGAAATGTTTTTAAAAATAGATTCATAAATGCATATTGAAAAAGATTTCACATGTGAAACATTAATCTATAACTTTAATTACATTTTCCTGATGGGAGCATTTTCTTGTATAATAAGGTGGGAGGAGAGCAGTATATTTAAAATAGCAAAAAATGAAGAAACTTCTTTCACCTTGGCTCTGACTTATTTGAAAAATGCCCTCAACGACCATGTCTTCCAAGCCAGAGCTTGGATTGATTTTTTTTGTGATTAGTCTTCTGAGAGGAGTTGCAGATAGAGAAAATTTTACCTACTGCCAGTCAGCACTGAGGTAATCAGAAACTCCTGAACTCACAAGTCAGTTATTCCTAAAAAGTTTGTCTTTCACTAGGTACAGTGGGAAAGATTATTAGACATTTATTTAGAAAGTCTAGGCAGACTACTTAATCTAAATCTTAGTTTCTTCATCTATGAAACAAGGGAGTTTAGAACTGATGATTCCGGGTCCCTTTCAGTTCTCAAACTATGACCTCTCATAGCCAAACTATGGCTCTCATAATCTTATTATTGTTGTATGTTCATCTATACTCAGAAAAATAAACAGAAAGCAGAAAAAACATCTAGGATTTTGAGAGATGGTCTTAGATTCACCTAGATAGTACATAACCATCTGGAAGCAGTCAACAAAGCTACTTGGGGTTGCAGAGTGAGGGCAGGAGGGAGAAGCTATTTTCTATTATCTCCTTGGAAATCTAAGAAAGAGATTTCCATGCTTTACATTGAGAAAAAAAAGGTAGAAGAAATAAAAAGCAGAAAATATCTCTTCTGTTAAAGTCAGCTGATCTGACTCTCCTTGAAAATTTTTTCTGGTATAGTGGCTGATCATCTTGCTATATCTTCCTTACCCTGATGCTGTCATGGAGATCAAAGAGCTAGTTCAAAGTGCCCAGTCTTTCAACATTGAGCAGTGTTTTTGAAAGTGGCCAGGAAGATTCACTATATGCTGGATCCAATTGCTTTTTATTATATGTATATAGTCAGTACTTAATATCATACCTTGCCCAAAGTGGTTGTTTGTTGGATTGAGTTGCATTGAAATAAAGATGTTTCACAGAATCAAAAAAATCATAGATTTGGAAAGGACCTCACAAGTCCTTTAATCCAAACTGAATAGGAATTCATTCTGTAGCATCCTTTATAAGGAAATGGTCATTCAGTCTGTACCTGAAAGCTTCCAATGATGGGGAGCCTATTACCTACCAGACAGCCAGTTTCCCTTTTGAACAGTGCTTACATATAAGTAGTATGAATCAGAGGTGGGATTTTGAACTCGTCTTTTCTCCTTCTTCTCCTTCTCCTTCTCCTTCTCCTTCACCACCACCACCACCACCTCCTCCTCCTCCTCCTCCTCCTCCTCCTCCTCCTCCTGCTCCTCCTCCTCCTCCTCCTCCTCCTCCTCCTCCTCCTCCTCCTCCTCCTCCTCCTCCTCCTCCTCCTCCTCCTCCTCCTCGTTCCCTTCTCCTCTTCCAATTTATGCTTGATGGAAATACTCATGCTATTATTATATTAACTTTGATATTTGGTAAACTATATGAAAGTGGCTCAAAAAACCTAATTTTGATAATAAAATAGAAGCATCGGGGCACAGGTTTCTCTTCTTTAAACTTACTGAAAGCACCTGAGGAAGAACTCCAGTAGCAGAATGGATAAAAAGTGTGATATAAATTTATCCTAGTTTTGATTTTATTCACTGAGATTTCCATATTTTGTTTTGTGAAGTTTGAAAGTTAAACATGTTCATTGTGGAGAGACCCATTAAACATCATTTTTTTTTTAATTTTTTTGTGGCTCTGTCTATAAAATTCCTGTCCAGGAATTTACAAATGACAGTTTTGTTTATAACAATACTCTAATTCCACTATGGTTTATTTATTGAGTTCTGAAGGGTATTGTGATGATTATATTTGTAGGCTGGTGATTTGTCATCATTTCCTCTTTTGGTTACATTCTTGGATTTTAACTGTTTCTTCATCTTGATTTAATGTAAACAAATACTAGTCATGAGGATGAGGATGATGATAATGATGATGTTTTCATTTTTCTCACCTTATATTTGATAGATTTCAGATAGAACCAAGCTTAAAATTAATACTATTCTACTCCGTTTATTTTTAATGTTCAGTCAATTATTGTGTAGATAGACTTAATGGTTTATATTAGGAATGATTATGTTGATTTTTTTTTCTCACACAAGAGTAAATCTATTTTGTAGCTCCCACATATTATTGAAAATTCTTCCTTCTAGAGAAAAAAAAAGACAAGTCAAATTAATGCCTCTTCAACATGGCAATCAAATACTTGAAAATGGGTATCAAAAAATTCTGTACTTTCTTCATATTAAATACTCCTAGTTCTGTCAGTTAATGCTTATGTGTTATCAAATAATATATATTGCCTTCACTGTCTTGTGGATAAACTTTAGTGTGGTGCTCTATTCCTAAAGTTTGGTGCACAGAACTAAATTGCAGATGTATTATTAATCTGTCCAGAGCATAGCAAGGCCATCCCCAATAGGCTAACTGTTTATTTATTGACCTTTTAAATAGGGGTGATGATGAATCACTTTCATTATTCATTAATTGTTCCTCATTTTTAGTATCTTAACCTTCTACCTACATTTCCATAATTTGTCTAAAATAATCTCTACAATTTGAATGCATTCTATTTGTTGTATTTTGCTTAAACTTATCATGCATCTATGTTCCTTGCTATTGTTTTTAAATAGTAATTCTCTCCAAAACATCTTTTATCTTGGTTGTTATTTTCTTAAAGTGAGTGGATATTTTTTCTTGATATGTTTAATTTCAGTGTTAGTCACTTTCTAACCAAGAGCCCCACACAATACCCTTTCATAATAAATAATTAAGTAAATTAAGTAAAACAGCCTAATATAGTAACTTTGATAGGGCATGCCACATTTTCTCTTTTATACCTTACTGAATTAGTTTTAAGTAGTAAGAGGAAAAATGTTTATCTAACTCTTAATACTTTGGAATTACCATTGCCCATTTTATTTTATCTGAACTTTGTAGCCTACTGTTATTTTCGGATTTTTAAAGTGTTATTTTCACCTGCATTATTGTAGTCATTGTCTTTATTTCTATTTAAATTATTCTGATTGAAATTAAGATCCTGCACATATTCTTTTGGTCCTATGTTATTTTCAACTTGTGAAAATGGCTTATTTCTAAATTTTTCCCTATAAAAATAGTGTTGCCAAAATGTTTTGAAATATATAGGTAATTGCTTTTTGTTATTTATCTCCTTGGAATTTTTAGGCTAGTATTGAGATTACTAACTAGATCAAAGGCATGGAAAACTAAGTAACTTTTCTCATCTAATGAATGAATTATAGATCTACCAATAATGAATTAATAGATCTATCTTTCTATGATCTCACTAAGATTGTCTCACACCTATTTTAACCATCTTTGCCAATTTGATGAACATAAGGTGATGCCTCAGGGTTATTTTGATTTGTATTTTTGATTATTAGTAATTTTGAAACTAATTTACATAGTTAATAACTTCATTTAAGTATTAGGACATAATAAAAAATAGTAATTAGAATTGCTATATTTATCCATATGAGCAAGTAGGAAAATACAGAAACAGAAATCCTCTTAAATATCAAAAAATTGCAAAAATATATGGGACTTGACCCTCTAAGTTTATTGACATAAACAATGTTTATTAACATAAAGATCTAAATGAAGCATATTTTATGGGCATTAATTTAGACTGAGCAGAGACTTCAGAGGCCCTCTCATTAAAGCTTCATATGTTACTAATAAGGAAATTAAGCAAAATTTGCATTAGGTCATATAGTAAGTGATAAAAATCAGGATTATGCCCTGTTCACAATCATTCTGCATGACAACATTATGTAATAATCCTATAATAGAAGCTGAGTAGAATTATGAAGGACTTTAAATTTTAAACTAAAGAGAGTTTTGTTTATTTGTTTGTTTTCTCAACAGGGCATAATCTCTCTGCAATTCAGCAAACTATCTGAGACTCTAGCTCACATACATTTTCGATCTAAATTTATTGAGGAAGATTCCATATCAGGATTTCTTTACAGTGTAATGCCAGAGAAACTGAGGCAAGATAGAGATTAGAGAGATTTTAATGTTTTATTTGATAGGGAGAGATTGTGCTGGGGGCATGATACCCCTAGTGCTGATGTCTCAAAGCATCCATCTGGGAATGTGAGGTTCACAAGAAATATATACATACATATATATATATATATATATATATATATATATATATATATATATATATATATATATATATATATATATATATATATATATATATATATATATACACATGTAGCTTCAAGTTATGGGGGTACCCAAGGAAGGGGCAGAGTCAGAGCACTGAAAGCAACAATGAACTATCAATGTGGTTCTGACAGTGTTGGGAGAAGGCACTGACCATACTGATAAATTGGGATCAAGAAGAACAATGATAGAATGGGGGGAGGCACTAGACTTTCTGATTAAGTAGGGAAGGTCTGGGATCATGATGTCTACAATAGAAGATCTTTCTCCTTTTTTGGATTAAACATTTATAGTTTATAATCTTAGCATAGCCAGCTCTAAATTATATCAGTTGTAATGATTAGGAGGGAAAGGTGAAGTTGCAACCAGGGGCATTGAGGCAGAAAAATTAAGGAAAATTGAGGCAGGACCATTAGGGAAATTGAGGCAGGACAACTAGGAAGGAAACTGTGGCACAACAATAACATGAAATCATAGATCCATAACCCTCAATAATACCATTTTAAGGGATTTAAAAAAAAATAATATTTTATTTCTCTCCCAATAATATGTATAAACAATTTTAAAAATTTTCTTAAAATTTTGGGTTCTAGATTCTCTTCCTCCTTATACAGCTTCTTAAGATTTGCAAAGTGCTTTATAAATTTTAGTTCATTTGATTTTTAAAACAGCCCCGAAAGATAAGCTCTATTATTATCATCAACATATATATATGTGTGTGTGTGTGTGTGTGTGTGTGTATACATTTACACTTTTATAAATCAACAGATTGTGTGTTGCTATAGCTTTGGTAATGAGTAGCTACATATACTTGAAATAATCAATTAATATCTTTATTCATGAACAAATATATTCATATATGTAGATATGTATACATATATATGATTATGCGAATGAGATAGATAGTATGTTGGACATGGTGGTCTTATTGAGTGATATACTATTTTATAGTATAATTCTTTTATTTTTATGACCAATTCCATAAGGATAAGAGACATGGTGTGGAGTCAGCCTGGGAATCAGCAAGAACAAGATTCAAGTCATATATATATGGACTATATGATAATAGGAACACACAACTTTTCAAGTATCCCAAACACCTTTTTAAAACTATAAATTGTATAGTTGGTGTCAAGCTTCATTAGGAAAATTAGTTTCCTTATCAGGAATTTGGCTATACCAATGAAATCACACAATTACTCTCTCCCTGCCCCCCAACTGTGATTCTGTTTGCAAAAAGAAAACAAATAAAATACTCAGGTTGGCAGGTAATTTAATTCCCCATTTTCTTACATGGGGAAACTGAAGTCCAGAAAGGTTAAGAAATTTATTTTTATACAAAAATACTTTTCTGATTCATATTCCCATGATCTTTTCAATTCACTGAGATGCCCCTGCCCCACCAACATTTACAAATCTTTTCATGTTTTATGGTGTATAAGCCATTTAAATTGTTTATACTCAGTGAAGCCAAATTCAGAAATGGGACTATTTAAGCAATTTGTCTCCTCCTCTGTTAATCTAGGAAGCCTATATTTTTGGAGAAAGTCATCCATTTCACTTAAGTTATCAAATTTATTGGCATAAAGTTGGGCAAAGTAACTCCTTATTATTTGTCTAATTTCCTCTTCGTTGGTGGAAAGATCCCCCTTTTCATTTGTAAGTAACAATTTGATTTTCCTCTTTCCTTTTTCTGATCAGATTTACCAAAGGTTTATCTATTTTATTGGCTTTTTCATAAAACCAACTCTTGGTTTTATTTATTAATTCAATAGTTTTTTTACTTTCAATATTATTGATTTCTCCTTTTAATTTTTGAATTTCAAGTTTGATTTTTGGTTGGGGGTTTTTAATTTGGTCTTTTTCTAGCTTTTTAAGTTGCAGGCCCAATTCATTAATCTTCTCTTTCTCTATTTTGTTCAAATAAGCCTCTAAAGATATAAAATTTCCCCTTATTACTGCTTTAGCTGCATTCCACAGATTTTGGTATGATGTCTCATCATTGTCATTATCTTGGGTGAAATTATTAATTGTTTCTATAATTTGCTGTTTCACCCAGTCATTCTTTAAGATGAGATTATTCAGTTTCCAATTACTTTTTGGTCTATTTACCCCTAACTTCTTACTGAATGTAGCTTTTACTGCATTGTGATCTGAGAAGAAGGCATTTATTATTTCTGCCTTCCTACATTTAATTTTGAGATCTTTATGTCCTAATCTATGGTCAATTTTTGTATAGGATCCATGAACTGCTGAGAAGAAAGTATATTCCTTTCTATCGCCATTCAGTTTTCTCCAAAGGTTTATCATACCTAGTTTTTCTAATGTTCTATTTACTTTTTTAATTTCTTTCTTATTTGTTTTGTGGTTTGATTTGTCTAAATCTGAGAGTGCAAGGTTGAGATCTCCCACTATTATAGTTTTACTGTCTATTTCTTCTTGCAATTCTTTTAACTTTTCCTTTAGAAAGTCAGATGCTATATCACTTGGTGCATATATGTTTAGTATTGATATGGCTTCATTGTTTATGCTACCTTTTAGCAGGATATAGTTTCCTTCCTTATCTCTTTTAATTAGATCAACTTCTGCTTTTGCTTGATCTGAAATAAGGATGGAGTGAAGCCAAATTCAAATCCAAATTAGAAAGAATAAATACATTTTTGTTGGCCTTGAATTATAAAAGAATTAAAGTCAGTGATTTTGTAAATATTAAAATTTTATCTTGAAATTTAAGGAAAAAAACCCCCAACCAAAAATCAAACTTGAAATACAAAAATTAAAAGGAGAAGTCAATAATATTGAAAGTAAAAAAAACTATTGAATTAATAAATAAAACCAAGAGTTGGTTTTATGAAAAAGCCAATAAAATAGATAAACCTTTGGTAAATCTGATCAGAAAAAGGAAAGAGGAAAATCAAATTGTTAGTCTTACAAATGAAAAGGGGGATCTTTCCACCAACGAAGAGGAAATTAGAGAAATAATAAGGAATTACTTTGCCCAACTTTATGCCAATAAATTTGATAACTTAAGTGAAATGGATGACTTCCTTCAAAAATATAGGCTTCCTAGATTAACAGAGGAGGAGACAAATTGCTTAAATAGTCCCATTTCAGAAAAAGACATAGAACAAGCTATTAATCAACTCCCCAGGAAAAAATCCCCAGGAACAGATGGATTTACATGTGAATTCTACCAAACATTTAAAGAACAATTAGCTCCAATGTTATATAAACTATTTGAAAAAATAGGGGATGAAGGAGTCCTACCAAACTCCTTTTATGACACAGACATGGTACTGATACCTAAACCAGGTAGATCAAAAACTGAGAAAGAAAACTATAGACCAATTTCCTTAATGAATATTAATGCTAAAATCTTAAATAAGATATTAGCAAATAGACTTCAGAAAATCATCCCCAGGATAATACACTATGACCAAATGGGATTTATACCAGGAATGCAGGGTTGGTTTAATATTAGGAAAACTATTAGTATAATTGACCATATTAATAATCAAATTAATAAAAACCATATGATCATTTCAATAGATGCAGGAAAAGCATTTGGTAAAATCCAACATCCATTCCTACTAAAAACGCTTGAGAGTATAGGAATAAATGGACTATTCCTTAGAATAATCAGGAGCATATATTTACTACCATCAGTAAGCATAATATGCAACGGAGATAAACTGGAACCTTTCCCATTAAGATCAGGAGTGAAAAAAGGTTGCCCACTATCACCATTATTATTCAATATAGTACTAGAAACGCTAGCCTCGGCAATAAGAGCTGAGAAAGAGATTCAATGAATTAGAGTAGGAAATGAGGAAATCAAACTATCACTCTTTGCAGATGACATAATTCAGAATTTTAGCAAAGTTGCAGGATACTAAATAAATGCACATAAATCCTCAGCATTTTTATATGTCACCAACAAAATGCAACAGCAAGAGATACAAAGAGAAATTCCATTCCAAACAAATGTTGAGAGTATAAAATATTTGGGAATCCATCTACCAAAGAAAAGTCAGGAATTATATGAGCAAAATTATGAAACACTTGCCACAAAAATAAAGTCAGATTTAAATAATTGGAAAGACATTCAGTGCTCTTGGATAGGCCGAGCGAATATAATAAAGATGACAATACTCCCCAAACTAATCTATTTATTTAGTGCTATACCAATCAGACTCCCAAGAAACTATTTTAATGACCTAGAAAAAATAACAACAAAATTCATATGGAAGAATAAAAGGTCGAGAATTGCAAGGGAACTAATAAAAAAAAAAGTCAGATGAAGGTGATCTAGGTGTACCTGATCTAAAGCTATATTATATAGCAGCAGTCACCAAAACCATTTGGTATTGGCTAAGAAATAGACCGGTAGATCAGTGGTACAGATTAGGTACAAAGGACAAAAAAGGGTACATCTATAGCAATCTAGTCTTTGACAAACCCAAAGATACCAACACTAGGGATAAAAATTCATTATTTGGAAAAAACTGTTGGGAAAACTGGAAATTAGTATGGTAGAAATTAGATATGGATCCACACTTGACACCATATACCAAGATAAGATTAAAATGGGTCCACAATTTAGGCTTAAAGAATGAGATAATAAATAGATTAGAGGAACAGAGAATAATCTCCCTCTCAGACCTATGAAGGAGGAAGGAATTTATGACCAGAGGAGAACTAGAGATCATTATTGATCACAAAATAGAAGATTTTGATTACATCAAACTAAAAATCTGTACAACAATACTAATGTAAACAAGATTAGAAGGGAAGTAACACATTGGGAAAATATTTTTATAGTCAAAGGTTCTGATAAAAGTCTCATTTCCAAAATATATAGAGAACTGACCCTAATTTATAAGAAATCAAACCATTCTCCAATTGATAAATGGTCAAAGGATATGAACAGACAATTCTCAGATGATGAAATTGAAATTATATCCACTCATATGAAAGAGTGTTCCAAATCACTACTGATCAGAGAAATGCAAATTAAGACAACTCTGAAATACCACTACACACCTGTCAGATTGGCTAAGATGATGCATTGTTGCTGGAGTTGTGAAAGAATCCAGCCATTCTGGAGAGCAATTTGGAACTATGCCCAAAAAGTTATCAAACTATGCATATCCTTTGATCCAGCATTGCTGTTATTGGGATTATATCCCAAAGAAATACTAAAGAGTGGAAAGGGACCTGTATGTGCCAAAATGTTTGTGGCAGCTCTTTTTTGTTGTAGCTAGAAACTGGAAGTTGAATGGATGTCCATCAATTGGAGAATGGTTGGGTAAATTGTGGTATATGAAGGTTATGGAATATTATTGCTCTGTAAGAAATGACCAGCAGGAGGAATACAGAGAGGCTTGGAGAGACTTAAATCAACTGTTGCTGAGTGAAATGAGCAGAACCAGAAGATCACTATACACTTCAACAACAATACTGTATGAGGATGTATTCTGATGGAAGTGGATATCTTCAACATAAAGAAGATCCAACTCACTTCCAGTTGATCAATGATGGACAGAAATAACTATACCCAGAGAAGGAACACTGGGAAGCAAATGTAAATTGTTAGCACTACTCTCTATCTACCCAGGTTACTTACACATTCGGAATCTAATACTTAATGTGCAACAAGAAAATGGTATTTACACACATATATTGTATCTAGGTTATATTGTAACACATGTAAAATGTATGGGATTACCTGCCATTGGGGGGAGGGAGTGGAGGGAGGGAGGGGATATTTGGAAAAATGAATAAAAAATAAATAGATAAATAAAAATTAAAAAAAAAAAAATACTAAAGACTGGAAAGGGATCTGTATGTGCCAAAATGTTTGTGGTAGCTCTTTTCATAGTGGCTAGAAACTGGAAGATTTCCATCAATTGGAGAATGTCCATCAATTGGAGAATGGTTGGGTAAATTATGGTATATGAAGGTTATGTAATATTACTGCTCTGTAAGAAGTGACCAGCAGGAGGAATACAGAGAGGCTTGGGAGAGACTTACATCAACTGATGCTGAGTGAAATGAATAGAACCAGAAGACCGCTGTACACTTCAATACTGTATGAAGATGTATTCTGATAGAAGTGGATATCTTCAACATAAAGAAGATCCAACTCACTTCCAGTTGATCAATGATGGACAGAAACAACTACACCCAGAGAAGGAACACTGGGAAGTGAATGTAAATTTTTAGCACTACTGTCTATCTACCCAGGTTACTTATACATTCGGAATCTAATACTTAATGTGCAACAAGAAAATGGGATTTATACACATATATTGTATCTAGGTTATATTGTAATACATGTAAAATGTATGGGATTGCCTGTCATCAAGGGGAAGGAGTAGAGGGAGGGAGGGGAAATTTTGGAAAAATGATTACAAGGGATAATGTTATAAAAAAAATTAATCATGCATATATACTTTCAAAAAATTTTTATAATAAAGTGACTTTGTTTTCAAATAAAAAAAATTTAGGGAAAATAGTGATGAAACACACCTATGTATTTAGGAAAATAATAATAGAAAATATTTTCATGTTCCTTTGTTTGCAAATTTTATTTCTTTTAAACTTGTAAGCATTCTTTAACTCCCCTGATTTGAAAAGTTTAGTATTTCATATTCAGAAGGTATTAACCAAATTAATTGAAAAAAAAATCATATTTTGAGCTGACTTTGGTTCAAATGCCAGCTCTACTCTGTGATCCTGTTTAAGTCACTGAATCTTGCTGAGACTCAGTTTTCTAACTTGAAAGAAGAAAGAAAAGAAGAGAAAGAAGCAAGAAGCAAGAAGCAAGAAAAAGGAGAAAGGAGAAGACGTTGGACTAGATTATCTCTAATGTTACCTTCATTATGATTTGTTGACCTATTACAAACTCACAAAAACAGTGTAAGAATAATCCTTAGCCTGAGGTAAATCTCTGACAACTTTGTGGATTTATATTATCCTGGCTCCATCTACAATCATAGTTTTATAAGTATTTCCTGTTAGCATTATTGTGATAGACAATGTTAGACTTAGCATGACACTGACATGTATAAAAACTGCTTTTAAGAAAAAAGAAAGGAAAGGTTTTGAGCTTTACCACAAAAATCACATTTGTGGAAAACCTGGCTGCTGTTTTTTTTTTTTTTTTTTTCTTTTCTGAATTGCAGCTGCTGACAGCAAGCACAACAGAGCTATCATTTCCTGCATTGGCTCATGTAAATGGTGATAAGCAGCCTGCCCATATGTTTATTTTAAAGATTCATTCACTGAAGATGAGTGTTCTTGACTTGTTTGTACATGCTAGTAAAGGAAAGCTGCAGATGTAAAGATCAACTCTTAATTTCATGCCAAACAATTAATATAACTGTATGGTGCTCTGTTCTTCACAGGTGCAAGGGTGTTTGAACTCTTTGAAGACAGTGTGTAGCTAATAGCCCATATATAATTCAGAAGAAGATTTCTTCAATGGAAACTCCCCAGGGAATAAATGGACAGTCAGTAAGTAAACAGAATGTCAGGCCTAAGGAAAGAGCTATTGCTTTAAAAATTGTAATTACTATTTTTGTTGTAACCTGAGTGTCTGGAAACTCCTTAAAAGCTCTAGACCAATTTTTAATGATTTGAGGTTATGAATTATTACAGTATTCTATTTCAGAGACCTGAACTAATTTTAGTCTTTTTTTTAAGTGTATCAGTACATGAAAAATAGAATGAAAAAACCATGCTTAATACTTCAGTTTAACACTGAAATATTAGTTTTGTCAGAATACCTAGTATCATTTTTTATGAGTTGTATTTATTGTTATAAGAGTGCAGATATTTAAATTCAAGGAAAAATAGTTTCAGGCTGGGACATTACCTTTATCTGAACAAAGACTTTTAAAAATATGTTTGATTTTGATGTGTGAGCTTCACTATTCATTTTGAAGAACTCTTAAATAGAATTTAAATTAAGATTTGTGTGTTAGGGTAGTATGTGTTTGTTATGTATCTGCATTGTGTCTGTAAGAGAGAGAAAGAAGGACAGAGAGAGAGGGGGAGAGAGAGAAAAAGAGAGAGAAAAACAATAAAAAGGAAAGAAAAAGGAGAGAGAGAAGGGAAAAGGCTCAGAGCTTTATTTTTCATTGGATAAGAAATAAAAGTAGGTTTTGAAAATACTTGTTTTGCCATTAAAATCTGACTCAGGGAATTTTTCCACTTAAATGGATGAGTCTTTAGCTGCATTGAAAGTCAAATGGATAATTTTTAGATGATAACATTTTTAAAAAATGATTGCCAAATAAAGTAGATTATATTCATTTAGAGCATTTTGGGGTGTTTGCCTTAGTGGTGCTTTGTGGTTTAATGAGTAATGTTACTTGCTATAACCTATAAGACTTTTCTTTTTGAAATATGCTCTTAGAGATGATGCACTGGGTGCTGCTGTATCTCAATTCCACTATGTTCATGCTAGAGTTATTACAAACTTGTGGGAGGAGATCTTTCGTAATGCTGTTTTGGTCCCTGTAAACTCGTGTTTTACAAGAGATAATGGTGTGATACAATAAGTAACAACTGCTAATGTGTGAGAATTTTAATAACAAATGTCCAGGAGCTACTAAAGTAGTTTTGCAGCCATATCTTAAGTGATTACAAATGTATTTTATGGATTTCTTAACTCATTTTGTGAGGTAATTCACACTGTGCACTTAGAGATTGTTCTGGAAGATAGTTATTACCCAGAACAGTGTGGTATTCCTCATGTATTTAATTTGGTGGGTGTTTTTTTTTGGTTTTTTTGGTTTTTTTTACATATATAGTTTATTTTTAAACTATGATTAAAATAAGAAGAAAATTGTTGATACCATCTCATTGCTTTGTTATTCACTGATCATTTTATCTCATTTTTAAAATAATCTTGTGCTTTCTGCCACATTTTTATGTAACTGTCACTAATACTGACACATCCATAGAATAAGATTCCCAGGCCCTGTAATACAACTCTATTTCAAATTGAGGTCCAGAGAATTTAAGTAATTGTCCAAGTTCCCACAGACAGAGAGGGGGAATTAGTATTAAAGCATATCTTTTGATCCCCAATTATTTTAAGTAATCCCAGCTTGAAACATGTTGATAAATAATTTTTAAATCATTCTGCTTGATATACATTGTTCCCATAAACATTTAACATCTAAAAATCCAATAATTAAAACTAAAAGAAAAATTAATGATTACAGAGAATTATTATGAAAAATGTATTGATGTGTAAAAATGCAGCCTGAAAAAAGTCAGAAGAAAAATAGCAGTGAGAGAAAGCAGAAACATAAATATAGTCTTTCATGGACATTCCCAAACATTCAGTATTAATCTTGGTTTTGAAAATGTTCTGGCCATCTCTTCCCTTTCCTTTTCCCTCTCCATTGAATGGTACCATTTTCATAGGGAAATTCTGAATTGGAAACTGCCACTATCAATAAAAGTTAGCATCTATTCTGAACCTTACTTAACCTCTATTTGCCTCACTTTCTTTCTCTGTAAAATGGGGGTAATAATATCACTCACCTCCCCCAGGATTGTTGGATCAAATGAGATATTTTCAAGAGTTTTTGCATCATATCTGGTATTTAGGAAGTGCTATACATTTTAGCTGTTATTGTCGCTGTCATTGTTATTTTAAAGTCTTGCTTGATTCCTTAAGAGGTTAAGCAACTTGCCTTGAGACACATAGCCTATATGGGTCAGTATCAGGATCTTCCTGACACTGAAGGCAATTCTTTTGCCACTAACTTCCCCGCCCAACCCCTTACTTCTTTTTTTTTTTTTTTTTTTTAGATGTTGGTGTCCTTTATTCTAATTTTTATATATATATATATTTTATAATATTATCCCTTGTATTCATTTTTCCAAATTACCCCCCCTCCCTCTATTCCCTCCCCCCGACGACAGGCAATACCATACATTTTACATGTGTTACAATATAGTCTAGGTACAATACATGTGTGTAAATATCATTTTCTTGTTGCACAATAAACATTAGAATCCGAAGGTTCATGCAACCTGGGCAGACAGATATTAGTGCTAACAATTTACATTCCCCTCCCAGTGTTTCTTCTCTGGGTGTAGCTACCTCTGTCCATCATTGATCAACTGGAAGTGAGTTGGATCTTCTTTATGTTGAAGATTTCCACTTCCATCAGAATACATCCTCATACAGTATTGTTGTTGAAGTGTACAGTGATCTTCTGGTTCTGCTCATTTCACTCAGCATCAGTTGATTTAAGTCTCTCCAGGCCTCTCTATATTCCTCCTGCTGGTCATTTCTTACCGAGCAATAATATTCCATAACCTTCATATACCACAATTTACCCAACCATTCTCCAACTGATGGACATCCATTCATCTTCCAGTTTCTAGCTACAACAAATAGAGCTGCCACAAACATTTTGGCACATATATGTTTCTTTCCGCTCTTTAGTATTTCTTTGGGATATAATCCCAGTAGTAGCGCTGCTGGGTCAAAGGGTATGCACAGTTTGATAACTTTTTGGGCATAATTCCAGATTGCTCTCCAGAATGGCTGGATTCTTTCGCAACTCCACCAGCAATGTATTAGTGTCCCAATTTCCCCACATCCCCTCCAACATTTGTCATTATTTGTTCCCGTCATCTTAGCCAATCTGACAGGTGTGTAGTGGTATCTCAGAGTGGTCTTAATTTGCATTTCTCTGATCAGTAGTGATTTGGAACACTCTTTCATGTGAGTGGATATAGTTTCAATTTCTTCCTCTGAGAATTGTCTGTTCATATCCTTTGACCATTTATCAATTGGAGAATGGTTCGGTTTCTTATAAATTATGGTCAGTTCTCTATATATTTTGGAAATGAGACCTTTGTCAGAAGCTTTGTTTTTAAAAATATTTTCCAAATTTGTTACTTCCCTTCTAATCTTGTTTGCATTAGTATTATTTGTACAGAAACTTTTTAGTTTGATGTAATCAAAATCTTCTATTTTGTGATCAATAATGATCTCTAGTTCTCCTCTGGTCATAAATTCCTTCCTCTTCCACAAGTCTGAGAGGTAGATTATCCTCTGTTCCTCTAATCTATTTGTTATCTCCCTCTTTATGCCTAAATCATGGACCCATTTTGATCTTATCTTGGTATATGGTGTTAAGTGTGGATCCATATCTAATTTCTGCCATACTAATTTCCAGTTTTCCCAACAGTTTTTTCCGAATAATGAATTTTTATCCCTAATGTTGGAATCTTTGGGTTTGTCAAAGATTAGATTGCTATAGATGTACCCTTTTTTGTCCTTTGTATCTAATCTGTTCCACTGATCTACCGGTCTATTTCTTAGCCAATACCAAATGGTTTTGGTGACTGCTGCTATATAATATAGCTTTAGATCAGGTACACTTAGACCACCTTCCTCTGAGTTTTTTTTCATTAGTTCCCTTGCAATTCTTGACCTTTTATTCTTCCATATGAATTTTGTTGTTATTTTTTCTAGGTCATTAAAATAGTTTCTTGGGAGTCTGATTGGTATAGCACTAAATAAATAGATTAGTTTGGGGAGTATTGTCATCTTTATTATATTCGCTCGGCCTATCCAAGAGCACTGAATGTCTTTCCAATTATTTAAATCTGATTTTATTTTTGTGGCAAGTGTTTTGTAATTTTTCTCATATAATTCCTGACTTTTCTTTGGTAGATGGATTCCCAAATATTTTATACTCTCAACATTTGTTTGGAATGGAATTTCTCTTTGTATCTCTTGCTGTTGCATTTTGTTAGTGATATATAAAAATGCCGAGGATTTATGTGGATTTATTTTGTATCCTGCCACTTTGCTGAAATTTTGAATTATTTCTAGTAGCTTTTTAGCAGAGTCTTTGGGGTTCTCTAAGTATACCATCATGTCATCTGCAAAAAGTGATAGTTTGATTTCCTCATTTCCTACTCTAATTCCTTGAATCTCTTTCTCGGCTCTTATTGCCAAGGCTAGCGTTTCTAGTACTATATTGAATAGTAATGGTGATAGTGGGCAACCTTGTTTCACTCCTGATCTTACTGGGAAAGGTTGCAGTTTATTTCTATTGCATATTATGCTTACTGACGGTCTTAAATATATACTCCTGATTATTCTAAGGAATAATCCATTTATTCCTATACTCTCAAGAGTTTTTAGTAGGAATGGATGTTGGATTTTGTCAAATGCTTTTTCTGCATCTATTGAGATGATCATATGGTTCTTATTAATTTGATTATTAATGTGGTCAATTATATTAATAGTTTTCCTAATATTAAACCAGCCCTGCATTCCTGGAATAAATCCTACTTGATCATAGTGTATTATCTTGGAGATGATTTTCTGAAGTCTTTTTGCTAATATCTTATTTAAGATTTTAGCATCAATATTCATTAAGGAGATTGGTCTATAATTTTCTTTCTCAGTTTTCGATCTACCAGGTTTAGGTATCAGTACCATGTCTGTGTCATAAAAGGAATTTGGTAGGACTCCTTCATCCCCTATTTTTTCAAATAATTTATATAACATTGGGGCTAATTGTTCTTTAAATGTTTGGTAGAATTCACATGTGAATCCATCTGGCCCTGGGGATTTTTTCCTGGGGAGTTGATTAATAGCTTGTTCTATTTCTTTTTCTGAAATGGGACTATTTAAGCAATTTATCTCCTCCTCTGTTAATCTAGGGAGCCTATATTTTTGGAGGAAGTCATCCATTTCACTTAAGTTATCAAATTTATTGGCATAAAGTTGGGCAAAGTAACTCCTTATTATTTCTCTAATTTCCTCTTCATTGGTGGAAAGATCCCCCTTTTCATTTGTAAGACTATCAATTTGATTTTCCTCTTTCTTTTTTTTGATCAAATTTACCAAAGGTTTATCTATTTTATTGGCTTTTTCATAAAACCAACTCTTGGTTTTATTTATTAATTCAATAGTTTTTTTACTTTCAATTTTATTGATTTCTCCTTTTAATTTTTGTATTTTGAGTTTAATTTTTGGTTGGGGGCCCTTACTTCTTTTAACTCCTTTCTTTCCTTTCTAGGGCCAAAAGATAATGAAATGTGTAAAGGGCTGAAACTCTGTATAGATACATTTGAATCAAACAACTGAGCACTTAAGGGTAATTACCTATTGGACAATGATTCTGTTAGCATATGTTTGGGAAAATGTTACTTGCTGGATCATGTTTGGTGTATACAGATAATTGTAGTAAGGATTAAGGGGTGGGGTGAGAGAGGGAGAGAACTTCACTTTACAGCAGGACCAGGAGAAAAGAGGTTGGTGGCAAGCTTGGGCAGTTTGTCTGTCTCCTTCACTTCTCCCCCTAAAGATCAAGGACTTTTACTTATTCTGACTCTGGCTGATCCTGAGGCTTCCAGAGAGCTAGCCTGGACTTTACAGAAATGTCTTTGCTTTCTGAAGCATATCATTATATTTATTCCTGTTAATAGATAAGAGGCTAGCACTTTTATTACCTATTTACACAATTGAGAAGACATCAGGAGAAAATTTCAGGACTTTTCTTGCACACAAATGATCAAAAAAAGTCTCCTAAACATTTTTCCATTATCAGTATTCTTATGTTTGCTTGGTTGGAAAGTTTCCTTTGGCTAGCCATCTAATCCTCAAGTCTCCATATTTGCTCCATAGATAGAGGTTTGTGTGACAAGAAGCTTCAAAGCTTGTGTTCATGGATTGAGGATTTTCAAACATTAGATTAGGAAAGGAGGCAGTGAGGTTTCTTGATGTCCTGTTCTCACCTCAAAGTCTCAGATTTGGGTTAAGATTGGTAGAATTATAGCATTTTTGGGAAACCAGTAAGATCTAAATGGTAATTTTCTTCAGGGAAAAGGAAATCTTTAAATAATCTTTTACTACCAAACTAAATTTATTGTAAGAATCTTTGATGATAAATTGGATTAGGGCAGAAAAGGGAGGAGGGAGAAGGCTCCAAAAAGATGCTAACAGGCTAAACTATTGATCCAAATTTAAAAGGATTGGATTAAATGGGAATATATTTAAAATCTTGTATGAGCCTTCAATTTGCTATAAAATAGCAGTAGTGATAGTAGTAATAGTAACAGTAGCAGAAGCATTGATAGTAGTAGCAGCAGCAGTAGTAATAGTAATAGTAGCAATAGTAGAAGTAATAGCATCTATATAGTGCTTTAAAGTTTGTAGAATTTTGAACATATATTATTTTATTTGGTCTTTATAATCCTTATTGTATCCATTTAACATATTAGAAAACAGGTTTAAAGAAGTCTGCTTAAGCACCTTAGAGTTATAGATAGTATCTGAGATCAGATTTGAATTCAGGTCTTCTCAACTCCAAGTCTAATCCTTGACAAGATGAGAGAGTTGAATCTATAGAACAGTTTATTTAAAAATTGTCTAGAGGTTTTAGTAGCCTGAAAACTTGACATGAATTGTGATGACTTGATCACCAAAAAAACCAAATTCAATCTTGGATAAATTAGGAAGAGCTTAATGTTTAAGATTAGGATTAGGACCATTCTGGAAAGCAATTTGAAACTATGCTCAAAAAGTTATCAAACTGTGCATATCCTTTGACCTAATAGTGTTACTACTAGACTTATATCCCACAGGAGGGAAAGGGACCCAAATGTGCAAAAATGTTTGTGGCAGCCCTTTTCATAATGGCTAAAAACTAGAAACTGAATGGATGTCCACCAATTGGAGAATGGCTGAATAAATTATGGTATATGAATGTTATGGAATAGTATTGTTCTGTAAGAAATGACCAATAGAATTATTCCAGAGATGCCTGGAGAGACTTACATGAACTGATGCAAAGTGAAGTGAGCAGAACCAGGAGATCATTGTACATGGCAACAACAAGATTCTCCGATGATCAATTCTGATAGATGTGGCTCTCTTCAACAATGAATTGATACAGACCAGTTCCAATTGTTCAGCAATGAAGAGAGCCATTTACACCCAAGGAGAATACTGTGGGAACTGAGTGTGGACCATACCATAGCATTTTCACTCTTTCTGTTGTTTGCTTACATTTTTGTTTTCCTTCTCAGGTTTATTTATTTTTTTCTTTCTAGATCCAATTTTTTTTGTGCAGCAAGATAACTATGGATATATGTGTGTGTGTGTGTATATATATATATATATATATATATATATATGTATATGTATATGTACATATATATTTATATGTATGTGTGTGTATATATATGTACATATATACATATATATGTATATGTATGTGTGTATATATATATATATGTATATAGGATTTGACCTATATTTTACCATGTATTGGAATATCTGCCACCTAGGGGAGGGAGTGGGGGAAAGGAGGGTAAAATTTTGAACATAAGATTTTGCAAGGGTCAGTGCTGAAAAATTACCCATGCATATGGTTTGTAAATAAAAAGCTATAATTAAAAATAAAAAGATTAGGATTAGGAAAACAATAGGTCTATTGCACTCAGCTCTATTCAGTCTATTTCTGTAATTTTGTGTTCCATTCTGGAAACCATGTTTTAGGAGACTTCATAAGATGAATTAATAAAGAATTAAAGGCAGCAAGACTCATGAGGCTCAAGTTCATGATACATGAGATTTAATTAAAGGAATTCAGAATATTTAGGCTGAAGAAGATTTAAGATGCACTTGAAAGTTTTCTTTGAGCATTTAGAGAACTGTCACCTGTATGAGGGATTAGATTTATTAGAAAGTTGGCCACTAAGTCTAAGATCAAATACAAACTTCTTTGTAGGGTATTTAAAGCACTTATCAACCTAGATCCCAACTATCTTTCTAGATTTGTCATATATTTCTTCACTTGCCCTCGAGGAGCTTATAATCTATTGGGAGAAAACAATACACAAAAGGAAGCTGGAAAGTATGGGAAAGGGAAAAAGAGTACCTGACACAAAACTGTTCTGTGAGGTTCAAACTAAAAGAAGCTGCTAATGTAGAATTTTCTAGATGTCTAGACTCCAGCCCTCTTTAAAATAAAGTTTTGGGAAGAATTTAGTACTTTTATGTTCTAGCCTTCCATTGAGAGAGAAGAGGAATCACCAATATCTAGCATGACATCTGACATATAATAAATATTTAACAAATACTCATTGATACATTGATTAGTTGATCTGATTGATTCTAACAAGAGGCAAAAGGCAGAAGTAAAATAATCTTCTATTTTTATTTTAAGATAAGTACACTGGGAAAACTATTAAGCTAAAAATATATCAGATAGTAGGTATTTGATTCTCCTAGGGCCAGTGTAAACACCCTTAGATGCCTTTATCAAGATTGTTGGTAAAGAAATCAGGCAAAGGAAAGGTGATTATTCCATGAGTTCTCTAAACTGTAGAAAGACAAGCAAATAAACAATCAGAAGAGGAAAGGGGCAAGTCATGTTGAAGCAAATCTGTTATAGTCATTCTTCCATGCTTCCTTATTTTGAGATGAAAATAACTCTTCTTGAGCAGTCTCTTGAGAACTTTTTTTGTGTGACACCGTAAGGATATTTTGCTTTAAATTTAAACAGAATGGTCCCATTTTTCTGCTTGTCTAGTTAACAGAGACTAGCTACTGATGTCAAAATTAGGAAGATATCCACCATATTCAGGAATCTGAAAAAATAAATATAAATTATAAATGATTAATTTTTCATTATAGATACAATGTATTATCAATATATTCCTGTGAAATGTGCAGGAGGAAAACAAAAATAAACTCTGCCCTTGATTTTGAAGCATATTTATTGGCTTTAACTGTTTGAGGAAAGCAAATGAAAAAGATTGTTTGGTATGTTTGTAGTTCATTTCTCTAAAGAAGATTACAAATGCCTTTCTGAAACTGATGCCAACACTGAAGCAATATACTACAAAACAATAGTAAACTTCATTATTTTTTGCATGTTATTATTCTGCTGAGTTGAGATATATAAAATCATAGTAAGCATTTTATTACTTGCTTACTGTCAACTTAAAGTTTAAGATATTAAAGATTACATTGAAAAAATAGTTTGAAATAAATGTCTCAAAAAGGGAATTTATGAGATATGATAAGAATCAACAAGTTTAAATATAACTTACTTTCTGCAAGAAGTTTTCCCAGTTTTCCTTAATTTGAGTGTCTCCTCTAGACAATTAGCTTCAGTTATCCTGTACCTAATTTGTTGTGCACTGTAGTTTGTGTATTGCCTCCCCCATTAGATTTTGATCTCCTTGAAAGCAGGGATTGTTTCTGCCTTTTTTTGTTTGTTTGTTTGTTTGTTTCCCTAGCACAGTAGGTGTTTAATGAATGCATATAGTTGAGTTATTGATCAAAAGGCTTTTATTGAAACCCTTCTTTGGGTTAACATCACTACAATGTTTAACCCTTAAAAAGCTCAGTCTTTATGTTGCGCAGAACTAGATGTCTCATTATATGAGTTATCCCTGTTATACAATCTCATATCATGTAAAAGGCATGATTAATTAAAAATATTTTTTCTTTATTTGTCATTTAGTATATATACTATAATAATACTAATGCTACTTTTCATGTTCCCTTGCTGGAACAATGAATCATGTACATGCCTATTTTTCAACAAAAGCCACGAAGGGCTTCATTCTATGTTTTTGTTTTTATTTAATAAAGATTATACTAAAAGGAAGGAAGCAAGGAGGAAGTAGGGGTCATAGAGGTTAAGTTAACTCTCAGTCTCACAACCGAATCTAGTACCAAATCATCAAACTCCATTCTTCTGTTTTGAGTGGTGTGTAAATTCAGATGTGTGGGATTGTATGGAGCAGAGGTTTTGTAAACACAGAGCAATCATCACTACATTCCAGTTTTGACACTTTTGTCCCACTCCAGTCCCATGGACTCATTTACCTTTTGAAGACAAAGACAGATAGACAGACAGACACACACACATATACACACTCACACAAAGGTCTCAGACCTGTGATTTCACACATACAGAAACAGAGACAGAGAATACAGCTCTAGCTCAGTGCTTTTCTTATTTTCCAGGATTAGGAAGGTTAGAGATAGTGCAAAAATGTATAAAGGCTATAAAGTATTTATAGAAACACCAAAATAATTAAAACAAAAATGCCTCTTTACAGAGGTTTTATAAAGATAGAATGAAATATAGTGCTTTGTAAATCTTAAAATATTATCAACTATTATTAAGGATTAATTATTTCATCATTATAGCAAAACTTCATGGAGTGAACTAGATTTTGTATCTATACCATCAACTGTGAAAAAAGGACTTCCTAAGTAATTAAACTATGTGAAGGTGATTGAAATAATTTATACAAAGTAACAATTTTATGTGACAAATCATTCATTGAAAAATGTCACTTAAAATCTTCTTAGTAGCTTGTCAGCATATCTAATATGTTAATATAGAATTAACATATAATTGAATGTAATATGCAATGCAATTGTATTTCTTTAAAATGTGCTGGAATTCAATTTTTCCATTTATTATTGTTCCTTAACATAGTTTCACTTGCACATTGCCATGTTCTTAGACTTATGTAGTCCATCAAATACAGGCTAATTGAACTCATATTTTTCTATTATACTCTGACAGTACCACTTTTGTTTTTCTTTTCTTTTCTTTTTTTGTGTCAAACATGTGATTTCACCACTATGGGTAACTTCCAGTAAGGAAATTCCCTTTACCAATACAGATCAGAAACAATTATTTAATTTATGGGGGCACTGACAACCTAAGTAAATTGTCCAATGTCAAATAAACAATGTGTTAAAGAAAGGATGTGAACTCAGGTCTTCTTGACTCTGCTATATGTATTCCATGCTGCCTCTGCTTTTTAGTACTGCTTTAAAGCCAATGAATGTCTATATATGTAAGCATGATCTCATTGATTTGGACAGATCTGAATTTATTCATACTTTCTCTTCTTGGGTAGCTTTTCTTTATATTCTCATCTTTTGACATTATATGGATACTAATAATTCATGCAAGCTATTCACTGTTTGACCTTCCTTCACTCATACTATGTAACAGTCAAGGTTCTACATTTCTTGGATGATGTTTCTTCATGATGATTGTCTTGCATGATTATTCAAAGATGAAACTTCATAGAAACTTTCACTGGCAGAACTTTTTCATGTAGTTGAAATCCTGCACACAGCACTTTGATGTCTACACTGAATTTTTTTTGCTAAAAGCAGTGGTTTCTCTTTTCCTGAATGTAGGTATTTAGTTAGATATATGAACATGTTTCTAAAAATATGGAAGTAGTTAGGTGAGTAAAATATATAGAATATTGAACCTGGATCCAGAAGACCTGAGTTCAATTTGGTCTTCAGATATGTGATCTGGGATAAACCTCATTAATCTCTGCCTGCTTCATTTTATTATCTGTAAAATGGGACTGATGATATCTTCTATCTCCTAGGATTGCTATGAGGATAAAATAAGATATTTATATAAAGCACTTGGCAAACTTTAAAGCACTATTCAAATATTGTATTGTGTTTGTTATTACTGTATTGTATGTATTTTTTTCCTTTAGGTAATATCAACATTTCTCAATGACTGCCATAAAGAACACTTTGGAAATTTTTTTTACTGAATAAATTTTAAATCTCATTTTATGAGCTAACTTTTAGTTATGAAATTCTTTTTTTTTTCTAGGTTTAAAGAGAACAGTAAATAATAGCCTAATCCATAGGAGTATAAATAAATAAATAAATTACAAATAACATATGTAGGCATTTTTATAATTATAGCCTTTTTATTACTCAAATTTAGTTTGGAAATCATTCCTTTAGGTGATGTTGTTTACTTTTGATGTAAAGAAGCCCTCTTTAAGGCTCTTCTTTGCAAATTCTGTAGAATAACACTTGGCAAGGCACATAGAATATGTCATTTTCTTTTAACAGAATGCCTGAAACTTAGAAGGTACTCAAGCAGTGCTTGTTGACTGACTGACTGACTTGCTTCTTTAATGAGCTCTGGAGTCCTCCTTAAGGGAAAACATTTTGTGTTTTGAGTGTCTGTATGTGTGTGTGTGTGTGTGTGTGTGTGTGTGTGTGTGTGTGTGTGTGTGTGTGTGTGTGTGAATTTAAATTTCAAGCTAAAAAGTATTGTATTTCTAGCTATATAATTACTAGGTTCATTACTGATGATTTAAAAGATGGTGTGAAGTAGTAGAAAGAGCTCTGGAATTTGGAGCCCAAAGACCTGTTCATATCCTATATCAGATATACTCTCTGGGCCTCGATTTCTTCAATCTTAAAATGAGGCTAATCATACTTATTATTGTTGAGATATTTCAATCTTGTCTGACTCTTTGTGACCCAATTTTATTTTATTCATTTGTTTTTGGCAAAGATATTGGAGTGGTTTACCATTTCCTTCTGTAGTTCCTTTTACTGATGAAGAACCTGAAAAAGACAGGGTTAAGTGATTTACCCTGGATCACAAAGCTTGCAAGTATCTGAGAGCAGTTTTGAATTCAGATCTTGCTGACTACAAGTTTAATATTCTATCCATTATAACATCTAACTATCTACTATTAACTATCCATGATTTTCTTTTGTATGTGAAAAATCTTTGGAAACTATAAAGCACTACAACATAAAGCAGATGCTGCAATATTTTTACTTACTAGGAAATTAATAAGTAATATGTGTTTGGTTAGGTTTATAGGATGCTACTATTGCTGTTGTTTTAATAAAAGATATACTGTGTAGAATCTCCAAACTCATAATGTTCTTCAATAAAAAGTAAAGTCCCTAGTCCTTTCAGGGACTAGATCTTAATCATAAATTTTTGGGACCTTATTCAAAATTGTTTCTCTAAACACCAAATACAAATATCCTCCCTCCAACTAATGAGAATTTGATAAGAAGTCACAAAAACTTGTCCTTATTTCTAGATCAATGGTTAAAATTTCAAGAGAATCTTTAGGTTGAAGTTATTGGAACAGAATGTTTCTTTTAAGTCTACAGCTTTGTTGATCTACAGACATGACTCATTTTCCATCTAGTCCTAGGAGGCAAAAAGCATTTCCAGTTGTTAAATTAGAATTACTCCCATAAATATAATAATCTCATTAGGCATAGTTCCATGCCATTGAGTTCTACTAGTGATACTGAGGACAAATTTGGAAGATATCAGATTACATAGTGAAGGATAAGAACCTGTAAGTGGGTGAATTTTGCTCAGTCTTTTTTGTGGTTCATCATATTCTCTCAAAGTTTATTGGTTTGCCAATCTATTTTTTCTTGCCTTATGTTTATTTTATACCTATGCCTTTTTAAATTTAATCCAATATCAAACTGTACTAGTTTAACTGAGGGCAGGGAAATACTTATATAAATTATTTAAAAATCACAGGGGAGTAAGGTATGCAGTCTAATAGTAACAACAGACATTGCTTTGCCATGGTAGTTGCTTAATGTTTGCTCAGTTCAATTGAAATTCATTTAAATTCTAATGTGAACTTAATGTAACCTTTAGCATTCAAGATAGAGTTTTTTCACTAAAAAAAATAAAGTATGGTATGAGAATTCTAAATCTTTTTATTTTTTAATTCTGTCATTAGTAAATTTTGTTTAAAAAACGACACACAAAGAATTACATTTTAGTTCCCTTGTTTTGCAAATAGAAAATTTCTGAGTCAGACAAAAGCATCAGCTTTACTTCTTCATTTCTGTCATCATCTCAGACTTTTCCAAATCTTTGATGACAAAGGCAATAATTGTTGAATAGGACCTAGTCACTTAAATTGAACTCCAGCCTAGAGGGAAAGGTGAATTCTTTATCTCTTTACAAAGGTGTGGCACTGTTTACTTTAGAAAGAAAAGATACAAGTATCTCCTAAAGTGGATTAAGCATGGCCAGACAAGATGATACATTTCCACTATAAACTTTCAAGCAGCTGTGGGAATGCAGTATGTGTGAAATCTCTTACCTTCTTAAAAATCTTGATAGAGTTGTAGCTGGGCTCTTAACAGTCAAAAACAAACTGCCAATGAAGTTTATTTTCCTTTTTGCTGAGTTTTCTGGACCATTGTTCCGCTTGAGAAGCCATGTTTGTTAGTTTTGGCTCAGAGACTTTTCTTCCTTAAGGATAAGCAATCCTTAGGCACTTGTTCAGCCAGGCCTTAAAGGACTGCCTAGCAGTTTATTCACAGCCTCAGCTCAAGCTGAATTCAACTGTGTGACTTCCTGTTCTAAGGGGGGAGGGGAGAGAAGGAGGGAAGGGAGATGTATCCGAAATGTAAATATCTAGCTGATTTTGTTGAAAACCGGGGCGTTTTTGTTTGTTCTTATAAAAGATTCCTGCTGGAAGTCTTACTCTGAATTTGGCTTTTAGCCTTCTCTGCTGTGACTTGGATACTGATCTGATTTTCTGCTTTCATGGCCTTTTTTTTTTAAATTAAAAAAATTTAATTCAGCATTAACTCCGCTTACAAGCTCCATAGCAGAATAAAATCACATTACAAACATTGTAGTATTAGATTTTATCACCATTTATTTCTTCTAGTCTGTCCAGGGATTTCTTCATGTTGAGTAGAACTAATTTGCAGTCAGACATTGAGGTCCTGGAGAAGGCCAGCAGGCTCCACAAATTAATTTATCCAAATAACCAATCCCTCCACGGCCAGCCATAGAGGGACACCAAAACGGCCCAAGCAGGCAAAGACTTCTTTTGAAGTCTGGAATGTTTTGACTGACTTGAAACAGGCGGCTGGAATGAAAGGATAATTTTCAGTGACCCAGGGGATTTTTTGCCATTTTCAAATATTAGGTAAAACAAAGAGAAATTGCTTGCTCTAATTTAGAAAGACTTAGTAATCAGGAAGGCAACCAGACTGAGAATAAAGTTCCAAAGTATAGATCACAAGTTTATTTACTGGATCTTGCTTTAAAAAAAAAAAAAAAAAAAAAACCTCTAAATTATTACAAACTTTTTTAAAAAATTAACATTTTAGGGGACATTTATTAGATAGGTTTTCATATTGCTACCACCTGTATATAAATTATTTTTGTTAGTACATGGAAAAGAAAAAAGAAATAATTGCCTTGATTTATTGACATCTAAAGTTTTTTTTTGTTTTTTTTTTTTTTAAAGAATCACTGTATTTTCAACTTGTTTTCTTTTTTTTAAAGTGGGAAAGTTATGATTTTGAAAAAAAAAGCTTACTTCACTTAAAGATAGAATTACATATCAATCTAATTTTTAGACTCTATTAGAATATTTAAAATTATCAATCAGCTCATGTCATCCCTGCTGAAGTAAGTAGACTCTGAATGCACAGCCACAGCAAGGATGAAGCAGGATGCTTTTTGACTTGTTTAACTAAAGGAAGAAATTCTTTGGATGATTTCTTCCCCTAATGCCATGGATAAATAGAAAGTGATTCTATTCACATGATCTTCTCCTCTCCCCCCCCCCCCATAATGATGATGATAATACTTTTATAATTAAGAAATACATATAGATCAATTGCTATGTTAGGAATGCATACATTTAATCAATTTAATACTGTACTTCTGAAAAATATAGGAATCAAAAGATCTGTTTTTTAAGTGGTGACATACTGACTTTACAGATTTATGCTATAATTTATTCCCACTATCACTACCAAACAAACACACACAAAATCTCAGTTTGTATTTGGAAGAATGAAAAGACTATTTTTCCTGTTTATAATTTTAACTATTGGTATGCATTTAGGGAAATGAAAAAACAAACAATTTTAATTGTTCATAATATTTTAGATGTTGATATGTATATTCACAGATTTGGAAAGTTTAGTGTCTTTCTTTGATTCAAATTCAATTCAAATGAAAACTCTTTTTGTTTGAAATTTAATCCTTTACCATTTGACAGAAAATTTACTTTTTGGCTGATTACATTAACTACTCCCCTCAAATACACAGAATCAAACTAATGCATTTGATAGTTCTCTCCTTTCCACCTTCTTTGTCTTTTTTTCCCCACCTCTATGCCTTTATCCAGGAAATCCCCACATCTAGTATGCTCCTTTTTTACCTCTACTTCTTGAATTCCATAGCTCCCTTGGAGGCTTTGCTCAAGTCTTACTTCCTACAGAAGACCTTTTCCAATCTTTTGGCCTCCCACTCCCTACTTCATGTTTACTTTCTAAATACTTTATATTTAGCCTGGGTAAATGTTTCACTGCTCAACCCCCTCCCCTATATAGAGTACAGACACCCTGACAATGGAGATTGTTTCCATTTTTTGGCTTCTAACTCCAAACCCCAGTTAATACCTCAAACATAGTAGATACTTTTCAATTCTTTTTGAACTTTACCTGGGAGTATTTCTGGAATTCACTGAAATGAACTGGCAATCTGTGAATTTTTCTCCTTTTCTTCTCTTAACTCCTTCCTCTTCCTCCCAACGCCACTTTTTTGGAAGTTAAGTAAACTGATGCCAATACACTATTATTGCTAAATTGACAACTCTTGATACTGTTCTATTGAATTGGGCATATCAGTCTTTACTGAATGAGCTAATTTCATATAACTGAAATACAAGGAAAGATGATATAATAAATAATATAACTTAGATTTTGATATTATAACACAAGGATGGGTGATCCTTTGAAAACAAGGTATGTTCCATATTCAGAATATCCCTAGGTGTCATGAAGAGGAAAAAGATATCATTATGCCTTCATCTTAAAAAAAAAAAATCAACCTAGAGTTTTTCTTTCAGCCATTAAAACCCTAAAACTCTTTCAGCCTAAAAACCTAAGAAAATTGGTCCAGCCAGCCTTTAATCAGATATATGGAGATTATCTTTGGAAAGGAAGACATATGAGAGAAATGATCCTTGGTTGAAGGCAGCTTACCTCAGCAATATTATAGATTAATATAAGATCAAAGCAATTTAAGTGGTCTTTAGTTTTAGAAAGAAAACCTACAAATTTAGAAGAGATTTGGGAAATGAGGGTGCAAAAGGAAAACTAGGATGATCTTAGAGAAATATATTTTGTTTGCACAAAATTAATGATTACTAATTGCTTGTGATTATGAGTTGACTCAGCTTGTGTTGTCCATCATTAGTAAAGAGAATTTTATGTCTTTTTTGAATAACTTTATTTAGTCTTCCCCCAGGCAATGTTTTAGAGTCTATTCTGCTCTCATGGCTCACTATAACAGGATGACAATTCTCCATTCCTTCCTACTGTGTTAGGATCTAGACAAACAAAGCTGCTTTTGTCATATGGAACTCAGGATTAGAGCTTTATACCAGATCCTAACTTCCATGACCCTGCCCAGAAGCAGAGGGAACTTCAGATAGAAGATGCATTTTTTACCATCAAGATCTTATCTCAGAATAGGATATCTAATACAAGGCCTCAGATCCTTTCTTTCCTAGTGTTTAAAGAATTTAATTGACAATTCCTTCTACCATCATAGAACTTCAAAGGTTCTATTCGACCCAAGGTAGGATCAAATGGTCCTATATATTTACCTTTGAGGAGTGGTGAAGATACTGTTGTTTAATGCCAAGGGTGATTGGCTGTCTAGGGAGAAACCTTTTTCCTTGGCAAACCTATGCCATCCTTCAGCTCTTTCATACCCATTACTCTTATTCCTGTTCCTCAAATGCTATACTTGCATTGTGTCCTTTGTAGCCTCCATTCTATCATTGTTTTTACCTTAGACTTTTTCTCTCATGTTCCTTCCATCTTGTAGTCATAGAAATCATGTTATCTCTAGAAAACAATGCATCCCTAGAGATATACTTTTTCTCATATCTCCCATACATTGGGAAAGGAGGAGTTTTAGAATTTTAGAGATGGTAACAAGGAATTCTGAAGTTCACTGTACTAAGATATATCCAGGTCCTAGTGAAAATTGATTATTTGCTATATTTCCAAGTTCTCCCCCATCTCATGTAGTTCAATACTTCATTGTCAATCTTCTTTCCACTTCAACTTCTGTCCTTATTCTTGAGGACATCAAATTATATGTTGATAAGATTTCATACTCACACTTTCTGGCCTCAAGGAATTCACATTTTAAAGCCAGAAACAAGAAAACAACTATGTATATATATATATATATATATATATATATATATGATATAGACAATGTGAATGGGGGACGATAATATCCATCAATGATTGGCTCTATTTATGTATCCCCATCTTTCTTCTTGTCCTTATTCCCATTTGAGTCCCAAGTTTATTATTCCCATAAGGTTGGTGGTCCTAAATACCTATTCCTTTCCCTGTGTCTGTCCCTTTATGTCAGTGTCCTAGTCTTTTTTTTTTCCCCATGTGTGTGCTTTTGTGTGTCCTACCCCAACCTCATCTTCTATTTCCTCATCCAAATGACATATTTGTCCATGTCCTATCATCTATCCATATTTCTTTGTCTATTATTGAAAACTCTGAAATCTTAGTCTCTCCATTCCTTCTAGTTCTTTTAAGTCATTACTTCCTACTCTGTTTTCTTTTTTCTCTTTTCCCTTGCCCTTGACCAATTAAACAGTTCAATTATACCCTGGTTCTCTTTTTATCTTATGTCTTACCTATCCATAAATCTAGGCTATCCCCATCATCTACCTTCTTCACTCTATCCATTCTGACTAAATCCACTAAAATCTTACATTATTTAATCTTGACTAGAGCTTACAACATATTTTGTTCTTCCCTTATTGAATTTCTGTCATGCTCCACATAATATCTCCTTCAAAGATATCTTCTTTACTCAAGCTTCCTATACCTTCTCTAACCTTTCAGCAGAGGACCTTAGCTCCTACTTTCCTAAGAAGATAGAGGTCAATATGAATTCCCTCTTTTGAATTGTCCTATTTGTAAAGTCCCTTTTTACATTATTCTCCTGTTCACTATTCTTTTCTCCTTTGTTCTTGTCTCTGACAAAAAAAAAAAAAAAAAAAAAAAAAAAAAAAAAGAAGAAGAAGAAGAAGCCCTTTTCCTGAAGGCCAAGCCCTTACTTTTGTACTACGTGGGACCCCATTATTGTCTCCTATGATTCCTTGCCTCCCCAGTCATCATTTCTCTTTCTAATCTTCAGTGCCTTCTATCCTACTATTTCTACTGTTTTTCCCTCTGTTGCCTGTAAATGTCCCAGTTTCCTAACCTTCCCCTCATTCTTAAAACAAAAGACTTTACTCAAAATTGCCATTCTATCAAGATATTATTCAATATTCTCCTCCCTTTCTCCCTTTCACAGCCAATCTCCTAGAGGAGAAAAAAAAAAGTTTTTTTGTTTTTGTTTTTGTTTTTTTTTTGCTTCTATTTCCTCTCTTCTCTTCTTGTCATAGTTCTCAGGATCTTGCAATCTGGTTTCTGTCCTCATCATTTAATAGAAACTGCTCTCTCCAAGGTTACTAAGTCATATTGTTATTTGCAAAATCTAATGACCTATTCTCAGACCACTTTCTTGACCTCTCTGCATAATTTGATACTTTGGGCTAACCTTTTTCCCAGATATTCACTCCACCCTGGGTTTTTTGTGTAACTGCCACTCTCCTGGTTCCCCTTCTTATGGACTGATTATTTTATTTGAGTCTCCCTAGCTGGATTCTCACCCTATCCGTGTAGGTGAATCCAAATACTGCCTTGACTTCTCCTTCTTTATACCCTTTTGATAACCTCATCAACTTTCAAATGACTTAATTGTCATTTCTTAACAAAAAACTTACAAGTCCATTTAGTCATCTAGCTACAGTCTTTCTTATGAGCCCTTCAGCAACTGTCTGTTGAAAATCTAGAGTGAGAGGAAATGGGAGGCATTTCAAACTCAGTATTTCTTATACAAAACCCATTGTCTTTCATTCTCTCAAGTTCGTCTCTCTTCCAAACTTCCTCCTTCTTTTGAAGGCACTACCCTACCTGTTACTTCAGTCAAACATTTAAAGTTCTTAAAAAATCTATCTCCAGTCTTCCTTTCAAGGATTATTAACTATTCCCCTGAACACACACTATATTACAGAAAAGCTGCTTTACACTTTGATCTTCAAACTCAGCACTCCATCTGCCAACCCTTGACTTTTATAGGTTATTCCTATTCCTGAGAAGTCCTTCACCCCTGCCTCTCAGAATTTCTAGTATTCCTTTAAGGCATAGCTAATATATCTTCTCTTATGGGAAATCTTTCCTGATATTTTTAGTTTTTAGGTTTATTTCCCTTTTACATAAATTATCACGTATATACTTCTCTGCTTGCACATTATATATCTTCCTAATAGAGTATAATTCCCTTCTAGGCAGGGACTATTTTTAATTTTGTAATTTTTAATCTCTGGTGCCTAGCACAGCATTACATTGCATATAGTTGGAACTTAATAAGCAATTGTCAATTTGGATTTGGCTAGCATATCATAAAGCTGGTGATGATGAGTAACATCAAACAAGGCTAGAAAAATAAGTTGGTAGCAGATTGTAGAAGCCTTAAGAGACTTAAAAGCCTTAAAAGAGGAAGTTAGTGTTTTCCTCAAGTAACATAGATAATAAAAAAAATGCTCATACTATACTTTTCAGTTTATAATTTTTATAGTTGAGTGAAGATTGGGTTGGAGAGGAGAGAGACTAGATCTAGAAAAAGCAATTGGAGGTTATTTCAGTACTCTGAAGAAGAAGAAGAGATAAAGGTTTGAACTCTGAAAATGATTGTGAATGGAATGAATGTGAGAAATATAAAGTTGGTATATGTCTTTTATTATAGTCTTTAGTATTTACATCACAATCATTTCCAAATATATCCCTTTCTCTCTCTTGTACACTGCTATTCTATTATAATAAAGATTTTAAAAGAAAAAAAGGAAAACAACACATATATTGATAGTATATGACAATATATGCAATATTCCACATCCCTAGAACCGTACTTCTCTAATAAGGAGAAGAGATATATTTTCTTTCATTTTTCTTTTCTGCAAACAAGTTCATTTTCATTTACTGTTGTTTTTCTTGTTTAGTAGAGTTGAAATTGACAAGATCTGATAAGTGAGTACCTATAGGGGATGAGGGAGAAGGAAGAGTCAAAGGTGAACTTGAATGGTGGGGAGGATAAGTACTCTTAACAGAGTACTTAGAGAAGACTCAGCTTTAGGGGAAAAGAAAACCAAATCCATTTAACACATGTTGAGTTTGAAATATCAGTAGGAAATTCAGGTGAAATTGACCAAATGGTAATTGTCATTGCATGAGTAGAATTCAGGAGAGACAAACACTGATATAATAATGCATAGAGGTGATCTGAACTCATAAGATTGGTTGGAATTATTACTAAATGTGGAGAAAGTAAAGAAAACCTAGGGATCTAGGAAGGAGCTTTAGAAGATGACCATGGTTTCAATGAAGGAGCCACAGAATACATAGTAAGGAGAGAACACTGTCACAGAAGTCTATTTAAAAGGAAAGAGTTGTCAGTGATAAAAATTAGAAAAAAGTAGTAAGATGAGGAATGAGAAAAAGTCATTGAATTTAGAGTTGAGAGATTACTGATAACCTTTCAGAGAGGAATTTCAGTCAGGTGGCACAGTGGGAAGCCAAATTACAATGGGTTATGAAGTGAGTGGGTGGTAAGGAAAAGAAACTTGGCAGTGAATGGGAAAAGAGATATAGAATGATAGCTTGAGGTAATGACAGGGTCAAGGGCAGGGTTTTGTAAGGATAGGGGAAACTTGGACATGTTTGTGCACAGAAGAAGCCAAAAGATAAAAAGAGAGATTGAAATTGAGAGTGGGGGAGGGATTTAAGGAAGAAAAAAGGAAGAGAGACAGAGAGAAAACAGAGAAAGACAGACAGATGCAGAAATAGACAGAGAGACAGAAAAGTTAAGTGATGGCTTGAAATGCTAGGGGATGTTTTAAAAATTATTTTTATTAATGCTTTCAGTTTTTATATCATATTAATTTCTTGATATATTGCTTTCCCCTCCCCTGCTGATAGTCTTTCTTGAAATATTATTTCTTAAAAAATGAAATTCAACAAAACTAAGCAATGTGTCTGCTTGCTGACCACATATTATGCCACATTCATTGTCCTAAGAAGCCCCCCACATTTTATCTTCCTGAAGATTACCCCAAGTGATTCACAGTCACCAAGGCTCATTCCAGTGAGTCTGTAGAATTGGTGGATTATTATTAAGAAGGACCTACAAGGTAATGGGAATTTATGTACCAACAAATTGGCATTTAGCCACCTACTATTTTTCATAGGATTATAGACTTAGAGATGGGAGGGACTTCAGAAACTATAGTATTCCAGTCCAACACTCCTATTATAGCCCAGGCAGGTTAAATAACTGGTCCCAAGATTAGATGACATCATATTCATAAGATCAATGATCTTGTTCTACAGCATGTAAAATACACAAAAACTGACATTAATAGTACAAACTGCACTGAGATGAAATGAGATATTTGTCAAGTGTTTAGTACAGTGTCTGGTACATAGTAGGTTCTTATAACTGCTTATTAATTTATTTCCTTTCTCTAACTACCTATGCAAATATGGTGATTAATGATTTATTTATTTATAATGACTTAGGACAATAATGCTTACACTTCATAGCCTCATGGGGATGTTTTGGAGATAAACTGAAATTATGAAAGAAAAGAACTTTGTGATTCTATGGCCTGGTTTTATAAACCAGAATTTATACATGATGGTATCATCCTAGATTTTGATACTGTATTGAGGACATGGCCTCTGTGAATCCTAGCATTATTCCTCCATCATTAGTCATCTTCAAGCAAAAGCCCTCATTGGATATCTTGTAGAAAAAATTCCTAATTAAATAAAAGTTGAACTAGGAGGTTCTGGATTAAAGGATTTTTAGAATGTTCTATACCACTCTAATTCTAATTTGAATTTAAGAACAATGACAAATAACCCCAAGAGTTTATCCAGGGTATTCCATTCCAAGGGTGTCAATCTAGGGCTTGCTAGCTATGTGACTATGTATATCATTTAATCTCCATGAGACTGGGTTTCATTTGTAAAACCAAGGACAATAATACTTCCATTACTTAACAATTAACTATTCCACTATAGGATATTATGAAGAAATTCCATAAATATGAGTTTTTATAATTAAAAAAATACATAGAAATCATAAAACCATGGATTCTGGGAAGCATCAGAAATACAAGCTAGTCTAATTAATTTCTCAGATGATTAAACTGAGCCAGAAAGAGTCTGTTAACATAAGATCATACATTCAATTGATAGTACTCAAACCCACATCCCCTAGCTCCCAGCAGTGATCAGAATGATACAGATAGCTGAGAGAAGGCCTGAACTAAGAAAAACAATTAGTTTTTAATGACTGGGGGAAGGTGACTGTCACCCTGAGAAAGAACAGGGTCATTTTTCCGGCAGGACTAAAAATCATATACCACTGGGATAGCAATAAGTGGATGCTGAAGAGACATCTAGCATGAAGTATTCATTTTTAAAAATGTTAATTAATCATATTTATTTTTCTTACATTTATAGTTTTGAACTGTCTTTCTCCTTCCTTCTCCATCCTGCATTAAAGGGGGCCACCATTTGATGCAGATTTAAAAATATATATGAAAGCATACTTTTATGTTATAAGTCCTTTTATTAATCATTACTTTCTCTAGAGGTGGGTAGCATCTTCCTTTATTTGCTCTTTATGGTTGATTTTGATTTTTTATAGTACTTGGAATAACTTGGTTATTCATAATTATTCTTTGAACAATATTGCTATTCAATTACTTTACTTTTCATTATTTCATGCAAGTCTTTTTTATTTTATAATTATAAATTTTTTCGATAGTATATATGCATGAGTAATTTTTTTATAACATTATCCCTTGTATTCATTTTTCCAAATTATCCCCTTCCACTCTCTACTCCCTCTCCTAGATGACAGGCAATCCCATACATTTTACATGTGTTACAATATAACCTAGATACAATATATGTGTGTAAATCCCATTTTCTTGTTGCACATTAAGTATTAGATTCCGAATGTGTAAGTAACCTGGGTAGATAGACAGTAGTGCTAACAATTTACATTCACTTCCCAGTGTTCCTTCTCTGGGTGTAGTTGTTTCTGTTCATCATTGATCAACTGGAAGTGAGTTGGATCTTCTTTATGTTGAAGATATCCACTTCCATCAGAATACATCTTCATACAACATTGAAGTGTACAGCGGTTTTCTGGTTCTATTCATTTCACTCAGCATCAGTTGATGTAAGTCTCTCCAAGCCTCTCTGTATTCGTCCTGCTGGTCATTTCTTATAGAGCAGTAATATTCCATAACCTTCATATACCATAATTTACCCAACTATTCTCCAATTGATGGACATTCTCCAATTGATGGAAATCTTCCAGTTTCTAGCCACTATGAAAAGAGCTACCACAAACATTTTGGCACATACAGGTCCCTTTCTACTCTTTAGTATTTCTTTGGGATATAAGCCCAATAGCAGCAATGCTGGATCAAAGGGTATGCACAGTTTGATAACTTTTTGGGCATAGTTCCAAATTTCTCTCCAGAATGATTGGATTCTTTCACAACTCCACCAACAATGTATTAGTGTCTCAGTTTTCCCACAGCCTCTCCAACATTCATCATTCTTTGTTCCTGTCATCTTAGCCAATCTGACAGGTGTGTAGTGGTATCTCAGAGTTGTCTTAATTTGCATTTCTCTGATCAGTAGTGATTTGGAACACTCTTTCATATGAGTGGATATAATTTCAATTTCATCATCTGAGAATTGTCTGTTCATATCCTTTGACCATTTATCAATTGGAGAATGGTTTGATTTCTTATAAATTAGGGTCAGTTCTCTATATATTTTGGAAATGAGACCTTTATCAGAACCTTTGACTATAAAAATATTTTCCCAATTTGTTACTTCCCTTCTAATCTTGTTTGCATTAGTATTGTTTGTACAGAAACTTTTTAGTTTGATGTAATCAAAATCTTCTATTTTGTGATCAATAATGATCTCTAGTTCTCCTCTGGTCATAAATTCCTTCCTCCTTTATAGGTCTGAGAGGTAGACTATTCTCTGTTCCTCTAATCTATTTATGATCTCATTCTTTATGCCTAAATCATGGACCCATTTTGATCTTATCTTGGTATATGGTGTTAAGTGTGGATCCATATCTAATTTCTGCCATACTAATTTCCAGTTTTCCCAACAGTTTTTTTCAAATAATGAATTTTTATCCCTAATGTTGGTATCTTTGGGTTTGTCAAAGACTAGATTGCTATAGATGTACCCTTTTTTGTCCTTTGTACCTAATCTGTACCACTGATCGACTGGTCTATTTCTTAGCCAATACCAAATGGTTTTGGTGACTCATGCAAGTCTTTCCATCTTTTTTTTTTTTTTCTAAAATTAATCAGGTCATTTCTTATAGTACAATAGTATTCTACCCCAATCACATGCCAAACTACTACTTTTTAAAGCAGGGATGTGAAGGAAAGAATAAGATATGGAGTCATAAGGATTGAGAAGTGAATTTCATATAAGACTGTTAGAGTGGGGGGGGGGAAGGTTTGGAGAGTTAGAATCAAGATGACAGCAGAAAAGAAAGAAATACTGAAGATTACTGAGAGATCCAGTAAGGGGAACAGTGGAAGGGGATATATTTATCAAGAGAATGACTTATTTTTTCATTAGAAGTAGATTTGATTGAATTTTAAGGGGAAATGCATTTTGCTGTCCATTGTAGAAGATTCAGATGAACAGTAAAGATGGTATTTATTTAAATCTTTTTCCAACTAATAATAGTGAAGAGGAATGCATTATTTGCATTTATATGAGTGTTTCTAGCTATCCAAAAAAGTAAATTTTTCTCTTCTGCATTTTTCCTATTAAAGCAGTGAATGAAAATATTCTAAGTAGGGATTTACATGTTTAGATAAAATGAAGAAATCACTTAAATCTTTTCTCTCATTTGCATGCTTAGAGTGAAAATTTGACTCAAAATATGGCAACAGTAAAAATATCCTCATTTTTAACTCACCATTGATTTTATATTTAACTTGATAGAAATTTAAAAATGGGTGTGGTATACTCAGAAAGGCCTGTTCATGTGTAGTGCCACCAAATGTGATTTATTCTGTCTTAGACATTCTAAAATCAGATCAACTTTCCAATCAGATAATTAAATTACCTTTGGGAATGGTTTTATTTCCTTCTTAAGTACCCTCTCTGATGTGGCATTATTAACAAGCCAATGGTCTACATGTTTTTGCATGAATATACTTTCTTAGGTAAATATCCTCATGCATAAATTACAAGATTTGGGCTTTATATGCAGTATTTATGGCCTTCGGAAGAGGCTTATTTAATAAAGTTTATGCAAGTAAAACTGAATGATTTGTGTGTTAAGGCTATTTCCAGAATAACAGTGAATTTGCATATTTTACCTTAAGTAACAGTACAAAATAAGCTTTCATGAGAAATAAGATCTATACAATCTTTTGGCCTTATTTGGTTTATACAGTAAGACTTGGTTATTTACCTCAGGAGATCTCACACAAAATTTGTCTGAATCAAATCAGTAGCATGTAATTACAGTGCAGAGAGTGACTTGAATGATGGATGAGAAAATTGTATAAAAAGAACATAATGGGGAACAGAAGAAAGAGAATAAAAATAAATGATAATTTGAAGAAGCAGAGAAATCTACGAATGAGTTTTAGAGGAAGGAAATCAAGAAGACTTAAGTTCAATTCCAGGCTCAGATACTTACTAGTTATGTGACCCTGGGCAAAATATTTACTCTCTATTTGCCTTAACTATAACATAGGAATAATAACAGCATTTATCTTGCAGTGTTGTGAAGATTAAAAAGTTAATGTCTGTAAAGTACTCAGAACAATTCCTGACACATAGTAAGCTCTATATAATGCTTATTCTTTCCACCATCACCATCACCCAGTAGACTGCAAAAGGCAACCCTTCTTTTGAAGACAAATCATGATGGTAGGGGTGGGAAGGAAGTACTGCTCTTGTTTGGAAAATAAACTATACAGGCAAAATAATGATTGACTTCATAAACCAAATATCAAAGTCTGTCTCATTACTTTCTAGGAATGAGTCTTAATTTTATTTTTATAGTCTGGCTCTATGTAAAGTAATTGATAAGTATGATAAAATTACCTGAGGCTAAGTGCCTAATTTTCTCATAAAACTTCTATGAACTCTGTTCTGCCTATGATGATGTTTGAAGATGAAGAGAAAGTGATGTATGCCTAATATTAAGAACAAGGTTCTTAGCACTAAGAAGAATTATTTAAGGCTAGAAGGAAGTACATTTTAAAAGTATAATTTTAAATTAAATTATATGTGAATTTGGATTACATAGACAACTTCAGTAATAAGATAAGTATATTAAGGAAGGATTTTAATGGAAAATTAGCTGGTTAAAACAGAAATATGAAACATATTCTAAAAATTTGTAAAGTAAAAAGTTGGACTATATAGACTGTCTTTATCCAAATCTAAGATTCAGATTGCCTCTCACATTCTCTCAGAATTTGATGGTTACTAAATAATTCAATTCTTTCTTAAACTTGTTTTAAAGATTTGTTTTGATAACATTTTCAGAAATTAGCTCAAAGTTATTTTCCATAAATATTTCCATACATATAACTTACATATTTATGCTAGACATGCTATTCTAAAATTTTATTTCATTTTTAATTTATGGAATAAAATAAGTATTTCTATAATATATTATAATAATAATACAAAGATGATGACACATGAAATTGCAAATCTATTTTATACAACTTGCTATTCCTTTGAAATACATAATAAAATTATCATGTAAATTTATTTTTTCCTTTTTTTTTACCTGTCTTCCTCCCCATTAGACACAATATGTGTGTAAGCTGCATACAAATCACCAAAATTATGTTTGTATATCCTTACTTTTTAAAATTTAATTTATTGAATTTCATGGAAAATAGAAAATATAAGTAAACAATGGCAAATGAGTGGTGCATTATGGAAAAAAAAAACTCTAGATATAGAAGCAGAAACCCTATGTTTTTAATCCTGGTTCTGCCATCAATTTGCTGTTTATATAAGTAACTTTATACCTGTGGGCAATATCCTCATCTGTGTTAAAATCATAGCTCATACTTATATAATACTTTAAACTTTACAATATGATTTTCTTCACAAAAATGATATTTTAATATGAAAAAGAGAGAAATTGATATGTAGAGAAAAATAGATGACAAATTGATAATTCATTGATAGAAATGCATAAATATAAAGTGATATAAAGAAATAACTGTGTGGAGAAATTTATATAGATAGATAATTTATTACATCTTTAATATCTGCTAAGTACTTTGTTATCTCCATTTTTTGGTTCAGTTATTTCAATTGTGTCATAACTTGCTATGACCCCATTTGGGATTTTCTTTTCCAAGATACTAGCGTGGTTTGTCATTTCCTTTTCTAGCTCATTTTACAGATGAGACAACTGAGGCAAAGAGTTGACTGATTTCCCTAGGATCACACAATATAAGCATTAAATGTAAGCATTTAAGTTTGAATTTGAACTCAGATCTTCCTGACTCCAGAACTGGGAGTTCTATATTCTATGCCATCTGTCTGCTCAGAACCTTATTTTCCAGATAAGGAAACAAAAGAATTCAAAGAAGGAAGAAGACTTCAAATGGACAAGATAATTCCAACTTCAACAACAACAATAAAGACAGAAACATTGGATTTTTATGTTGTTTTGTTTCTTTTTTCTACAAAAAAGGATGACCTTTATGCTGGAAGTATCAAGATTAATAATAAGATACTAAGAAAGAATTTCACTGCTTTTGATAAATTCAAGTGACCTGGTCCAGAAAAACTGCAATCTTAAGGATTGAAAAAACTGGCAGCTATGACTGCTGAGCCACAGTCGGTGATATTTGAAAGATCATGAAAAATGGAAGGGTACTGTGGAAGGGAAAGTGTCTTAATTTTCAAAAAAGGGTAGAGGAAGAGTCTGCAAAGCTTGACTTTGATTCCTACAAAAATACCTTAAAATCATTAAAGCAATGGCCAAGTAATATCTGAAAAGGAAGGCAGTGATGATGGAACCAGAAAATAGGATTACTCAATAGAAGAAGGAATACTATGGGCATAGTTTTCCTATATTTAATTTAATTTTATATTATATAATACATATTGTATATATATAAATATTATATAATATATATTATATTAATTTTATATTATTATTCTGGATTTAAAAACAAGTTAGTGGGTTTGTTTATATATAGAATATTATATATCTCCACTATTTATAGGTTCCTTTTATTTTTAGATATGTAAAATCAACCTGTAGCTTTCAATATTTGTCTATGCCTTTTTTTTCACTTTCTCCATTCTCTCTGCTTTTAAAGAAAATAATAATAAAACATGTATTTATGATATCCTTTAAGTTTTGCAAAGCTCTTTATATTCTCATATTATCCTCACAACTATCCTTAGAGATAATTATAGAAGAGGAAACTGAGGCAGGCAAAAATCTAGTAAATATCTGAGGAGAGTTTTGAACTTATATCTACCTGACGTATGTCCTATATATACTCTTTCTTTTATACCACCTAGCTACCTATAAAGGAAAAAAGTGTCTTCTATGAAAATTCTGGTACATATGAAAGTTGGGGTTTTTGTTTGTTTTTTTGTGATTATTCTTTTTCTTATTGTTGTTTTTAATCAATGCTTATTTTGATTGTTAGGCTTGCTCTTTATTTCTTCATTAAACATCTGTTACACTTAAGTATTAGATTCTGGAAATACAGAAACAAAATTGAAACAATACCTTTTCTCTTTCCAACCTCCCAAATCTTTCATTCTATTTGAGGAAACAGCATGGAGTGAGATAAGAAAATCTTTTTTTTTCTTTTTCTCTCCTTTCTTTTCCTTTCTTTCCTATCTTTCCTTTATTTTCCTCTTATTTCTTTCCTTTTCCTTTTCTTTCTTTTCTTTTCCTTTCATAGTGAAATTAAGGCTGGCAGCTTTGTTGGGCAGCCAAGAAAAACTTTTTAGAAGGCACTTGACTGGAACCTTAAGAGAAGATAAAGATTCTAAGATATAGAAGTAGCAAGTAGAGTGTATTCCAGAAATAAAAAACAAACACTGCAAAGATATATTTGTCCTATATGAGAAACAGCAAATAGGTCAGTTTGCAATGGCATGCATTAAGAGGAATGTAATACTTCTGTGTTCTCCATCTGAGAGAAGTATGCTCTACAATGTAAAGTTAATCATTGGCTTATATGTTTCTTTTTTAAGGATACAGAAAGACAGCATGTTGCCATAATAATAATCCAACAAAAGAGTACAATATCTGAGTTGCCCACTAGATGGTCCATTCTGTGAGCCACCATCCTGGAAACCACTTTAGCTCTTCTATAGCTCATTTTCTCAAACTGTGGTTCGCAACCCTATATAGGGTGCTGTAACTGAACATAGAGGTCATGAAATTATAATTTATTATCAGTAAATGTTTGATTTGTATACCTATTTTCTATATCCATATATCTGGAGTCACATAAAAATTTCTCAGGTTGAAAGTGTTTGTGAGTGGAAAAAGCTCTATGGCTTGGTATAGCCTTTCTAAAAACCAGTGGCCACTAAGACTGCATTCAGGCTGTCTCCTGATGCTAAACAATTCTAACCCACAATGGCTATATTAATTTATTTTGAATATAAAACATAATATTACTCACAATTTCTAAATATCAAATCTTTAGTTCTAAAGACCTTCTACACCACATTAATTTTCCTCTTTCTGTTGTTGTCTCTTTTCTCCTTTTCCCCCATTCACAAGAGTTAGCTATTCAATGAACTGTGACCACATGTTTTGTTGAATCTCCCAGAGATGGAAGGAAAGAAATAATCCTTCCCATATAAAGCCATTTATCTTGATCTACTCCAACCTACTTCCCTAAAACTTCTTTTCCTTGCCCTCCCAATTCTTCAGATGTATCCAGGGATATTACCTTGCCACAGGTACTTGTGGATTATTGAATTGGAATTTAGGATTGAGTGAGGTGGATAAGAAAGATTTATTTCCAGGACCCCATTTATAGAGCATTGATTGATCTAACATGAAGGGAAAAAGTAGTTAAAGAAACTGTCCTCTCCTATGGATGACTATTTCTACAGGAAGTATAGTAGCTACTAGCCTCATGACTTGGGATTAGGCTGGGTAATCTTTATAGTACCAGTGTCTGGTGATCATTTGCATCCCTAGCTGAATCCTCATCTATAATATGGGAATAATATACCGACTGCCTACCTCATGGGGTTGTTGTTAGAATCAATATATTTAAAATACTTTGTAAGCATTATCGTAATCATCTTCACTATCAACATTATTATTGTAATTAACATTCTTGTAGCATTTTGTGGTTTACAAGGAATTTTACATGTTTTAACTCATTTTATTCTTACAATAGCCCTGTGAGGTAGGTGCTATTATTCTCATTTTATAGTGGAGGAAACTGAGACTTAAATAACTTGTCCAGGATAACAGAATTAGAACTCAGGTCTTCCTGTCTTAATGTTCTTTAACCATGGTACCTAGATACCTTAAATATCAAAGCACTATAGAATTAATAACATCAATACATCTCCCTCTCCCCCACATCTTCTGCTCCTATGACACATTCTTTTTTTTCTGTCCTAAAGCCTTCCTGCTATTATTCATCTATTCATCTATCAATAGATCTCTCTTCTTTCCTAATCTTTTTTATTTCTGCTCCACCAGTGAAATTCTACAGTTATATTTCCCATGATCAATTGTGCATATCTTTTGACCCAGCAGTGTTGCTACTGGGTTTGTATCCCAAAGAGATCTTAAAGAAGGGAAAGGGATTTGTATGTGCAATGTTTGTGGCAACCTTCTTTGTGGTGGCCAGAAACTGGAAACTATGTGGATGCCCATCAATTGGAGAATGGCTGAATAAATTGAGGTATATGAATATTATGGAATATTCTTGTTCTGTAAGAAATGACCAACAGGATGATTTCAGAAAGGCCTGAAGAGACTTACATGAACTGATGCTGAGTGAAATGAGCAGGACCAGGAAATCATTGTATACTTCAACAACAATACTATATGATGATCAATTCTGATGGATGTGGCCATTTTCAACAATGAGATGAACCAAATCAGTTCCAATAGAGCAGTAATGAACTGAACCAGCTACACCCAGCAAAAGAACTCTAGGAGATGATTATGAACCACTACATAGAATTCCCAGTCCCTCTAATTTTGTCCACCTGCATTTTGGATTTCCTTCACAGGCTAATTGTACACTATTTCAAAGTCCGATTCTTTTTGTACAGCAAAACAATTGTTTGGACATGTATACATATATTGTATCTAATTTATACTTTAACATATTTAACATGTATTGGTCAACCTGCCATCTGGGTGCGGGGGGAAGGAGGGGAAAATTAGAACAAAAGGTTTGGTAATTGTCAATGTTGTAAAATTACCCATGCATATATCTGGTAAATAAAAACTATTAAAATATTTTTAAAAAATCCCACTGATCGATAGGACTTATTGCCATGGACAAATTCTTCACTTTCAACTCCTCCCTATAAAAAATCCCTTTTGAGACATATGCAGACAATACATTTAGAGTATGAGGTTTGTTGGAGGTTCATTTCAGATTGGCTTGCTGGGATAGAGTAATTGCTGTAGAAAACCAGGATCATACTATCATATAATCATAGCTTCAGAGCTAAAAGAATTCTTGAAGCCTGAGATCTTTCATTTTTTCAGATGAGGAAACCGAGACACAGGTAAGGAACTTGTCCATGGTGATAAAGTTATTCAATATCTGAGTAGGATTTGAACTGAAATGAGTATTCCTGAGTTCAAATTTAGTGCCTTCTCTATGTAAGGAAGAAACAAAAAGAATAATAATAGCAGCTTCAAGGCTCTCTATATATTTATGTTTGTTATGGGATAAGGGAAGGAGGAAGAGTATGCTGGGATCCCAGCCCCTATTGTAACTTTGCACTCATCTCAGCCCTTTTTAAAATATTTTAAAATACCATAAGCATTTATTGGATGCTTCTCACTATGCTGATAGAATTTTTTTTGAGTGCCTTGACTTAGAATAAAAATACAGCAGTCAAGGAAGACTTATACATACATAAGCACAGAATAAAACAGAACATAAATGTTTATTGTGCTTACCAAGAAGGGAAATATCATTTCCACCTTGGAAGGTGGCATTCAAGATCAGGCAAGGCTTGTCAAAAAAAAAAAAAAAAAAAAAAGTGTCATTTGATCTAGGCTAAAATACAAACTCTCTTCTTGGTATTTAAAGCCGGTCACAGTCTGTCTCCAACCTATCTTTGTAGATTGATTTCATATGACTCTCCCTTACACACTCACTGCAGCCCAAATGGATGACCTATGTTCTCAGCACACAACATTCTTTCTCCCAGGCTTAGAAGCTCTTCATCTTCACCTCTTATCTTTTAAGGCTCAGCTTAAGTATCACCAAGAGGGTTTTACTGCTTCATCCAGTTGTTTAAAACACTCCCCTTATAATTATTTATTTTGCACTTGTCTATGTACATTTCATTGCTTCCATAAAAGCCAAGCTCATCCAGGACAAGGATTATTTCTTTGTTTTCTTTGCATTATTCCTTGAGCCTTGCCTAATACCTGGCACATAGTAAGTGGTTAATAAATGCTTATTGGATTGGATTGAATTGAATCTTAAAGAATAGTGTACAATTCCAAAAGGCCTGAATTAGAGGTAGGAATAGGAAGAACAATGGAAGGGCATTACAAACAGAGCAGAATGTGAACTCTTTTTGCAGTGGCCAAGGAGAATGCCTATCTAATGGGGAACAGCTAAACAAATTTTAATATATGAATGTGATAGAATTACATAGTGCTGTGAGATATGAGAGAAAAGATGATTTCAAAGAAACATGAGGCAGAGGGAATAGAATTTACACTATACCATCAATATTATAAAATAAATACTTTTGAACTTGTAAAAAAAACTGATGAAGAATAAAATAAGAACAATGTTTAAAATAACATCAATATTATAAAATGAACACCTTTTGAAAGTTTTAAAAACTTTGGTTAATATGATTACCCTGATTATAGGAAGCTGTTGTTTAAGCATGTTATTTCCTTAAAGAGATGACTAACTCAGGATGCAAAATGAGACATATAGTTTTTGGACATGGCCAATGAGGAACTAATTTTGGGGGGGGGGAGGAAGGCTTAACTAGGCATATTTGTTATGAGTAATTTATTTTTATTTCTTTTTCCTAATGGATGTAGGAGATGGGAAGAAGAGAAAATTAATTCCATTAATTAAATTTTAAAATCTTAAAATCTTGATATAGGACATATTTGTGAAAAGATGAAAATTCTAGTTTGGTTGAGTCCTAAGTAAGGAACAGAATATAGTATTAACTTAGCTTGGAAAGGCATGTTGGAGCAAGATGGAGAAGGTCTTAAATATTAGCTAAAGGTTTGGATTTTGTTCAAAATCAATATGGAATTCTTGAAAGATTTTGAACATCAGAGTAAAATGAGATGTATGGTATGGTAGGAAAAAATTGTTGGACTTTGAAGGAGAAGATTGATCTTGCATATGGCTTTGAACAAGTCAGGAACCTTGGATTTAAATTCTTGAAATCCTCTCAATACTTACTGGATTTGTGGCCATGAGTAAATCACAATCACTTTGAAACACCATTTCCTTATCTGTAAAATAGAAAACTTAATATTTATACTACCTACCTAATAGGATTGATGCTAGGAATACCCATTTATAATTGTAATATGTTTTATATATATATTTATATCTAAGAAGTATATCAATTATGATCACATATGAACATAAGGAAGACTTATCTCATAAGTTTGTTATACATTAGGATAAAAATATGCTAGTGGCAAGACCAGTTAGGAGATGATTGCAATAGTTCAGGTGAGAGGTGATAAAGACCTGGACTAAGTTGTTATTAATGAAAGTGGAAAGAAAATTACATAGCAGAGAAATTCTGCAGTTATAAAATACATTAAATTTGGTAACTGAATAGACATTGGCAGAGATCAATAAAGGCAAGAGAGATGACAATGAGATTTTTGCCATCTCTTCTCAATCCAGTTCATTCTTTAAAAAATTAGTTTTTATTTTCAAAATATATGCAAAGATAGTTTTCAACATTCTTCCTTGCAAACCCTTGTGTTCCAAATTTTTCTTCCTTCCTTCCCTCACCTTCTCTCCTAAATAGCAAGTAATCCAATATATATTAAACCTGTGCAATTCTTCTTTGCTAATTTCCACATTTAAAATGCTGTACAAGAAAAATCATATCAACAGGGGGAAAATGGAAAGAAAAAAAAAAACTATTATAGTGTGATACATATTCACTTCCCACAATCCTCTTTTTGGATGCAAATGGTTCTCTCCATCACAAATCTTTTGGAATTGGCCTGAATCACCTCATTGTGGAAAAGATCCATATCCATCACATAATCTTGTTGTTTCTGTAAATATTGTTTCCTTGGTTCTACTAACTTTATTTAGAATCAGTTCATGTAAGTATCTTCAGGCCTTTCTGAAATCCTCCTGTTGATTGTTTCTTATAGAACAATAATAGTCTATAACATTCATATATCATAACTTATTCAGCCATTCTCCAACTGATGGGCATCTGCTCAGTTTCCAGTTCCTGACCATTAAAAAAGGGCTACTACAAACAATTCAATTCATTCTTTTGTTGTTATTCAGTCTTGGCTAATGAATGCTTCAAGATCCCTTTTGGAGTTTTCTTGCCAAAGTTACTGGAATAATTTACCATTTCCTTCTCAAGAACTTTTTATAGACAAGGAAACTGAGGTAAATAGATTTAAGTGACTTGTCCAGAGTTATACTACTAATATATCTGAGTATTAGATTTGAATTCAGGTTGTTCTAACTCTATCAACTGTGCCATCTCCTACCCTAGTCCATCCTTTGCATAGCTGCTAAAGCAGTCTTCCTGAAGCATGAAACAGACCATGTACCATTCTTCACCCAATAAACTATATTCACTCTCTGTTACCTTGACAACTGAATATCAAATCCTCTATGTGGCCTTTAAAGCCCTTCACAAACTGGCTCCTTTCAAACTTTGTAGTCTTCTTACATTTTACTATCTTCCACATACTTGTCTATTCAGTGATACTTACCTTCTTCCCTTTCCTACTCTAGCTTCTTACTCCATTCCTATTAATGGACTGCCTTCCTGCCTGAATTCTGCTTCCTACTGATTTCCACTTTTTGGGTTCTTTCAGGATTTAGCTCCCATTTAGAATTCTAGAAGAGGCCCTTCTTAGTCACCGATCTGTTGTCCCTTACCCACAAGCATACATGCACATGCTCACACACACACACACACACACACACACACACACACACACACATATACACACTCATATACAGACTGATAATACTTCCTTCTGAAATTCTTTTCCATATGCATATGCATTTCTTGTGTGGACATAATTATTTTCATGTTCTTTCTCCCAATAGAATGTAACTTTCTTAGCATGGTACATAGTAAATACTTAAATGCTTTGTTATTATTATGCTATCAACAGACATAGGAAAATTAATAATGGGAATGTTGTGATGGAAAGATAAAAAGTTCAGCTATGGATATGTTGAGTTTGTAGTTCTGGTTGCACAGTAAGATTTAGGATATCTCATAAGACCCTAAACATATAAATCTGACATTTTATAAAGAAATCAGGGCCATAGATATCAATTTGGTAATCATAGAAGTCGATGGTTGAACCAATAGAAAGGGGTAATATTACCAGAAAAGAAACAGGAGGAAGAGGGGAGCAAGAATAGGACTTTAGGAAATTTTACATTAAGGGGCAAGAAGAAAAAGGCAAGCTTAATGCTCAGCACAATGATTGGCACACACTAACAACTCAATAAATGCTTATTCATTTCAATTGTGTTTGTAAAGGAAGTAGGGAGGAAGCACTTAGAGATGTAGAGGACATAGGTGGTCAACACTATAAAATGTTGCAGAGGTCTATGAAGTTAAATATTTAAGCAAGACCATTGGATTTGGTAATTATGTTGTTATTGGTGGTATTTGAGAAAGGAGTTTTAGTTGAGTGGTAGTTCAAGAGCCAGCTTACAAAACAGTAAGGAAATAGCGTCATCAGACAGAAACCATTGAAGAAATTGGGGGGGGGGGTATTGCTTTTTACTTAAAAAGTGATTGAGAGGGGGACAACTAAGCAGTCCAGTGGATAGAACACTGAGTCAGGAGAAACTTGAGTTCAAATCCCACCTCAGACATTTGATACTTTTTAGTTCTGTGACTCTGGCCAAGTTATCCAATTGCCTTGCAAAAGAACCCAAAAAAAGTGATGGGGAAATAACTTCAACGGGTGATATCAAAGAAGAGGATTTTTGTTTTGTTTTGTTTTGTTTTATGAAAATATTAGAGACCTGAATAGGTTTGTAGACATGCAGTTGACAAATTAAGAGGGCATTGGTTGCCCTTGATGAATTCAAATCACCTGAATCAGATGAATTACAACCTCAGGTACTAAAAGATTTTATGACTACAATTGCTGGAGTACTCCTAGCAAGATCTGAACTATAATTGTTTCATGTAAAACAGGAGAAGTACTAAAAGATTATACAAGGACAAGTGTTCCAGAGACAGAGACATAAAGAGATAAAGATTGGGAGAGAGGAAGGGAGGAATGGGAGAGAAAAGGGGAGAAGAAGAGAGGGAGAGAGAGTGAACAGTGTATATGGAAGATAATTTCAGAAGGAAGGATTATCAATCTGTATATGAATATGTATGTGTGTATATCCCAGAGTAGAATAACAAGGATGAATAAGAGACTTGATTCTATGACATATAAAGATCTCTTGAAAATAACAGGTTATTTAGCCTGGAGAGGATAAGATGTAAGGGGATCACAATAGTATCTATAAATTTTTGACAGGGAAGATCATTGGAAATGGGATTATACTTAACTCTCAATTCATATGAGTTGAGGGAAGGAGGAAGGAGTGAATGAAGTCATGGAGAGTAAAAGAAGATAGACAGATAGAGACAGAGACAGACAGAGAGAGAAAGTGCAATGTGTTTGAGTTTGATTCCTAGGGAAAGTCCAGAACAAATCATTAAAGTGGTGATTATGGAACAATTAGGGTTTCCTCAGCAACAAATGATACCAGAAAGATACTTTTCCTTTTTTGTCAATTTTACCACGCTAACAAATGAGGATAATCCTTTAGATAAAAATTTGCCTAAGTTTTCAAAAACTTTGGCTAGAGTATCTCATGCTGTTTTGATGGAAAGCATGGAGAGATGTGGAATGCATCACCATATAGTTAGACAAAAGCAACTATGTTTGAAAGATCAAACTCAAATGATTTAACTCTGGGCTGTTTAATATTTTAAAAAAAATTATCAGTTGCTTATATAATGGCATATATATATATATATGTACATATATATATATATATATATATAAACTAGGTTATCGGAGTATATTTAACAAGGTGAAGTAGAATACAGATAAATGAAAAGGCATTACTTTGGGCTAAAAATTCAATTCCTAAAGTATATAATGGGAGTGGAATGATTAGATAGTAATTTGTCTGGGAAATCTCTGGGTGTTTTTAGGGGTCTGCAATTTTGATATGAGCCAGCAGTGACATATGGAGGCAAAAAAATCTAATGTGGTCACGAGCTAATATTGAAAGAGGCATAAATTCCATAGGAGAAGAAGTTAATGGGTCCTTATATATCCTTCCTTGATCATCTGGAGCATTAGATTGATTTCTGGATGCTGAAGTATAAGAAAGTCATTTATGAACTGAAGAGTGTCTTGTAGGATAACAAGAATGAATAAGGGACTTAATTCTGTGATAAATGAAATCTGTTGAAAATAACTGGAGTTGTTTAGCCTGAAAAGCCTGAAAAATTTAAGGGGAATATAATAGTGATCTACAAGTATTTGACAGGAGAGATCATACGGAAATGGTATTATACTTTTTTTTTTCTATGATGTGATTTGAGGAAAGGGAAGAGTGAATGAAAACATGTATAACAACCCAACTCTTATCTAGATAATGACAACTTGATCTTTTTTTTTTTAGCCCCATGAAAAGGAAAGTTAACCTCACTTACAGCTTAGTTTTACTTTTAAGAAACTTTTTTAAAAATAATAATAAACTAAAATCATTGTATTTTCTTTTGCATTCTGGATCAGCCCCAGTGAGGAGAAAGCTGAGTGATTTGGTGAACCATGGTTTGTATTGTAAAACTTTATCTCTGGACACCAATATTCACTTTCTGCCCTATATACTTTTATTTCATTTATAAATAAGGCAACACAGAGATGAACAAAGTTTAATGAATTGTATATATCTAACCACAAAATAAATTCAACCTACTTAAACAGAAATTAGAAAATTTATAAAACAGAATAAGTTTTAGAATGAGCCTCTGCCGTACTAGATCAGAGATGAGAAGAGATGGAAAAGTAGATAGTACTTCAGTAAGCACCCATTCTCCCAAATGGAAAGTCAGTATCCACTATCTCATTCCAATTCTCAGAGAAAGACATTTGCAATGTCTGAGTCTCTACTAGGTGCCCACAGGTTGCCATATCTTAAAACTCAACTCCTCAGTGTCTAGACTTCATCTCTAATTACCATTACATTTACTCACTCCCTTAAAAGCAATACTATGCTTATTTTTGCTTCTATGTCAGTCAATTCCGCTCTATATGCAGTCTTGAGCTGCATATTGTTAGAAATAGCCAAGTTCTAAATACTTCCCCTTTCTTTCAGGAATCTGTCTCAAATTCTTGTAATATTTTCTTCTAGCTATGATGATCGTTGAAACAGAAGAGAGGTAAATGAAAGATATTATAGGGAAAAAATAGAAAGATCTGATAAGTTTTCTCTTAGGAAAAGAATTTAACCTCTTCTCCATGTGTGGTTTTGCTAACCACTGAAACTATGTGTGGTAATGAATGTGCTGTGGATCATCATGCAAAGGGGCTTTCTCCCTTTCAGTTTCAGTATTCTATTCCCCAAACAAGAAGAGAAAGCTTGGACTATGCAAGCTATTAATGCCTGAAATTGGGAACTAGTGTCCCAGTTAAGCATCAACAATATGCTTATTCATTGGTGTTTGTTCCTGGAATGGAATAGGGACAGAGGGGGAAGACATACTAGTATTGGAACCTTTGCCACTTCTCCAGAAATGTATAAATCCAGAAAGAATTTGAGATTTTGGGACATTCTGTGAGAAAAGCAAAATTGACATGAATCCACAGGAAACATGAGGATTTGGTGGTAAATGAGTATGTGAAGATCCACTTGTCAGGAGCCTGTGGCTTTGCCCTGTGATTTGACTTTAATTGGTGACTCCTCTAAGCTTTTATTTTCATGGCAAACCACAGTTTAACATAATTAGAAAAAGTGATGGATGGGAAAGATGTTGGTTGGGTATCTGATCTGCCTGGCCACTAAAAATTTAATCAACCTAACTAATTGATTACTTATGATGGTGGTTTGCTGGTATAATTTTTTTTTCTGGTTGAAATTCAAATTCAGCAAATTTAACCAAGTCTACTAATTCCTCAAAAGATTGTATGTTAAGGAACTAAAGACTAGAATAAATTTTAATCAACTTTGGAAATGGTATTATCTCTTTCAGCCTACCAGGGCCCTATGTAGTAAATGAAGCAAATGGATTAAAAAGAACAGGGTTAAACATATTTTGAAAAAAATCACACTGACTTTTTCTATGTGGTAGCTATCGCTTTAAAATTGCAGCAAGCTGAAATGTTTTAAATTGAAAACAGAATAATCAGCTTTTCTAACAAATATTTAATGCAGTTTAAACTATAATATTTCAGTTAAATCTAAATAGCTATGATAACTCCCATAGTTCATTAACCAATTCAAACATTCCATCCCATTCCATAATCTGTTTTAGACATCAGGGTATAATCTGAGTGAATTGAATGGTAAGAACCATAATATACTGATTTGCATAGATCTGCCAAAAAAAATAAACCTGGGCATAATTAAGTCTGGGACAATGGTATTAGCATAGTTATGAAGCTCTAGGAAGGATGAAAAACAAGAGCAATTAACATCACTGATTGGTTTATTCTGTGGGTTACAGGTGTTAAATTTTCTGTGAAATGAGGATTAAAAGGATTATGTGAACATATTTTCATTTGTCCATATGGCATTGAAGAAATCATTCATTAGTGAATTTTCTGTTTAAGTTCTGTTTTATGAAGAATTAAGTTATAATTGTTCCTTTGCTATACAAATCAAACTCTTCTGAGACTTTTTTGGTATTTACAAGGCAATAACTGTTTTTGGAATTTAATGTAATAAATTTTTTGTTATTAGACAATTTAATTTTTAGAGAATATTCAAATTATTATTATTTTCCAGTCTGTTATTGACAACTATCTACATTTGCTTTCTCCCCTCAACAATTTTAAATCCTAAATGAGTGAATGAGTAAGACCAAAAGAAAAGATTTTTCTTAAGCGCTTAGTATGTGCAAAGCATTGGGGCTATAAATAGAAAATTGAAGACAGGCCCTGATTCAAGGAGCTTTTATACTACACATATACTACAAGTTTCATATGTAAGTCAAATGGAGAGTCTCTGTGTTCTTTAAGATTTCTTACCAAAACTGATAATCATCAAAATCATATCCGTTTTAATTATAAGAATCATGTCACTTTCCAATGTTGAAGAACTCAATTCTATCAAGGACTTTGGTGTCAAGAACTTTCTTTATGGGATCTTCAGAAGCTGGGGTTTTAGAGGAGATGAAAGGTGAAACACTAATAATTCCATACAAGTTACTTCCCTGGATGATGGCTGTGGAGCTGGTTTGAATCTGAGAAATACTGGGACTTCCAGGATTCATAGGATTATCTGCCCACAGCTGGCAGCTAGCTGGTCAGTGTTAATAGTTGTTAGGAAGGTGAACTCCTTTTTGCTCCAGGATTCTGAATACAATATTTCTGGGAATAGCCAGAGTAGAAGCAGTACTGATGATTTAGATGGCATTGATATACCTCAAGCTCTTGAATTCGGAATCCGGGGCTATTCCCAGAGATATTGTGTTCAGAATCCTGAAGAAGAGGTAAGGGCAAATATTTTACTTTTCTGATATAATAACATTTTTATTATCTTCTTGATTGGAATATTTAAAGGAAAATATTCATAAGCTTCAGAGAATTCATGCTAAACCCTCCTCTTAAATGGCTTGGTATTCGGTGATGTTTTATTTTTTTTTTTTTAATTTACTTTTCCGTTAACATATTGTTTCTTCCCAGTAATATTAGCTTGTTGAGGGCAAAGACAGTTTAGTTTCTGTCTTTGTGTTCCTAGAATCTAGTATAATGGAGGTATGTAATAAGTGATTGGTTAATTAAAAGATAATAAATAAATGCAAGTTATAATGTTATTAATATATATTTTGAAAGGCTATAATTCTATTAAATTTATTCAAGGAAAAATATGTTGTTGAATATGAATGAAAGCATACTTTATTTTGGGTATTTCCTTTATACATGTTCCAAATTATAAATGCTTGACTTAAAATAGCTAATTATTCACTCTGGCCTTTGACACATATGCTTTAGACTACAAGGCTCTAGCCCATGTCTTCACTTCCTTTTCACTGGATTTTAAATATGCAGCATTTTCTTAGACTGCAAAGTCCTTTGATGAGAGAGAATATTTTTTTTCATCTTTGTTTTTCTACTGCCTAATCCAATGTCTTACACATAATAATTGCTTAATAAATATTCATTACATTGATCTCCTAACACTTTGGAAATGGGTAAAATTTCCACAAATTTTATGTTTGACTATAGCATTGCATTTTATCTTTCTTAGCAAAATGATTTAAAAGAATAAAGACTATAAATTAAATGTGGCTATATGAATGTATATGCATATACAAATGCATGTGTATATATGTGTGTATATAGATACACACACATACTAGAGAGAGAGAGACAGAGAAAAGGAGAGAGAGAGAGACAAAGAGAAAGAAGGGAAGGAATGGAAGGGAAAGGGAAAGGGAAAGGGAAAGCAATGGAGTCAGGGAGACATATGGGAGACAGACAGAAAAGAGAAAGGAGGGAGAGGGAGAAAGAGAGGGAGAGGGGAAGGGAGAAGGAGAAGGAGAGGGAGAGGGAGAGGGAAAGGGAGAGGGAGAAGAGAAGAATGAGAGAAAAACACAGAGACAGAGACAGAGAAACTCATGTGGTAATAGACTAAGATATCTTGTAAATACCATCGCTACTTTTGGAGCACTAATGAGGGTTGTGACTTTGTGAAAGGTCTCTTACCTCTTTCTAAGCAGTTTTGTAAGGACAACAAGGCTGGATGGAGAGCCTATGACATCTAATCAATATAGCAGAATTTGCATATGTGCAAAAATTTTATATAAACTCTAAAGGAAAAGGATAGAAACCTACCCATTCTTTCAGGAAGATACCATAATAACTTTGGGTGGACTGAGTCTATACTAAAAGAGGTAGGAATGATGACATGCAATGGGAGGCTGTATGGTGCAGTAGAAAGAAAGCTAGATCTTGAGTCAGAGCATCTGGGTTAAAATCCCACCTCTGCTGCCTATGTGACGTTGGACTAATGATTTAACTTAATTGGGCTTCAGTTTTTTCATGTCAAAATGAGAGGATCAAACTTGATAGTATGTAGGATCTCTGGACTCTTCTATTTTCCTATGATTTAATGGATATATAAGTCTACATAACCAATTATTCTCACCTTTTTTCAAGGTGGAGGGTTAACATTACTCAGCTTGGAGTTCTTTGATGATATTCTCTTGCCAATAGGTACCTTGTAGCCTAGTCAAAGTCTCTGAGATCTGGAAGGAATTTCAAAGATCAGCTACTCCAGTCCATAATTGAGTAAGAATACCTTTAGCAACATCCTGAATATTGATATCTTTTCTCTAATTGAAGATTTCCATGATGAGCTTACCTTTTAAAGTTCTCTTCCACTTCTGGGCAGCACTAATTGTCATTATTATTGTGTTATAGAACTGAAATGTGTGTCCCTTTGACTTTCAGTAAGTGCTCCTTGTTCTGTCTTTGAGGACCAAGAAGGACATTTCTAATGCCTTACTCACATGGAAGTATTTTAAATGCATGAAGACAGCCATCATATCTCCTTCTAAGTCTTCTCTTTTCCAAGGTCACATGTTTAAAACTGGAAGGGACTTAAGTGATTATAAAGCAATATCCCACATTACATGTAATGAAACTGTAGTCTATAAAAGTTAAATGATTTGGTCATGATTTCCCAAGTAGCAGTAGGAAGATCCAAGTATTAAAACCCTATTTCCTCCAATTTATCTTCCATAACCCCTTTCCCTTACATTAACTACTCTGCCTACCACCTTTCTAGTGCTCTGTTTGCAGGCTTTTCATTATCATGACTATTCTCTTCTGGGCATGTAAATGCCATTTCTAAAACATGGTGCCCAGAACTGAATAGTCTTCCAGAAGGGACCTGACAATAACAAAATTATTAACTTGCTCATGAACACCACACCACTCACAATGCACTCAAGGATTCCATAGACTCTTTTGGCTACTATTCTCCACAATGAACATTGCTTATCTTTTATTCTTTTAAAACTTCCAAATCTTATCACATGAATTGTAGTTCAGCAATACCTTCCTAATTATTATTTTTCTTTCCTTCTTTCCTTCCTTCCTTCCTTCCTTCCTTCCTTCCTTCCTTCCTTCCTTCCTTCCTTCCTTCCTTCCTTCCTTCCTTCCTTCCTTCCTTCCTTCCTCCCTTCCTCCCTCTCTCTTCCTTTTTCTTCCTTCCTCTTCCTTTCCCTCCCTCCCTTCCTTCCTTTTTCTTTTCTTTTCTTTTCTTTTCTTTTCTTTTCTTTTCTTTTCTTTCTTTTCTTTCTTTTCTTTTCTTCCTTCACTCCCTCTCTCCCTGTTCTAGGTCCTGGATATACAAAAAGTTAATCTATACTTGGCTCCTCAAAGAGACACACACTAGTGGTTCCAGGACTCTGATTAAGTCTGAATACTCTGATCCTCTAAAACTCACTGGATTCTCATCTTGTTAAGATAAAAGGACCTAATATAAATGTTATGGAATATTATTGTTCTGTAAGAAATGACCAACAAGATGATTTCAGAAAGACTTGGAGAGACTTACATGAACTAATGCTGAGTGAAATGAGTAGGACTAAGAGATCATTATATACTTCAACAACAATACTATATGATGATCAATTCTGATGGACGTGGCCATTTTCAACAATGAGATGAACCAAATCAGTTCCAATAGAGCAGTAATGAACTGGACCAGCTACACCCAGCGAAAAGAACTCTGGGAGATGGCTATGAACCACTACATAAAATTCCCAATCCTTCTATTTTTGTCCACCTGCATTTTTGATTTCCTTCACAGGCTAATTGTACACTATTTCAAAGTCCAATTCTTTTTGTACAGCAAAACAACTTTTTGGACATGTATACATATAATTTTACTTTATACTTTAACATATTTAACATGGATTGGTCCATCTGCCATCTGCGGGGGGGGGGAAGGGGGAAAGAAGGGGAAAATTAGAACAAAAGGTTTGGCAATTGTCAATGCTGTAAAATTACCCATGCATATATCTGGTAAATAAAAACTATAATTAATTTTTTTAAAAAGATAAAAGGACCTAGTATTACTCATTTTGAGGAAGGAGAGAGCAGGCAATTGGGGTTCAGTGACTTGCCCAGTCACACAGCTAATAAGTGTTAAGGCCAGATTTAAATTCAGGTTCTCCTGACTTTTGGTCCACTGTACCATTTACTCTTTTTACTTATTACTATTTAAACAAAGTGGTCCCTGTTCTTAAGTTTAGAAAATGAATACATAGTTACAGTGTATTAATAATTAGAGGAATCAGAAAAGGCTATTAGGAGAGGTACCATTTGACCTGAATCTTTAAGGGAAGTAGGGATTCATTCTAAGTGTTCTAGGGAAAGAAGGAAAGCATCCAAAATATCAGAACAGTCTGGGCCAAGGCTTAAAGTCAGGAGATGCATTATTGTGGACAGGAAGAAGCAAGTGTGTCAATTTAGCTAGACTAGAGAATTTAATGTATTATAGAGAATAATATGGTTCTGAAAAGGTTTGCCCTTCTGAAGGATCTTAAACACCAGGGGAATCTGTATTTTATACTTAAATGGCACTAAAGCTTCTTTTAAAAATGTATTACATACTAGAAAATCCTCCACAAATATGAATGTTCCTATATGCAAAGAATACCAGAAATGAAGATTATATATGAAAAGGAATCATTAAATATAATCCCTTTTAAATATGTGAATAAATAAGCCCATTGTAACATATATAAATATATCATATGCAATATATATTTATATATTTTAATACCTGGTACAAATATTATTTTGTTTTACTGTCTTTCCAAACTTCCTTTTCATTTCTGGGTATTTTTAAAAAATATTTAATTGATTCCTCTATCTTTCTTTTGTTATTTTTAAAAAATTAATATCACTCACTCTCTACTCCCTCCCCACCAAAACAAAAAATAAAAACAAAACAAAAAAATCCCCTTCTAACAAATAAGTATGATTAAAAGTAATTTGTTCTATATTGAGCATAGTTTAAAGTGTACCATAGTTGATCAGCTCTCACCAGGGGGTGGGAAGCATATTTCATTATCAGTCTTCTGAAGTATTGGTTATTTTACTACATTGATTAAAGTTAAGCTTTTCAAAATTGTTTTCATTTATACTGTTGTGGCCATTGTATAGTTAATTCACTTGATTTTACTCACTTTACTCTGAATCTTTTCATATGTGTTCCTAGCTTTCTCTGAATCTGTCCTTTTCATCATTTTTATGACACAGTAATATTTCATTACTACCTTATACTATATTTTATTCAGCCATTTACTGATTCATAGACAGTGTTTCCAGTTCTTTGAGAACAAAAAAGTTATTATAAACATTTTTGACTATAGGTCTTTACTTCTGTCTTTGATCTCTTTGTACTTAGTACTTAGTAGTATATCTTCCTTAGTACTTAGTAGTGGTAGCTCTAGGACAAAGGGGTTTACTAAGTGAGTGATATACATTATTTATGTATGTGCATATATATACATATGGGTGTATGTATATGTAATTTCAAATTGTTTCCCAGAATGATTAGAACAATTCAGCCCTTCACTAACAGTACACTAGTGTATCTGTCTTTTTCTAGACCTTCCAACAACTGTCATTTTTATTTTTCTTCATTTTTGCTAATCTGATAAGGATGAAGTAAATCTCACAGTTGTTTCTGTTGCTTTTGTTGATGATTTAGTACATTTTTTTCTAATAGTTATTTATAACAAATTTCTTCCCATCAAAACTGCCTGTACAAATACTCGAACCATTTATCTTTTGGGAAATAGCTCTTGTTATATATGTTTGTACCAAACCCCTATATATCTTGGAAATCAGATCTGTATTAGAGATTTGCTTGAATTTTTTTTTCACTAGCTAAGTGTTGTCCTTCTAATTCTAATACCACTGATTTTGTTGGAGTCAGAGGAATTATATTACTAGACTTGAGCTTTAGTAATTTACAGCTGTATGGTAAATAGATTAGAGACAAGTTCTATTAGAAAGTTGAGAGGTGATGAGGCCCTGTGATCTCATTTATATGGATGATTAATGTTTGGTGTACTCTCTTGGTGTAAGAAACTATCAGGCAAACTTCTTCCATAGATTTAGAAAGACAAGGGGAGCCAATTCCTATTCTATTGTCTTAAGAATTACTTGGATACAATGAGAGGTTAGGGTAGGACAGTTAGAGGATAGAGTGGATAGAGTTCTGGGTCCTGAGTCAGAAAGACTTATCTTCCTGAGTTCAAAGGTGACCCAAATTACTTGCTGTGTGATTCTGAGCAAGGCATTTAACCATTTTTGCCTCAGTTTCTTCATCTACAAAATGAGCTAGAGAAAGAAATGGGAAACTACTTCAGAATCCAAGAAATCCCAAATGGAATCATAGTCAGACACAAGTGAAACTAATGAGAGGTTAATGACTATGATCTCACAAATAGAATGTTAGAAGCAAGACTTGAACCCAGGTCCTTCTTGACTCCCAGGATTGCCCACTTTTCATTGTGGCATACTGATCTCTAATTTTATCTCTTGTCCTAATTATTTGGTACATAAAATGGTGCTTCTCTCTCTCTCTCTCTCTTTCTCTCTCTCTCTCTCTCTTTTTCTTTCTCTCTCTTTCTCTCTTTCTCTCTTTCTTTCTCTATATCCTCTCTCTGTCTTGCTCTCTGTCTCCTCTCTCTTCTTCTTCTTCCTCCTCTTCTTCTTTTCTTCTCCTCTCTCTCTCTCTCTCTCTCTCTCTCTCTCTCTCTCTCTCTCTCTCTTTCTGTGTGTCTCCTTTTGTCTCTCTCTGTCTCTATCTTTCTCTGTGTGTGTGTCTCTCTGTCTCTCTCTTTCTGTCTGTCTGTCTCTCTCTTTCTCTCTGTGTTTTGCTCTGTGTGTCTCTGTCTCTGTCACTATCTTTCTTTATCTTGAAACATGTTCAAGTAATATATTACTCAAAATAATTTCATTTTGATTTACAGTTGACAAAATAATTCAACTTAATGAACAGTGGAACATAGACATAATGCACTACTATCCTTTCAACTTTAAACAACTATATAAGCATTAGTTACCTCATATTAACTTAATTAGGCAAATCAAGAAATCCAAGCAATCAGAGCAGTGGCGAATCATCTCCATTCAGGAAATTTTGTGGTCAGTGGGCAAAAATGGCAACCAGCTTCTCAAAGGCTAAAGATATTATTATGTACTATAGGTCACCCACAAACTTTTATAATAGGAGACCAGCTGTGTAAACTGCAAGATATTGGCCAAAGGAAGTGCCAAGTAAAACTTTGATGCTCTTTGCTGACTGTGCTGAAGTGCTGAGAACCTAAATTCTTGCCAGTAATTTAAAAAATAGTTCAGAGAAGTACATCCTTCAGGAGGTACCCACTCTCTAGGGACTGGAATCTAGTAATGCTAGTCACTATTCTATGCTTCCTGGGTTATTACCTTCCATAAGTCCATATCAGTATCCTTTAGGCTAAATCTCAGGCTGCTCTAGCTACTGGGGACTGTTTCCCTTTTTGTCTGTATTCCCAGCCTCCAATGGGAAAGTGCATAGTGTCTGGTACATGATAGAAGCTTAATAAATATTCAAATGATTTATTGATTGCCCCTCTGTTGAAACAAACCATTAAAATGGTAGGGCCTTGGAAGGGATCTGCTCTGCTTTTCATAAGCTATTGAACATGTTGTATCCCAAAATTCATTGTGGTCCCCACATACCTGCAAAATTGAATCCACAGAACACAGAGACTGAAAGATGGAGAGACACAGAGATAGAAATAAAGAGACAGAGACAGAAACACAGAGAGGGGGATGACTCTCAAAATACAGATTGAAGAATAAGTGTATGACTCTGAAAGATGGTTGTTAAATTTTCAATGTGAACATTTACATTTCAGAAATTGGCAAACCCCACAAATTAGGGCTTGCTCAATTTATTGTTTTGATGGCTATGTAGACTTAAGACAGTGATGGATAGAAAAATGCTAATATTACAAATTAAGTTTTAAAATGTGTCAGGTAATTTTCAGAGAGTCAGTTGTTAAATATATATCAACACATCACTGAAATAAACCAACTTTTTAAGTCACTAATGAATAAGTTGGTCGAGTTTGGATAATGTAGTTGGGTGTTACAACATAAGGAAAACACATGAGCTGTCATTTTGGTTTTGGAGCAAAGGTTGGGACTTAATGAGAAAGGATAGGTCATACAGTAGAAAGGAAGGGCACCAATAAAGTAATTAAGGGTTGATAGTACCTGAAAATTCAGCTACTTCTACATTTCTAGAAAGAAAATAATAATTAGGTATATGTTTATAAGTTAAAGAAAAATAGTCAATAATAAAAATTTTAAACAGAGAATGCTATTTGTGGGAAGTGGAGAGAAAAAAATGTTGGCTAAGAATTTTTCCATAATGGAGGAAATTATTCCATTAGTTAGCTTAATTTGTACTACAGATTGGTTATTAGATGAGAGAGCAAAGATAATATTACTTGAGGTGACTAGATTTAATTCAATCATGATCCATTCTGGTTTTTAATACATTATACCTGTTCCCCTGTCTCTACTCAAAGGGATGCATTCAGGAATTAAATGTTCTATCTGGCCTACCTTAGTTAACTCTGCATTCTTGTCAGTATTCTATGTCAGAGGCAAGCCAGGTTATTTTTTAGGTCTATCAGTCCTTCTAACTAAACATTACCTGAAAATTGGGAAATCTTCTTCATAGATTAGCCCTGTGAACTGATACTAAACTTCTACTAAGAGCAATGTTGCTGGTCACACTGTACTGGAAAGAAATTATAATGAAAGAAATCCAACAATTATTGGATATTCTGCAATAGCCAAATTATAGTAATACAAAGTCACAAAATGAGCATTCCCAAGTAAAGAATGAAGTATCTGTTTAATAATATCAGCTTTTTCACCTCATGATGTCCTCCACCAGCATGTTTGTGGAACAGCCTTCTATTGTAGTAGCTGTAATATGTGTCAGGCCTGCCATAGACCATGCTGACCTAGACCATCCAGAAAAGTTCCAAATGCTTGTTAGTGTAATATAAACATTGTTTTGTAATAAAATGGCACCCAACATAGCTCATCTGAGCCAGGGTAGCTCCTTGAGAGTCAATGCCATAAATGACAGAAACTTTGAGAATCTATGCTAATGACTCTTAAAAATTATCTATAGAACTAATGCTGTCCTTTCCAATCTAATTTCCAGTAATTCTTATTCAAGGAATTTATTTTAAATTATATAGAAAATTGTTTTAGCATTGAAACCAAAGAAAAGTTAAGCATGTTGGATTTGGAGTCAGAAAGACGAGTTTGAAATTATTTGTGTTCAAAGGCAAATTATTTAACCTCCCTAAGGTTCTATGTTCTCAACATAAAATGCAAATAATACCTATAAGTACCTCTCTACAAGTTTTAGCTGAATGGTGAAGTCAAAAGCCAGAGTATAGAGAATTAAAAAGCAACTAAGAAAAGAAAGGATATAGAGCACCTAGTGCCCACAGCTTTCTCAAAGAATTTAGCCATAGAAGATACAAAGAGATAGGGAATGATAGTGGGAATGGAAGGATTAAGTGAGGCAATTTTGAGAATGAGGGAGACATGATTGTATTGGTAGACAGTGGAAGGGAAGCAGCAGGGAGAAAGTGGGAATGATAGAGGGGGTGATCTGCTGGAGGAGATGGAATGGGACCACTTGTGCATGTTAGAAGGGTTTCTGTAGAAGAGGAATGGAGTTAATCTTTTTTTATATGAGATAAAAGTGAAAAATGTGGTAAAAGACATCTTTGTGATAAAAAATGAGGAGGAAGGGAAAAGAGAGAGTATCCCACAAATGGCTTTATTTATTTATTTATTTATTTATTTTTCAGTAAAATATGAGGCAAGATTCTTAACTGAATGGATGGAAAGAGAAATTGGAAGGGAGAGCCCTGGGAAGTTTGAGGAAGGATGAGAAGATTTGGAAGAATTGTTGTGGAGATAGTATTGAAGGATTGTCTAGCAGTTCTGAGGGCCCTATTGAGTTATGTAATATAAATTTGTAATGGATTCAGAACAGTTGTGTAATTTTCTCTACTTGCATTCATGTGGTAGGTATTCAGGGGGAATATAGCATGGGTGGGAATGAAACAAGATTGAGACTTAATATAATGAGTCTTGGTGATATAATGAGGTGGCAAGGGACTGAAGAGAAGAGCAGAGCAGAGGAGAGGAGAGGAGAAATGAGGAGAGGAGTGTAAAGTTGAATTGGTTCCCTAAGGGATCAAGATGAGAAAATAGCAAAGTATGGTAAGGGCAGGGATGGTCTGGGAGAGAACTGAAAGGTGTGGATGAGAAACAGGGATTATTTTGGGAAGACAGAGGGAGAGGTGGAAAGACTGTGATCAGATAAGATACTTAATTCAAATAAGTACAAAATAAAGTCAAACAATTTTGTTTGGGTTGAGGGGAAGAAAGTATGGAACACTAAGAATCAGAATAGCTCTCCTGTAAGTAACATGAGCTGATCCATGAAGAGAGTTCAGGATTTTAGGAGGCAGTGGTAAAGAATAAAAGTTCTGGTTAGGTAGCCTATACAAAGACATGGTGATAGAATGTCATATATAGGGAACGTTTTGGGCCGGAAAGCAGAGTATATGAGAAGTCTAAAAACAATCTGGATTCAGCTTGAAGGTCTTTAAATGCTAGTTACTGAACTTGAATTTGAATCCTGGCTCTTATACTTATTACCTGTGTGACTTTGGAGAAATCTCATTCCCTATCTCAAAGCCTTATGTCCTTATCTCCACAATGAAGGAACTGGACTACCTGATTAGATGCCTCTAATTTAAATCTGTGATCTTATGAGATTGTGCTTTTTCCTGAAGTCAACATAGAGCCAGCCATGGGCAAGACTGGGCCTTGGAATTGTCAGTAGAAAGGTCTTTTAGGAGGAGCTATTTCATTTATGGCTCTGCATTCCTGTTGCCTAGCACATAGTCATCACTTAATCAATTTTTTAATTGAATTGAATTTTTATTATTATTCATATTACATTCAGGAATACAGGTATGTATATTTATATGTGTGTGTGTCTTTTATTTCAGCTTTACTTCTATTCTTCCTAGATTTGAACCTTCCTGATTATAATTACAGTTGATTTAACTTTTCACATTATTTAGAGAAAAAGAAAATCAGATGAAGAGTAGGATTTGAAATTATTTTCTTACGGTTCTTCTTTATTTGCGAAGCTCTTCTACCCATTTTATATAACCCTATAAACTTTAATCCTATTTGAGAATAAGCACATTCCTAGCAGTTTCATTAAGAATTGCTTTAGAAAGTTGAGGTTAAAACTTTTTAAACATGAAAGTGCTCATTTTTGATGAGTCACCATTCCATCAAAAGCCATAATTTTAGTCCAATGTAAAATGTTGGATGATGAAAAATTAACATGAATATTTGTTATTATTCCATTCTTAAGGCTGCTCTATTTATAAAAAATAATAATACCTTACATTTATAAACTGATTTAAAGACTACAAAGTGCTTTCCTCACTATAAACTTTATATAAGTATCATAAGTATTATTATCACAATTTTAAGGTATTTGGAGAGATAATGTAACTTGCTCAAGATCACAAAAGCAGTATCTTAGCTTAGTATCAAATGTAGGTTTCTGCTGATTCTAATTCCAGAGTTCTTCCCCTATAATTACCAGTTTATCCAGTTTGTATCTGAAAAATATTTTAGGATCATCATTTTATAGGTATTGATATATAGCTTCATACCCCTAGTTTGTCCTCTCTGCAAGATGCTTATATTTTTAGTCTTCCTAAATCATCAGTAAAAGGAAAAAATGAGAGATTGAACATCAGTCCTTGTTTCCCTTCTACCCAACAAGCACTGGCTCACTTTCAATATTTCCTTGGAAAAGAAACAATATGTGGAATGATTTGGGAAATGGAGTTTCAGTGGCCTTATGGTCATTATAATAGTAATTCATACTCCCTGGAAGGACTTAAGCAATGAGTGTCTTGGTATGATACTTGAATGAAAAGAGTGGAAGACAACAAGAATTCACAGAATTTTAGAGTTGGTAGGGACCCTAGCTGGTCATTTAAATAAACTCAGTCTCCTTAAAATTAGCTTCCAATCTTATTATTCAACTGAAAATTCTTTCCAAAGTTAATCAATATCTTATAGTTATCACATCTAATGGTCTTTTATCAATCCTCATTCTTCTTGACTTCTTTGCAACCTTTGATATCACTGATCACTCCTTTAAAAAAAATCCATCTATCCACCTATCAGCTATTTTTGTCATCTATATTTATCTATCATTTATCCATTTACCCATCACCAATCTGTCATCTACTATTCTTCTCTATCTCTATCATCTATATTCATCATCTGTGTGTGTGTGTGTGTGTGTATCCCAGCTCTGTTTATATTTATACAAGTCTTAATTGTCCCCCCAACAATGCCCAAATTGAACAATTATCCAAAAAGTAAGAGAGGCCTTATCACAAATACACATAGTTTACAAAACAAATCCATACATTGATCATGTTCAAGAAATATGTCTTATTCTATATTTTAAGTTCATTACTTCTCTGGCAGTAAGTGGGTGGGAGGTGACAGTACTCTTTTGTGATTCTTTTGCAGTCTGACTGTTCATTCTCATATCCTTTCCTAAATATTCCTCTAGTACATGCCTTCCAAAAGTTTGGTTAGGGTTTTTTAGCTTCTCTATACTTTCTCCTTTGGTAAACTTTGCTGTTTACATGGGTCCAATTATCATATCTATCCAGCTCTAACTTCTTTCCTGAATTCCAGTTTGCATCTCAAATAGCCTTTTGGACATTTCAAACTCTATCTATCCAAAGGAGATCTCATTATCTTTCCCTCAAATCCTTCCTTCTCCCCAACTTCCCCATTTCTATGGAGGGCACCACTATCCTCACAGTCATCCAGGCTAACATTCTTGCTGCCATTCTTGAATCTTCACTTGCATTCATTCCATATAACCAACTAGTTACCGGGATTTATAATTTCTGTCTTCATAATATCTCTATGTCCTCTTCTTTCTACTCCTGTAACTGCTAACCTGGCATAAGCCCTCATCATCTCATTCCTGGATTTGTGGTTAGCATTCCTACAGCAAAGCTCCCCTCTCCCCACTATCCTTCATTAAGCTTTTTTTTTCCCCTGAGGCAATTGGGGTTAAGTGACTTGCCCAGAGTCACACAGTTAGGAAGTGTTAAGTATCCGAGGTCATATTTGAACTCGTGTCCTCCTGACTTCAGGGCCGATGTTCTATCCACTGTACCCTCTAGCTGTCCCCAAAGCTCAGATCTGACCATTCACCTTCACCTTCTTTCAGCTCTCCTCCTTCCCCAGTTTTCACTTATTAAAATCCAGTGACTTTCTATTACCTCCAGGATCAAATATAAAATTCTCTGTTTTGGCTTTAAAGTTCTTCATAATTTCATCTTTCATCCATTTCCAGGCATACATTTTAGTCTCTTTTAGCTTTTCTATTACTCAGGAGCACTGGCCTCCTTATTTTTTATCATCTTTTATCATCTCCATATCCTGACTCCATGTCTTTGCACTGGCTGTCCTTTATCATGAATGTTCTCTTTCCTCACCTCTACCTGCTGTCTTCCCTAGCTTTCTTCAGAACTCGGCTTTAATCCTACCAAGATTAATTTTAATCCTGCAAGAGACAGAATTGTTCCTGTTTCCCCAACCTCAACCCCCACTACTAGTGACTTTTCTCTGAGATTTCCTTTAATTTATGCTGTATATGACTTATTTGTACATAATCATCTACATGTTGTCTCTCTTCTCAGAACGTGATCTCTTTGAGATAAGAACTGAGCTATGTTTTTGTCGAGGTTTTTTGTTTTTTTGTTGTTATCTTGCTATCTTGCAGAACAGTGTTTAGCACAGAGTAAGCATTTAATAAATGCTTGTTGACTGATTGAATCATATAAGAAAAAGAATCTCACTACAACATATTTGATAATTCTTCATCCACCTTCTCCTTGAAGACATCCAGTGAAAGGAAGCCCAGTATCCCCAAGGCTGACCAGATCCCTTTTGGATAACTTTAATTGTTAAGAATTTTGTCTTTCTATCACTATAATCTTGAACCTTTGCTTCCAGTTCTGCCTTCTGAGGCTAAGCAGACCAAGTTTATTTAATCCCTCTTTCATATTCAAATAGTTGAAGAAGATAGATTTCTTGTGTCATCTCATTTTCATATTAAACTTCCTCAGTTGTTGAAACAGTCAGTTGGATTTATGTCTAAAAGAGAATATTGTAAAGTCAAGGATTATTTTTTCTTAGTTAATTTTTTGGTGTTTTATTTAGAAATTTTTGAGTTTTTGTTTGTAAACCCTTGTAAACTTGTAAACCCTTGGGAAAATAGAATCATATATATCCAATTATCTCTGCAGTTCATTAACTGATTTTTCAGTTGTTTGAAAGAGTAGCGTCATTTTAACAAGATTAATATAAAAGCCCTTTAATGGCATTTAACTTGAAGTAATAATGTGATTCAATCAGCTTTTTGATACACAGAATGGGAAGACATTATCAAATAAAGGATTGGTAGAATGTCAGAATGTGTAAGAAAATTTCGTCATAGAATTCTAGATCTTACCTCCCAGATTTCCTCTATTCTCAGCCCAAATATCTATAGATATTATGACCAGAATTTCCAGCAAAAGTCCTGCTTATCCTTAGCTAGATACATTTTTTGAGTTTATTTCCTTCTACTACTACTGGTATGTAACCCTTGAGTTAGTCACCTATCTTTAGTTCCTTCATCTGCTAAATGAGGGAATTGTGCTCAGAGATGTCTTCTAGCTTTAAATTTATGACCTATAATATCTATTATCTAAATATATGATCAGGGAACGTGTAAAATCTGTATGTGTGTGTTTTAAATCAGGTTAGCTTTTTTAAAGGTAGGAACCATTCTCCACCTTTTGACTTTGTCCATAGTATCTACTCTAATATCTGGAACACAGTCAGCATATAATAAATGCCTACTGAATTGAGGCAACTAAAGTACAGAGGAAATTGAAGTGAGGTCTAAAGGTGTTCAAATTATTTTCCTAGGGTCACATAGTGTTAAACCCAAAATTTTACTCCATATTGAAGGGTAAGGAATATAAGGAACATTTAAAAGTCACTAACTATTGCAAATCACAGCCTATTTAAAATATTCATCTATATGGTAGGTCATTTGTAATCATATATGCCTTTTGTCTATCTACCTGTTTGTGACTAGCCACTATTTTTCCATAGAAGAATCCCTTTTTGGGTTTGGGCAGAATTCTATCCCCAAATCTGTCCCTTCTACTCAGGCATGACTCTAGGGTATTCTTAGGGTCTTTGGCCTCCACTATGCTTTGATTGATCATCTTGACCTTCATCCCTTCCATATGACTTTAATCTTCATTTCTTTCATGTACTCCCATTTACCATCATCTTCAGAATTTTGATCATGTTATCTACATTTCAGCCATCATTTCTACAACATGCTGCCTGAATTTCCTGCCATAATCTTTTTCTCTTCCCCAACCAGAACCTTGAACTCTACCCCAGAATTCATGGAGTTCCTTCCTGTATTTCCTTCTATTTCATTTTCCCTACTACATAAAGCTACCTGTGTATCCCCTTCCCAATCTTCATAATTCTTGGTTCTGGAAGTAGCTACAATCCCATCTTTTAAACTCATAGCATTTCCCTATGTGATATTCTAGAGTTTCACCATACCCTTTTTTTTTTTTTTTTTAATTTTACATTTTCTGTAGTTTATAAACACTTTTATAGATATGTTATACTATAATCATGGAATTTAAAATTGAAATGAATGTTAGGATTTATAAAGAATTGAGACCAGAGGAAAGATGGCTTTCCCAAGGTCACACAGATAATCATTCATTCACAGAACTCTGACACCATATACTGTAACTTAGTTTGCCTATGCTGGTTTTGTTTAATAGAAAAATTAATTCACATCTATACTATCTCCCTACCATTAAAGAAAGAAGAAACATTTCATCACAACCTCTTTGTGATATTTTAGCATTTGTAATTGTGTAGTAAAATTATAGGATTGTAAGCGATTTATTATTTCATCCAATCTCCTTTCAGGAAGATCTGAATCCAAATTAACTAAGAAATGCATTTGTCTATTATATTCTTTTTATCTGCAGGATTTTTAAAAAAAAAACTTGTATTGAAATAAATTCTTTCCTCCTTACAATTGCCTTATCTCAGCTTTCTATGGAGCAGTTACCTGGTAATCCTGCTGTCATGTGGAGCTAGCAGACATTTGTGAGAGTGAATAAGCAAAGCTTCAGAGGTCATAGACTTGATAACCATCAAGGACATTTTTGTTGATGATCTAGCACTGCCATTTCATATTAAGATTGGTCCCTAAATGGCTCTGACAAAGTATCAAGAAACAGGATGAGCTGTCTCAACTTTGCAGCCAGAACAATAAGTCAGATGTTACCATTGCTCTTTGCACACTATCGTGGGTACCTAAAAGTAGGACTATAATAATTGTTTGGATGAATTAATAAACAAGACCTTGAATTGAATAACAACTTCAGCTAAGCAAGGCATTTTTTTCTATTTTTTCAAAATTGTATTTTGTAACTGCATTTCCACATCTGACAGCATTTGTCAATTATGACATAATATTGAACTTAAAGTTACTTGCTTTGTAGTTATTGAGTTATATAAGGTTTACGCTTTCCCCTTTCAAACATTTCAGTAGTAAGAAATAAAAAAGGCATTAATCTTCCAAAGTAGATGGATCAATCATTGTTATTTTCCATTATATTTTTGTGCATGTTCTAATTTTTTAGATTTTTCAATTTAAAATGTATTCAAAGATATTTCACTAGATTTAAACATGGTTTAAATTATTTCTTTCATACTATTTAGTTGTAAAATTGTATTTGCAAAAGAGGCTTTCAAATTTGGACATTTGCCTATGAAGTTACTTACCAGAGAAAAGAGAAACCCAAAATTTTAGTCTGACTTTTTAAACTTTGCATATATTGTATGAAAAATCCATATAAACTTTTGCCTGAAAGCATTTGATTTTTTTAAAATAAAAATAAAAACATAGCTTTAAAAAAAACCAAAAAACACATTTTAAAAAATTATACAGCTAGCTGAATATAGGGGAGTTATTTAGGCAGTATTTTGGAATGGAACAATGATTTGTTTAAATATTAGCATGTAATTGAAGTATAAATTGTGTTTGGTGTGTGAACTACACATAGGTGATTTTTCTAATTATTTAATATGGTAAGCCTGTTCTCACATGCAATTTTGGTCTTCTCAATTTATGTTTAAAGAAATAAAAAGGTGTAAAACCATATTTATTTTGTTGCAAGAGGCACCTGTATTTTTAAACTCTTAAAGATAAGTGAATTGTTCTAAGGCTAATCTTAATCTCCCTCAATTTATCAGGGGAATCAGTAGGTTTAGCTGAAATAGTTTAGGACAATGTATGTTCAAGTGACTTGTTTGGTGATGAGAATAGAAAATAGCATTTTCTTTCTGTCAACCAACAGCTATTGTACTATGGTATAAAGACAAACAAAGGCAAATTATGCATTTCACTTTATTTCCAGATAAGCTCATTTTATATCCTAGAAAAATTCCTAAATCTAGTTTTCACACATTTCTACATGAACATTTTAATGATGAAATCTTTTTCTGCTGATCAAAATTACAATGATCCCAATGTAGGCCTTTTGTTTTGTTTTATTTGAAATAGGAAAGTGAATGAAGAAACTATAAACAATTTTTGTTTCAATGTGGAAACATTGCTTAATAAGAGAACATTAGAAATGTTTTGAAGATTAAAAATGGAAAAATGAGGAAATAAAAGGTAATTTAATTATGGTCCTAAATATAAGGAATGTGAAGAATGGGATAGGATTTACAAAAGTGAAGTAATTATCCTCACATCTTTCTTCATTGCTGCCTATATATAAAACTATTTTCTCTCACTTATTTTGGAGTAGAAGGGAAATGTAGAAAATTACATAATTTTTTTCTCATAAAAATTACTTCTATTTACACATGTGTCAAGGGCAGCTGAATAGAGCAATGGATAGAACTCAAAGATTGCAATAGGGAAGATCTGAGTTCAAATTCAACCTCAGGCATTTAGTAGCTATATGATCCTAGGCAACTCACTAACTCCTATTTGCCTCAGTTTCTTCATCTGTAAAATGAGCTAGAGATAGAAATGACAAACTACTGATGTGTCTTTGTCAAGAAAATCCCAAATGGTATCATGAAGAGTCAGATGTTAGTGAAAACAACAACTCATTTTACCATACTCACTATATGAAATGGAGCAAATGTTCATTTATCTTTTCTATACTTCTGGAGAACTTTGGAAGTTTTTCTTTATATCAGTATTAAATGTGTCCTTTTAATGTTTTTATCTCTACTTTCTAGTCCTACTGTAGGGTACCAAGCAGAATAAATCTAATAACAATAATGACAGTGACAATAACTAACACACACATACATAATTATTTACTATGATAATTGTTTTACAGATATTTGCCATTTCATATTCAGATTGGTCCCTAAATAGCTCTGACAAAGTAACTCAAGAAACAGGATAAGCTGTCTCTTTTATTTTCAACCTTGTAGCCAAAACAATAAGTCAGATGTTACCACTGCTCTCTGCACACTATCATGGATATCTAAAAGTAGGACTATAATAAATGTTTGGATGGATTAATAAGCAAGGCCTTGAATTGAAAGCCAACCTCAGCTAAGCAAGAAGGTGTTTTTTTTTTTTTTCCTATAAAATCTCATTTGATCCTCACATCCATGCTGGAAGTTTTATGCTATTCTTATCCCCATTATACAGTTGAAAAAACTGAGGCAAACAGAGGTAAGTGACTTGCCCAGTATTACAAAACTTTTAAGTGTAGATTTGAGCTGTAATTTTCCTGACTCCAAAACCAGTATTCTGTCTACCACACTACCAAGTTGTCACTGATCACCCTTGTGTTTGACAAGCCTTCAAGTACATGAAAACAAATATTATATTCTTTCAAGAGCTTTCTTCTTAAGACTAAACACTTTAGACCCTTCAACCAATCCTCAACAACCATAATCTCAAAGTCTTTCATTGTCCTGGTCACTTTTTTCTTGTCTTTCCTCAAATATAGCACCCATGCTGAATACAGTAATCTACATGTAGTCTGACCAGGGCATATGTCAGCAGGATTAGTTCTGGGCCATGCCCCTTTGAAGAAAGGTTAAGATCATATTTGATTTTTTTGTTTTTTAGGTGGTGTTGCCATACGACACTTTATTTGTATTGAGCTTAGAAATTTTCTTCTGACAAAATTCAATTCAATAAATGTTTATTAAGTTCTTATTATGTGCCAGGTGGGTAGCTAGATAGTATAGTAAAGAGAGTGTCTGCTCCAGAATCAGGAAAACATCTTCCTGAGTTCAAATCTGGTCTGGGACACATATTACCTGTGTAACTCTATATAAATTACCTAATACTCTTTGCCTTAGTTTGTCTCAGGTGAAGGGTATCCTTGTTTAGCTACTATTTATATTAAAAGTGTCCTGAGATCTCTCCCATTTCCTAGATTCTATAATTCTATAATATATTCTGCTTGAAGAGGGTAAAAGCTTCAATTTGCAAGAATCCCATAGAATTATAATATTAACTAACAATAAAAAAAGACTTCCTAGGCTGAGAAATAAGCTATCCACATGATATATTACATATTTTGCAATAATATAACATTTAATAACCTAGTTTTCTTTATTTTTACAATGGAAATAGTATTTGCCATTGACTACCTTATAAGATTGTTCTAAAGAAAACTCTTTGCAAACCTTAAAACATGATATTAGTGTGAACAAAATGATGAACAATTTGGAAGGTTATATATTTGGTAGAAAGACTAGGGGATAAGGACTACTTTAAGATTCAATGATTCAATTAAATTTCACTTAAGGCTTAAAGTTCCCAAGGAACTAACACAAACTTAGGGTAGCACTTTTCATAGGAGGACTTGACAGAAAAATCACTGCACCATATCTTTCCTATAGAGGTATTGTGAAGGCAAGCACATATACAGCTGGATGACACAGTGGTTAGAGCATGGGCTTCAAACTAGGAAGATTCATCTTAATGAGTTCAAATGTGATCTCAGATACTTACTATCTGTGTGATCCTGGGCAAGTCATTTAACCCTGTTTGCCTCAGTTTCTTTGTCCATAAAATAAACTGGAGAAGGAAATGACAAATTACTCTAATATCTTTTGCAAAAAAAAAACAAACAAAAACAAAAACAAAATAAAACAAAACAAAACCCTAAATAGTTTCTTTAGAGTTTGGAAGGAACTGCACAACAGAATATATCCAAGTCACTACATCATTCTCTATACTTCTATTCTGTAACCTCTATTCTCTATTCATGTGCTTCAGATTCTGGCTTCTTAAATAGAAATACTATCACCCAGATGCAGCCCTACAAATCCTATGAAGTTTTTAACTGTCTTTCTTTCCTCTGAATTCCTTAAAGTATTGAATTTATATGTTGACCATTATCACTTAAAAAGTGGTGTGATGTGATGGGAAAAAAAATAACAGGTTTAGAGTCTAAGACCTTCATCCCAAATACTGTCTTGGCTTGTAACTAAATATAAGGCCCTAGTCCAGTTTATCTTATCTTTTTTTTAAGGCTTGAATTTCCTCATCTGTAAAATAAAATTCTTGATTCTAGTGACTAATCTAACAAAAGGGTTGCTTTAAGTCATTGCTTCTTAATCTAGGGTATATGAATTTGGGGTTGTTTGTTGTTGTTGTTGTTTTCCATAATATTTTGATAATTGTATTTCTACACAATCTATTTCCTTTGTATTTTGGTTTTATTTAAGAGTAATCTTAATAGTGAATTAGTTTGATATATTCAATTTATTTAATATTTTATTATGTTAATTATTTTAATTAATTTTATTTATTTTCTATTTATTTTATTATATGTATTTAATAAGATTATTCTAAGAAGGGGGCCATATGTTTCATCAAAGAATTCCATGATATACAAAAAGTTAAGGACTCTTAGTCTAGATAATTTCTAAGTTCCCTTCCAACTCTATAGGTCCAGTGACCAAAGATAGGGGGCATCATGGTACATTTGGGAAAAAAAAAAAAAAAAAAAACTATAAAGGAAGGAAGACACTTACTGAATTCAGAAAAGAATTGATAAAAAGATAAATATAGACAGAGAATATATAAATAGAAGTATGTAAAGAATGGTGATATATATATATCATCATATATATTATATTACATATAGTATAGATTTTATAGATATACGTATATATACATATATCTACATATGTATACAAATATGTGTGTGAATATGCACACACACATTTGTGTCTAAAGATAACCATCTCTAGGGCAGAAAAAAGGGGGGGAAAGAAAGTTACATTATAACTTTATTATATATTTGAAAGGAATAGCAAGTAGTACAGAATAGATTTGCAGGGTTTTTTTTTTTTCTATTCTATTATGTTATGTAAATGACTTAAGATAAGAATGAAATAAATTTTAAAAAAGAAAGGAAAAAGCATTGTCTCCTGCATCTGATGACCTGTGTTTAAATCCTCTCTCTGATTCTTAACTATTGGATCTTGGGTAATGTACTTAAAACTCTCTGATGTTTAATTCTCTTGTCTTAATTGAGGAGGTTATATGATGGCCTTTAAAGTTTCCTCCTTGTTCTAAATCTAGAATTCTCTCGCCTGTAAATATGCTGTCTTAAATTGAAAGTTAATGCTTCCTATCCATATAGTCTCTATTTAGTTAATTCTAAACTTCTCAAGAGCAGAGAGTATCAAATCTCCAGGTTATGTGGTATAGTAACCTGTATAGAAAAAGATGCTTATAGACATTTTTGAATAGGTATGATCTTGAGTCAGGATGAATTCAGCCTGGCATGATAACTTGTGACTAGAAACAAATTGAAGTCAGTTGTTCTGTGGAGGAATTAAAAGGGCCAATGTACACAAGCAGCTATATACAAGACCCTGTCACTAGTCTTAATAGAACTGCTGCTTAATTGGTATGAGTGGATATTTAAATTTTTTTGTCCTAGAATATTTATGTTTTACACTATAATAGAAGAAATCCATTTTTTTTCTTTTATAAGAAAAAAATCACACTGGGTTATATTTATTCTTTAATTAAAATGTTGATAGAGGGGAGAGGAAAAAAAAAAAAAAGAAGAATTGACCAGTGTTTAAAACTGGCTGAATGACTTCTTTTTAAGGGAAGAAAAAAAAAAAACAGTAAACAGATTAGCTCATGCCCAAAGAATTCTTTTTCAACATTGATAACAAAAGTTGGAAAAAAATCAATATGCAATTTCAGAATGCTATATATGTGTTCTTATGGATGATTTTTAAAACAGATATTATGTGCCAAATTACCTTTTTTCTCCATTACTTCTCATGCTACCAATAAGACTTTTAATTCCTAGGAAATAGTGGTGGCTCTTTTGAAGCACTTGATAGGTTCTCTGAGGGAAGCTTAGGAAATTTATAAGAAGTAAACAATCCATAATTTCATATATACTTGTTTAATTTTGGAGAATTACATGAAGCAATAAATGGGTGTTTAGTGATTTGAAATCAGAAGCAAAGTTTGGCTGTTAAATAACAAGGATATTGCAACAAACTATTTCTTTTATATAACAACACTTTTTATACTTCCCCCCCAAATTTTTTTTCCAAACCACAGCACTATAAAAAGTTATTGTCTTGATCTTTTGAGAATTGGAAGAAAATTCTGTATCATTGGGGGCCAAGAGCAAAGGTGAATAATTTCAAGCAATTTCCAAATTTATCCCAAAATTGTTAGTGTGAGTAAAATGTAACTTAGGATGAGTTCTCTATGCTGAAGTATAAAATAGTAGGTTTGACTAGTTGACCATGGTGATGGTGGTGGTAGTAGTCAAACCTACTATTTTATACTTCAGCATGGTAATCCTTCATTCTGGAAGAGGACCAATGACATCAGGAGGGTGATATGTTGACTTGCAAGTGAATAGAATTCAAGAGAGGCAGTTCAAAGTCATCAGCCCCAGTCTTTCCTCCAACGTCATTAATCTAGCAGGAAGACATAGATCAGGACCATTGGCAATCATTACTCCAGAAAGAGGAACAATGACCTAGCTAGGGTAATGTCTTAACCTGTGTGAGAATTGAATTTAAGTGAAAGACCTTAATCTAGAAAGCCCATGCCAATCTAGTGTTTTGCTACTGTTCTTTATTGATTTTGGTACCATATTTAGGAGAGAACGATATTTGTTACTGTAGAAATCAGACAATTAGTGTATATATAGTTTGCTATAATAAAAATATATTATGTATAGTATGACTAAATTATAACTCCTCCCACCCCAAGCCTCTGTTTGTCATTTAAAGCCTTTTGCATCCTGGCTCAAATATCTTTCCGAGCTTCATGGATATTTTCCCCTCTAGGTACTCTACCAAGCCATGTCCCATCACTATAACTTTGCAGAGGCTGTCCCTGATGTCGGGAATGCACTCCTTTCTCACATTTGTTTCCTAGAATGGCAACCTTCATTCTAAATTGTGCTCAAAGCATAATTCAATGCACAAGTCCTATTTTGACCCCTCCAGACGTTTTTATTATTTCCTCTATCAAAATTACATTGTATCTACTTTGTGTATGTATACTTTTTGTTTCTATATGTATCATATTTTCCCTAATAGAATGTAAGCTCTCTGATAGTAAAAATTTTTATTCATTTTTGACAAATTAATATAGGCTAGCATAAATCTTGATGCAAGGTGGAGTGGTGATAGAGCACTGGGTTGGGTGTCCAGAAGATCTGAATTCAAATCCTCCTTCAGAAATTTAAAAAAAAGTATGGCCCTAGACAACTTATATAACCTCTGTTTGCTTCATGTCCTCATGTGCAAAATGAGGATAATAATAGCAACTACTTCCCAGGATTAATGGGGATAATAACAGCAACTAATTCCCAACATTATTGTGAAGAACAAATAAGATCATTTTTGTAAAATACTTTGCAAACCTTAAAATACTACATAAATTATTATTACTGTTGAATAATAAGCATATAATAAAGTAATTGATAATTAATTGGTCTACACTTGTGAATTCATCAATGCAGGGAATGTTCAACATGGAAATCTCCTTATTTTCGATCAGTAAGTGCATGCCCAAACATCCAAATGACTTATTTCAACATATATTACAAGTTTATTTTTTGAGTTTTTGAGTTTCTATTTATTAAAAAAAAAAAAAAAAAAAACTTTACCATATATGAATGGAATGCCTTATAGTTATGTTCACACTGTCTTGATGGGCTATGTTCTGACCCTTTCCCTAGCATAAGAAGTAATTCAAAATCTATGTTAATTGAGTCCCACAGGGGTTATGAAATGTTGACTATAAAATGAGAATTACTGTTCTCTAGAGATTGAACCAGAACCAGCAAAGACATTATGTTTTGGGCCATGCTTCACATGTGAAACAGCAATGTCTCAAGATTAGTTATGTAATAATAGCATATTTTGAAAGTTGTAAAAAAAAAAAAAAAAGAAAAGAAAAGAAAATGGCTTGAGTAAGATTTTTTTTTTAACAAAAAGTCCACTGGTACCATAACTCTTTATATTTCTCAGTATCCAAAACAACTCACAAACAATAGTTCTACTCACCTAGGTCAAATGATAAATTGGAAACATTTTTAAATATAATATTTATGACAGGGGAAATGCTTTATTGCTATAATTCTTTAAAAAAAAAAAAAAAAAGAAACCCATGATTTTTCCACATTTATTTTTAAAGTATTCTAAATGGGATTGGATTTCTTTTATACGATGTATGGTCAGCTATTTACAATTATGCTTCTCTGATTATGAAGACAGTGATGGAATCACAAAATATTAGAGCTAGAAGGGAAATGGAACTCAACTTAACCCAGACTTAACCCTTCAGCTTGAATAGGACTTCTTGAACTTTTTCTACTCACAATGCCTTTTCATCTGAGAAATTTTTACATGACTCCAGACATATAAAGTAGATATACAAATCAAACATTTACTGATGATACTGTATAATTTCACAAACCCCACATTCATTTATGGTACTTCATATAGAGTTGTAAACCATGATTTAAGAAGCTGGGTTCTAAAACACTCTCCCATGTTTTTTATCTCTATATGTGTTGTCCTTCCTGAATAGAATATAAGTTCCTTGAAGGCAGCCTCTTTCTCCCTCTCCTTGGGGAACTTCCACTGTGAGAACTTTTTCCATCAACAATTGTTGCAACCCATCTATGACTTTGTAAATAAGAAATAAGGGAATTGCCTAATGCATTTAGATGTTAAGTAACTTTTAAGAGTTTCATAGCTAGCTAGTAAGATGTAGAGTCAGATTCTGAAGAAGCTAAATCTATCTCATTCCAAACCTAGTACTCCATATGCAACATGTCATCATTATTTAGAGCTTTAAAATTGTCAAAATGCTTTAAAAAACAAGTATATTTAAAGAGTTATAAAACTATGTACGTCTAAGGAAGCTAAGTGGCACAATGGGTAGAGCACCAGCCCTGAGCTCAGTATCTGAGTTCAAATCTGGCTTCAGAAACCTAATACTTCCTAGTTGTGTGATCCTGGGCAAGTCACTTAACCTCAAATATCTCAGCAAAAAAGAAAAAAACAAACAAACAAATAAAATGTACACCCTTTGACCCAGAAATACCACTAATGGTCTGTTTTCCTAGGTGATTAGAGGAAAAGAAAAAGAACATATGTATTCTAAAATATTTATAATACTATTCTTTGTGATGTGTGAAATTAAAGAGATGCCCATCAACTGAGGAATGACTAAACAAATTGTGGTATATGATTGTGATGGATACTACTGTATTATAAGAAATGATGAGTTGGTTAATTTTAGAAAAATATGGAGGAAAGGTGGCAGAGTACCTAAGTTCTCCCTCAGACTCCTCCAAATACCTTTAAATAATTACTCAAAAACTAATTTTGGAATGTCAGAACTTACAAAAAGAGTAGAAGAATTTTCCAGTCGAAGGTGGCTTGGAAGCTTGGCAGGAGGGTTCTGTTGAATTGGAGTGGGTCTGGAGCACAATTAGGACATAAGCCCCAGGAAACCAGGAACAGGCTGTGAAGGAATCTGTAACTGTAGCAGTGATCTCCGGACCTCTCATCCCAAAAGGCCAAAGACAACTCAGCAGGAAAGATTTGGCGTACTAGAGTATGAGGGGTGCCCCAGTCCAGGATCTACCTTTGGAAGCCACTTTATCAATAGTGGCAGAAGCACTATTGGTGTAGCAGCAGTGATCACAGCAGCCACAGTGACTAGCAACACTGTAATTTCTAGAGATCTCAGAACACAGGTAGGGGAACCAGAACAGCTTGTCAGAGGGCCTCTTTGCTGGTACTGAGGCAAGACTCAGATCTGGGTAGCAGTGCTGGCTCACACTATAGTTCCCTAAAAGAATCTCTGAAAATAGCTCCATAAACCCCCTGAACATCACACCCTCTCCCCTGGAAATAAAGCCCTACCTTAACAAAAAGTAAAAGCCAAGTAACAGACTGGGAAAATGAACAAAAAACAGAAAAATATTATAATGATAGAGAACTATTATGGTGATTAGAAAGGTCAAAATGCACAGCAAGAAGATGATAACAAATCCAAAGTTCTTATCTCCAACCATCTAAGAAAATAAGAATTGGTCTCAGACTATGGAAGAGCTCACAAGGGATTTTGAAAATCCAAAAAGAGATATAAAAGAAAAATTGGAAAGAGAAATGAAAGTAATACAAAAGAAAATACAAAAAGTTAATGGGGAGAATGCCTAAAAGGCAAAATTGGCCAAATAGGAAAGGAGGTACAAAAACTTGTCAAGAAAAATAATTCCTTGAAAATGAGAATTGACCCAGTGAAAGCTAATGGCTTTATTTGTTTTCCATTTCTATTTTTTAATTTATTTTTTATTAATTTTTTTATAATTATAACATTTTCTTTGACAGTACATATGCATAGGTAATTTTTTTTTTTACATTATCCCTTATATTCCCTTCTGTTCCGAATTTTTCCCCTCCTTCCCTCCACCCCCTCCCCTAGATGGCAGGCATTCCCATACATATTAAGTATCTTATAGTATATCCTAGGTACAATATATATGTGCAGAACCAAATTTTGTTGTTGTGGTTGTTGCAAAGGAAGAATTGTATTGGGAAGGTAAAAATAATCTGGGAAGAAAAACAAAACAAAACAAAACAAAACAAAAAACAATGCTCACAGTTTACACTCATTTCCCAGTGTTCCTTTTCTGGATGTAGCTGATTCTGTCCATCATTGATCAATTGGAATTGGATTAGCTCTTCTCTATGTTGAAGATATCCGCTTCCATCAGAATACATCCTCATACAGTATCATTGTTGAAGTGTACAATGATCTTCTGGTTCTGCTCCTTTCACTCAGCATCAGTTGATGTCTCTCCAACCCTGTCTGTATTCCTCCTGTTGGTCATTTCTTACAGAACAATAATATTCCATAATATTCATATATCATAACTTACCCAACCATTCTCCAATTGATGGACATCCATTCATTTTCCAGTTTCTAGCCACTATGAAAAGGGCTGCCACAAACATTTTGGCACATACAGGTCCCTTTCCCTTCTTTAGTATTTCCTTGGGATGTAAGCCCAGTAGTAGTATGGCCGGGTCAAAGGGTATGCACAGTTTGATAACTTTTTGGGCATAATTCCAGATTATTCTCCAGAATGGTTGGATTCTTTCACAACTCCACCAACAATGCATCAGTGTCCCAGTTTTCCCACAGCCCCTCCAGCATTCATCATTATTTGTTCCTGTCATCTTAGACAATCTGACAGGTGTGTAATGATATCTCAGAGTTGTCTTAATTTGCATTTCTCTGATCGATAGTGATTTGGAACACTCTTTCATGTGAGTGGAAATAGTTTTAATTTCATCATCTGAAAATTGTCTGTCCATATTCTTTGACCATTTATCAATTGGAGAATGGCTTGATTTCTTATAGATTAAAGACAATTCTCTGTATATTTTGGAGATGAGGCCTTTATCAGAACCTTTAACTGTAAAAATGTTTTCCCAATTTGTTACTTCCCTTCTAATTTTGTTTGCATTAGTTTTGTTTGTGCAGAAACTTTTTAATTTGGTGTAATCAAAATTTTCTATTTTGTGATCAATAATGGTCTCTAGTTCTCCCTTCCTCCTTCACAAGTCCAAGAGGTAAACCATCCCATGTTCCTCCAATTTATTTATGATTTCATTCTTTATGCCTAAATCTTGGACCCATTTTGATCTAATCTTAGTATGTGGTGTTAAATGTGGGTCCATGCCTAGTTTCTGCCATACTAATTTCCAGTTTTCCCAGAAATTTTTGCCAAATAATGAATTCTTATTCTTATCCCAAAAGTTGGGATCTTTGGGTTTGTCAAACACTAGATTGCTATTTTTATTCACTATCTTTCCTGTGAACCTAACCTATTCCACTGATCAACTAGTCTCTTTCTTAGCCAATACCAAATGGTTTTGGTGACTGTTGCTTTATAATATAGTTCTAGATCAGGTACAGCTAGACCACCTTCATTGAATTTTTTTTTCATTACTTCCCTTGAAATTCTCGACCTTTTGTTGTTCCATATAAATTCTGTTGTTATTTTTTCTAGGTCATTAAAATAGTTTCTTGGGAATCTGATTGGTATAGCACTAAATAAATAGATTAGTTTAGGGAGTATTGTCATCTTAATTATATTCTCTCGGCCTATCCAAGAGCAATGAATGTCTTTCCAATTATTTAAATCTGACTTTATTTTTGTGGCAAGTGTTTCATAGTTTTGCTCATATAATTCCTGACTCTCCTTTGGTAGATATATTCCCAAATATTTTATACTATCGACAGTTATTTTGAATGGAATTTCTCTTTGTATCTCTTGCTGTTGGATTGTGTTGGTAATGTATAAAAATGCTGAGGATTTATGTGGATTTATTTTGTATCCTGCAACTTTGCTAAAATTCTGAATTATTTCTAATAGCTTTTTAGCAGAGTCTTTGGGGTTCTCTAAGTATACCATCATGTCATCTGCGAAAAATGATAATTTGATTTCCTCATTTCCTACTCTAATTCCTTGAATCTCTTTCTCGGCTCTTATTGCCGAGACTAGAGTTTCTAGTACTATATTGAAAAGTAATGGTGATAGTGGGCAACCTTGTTTCACTCCTGATCTTACAGGGAAAGGTTCTAGTTTATCGCCATTACATATGATGTTTACTGAAGGTTTTAAATATATGCTTGTTATTATTTTAAGGAATAGTCCATTTATTCCTATACTCTCAAGTGTTTTTAGTAGGAATGGATGTTGGATTTTATCAAATACTTTTTCTGCATCTATTGAGATGATCATATGGTTTTTATAAATTTGATTATTAATATGGTCAATTATACTAATAGTTTTCCTAATATTAAACCAGCCCTGCATTCCTGGTATAAATCCTACTTGATCATAGTCTATTATCCTGGGGATGATTTTCTGAATTCTTTTTGCTAATATCTTATTTAAGATTTTAGCATCAATATTCATTAAGGAAATTGGTCTATAGTTTTCTTTCTCAGTTTTCGATCTACCTGGTTTAGGTATCAGTACCATGTCTGTGTCATAAAAGGAATTTGGTAGGACTTCTTCAAGCCCTATTTTTTCAAATAGTTTACATAGCATTGGAGTTAGTTGTTCTTTAAATGTTTGGTAGAATTCACATGTAAATCCATCTGTTCCTGGGGATTTTTTCTTAGGGAGTTGGTTAATAGCTTGTTCTATTTCTTTTTCTGAGATGGGACTATTTAGACTACTTACTTCTTCCTCTGTTAATCTGAGCAAGCTATATTTTTGAAGTTATTCTTCCATTTCATTTAAGTTATCGAATTTATTGGCATAAAGTTGAGCAAAGTAGCTCCTAACTATTGTTCTAATTTCCTCTTCATTAGTGATGAGTTCTTCCTTTTCATTTTCAAGACTAACAATTTGCTTTTTCTCTTTCCTTTTTTTAATCAGTTTTACTAAGGGTTTGTCTATTTTGTAGGTTTTTTCATAGAACCAACTCTTAGTTTTATTAATTAATTCAATAGTTTTTTTACTTTCAATTTTATTAATCTCACCTTTTATTTTTTGAATTTCAAGTTTTATGTTTGTCTGGGGGTTTTTAATTTGTTCCTTTTCTAGCAATTTTAGTTGTAAGCCCAATTCATTGGCCCTCTCTTTCTCTGTTTTATGCAAGTAGGCCTGTAGAGATATAAACCTTCCCCTTATTACTGCTTTGGCTGTATCCCACACATTTTGGTATGATGTCTCATTATTGTCATTTTCTTGGGTGAAGTTATTAATTATGTCTATGATTTGCTGTTTTACCCAATCATTCTTTAGTACAAGATTATTTAGTTTCCAATTATTTTTGGTCTATTTTCCCCTGGCTTTTTATTAAATGTAATTTTGATTGCATTATGGTCTGAAAAGGATGCATTTACTATTTCTCCCTTACTGCATTTGATTTTGAGGTTTTTATGCCCTAGTATATGATCACTTTTTGTATAGGTTCCATGAACTGCTGAGAAGAAAGTATACTCCTTTCTGTCTCCATTTAGCTTTCGCCAAAGATCTATCATATCAAACTTTTCTAGTATTCTATTTACCTCTTTGACTTTTTTCTTATTTATTTTGTGGTTTGATTTATCTAATTCTGAGAGTGCAAAGTTGAGATCTCCCACTATTATAGTTTGGCTGTCTATTTCTTCTTGCAGCTCTCTTAATTTCTCTTTTAAGAATTTTGATGCTGCACCACTTGGTGCGTATATGTTTAATATCGATACTGCTTCATTATTGATGCTACCCTTTAGTAGGATATAATGCCCTTCCTTATCTCTTTTAATTAGATCAAATTTGTTTTTGCTTGATCTGAGATAAGAATGGCTACCCCTGCTTTTTTGGCTTCACCTGTAGCATAGTAGATTCTGCTCCACGCTTTTACTTTTAGTTTGAATGTCTCACCCTGTTTCAGGTGTGTTTCCTGTAAACAACATATAGTAGGAATCTGACTTTTAATCCAGTCTGCTAAATGCTTCCTCTTTATGAGGGAGTTTACCCCATTTACATTTATGGTTAGAATGACTAATTCTATATTGCTTGCCATCCTCTTAACCCCTGCTTATGCTTTTCTCCTTTCCTTCCCTCTTACCCCCCTACCCAGTATTAAACTTGTGAACACCACTTGCTTTTCACAGCCCTCCCTTTTTAGTATCCCTCCCCCACCTTAAAGTTCCTCCCCTTATTTTACCCCTTTTCCTCACAATTTCTGTATTCCCTTCCCCTTAGCTTACTCCTTCCCTCTCACTTTTCAATGAAGTGGAAGAAGTTTCACCATAAATCGAATATGTCTATTGATATACACTATGTTCATCTCCTTCCTTTCTTTCTCTCAGATATAATAGGTTACCTTTGCCTCCACTTTACACTTTTTTATGATATAATTTCCTTTTCACCTCTAGTTTCTCAGACAAATTATACATATGTTCTTTACATATTTTTATGGCAGAAGTATAGTTCTCAAGATTTCTTTTTACCTTTTTAGAAATCGCTTGAGTTCTGTATTTGAAGATCAAACCTTTTATGTAGGTCTGGTTTTTTCATCAGGAATAGATGAAATTCATTTATTTCTTTAAATGTCCATCTTCTTCCCTGGAAAATGATGCTCATTCTTGCTGGGTAAGTTATTCTTGGCTGCATACCAAGTTCCTTAGCCTTTCAGAATATCGTTTTCCAGGCCCTTCGTTCTTTTAATGTGGATGTGCTAGATCCTGGGTTATCCTTATTGTGGATCCTCCATATCTGAATTGCTTTTTTCTAGCAGCTTTCAGTATTTTTTCCTTTGTCTGATGGTTGTTGAACTTGGCCACTATATTTCTTGGTGTTTTGACTTTAGGGTCCCTTTCAGTAGGTGATCGATTAATTTTTTCTATTTTACCCTCTGTTTCCAAAACGTCTGGGCAGTTCTCTTTGATAATTTCCTCGAAAATAGTGTCCAAGCTCTTTTTTACCTCGCATTTTTCAGGGAGTCTGATTATTCTCAAATTGTCTCTCCTGGATCTGTTTTCCAGGTCTGTTGTCTTTCTAATAAGGTACTTGACATTCTTTTCAATTGTTTCATTTCTCTGGTTTTGCTTGACTACTTCTTGGTTTCTCCTTGATTCATTCATTTCTACTTGTTCAAGTCTAATTTTCAATGATGTATTTTCTTCACTCACTTTTTTTATATCTTTTTTGTAATTGTCCAATTGTGTTTTTAAGTGAGTTTTTTTCTTCTATGGAATTTTTTTCCATTTTTTCCATTTTATTTTTTAGAGAGTTGTTTTCTTTTTCCAGCTCACTAATCCTGTTTTCCTTGGAGTTGTTTACCTTTTCCAATTCACTAATCCTGTTTTCCTTGGAGTTGTTTACCTTTTCCAATTCACTAATTTTGTTTCTCAATGATTTGTTTTCTTTACCCACTCTGTCTTTAAATGCATGGAATGACTTCTCCAGGCTCTCTTGCCAAGCTTCCCATTTCTCTTCTAGCTCTCTTGTGAGAGTCTTTTGATTTCCTCTATGAGATTCTTTTGTATTGAAGAGCAGATCATATCCCCCTTAGGGGATTCCTCTGGGGACAGTCTGTTTTTAGTCTCCTCATTATTTGCAGTCTGCTCTTTCTCCATACAGAAGCTGTCAATGGTTAGAGCCCTTTTGAATTTTTTATTCATTTTGTCAAGATCAGAATGGAAGAAAACAAATTGACAAGAGAAACAATAGGTCTGTTTTGGGGGGTTTGGGGCTGGATGGTGATAATGGGCTTCCTCTACAGACTGGGGGGGGAGGGCAGCAGTGAGCCACTAACAGGTCAGCGATGGCTGTGCTGTGTCTGCTCTCTGAGGCTCTAAGAATGAGCTGAGTCACTCCAGGTGGGGGTTGGGGGTGGCTGGTCCAAGAGATGCTAGCTTTCCAGGGTTTTATTCTTCACCTCCAGTGTTTATACCCTCTCTGCTGCTCCTGGCTTGCTGCCAAGATGGAATATCCACACTGGGGTAAAAGTCTTTTCGCAGAAAAGGCAGAGATCATACCCCTCCACGCTCTGGTCTGAGCTGTGTGAGCTGTCTGTCTTGCTCTGGCTTGCCTGCGCCCACTCTGTTTGACCCTCTCCCTAGCAAACACAGACCTTTTCTGGCGAACTTCAAGGATGTCTTCTGTTGGTGATTATTTGTGGGTTTCTTTTCAGGTCAAGCATTAACTCCGAGGCTTGTCATGAAGTAAGTCCTGAGAGAAAATGTGGAGCTCAAGCAGCTGTCTGTGTCCACGCCGCCATCTTGGCTGGAAGTCTCCATCTTAGCTAATGACTTTATGAGAAATCAAGATGCAATAAAACAAAATCAAATGAATGAAAAATAGAAAAATATGAAACAAAAAATACGGAAAAACCTGTGTGAAATAATGAAAAGTGAAGCAAATAAAGCCAAAAGAATGTGTTATATAGTAACAGCAATATTGTTTGAAGAATAATTGTGAACAACCAAGTTATTTTGAGTACTATAGATACTCAGATCAACTTCAAAGGACATATGAAGGTCTATCCACCTCAAGAGAAAAAAAAAACTGATAAATAGAACTACTTTTTATATTATGGTTTTACATATATTTAGAAATCTGCATTAAATGAAGATCTTCTCTAGTGGTAGGGGTAAGGGAGGAGACAATTCAGAACTTAAAATGTAAGCAAAAGAAGAAAGAAAGATGAATAATCATACAAGACAGTTTAGGCTGAGTTCTAGGTGATTGGAAAAATATTTTAGTACATAAATTCAGAGGAGGAGTGATGCCAAAAACCTGAAGCAGTCAAGGAATGCTTCATGAAAAGATGACTATAAAAAAAATGACATAAAAGTTTTTTTAAACAGATAAGATTTCATCAAGTAGAAAAATGAGGGGAGGGCATTTTAGGCAGGGTAAACAGGTGGAACCAAAACAGACTAGAAGTTTCATGTCATATCTGAAGAGCAATGATGAAAGACTGATGTAAGGGAATGGAAAGAAGTAATATTGAAATGGTAAATTGGTACCAGATCATGAATATAGAAAGTCTTGCATGGCACATTTACTGTGGATAACTCATATTTTTATTGTACTTTAGAATTTTTTGTGTTATTTTCACAACAACTCTATGAGGTGAATCGTCTAAATATTATTATTTCCATCTTTTAGAAGAAAGTAAGTCTCAGAGAGATTTCCTGATTTGGCTGTATTCACTTAGCTAGAAAGTATTTCTAACTTCCATGGTCTTTGTATTTCAGATCATCTTTATTTTGTGGGGGAGTGGGGGTGTCTTGTTATATACTTAATTATTTACAAAAGATGCTTGAGAGCAAAGATTTCTGTTTCTTAGTATTTAGCATAGCATATCAATTTAACAGTGCTTAGAGCAAATAGTACAATTAGCATAATTTCTGTTTTAAAGATGAGGAAACTGAGGTCTACAAAGTGATTTGCTAACTCAAGTCTTCAGACTCCAAATTTATTTCCAACATGTAATGCAGCCTTTCTGTCAAAAGCATATCTAAGTAGTTGCTTTGGGATGAGTTAGAAATTAACAGTCTCTGAAGGGAAAAGCACAAGGAATCCTCTAAGGGCAAATACAGAAGGAAAATAAGCAATGTGAAAGCCCCTGTTTGACAAACAGAAACAGCAACAATGGATTGCCAAGAGGCACCACAGGAATCACAAATGGTCCTTTTGTGTAAAGTCATCAAACAACTTGTGAGGTTATGTTAGGGAGCCCCAAATTAAGAGTTTGCTTGGAAAGAACAGTAGGGTCTCCAAATAAAAGCATCTACCTTTGGTCTTCCAGCATGCAGTACAAAAGAGACTGCATATGAACAGATGAATTTTTAAAGGTTTTAAGTACTTATTGTGTACCAGGCATTATTCCAGTTTGTTAGAGCCATCTTATTTTCATTACACAGAAATAGATTATACCGCTACCAGAAAGATCTCTCACTAACAAATATATTGGGTAATATATACTAAGAAACCAATAGTGGACAGGTTACTGGGATCAGCAAGTCTACTACTGAGAAAGAAGGGAAGTCCCATCCTCTTAGTGCTCCTAGGCTGGCGTCTAAACTGATGAGCTGCTTATTTGCTTTGGTGAAGACAGCAGAAGTCCTTGACACTGATAAAATAATAAGCCTGGCCCAATATATATTTAAAACTTGTAATCTAACCCTAAACTCTCTTTTCCTGACTCTATAACCATCACTCTCCTAGTCAAATAGATGTGGAGACAAAACCACAATTATAGCCTTGCATTTATCTTTAGTGTCAGATAAGTTTCTGTGAACTCTGTCCCAGATCATTGATGTCAGAACCCACAACATGATTTTTCCTTGTAAGACTGTCCTATTTTGGAAAATCATGATTGAGAGCTATGAAGGGTGACACATTAAATAGAGGTAGTGCACTGGAATGGAGAAAGTGTACTTTAATAAAACTCAGGAAATATATTCCAGTTCTGGCCCTACTACTAAATAATGGGGACAGTCAATTAACTTCTCTGTATCTCAGTTTTCCCCCTATGTAAATTAGGAGTTGAATTCAACTATCTTTAAGGCTTCTTCTAGTTCTGTTGTTATGTTAGTTTTTTTCATTAGTGTCCTAATTTTCAAGACCTTACTTGAGATTTGCTTGATAAACACATTGGAGTGCCTTCCAGCTCATTTACAAATAAGGAAAATAAAGCACACAGGGTTAAGTGATTTGCCCAAGATCAGACAGGGTGGTAAGTGTCTGAGACTGGACTTGAACAGGTCTTTCTGATGTCAAGCCCAATGCTCTATCTATTGAATCACCAAGTTATAATATACTATACTTCTAACAGTATAATTCCAAATGCTGAATTTCCATGTCCTTAGTAAGCACCTCCTGTCCTTCTCCAAAGTTAGGGAAAAGATACTCTTATTTTGCCACTAGGACTAGGAATATTTATGGACTACTTCTACTATTCATGGTCATTACAAATGTTTCTAATACTTTCTCTGATTCATGGATCAGTTGCTACATTTTTCCAAGTCAAAGCTAAAGACAACTTTCCTCTTTCAATCAACAAGTACTTATTAATATCTGCTGTATATAAAGGAGAGCTGTTGTATAAAGATAAAAGAGACCTATTGTACAAGGATCAGAGATTAAAAAGGGAAAAACTAAACCATATCTGCTCTTAACATGGATCAGGAATTCACCTTAATTTATGGTCATAGAGAGTTTCCTTGATATTATGTCCAACTTCAATAGGATATAATCTATTGACATTTTGCTGTTGTCATCAAGTAGAACTTTAATAGTCCATAGCTAAGGAAAAGATCAGTTCATATTTAGCCAGACTATTAGTGAACTAAGAATAATAAGTGAAACTCCTTAATAATTACATGATAATTATAAGTTGAGATGCTTTGTGTTCCATGTACTCTAATATATTTGAATGCGGCAACTAGGCATAGTGGATAGAGCACTAAGCTTAAAATCAGGAAAACCTGACTTCAAATTTTGTCTCACATACTTACTACTTGTGTTACACTTGACAAGTCACTTGACCATGTTTACTCATTAGTAAAATGAAATGTAGAAGGCAATGTCAAACTATTCTAATATCTTTTTCCAAAAAAACTCCAATTGAGCCATGAAGAGTTGGACACAACTAAAACAACTAAACAACAATAATATTTGAATACCATTTCACCTATGCCAACCTAATTATAAATACAATGAAGTAAAACATAGATGCTTTATAGATTTCTATACCTTCCATTCTCCTCCCTTCTGTGTGTATGTGTGTATGAATCCAGTGACCCAGAAGGGGGAAGGCTGAGTTGAATTCTTATGGGCAAACTATACCTAACATAATTGATTGGTTCCATGGAAGTACAATATTAAATAAAATAATATCTCTAGGCTTCAATTAGTTTGATAGGGGGGGAATGTTATAAATGAGAGATAATAGACTGAGACACAGAAGATTTACAGTTCTTTATTGACTCTGCCTACTGGGTTTTTCAATAAAAACAAATCATGAAAGAACAAGTACCAAAATCTTTAATGGTTCCCTCTCACATCCAAGATCAAACATCAACTCCTTTGTCGGGCATTTAAAGTCCATCACAACCTGACCTTGACCCACCTTTCCAGTCTGTGAATCATTCTTCCCTGCTATATACATTGTCCTCTGGTCAAACTGGTCTATTTACTGCTACTCACATATAGCTTTTTCTTTCTCATCTCCTATGCCTTTGAATAGGTTGTTATCCCCTATGCCTGAAATTCACTCCTTCCTCATATGTGTCTCTGAAAATATCTAGTTCCTTTCAAAACTAATTTTAAATGTTCCTCTTCTCCATGAAGCCTTTCCTGATTTCCCTAGCTGTTGATTTTCCCCAAAATTACTTAGTACTTTGTGTACATTTTGTACACACCTGTCTCTAATGAACCTACTATATGCTAAGTTCTAGGGAGACAAAGAAAGGCAAAAAAAATCAAGTATCTGCTCTCCAGCAGTTCACAGTCCAATGAGTGAGACCATATGAAAACAATTCTGTAGGAAAAAGCTAGATAGAGGTAAGTAGGAAATCCAGCAGAGAGAAGGTCCTAGAATTAAGAAAGATTGGGGAAAGCTTCCTGTAGAAGATGACATTTTAGGTGGGACTTGAAGGAAGTCAGGGAAACCAGAAAGCAGAAATGAAGAGGGAGGATTCCAGGCATGAGGGACAGTCAGAGAAAATGCCAAAGTGAAGAGATGGGCATATTCTAATTGAGGAACAGCAAGGAAACTAATACCACTGGATCAAGTATGTTTGCTTTGCAAAGGCAGGGTGATGAAAGGTTTAAGAAAACTGGGAAGCTTGGGATAGAGAAAGAAGTAGGCTATAAAATAAAAGTTTTATAATTGATTAATATAGTTGATAAGGAAGCACTGATGTTATTAAGTAGAGGAATGACATGATTTTAGGGAAATCATTTCGGTGAACTAGAGACCCAACATATTGCTTTTGTAAGAGTACAGGTATGACAAGGTAAGGTTCTGCACTAGAATGTAACACCAGAGAAGAAAAGCACCCATATTTGAAAGATTCTGCAAAGGTGAAACTGCCATGCTTTGGCAACAGATTGAATGAATATGGAGTCTGAGAGATGGTGAGAAGTCAAGGATGATACTTTGGTTGTTAGCTTGATGGATTAGGAGGATGTTAGTTCCCACTATAGTAATGGGAAAGTTTGGAAGTTGGGAATAGGGGAAGACGTAATGAGTTCAGTTTAATGTCTACAAGTTAGAGATGTTTAATAGGCAGTTAGATATGTGAAAATAGATGTCATCACAGAAAATACATGCTATATATACATATACCTGTATTTATTTATGTTGTCTACCCTGACTCAAACTACAATATCCTTGAGGAAAAGAGTTGGTTTTTTTTGGTTTGTTTTGGTTTGTTTTGGTTTTTTGTTTTTACCTTTCTCTATCCCAAGAGTGACTGAGATATAGTGAGCACTTGATTCCTGGTTCCATTTCTAAGACTCTAATTTATTATCTGTAGAATTCAGAGGAATAAACCTTTTCAGGACTGATGCAGGGGGCAGAATGTTGGAAGAATAATGTTCTGTTTTCACTTATGAAATATGGTTTCACTTAGAAAGCAACATTTTGGTGGGGTCTGATTTTAATATATTAATGATAGTAAAAACCATTGACTAGGATCAATATTATATAGTATATGTTTATAATTAAATAAATTTATTAATCAATTTTGACTTTTTAAATGGTACTCTAGTGGATGAAAAGACTTAGCATGGATGCCAAAGGTACCAATCTCGCAATCAGGAAATAACTTCCTAATTAGCTGAATATATAAACATAAATAGGATTCCTGGCTCCCAGGGCTAAAGTAATTCCCCAGATGGAATTTTCCCTGTAAGGAGGAAACACATTAATTGTTCCTGGCCATTAGAGAATCCTTTACTGCACAGCAACAGTACCCTAGTGGATCAAAATTAGCATACCACTCTAATAGCTAATTCACTGGAGATTATTTTCAGCACTAGGGAACATTTAGCTTACCATTTTAAAATGTTCAACATATTTGCTTTAAAACTACTGAAATACCTCCCACATTTCAAAAATTAAATGGCATAACTATTATCTCTCTCCAAGTAATTATTACACGTAAGAGGAGACAGGGTATATATACATATATAAAATTATGAGAGAAGCTTAGAATTATTATCATTAATCCTTTATAAATTCATGAAGAAGTATAACCACTAAACTTTACAAAGCTAGGTATATCTCTAGACCATTAATTTAAGAAGTATTAACATATGTAAAAATCTTACATTTATCCAAAACTTTCTATAAAAAGATACTTTTGAATCCATGTGTTATTCACTGTACTTATACTTAGTGTATTATTCAGCTTATTTATAGCAAAAGTCATTTTTGTCTTCTTTATGTTAATACATATTAGCCAGATAGTTACAAGTCAAATCTCTGTGGAAATGGAAAACTAGAGGCTGACAAATACAAATATAAGAGCCTGTCCCCTACAATTCAATTCCCCAAAGTTTGTTCTTTTCTTTTATTCTATTCTTAAAATATATTATATATGTGTATATATATATATATATATATATATATATGTATATATATATATATATATTTATGAAGGGTATAGCATCCTCCAAATCTATAAAGAAATAAAGGGGTGGGATCAGTAGAGTAGGAAGCAAAGAGTAGGGGAAGAAGATGAGAGGAATCCATGAAAAGGGAGGTTAAGTAGTAGCAAAGGCAAGTTAAAGAGCAGAATTAAAGTAGAAGAATTAGTGGGAATATGTGAGAAGAGATATATAAATACTACAACATATCTATATCTTAATGTGTGTCTATAGGTCTAGGTCTGAGTATATGTAGATATGTAAGCATATCACTCTATGTACATGTGCATATATATATGGGGGGTTCTGTGGATGAATATGAATTATGTGTGTATGTATATATGTATATTAAATATATCAATACTTAACTGTAGCTTGCTTGAGGAAAGTGAGGGAATAAAAGGAGGGGGGAAGAATAAAGTAAAAAAGAACAAGGAAGAAAAAAAAAAAGGTGGACACTCATGAATGTAATTTCTCTTACTATCATATATCCTTTCTTGAACTAGAAATTTAATATTATATATCTTAAATCCTCCTTGATGTTCTGCTGGACACACGATAATGTTATGTTCTGTTTTATTTTGTTTTCCTTTATTCTCTTTCTTTTTTTCTATTGTCTTTTAAAAAATAATTCAGAAAATTACAAATTAAAAAGGGGGGTCAGCTAGATGACACAGTAAATAGAGCACTGGCTCTGGAGGAAGTCCTGAGTTCAAATTGGGCCTAAGACACTTATCATTTACTAACTGTGTGTCTCTGGGCAAGTCACTTAATCCCAATTGCATTACAAAAATGAATAAATAAAATATAAAATGACTGTGTATAAAGCAAGCTATAAATTATCTTTAATTTATTTTAAAGATATACTTAAGTTTAATTTCTCCATTGTCTTCTCATCCCTTTTTCATATATTTTCTTAGATTTTTATATATTTTCTTGTTCTATCATTTTTATGTGGAAACATATGCTTCATGTAAAAGAATCTTTTTATACTCCATTGAAAAAGATTCATTAAATGTGTAAATCTTTGGTTGTAGATTTACAGTTGTGCAACTGTCCTCAATGTGATTGAGAATTATAATGCTACACATGCTGAGTAAGATCTTGTTGAAATTTCATGATGAAATATTTTATTATAATTTATTTTTCATGATCCTTAAGAATACATTAAAACTTCACTCCCTCAGTTTTCCAACCTCCTTAACTTGGAACATCCCTCTCTCATGCCATCATAACTTCTATTAGTGAGATTCTGTGTTCTCTTTTGGTGACAAACCCAAAATATTCTTTATTCCTTTCTTTCCTCCTGCAACCCATTCCCCCACCTTCCTATTATGATTCTAGCTCTCTGAACTTTGTCATTATGATTCTATGTAACCTGCTTTTCCTATTCCATTTATATGTTTTCTTCTCTGCACCTCCCCTTAATTTCTTAGAATGTAAGCTGTTAGAGACTTTCCTTCTGAGAATTGCCACATATGCCATGTCAGCTGGTAGGGTGGACCCAGGAGGTAGAAGGGGACTTGGCCTCTGAGGCAGGAAGTTATGTCTTACAGGTGTTTCCTTGAGATGTTGAGGGGTGTGTCCTCTTACTAGATCTGTTCTTAGGACACAGCACTAACTCCAGGTGTTTCCCTTCTGCAGATCCACATAGGCAATGCTGAGTGGGTTAGGCATAGGGTAATCCCAGAGGAGAGTAAATATAAATATCACCTTTTATGGAACAAAAATAAAACAATCTTTTATCCAGCTAGATGTAAGATGAGTCCTAAACACTTGGGATCTTAGGAACGTGTTAGCCTATCAGAATCCTAAGATCATCTGTAATAGGTGATTCTAACCCTTTACCTCTCTAACAAAGGTAGGCTGGAGCCGACATAAACCAGCTGGGGAAGGTGTTTAAATTTTCAACGAGAGCATTTATATCTTGGAAATTGACAATCCAGTTTCCAATTCCAATTTCTATTAATGGATTTGACTTATTACTGTGTTGATTATTTACTCAAGAAAGCAACGGAGACAATGATAATAAGGGAGATAAAACTTAAAATGATATCAAGCATTGCACAGAGAAGATAATAAAAAATTACTAGTATATCCCTGCCTCTACCTTAGATAAAAGTTACAAAAAGACCCTATTTAAGGCTAGAGACACACTGCCTAGCTTGTTAGCTGTAGTAGCTATAATTAAGTAGTTGCCAGCCTACCGTTACTTAAGAAGATGTACATATGTATGTAAATATATATATAATATTTATATAATACATATTCTATAAAAACGAATATAATACTTTTATACTTATGTTGAAAGAGAGAGACAGAGAAAAAGAGGGAGAGAAGGACAGAAGGAGGGAAGAAGAGAATGAGAGAATGCCTTACTATACTGAAACTCAAATGACTTTGACTTGGCCCACTCTGAATAGATGAACATAAAAGGTAATAGCAGGGAACTTTACCCTTAAGAGACACTGAAGTCATAGTGACACAGCAAATTGCATAGAACTCTTGTCACAGTATACTGAACCCAAAAAGGAGCAGATCCAGTTAGCCTAGGGGAGTAATATGCATAGTAGAAAGGTTAAAACTAGTGAAGAGTAAGCCTAGTAAAAGCAATATGATGACATCATTAAAAGATATTAGGAGTCCTAGAGTATGAATTAGATTATTTGGGAGTTCAGTCATTTTTCATTTATGCCTGAGTCTTTATCCCTGACTCCATTTGGGAAAGATACTTGGAAAAAATATTGGAATGGTTTGACACTTCCTTCTCCAGCTTATTTTATAGATGAGAAAACTGAGGTAAATAGAGTTAAGTGGCTTGTTCAGAGTTACACAACTAATAAGAACTGGAGGCCAAATTTGAACATAGGAGGATGAATCTTCCTAACTCCCTTTTCAGAACTGCTTATCTACCTTTTGTTTCTATCTGGTACTCAACTCTCACTTGTGGTTCCAAGAAGCTACAATATATGCAGTGGCCATATCTTGGTAACATTATCTTGGCAAACAAGCCAAACCAGGTTGAGGGTAACTGACAGCCTTAAACCTGTCAGTAAACTAAGAAATAGTCTATCCCAATTAATGAAGATTTCCCCCCCAGAAGAATGGGCAGAGAACATTTTGTTTCAAAATCCATAAAGGTGGCTGAATTAGGTGCTGTGGAGCAAGACTTAGAAGCTGCTCAGACATTTAAAAAACAAAAAACAAAAACAAAAAAAACAACCCTGCAACCATCCACTGCATCCTGACCCTTAACTAGTCAACATGATTTTTGTTTTGCTATTTGGACTACAATCAATCTAGAAGAAAAAGTGGGACTGACAACTTTGTGCAACTCTGGTTCATTTAAATTTAGTTCACAAGCAAGTTAAGACATCACCTTGTGTTTTCTTTGAAAGTGAAGGACAAACAAGATGAGGATTACACTCCTTACATATTCTCTATGTGTGAATCTGTTAAGCATAATCTCTATGCATTCTCACTCTTAATTTATAGCAACATTTTTAAGGAGCAAAGAATGAAATATGAAAATTTTGTTATAACTAATACAAAATGCCAGTGATAATTAAGGTTGGATTAATTGAAGTAGAGATTCCAAAACTAAGGAGATAAATAACAGCCATAGCCTTTACTATTATTGATAGTAAAATAGCAGCATCATGTTTACATGTCACATTTTAGGAGAGACATTAATAAGTCAAATATAGAGGTTCTTAACTTGAGGAGTTTTGTGTTTTTTAAATATATTTTAATTACTTTATTCCAATGTACTTGGTTGCTTAGTAATTCTATGTATTTTATTTCATGAAATTAATTATATTATCATGAGAAAGGGTCTATAAGTTTTACCAGAATTCCCAAAAAAGTCTATGATACAAAAAAAGTTAAGGACCTGTGAACTAGAGAATGTGTAAAATGGTGCATCTGAAATGGTGAAGGATCTTGAGTGCATGTCATATAGGGATTGGTTAAATAAAGCAGGGATTCTAGCCTGGAGAAGAAAAGAATTTGTAGATCATGAAAATTATCAAGTATTTGAAGGACTAGCCTGTGAAAGAAGTTTTAAACTTTTTCCACTTTACTATAGATGTTAGGAGTAGAAATAATATGTGGCAGCCACAAGTAAATTTTGGCTTATTATATGGAAAAATTTTCTAGTAATTAAAAATGTCTAAAAGTATAATATGCTGTCATGAAAGGGAATAGATCCCTTTCATTGAAGGATTTTAAGAAAAAGGCTATTTTTTATCATATAGGTTATAGAGGGAATTAGTTTTCAAGTCTTGTATTAAATGAGATGTCCACTGAAGTACTTTACTACTCTGAGATGATATGATTCTATGAAATGAGTATATCATACTCAATAGGGAAAATACCAGTGTTATTAAGACTCTCTAGAATGGGATCCCAAATATGTGATCATGGTGACATATAACACACATCGAAGAGTTAATGTGCTAGAAAATATCTTGCCATTGGACAAATGAGTCAATAGGAATTTTATACTGACAATGAAATTTTTATAATTTAATATGTGATTTAAAAGATTTTGAGGATGGAATTTTGTAGGAAATGGCTGTAATTCTCTCTACAACTGCCTATGCATTTTTAGTTAAATATCATTTAATAAAATCAATTCTCATTTTTCTTATGCCCCTAATGATGATAGTGGTATAAGAATGCGAAAGGACCACTGGTATTTTAGAAAAGGAAGGCAAATGAAAAAAGACCATAATGAAACATATTACAAATGAAAATATTGAAAGTGAAGGTGTTTAGGGGAATATGTGAAAAAATGGACTGATTGATGTTCATCACTTTCAGTGAAATAACAATCTGTCCATCACTTACAGAGGCTCTAATAGACAAACATTGCTCTGTGATGAATATGTATCATTATTAATTTTCTGTAAAATGTGCATTGTAAACTACAAAAAAAGGAAAATAAGTTGTTCTCTTTACACATCTTTGCATCCATGTCGAGATTCAGTCTTTGCAATTAATTTTTTAATTCCTGATTTGGGCTGTAAAAATTAGTTTTTATTAAATTGGGATAAGGATAGAAATAGGTATTGGACTAGTGATGTTGGGATTGGAAATTCTGAATAAGGAAATTCACTTTACCTGTGCAATTTAGCATCTTCTTGTTGAATTACATTCTTAGTTTTCTAGAGTACTTCAAGGTTAAGTAAGTTTGCACACAGCTTGAACTCACATATTGCTGGCTTCAAGACAACTCATTATTTATTATGCCATGATATATCTTTTTGTTTTGATGAAAATGAAAGAAATTGAATTAGAATATCAATTAATAGCATCAATAACATGGGCTATATTTGTGTATGTGTATTCTATAACCTTTACTAAACCTGAGATTTCTTCCTTAGGGTAGACCTCCTTAAACATATAGAAGAAAATTGTGGCACTATCCAATTTCTCAGGAAGATCATTGCTATTAATATTGATGTTTATAATATAGTTACAGAAAAAAATATATATACATATATATGTACACATACACACATGTATATACACATACACACATATATACATATATTGTATCTATATGCATATACATCTGTGTTAATACATACTATATATCTATGTCTATCTATCTATTTAACTATTTATACTCTTTTATCTACTCCTTCATTTTTGGAGGGTAAATTAAAATATTCACAATCTTTCTAAACCTTGTACGATTCATTCATTGCTTTACCTATGTGTTCAATATATATCAAATTGCTCTGATTTGACTATCCTATCACTGTTACTAGTGAATGGATGAGGATGGGAATAACAAAAAACCTGGGAGTATATAGGGAAATGAACTTTCAGAATCCCAGAATTCTGTACCTGAGCAATGATCCCCTGTATAAAATGACTTAAAAGTGACCAATCAGCCTCTATTCTATGATCTCAAAGACCTGTAAGACCTCAGAAATCTTACAACCTCCCAAAGCACTGGGAGTTCCACTTATGGATAACCTATGAATTCTGAAGAAGTGTTTTCCTAGTATCAGGCCTGCTAATTTGTATCAAATATATCTATCTTGGTATCAAATATTTCTATCTTGGAAAGATAATTATATGAAGGTCTATTCAGTAGCAAATCATGTAAATCACGTTATTTTATTGTAGAGGGATACTAGTGGTCATAAATACTGCTGAGAATATCAGGCATGTTTATGAGATGTGCTAAAATGGAATCAAGTTGAAGCTCAAATACTGGTGATAAGTTCAGTCTGGAGAAACAAGAAGAGGTAATACTGGGGTTGCTGACAAGGAAAATTCAGGAATGATAACCTGAGTTCCCAATGAAATCCAAAGCAGAGTAGAGTCAGAGATATGTGAAAAAGGAATCTAGGGAGCATTTTCAGGATCTAATAATGATTACTTGTTCAACTATGTATTTCCTCTTTTGCATTGTATCTTGCTCTTTTATAAATTTCTCTATTTTTGTGGAAGGGACCACCACTGTTCTTGTAGTCTTCTAGGTTTATATCCCAACATATTTCACATCTAATCCATTCATATGATCAGTTACAGCCTCAATTTAATCCCTTATAATATCTTACCTTGATTACTGAAATAACCTCCTTACCATAAGCCTCTCTCCCCTTCCACTTCACTCCTCATAATAGTATCAAAGTGATTTTTTTATTTAAGCAAAGATGTGTCCAGATGATTACCTTTTCAGTAAACTCCAATGTTTCTCTCTTGTCATTGAGATAAAATATAAGCTCTTCTCTTTAGCTTCAGAAATTCTCTACAACCTATCCTCAATTTCTCTTTATGGCTTCATTAGATATTATTCTTCCTTCTGTATTCTGTCATCTAGCCAAATTGCTCTTCTCTACATTCTCCACATAGGAAATAGTATAATACAAAAAAAATCTTACTGCACATAGTACAGTACAAAAAATGATTATATATGAAACTGCAAATCTACTATGCACAACATGCTATTCCTTTAAAATATACCACAAAATTATCATATAAATTTCTTTTACTTTTTTCTTCCCTCCTTCCACCCTAGACATGACTACATTAGACACAAACATATGTGTCTGTGTATTATTATATGTATGTATATAGAAAAAATACACACATATATATGTATGTATATGTATATAAATACATATGTAAATTAATCCATATATATTTCTATTTATCAATTCTTTGGATGGTGGTAGCATCTTCATATGTCATTTATAATTAATTTGGAAACTTATAATAAACAAAATAACTTATTTGCACTGTCATCCTTGAAACAACATTGTCGGAGATTGATCGAAGATGGCGGCGTGGAGGCAGACAGCTGCTTGAGCTCCTCGTTTTCTCTCAGAACTTACTTCATGACAAGCCTCAGACTTAATGCTTGACCCAAAAAGAAATCCACAGATAATCACCAAGAGAAGACATCCTTGAAAGTCGCCAGAAAAGGTCTGTGTTTGCTCAGGGGAGGGTCAATCAGACTGGGCGCAGACTGAGGGCAGGCAACCCAGAGCGAGACAGGCAACTCACACAGCTCAGACCAGAGGGGGAGGGGTACGATCTCTGCAGTTTTGTCGAAAAGTCTTTTTCCCCAGTGTGGATGCTCCATCTTGGCAGCAAGCCAGGAGCAGCGGAGAGGACTGGAGGTGAAGATTAAAACCCCGGAAAAGCTAGCATCTCTCAGAACCCGGCCACCCCCAACCCCCACCTGGACTGACTCAGTGCATTCTCAGAGCCTCAGAGCACAGACTCAGTACAGTCATTGCTGTTCTGTTAGTGGATCTCTGCTGTCCTACCCCCAGTCTGTAGAGGAAGCCCATTAATACCATCCAGCCCCATCCCCCACAAAACAGACCAATTGTTTCTCTTGTCAGTTTGTTTTCTTCGATTCCTACTCTGACAAAATGAACAAAAAATTCAAAAGGGCTCTAACCATTGACAGCTTTTGTATGGAGAGAGAGCAGACTTCAAACAGTGAGGAGACTAAAAACAGACTGTCCCCAGAGGAATCCCCTAAGAGGATTATGAGCTGCTCCTCAATACAAAAGAATCTCATAGAGGAAATCAAAAAGGCTCTCACAAGAGAGCTGGAAGAGAAATGGGAAAAGGAAAGGGAAGCTTGGCAAGAGAGCCTGGAGAAGTCATCCCAGCAATTCAAAGACAGAGTGGATAAAGAAATCAAATCATTGAGAAACAAGATTAGTGAGCTGGAAAAGGTAAACAACTCCAAGGAAAACAGGATTAATGAGCTGGAAAAAGAAAACAGTTCTCTAAAAAGTAAAATGGATAAAATGGAAAAAAATTCCATAGAAGATAAAAACTCAATTGGACAATTACAAAGAGATATAAAAAAAGTGAGTGAAGAAAATACATCATTGAAAATTAGACTGGAACAAGTAGAAATGAATGACTCAAGGAGAAACCAAGAAGTAGTCAAGCAAAACCAGAGAAATGAAACAATTGAAAAGAATGTCAAGTACCTTACTAGAAAGACAACAGACCTGGAAAACAGATCCAGGAGAGACAATGTGAGAATAATCGGACTCCCTGAAAAATGGGAGGAAAAAAAGAGCTTGGACACCATTTTCGAGGAAATTATCAAAGAGAACTGCCCAGACGTTCTGGAAACAGAGGGTAAAATAGACATTGAAAAAATTCATTGATCACCTACTGAAAGGGACCCTAAAATCAAAACGCCAAGAAATATACTGGCCAAGTTCAAGAACCATCAGACAAAGGAAAAGATATTGGAAGCTGCTAGAAAAAAGCAATTCAGATATGGAGGATCCACAATAAGGATAACCCAGGATCTAGCAGCGCCCACATTAAAAGAACAAAGGGCCTGGAACATAATATTCTGAAAGGCTAAGGAACTTGGTATGCAGCCAAGAATAACTTACCCAGCAAGAATGAGCATCGTTTTCCAGGGAAGAAGATGGACATTTAACAAAATAAATTAATTCCATCTATTTTTGATGAAAAAACCAGAACTACATAAAAGGTTTGATCTTCAAATACAGAACTCAAGAGATTTCTAAAAAGGTAAAAAGAAATCTTGAGAACTATAATTCTGCCAAAAAAATATGTAAAGAACATATGTACAATTTGTCTTAGAAACTAGGGGTGGAAAGGAAATTATATCATAAAAAAGTGTAAAGTGGTGGTACTACATCTCATGAAGAGGCAAAGGTAACCTATTATATCTGAGAGAAAGAAAGGAGGGAGATGAACATAGTGTATATCAATAGACATATTCGATTTATGGTGAAACTTCTTCCACTTCATTGAAAAGTGAAAGGGAAGGAGTAAGCTAAGGGGAAGGGAATACAGAAATTGTGAGGAAAAGGGGTAAAATAAGGGGAGGATCTTTAAGGTGGGGGAGGGATCCTAAAAAGGGAGGGCTGTGAAAAGCAAGTGGTGTTCACCAGTTTAATACTGGGTAGGGGGGTAAGAGGGAAGGAAAGGGGAAAAGCATAAGCAGGGGTTAAGAGGATGGCAAGCAATATAGAATTAGTCCTTCTAACCATAAATGTGAATGGGGCAAACTGCCTCATAAAGAGGAAGCAGTTAGCAGACTGGATTAAAAGTCAGAATCCTACTATATGTTGTTTACAGGAAACACACCTGAAACAGGGTGAGACATTCAAACTAAAAGTAAAAGGGTGGAGCAGAATCTATTATGCTTCAGACAAAACCAAAAAAGCAGGAGTAGCCATCCTCATCTCAGATCAAGCAAAAACAAAAATTGATCTAATTAAAAGAGATAAGGAAGGGCATTATATCCTGCTAAAGGGCAGCATCAACAATGAAGCAGTATCAATATTAAACATATACGCACCAAGTGGTGCAGCATCTAAATTCTTAAAAGAGAAATTAAGAGAGCTGCAAGAGGAAATAGATAGCCAAACTATAATAGTGGGAGATCTCAATTTTGCACTCTCAGAATTAGATAAATCAAACCACAAAATAAATAAGAAAAAAGTCAAAGAGGTAAATAGAATACTAGAAAAGTTTGATATGATAGATCTTTGGCGAAAGCTAAATGGAGACAGAAAGGAGTATACTTTCTTCTCAGCAGTTCATGGAACCTATACAAAAAGTGATCATATACTAGGGCATAAAAACCTCAAAATCAAATGCAGTAAGGCAGAAATAGTAAATGCATCCTTTTCAGACCATAATGCAATCAAAATTACATTTAATAAAAAGCCAGGGGAAAATAGACCAAAAAATAATTGGAAACTAAATAATCTTGTACTAAAGAATGATTGGGTAAAACAGCAAATCATAGACATAATTAATAACTTCACCCAAGAAAATGACAATAATGAGACATCATACCAAAATGTGTGGGATACAGCCAAAGCAGTAATAAGGGGAAGGTTTATATCTCTACAGGCCTACTTGCATAAAACAGAGAAAGAGAGGGCCAATGAATTGGGCTTACAACTAAAATTGCTAGAAAAGGAACAAATTAAAAACCCCCAGACAAATACAAAACTTGAAATTCAAAAAATAAAAGGTGAGATTAATAAAATTGAAAGTAAAAAAACTATTGAATTAATTAATAAAACTAAGAGTTGGTTCTATGAAAAAACCTACAAAATAGACAAACCCTTAGTAAAACTGATTAAAAAAAGGAAAGAGAAAAAGCAAATTGTTAGTCTTGAAAATGAAAAGGGAGAACTCATCACTAATGAAGAGGAAATTAGAACAATAGTTAGGAGCTACTTTGCTCAACTTTATGCCAATAAATTCGATAACTTAAATGAAATGGAAGAATACCTTCAAAAATATAGCTTGCCCACATAAACAGAGGAAGAAGTAAGTAGTCTAAATAGTCCCATCTCAGAAAAAGAAATAGACCAAGCTATTGACCAACTTCCTAAGAAAAAGTCCCCAGGACCAGATGGATTTACATGTGAATTCTACCAAACATTTAAAGAACAACTAACTCCAATGCTATGTAAACTATTTGAAAAAATAGGGCTTGAAGAAATCCTACCAAATTCCTTCTATGACACAGATGTGGTACTGATACCTAAACCAGGTAGATTGAAAACTAAGAAAGAAAACTATAGACCAATTTCCTTAATGAATATTGATGCTAAAATCTTAAATAAGATATTAGCAAATAGACGTCAGAAAATCATCCTCAGGATAATAGACTATGATCAAGTAGGATTTATACCAGGAATGCAGGGCTGGTTTAATATTAGGAAAACTATTAGTATAATTGACCATATTAATAATCAAATTAATAAAAACCATATGATCATCTCAATAGATGCAGAAAAAGTATTTGATAAAATCCAACATCAATTCCTACTAAAAACTCTTGAGAGTATAGGAATAAATGGACTATTCATTAAAATAATAACAAGCATATATTTAAAACCTTCAGTAAACATCATATGTAATGGCGATAAACTAGAACCTTTCCCTGTAAGATCAGGAGTGAAACAAGGTTGCCCACTATCACCATTACTTTTCAATATAGTACTAGAAACTCTAGTCTCGGCAATAAGAGCCGAGAAAGAGATTCAAGGAATTAGAGTAGGAAATGAGGAAATCAAATTATCATTTTTCGCAAATGACATGATGGTATACTTAGAGAACCCCAAAGACTCTGCTAAAAAGCTATTAGAAATAATTCAGAATTTTAGCAAAGTTGCAGGATACAAAATAAATCCACATAAATCCTCAGCATTTTTATACATTACCAACACAATCCAACAGCAAGAGATACAAAGAGAAATTCCATTCAAAATAACTGTCGATAGTATAAAATATTTGGGAATATATCTACCAAAGGAGAGTCAGGAATTATATGAGCAAAACTATGAAACACTTGCCACAAAAATAAAGTCAGATTTAAATAATTGGAAAGACATTCATTGCTCTTGGATAGGCCGAGAGAATATAATTAAGATGACAATACTCCCTAAACTAATCTATTTATTTAGTGCTATACCAATCAGATTCCCAAGAAACTATTTTAATGACCTAGAAAAAATAACAACAGTATTTATATGGAACAACAAAAGGTTGAGAATTTCAAGGGAAGTAATGAAAAAAAAATTCAATGAAGGTGGTCTAGCTATACCTGATCTAGAACTATATTGTAAAGCAACAGTCACCAAAACCATTTGGTATTGGCTAAGAAAGAGACTAGTTGATCAGTGGCATAGGTTAGGTTCACAGGGCAAGATAGTGAATAAAAATAGCAATCTAGTGTTTGACAAACCCAAAGATCCCAACTTTTGGGATAAGAATAAGAATTCATTATTTGGCAAAAATTTCTGGGAAAACTGGAAATTAGTATGGCAGAAACTAGGCATGGACCCACATTTAACACCACATACTAAGATTAGATCAAAATGGGTCCAAGATTTAGGCATAAAGAACGAAATCATAAATAAATTGGAGGAACATGGGATGGTTTACCTCTCAGACTTGTGGAGGAGGAAGGAGTTTGTGTCTAAGGGAGAACTAGAGACCATTATTGATCACAAAATAGAAAATTTTGATTATACCAAATTAAAAAGTTTCTGCACAAACAAAACTAATGCAAACAAAATTAGAAGGGAAGTAACAAATTGGGAAAACATTTTTATAGTTAAAGGTTCTGATAAAGGCCTCATCTCCAAAATATACAGAGAATTGACTTTAATTTATAAGAAATCAAGCAATTCTCCAATTGATAAATGGTCAAAGGATATGAACAGACAATTTTCAGATGATGAAATTAACACTATTTCTACTCATATGAGTGTTCCAAATCACTATCGATCAGAGAAATGCAAATTAAGACAACTCTGAGATATCATTACACACCTGTCAGATTGGCTAAGATGACAGGAACAAATAATGATGAATGTTGGAGGGGCTGTGGGAAAACTGGGACACTGATGCATTGTTGGTGGAGTTGTGAAAGAATCCAACCATTCTGGAGAGCAATCTGGAATTATGCCCAAAAAGTTATCAAAATGTGCATACCCTTTGACCCAGCCATACTACTACTGGGCTTATACCCCAAGGAAATACTAAAGAAGGGAAAGGGACCTGTATGTGCCAAAATGTTTGTGGCAGCCCTTTTCATAGTGGCTAGAAGCTGGAAGATGAATGGATGTCCATCATTTGGAGAATGGTTGGGTAAATTATGGTATATGAAGGTTATGGAATATTATTGTTCTGTAAGAAATGACCAACAGGAGAAATACAGAGAGGCTTGGAGAGACTTACATCAACTGATGCTAAGTGAAACGAGCAGAATCAGAGGATCATTGTACACTTCAACAATGATACTGTATGAGGATGTATTCTGATGGAAGTGGATATCTTCAACATAGAGAATAGCTAATCCAATTCCAATTGATCAATGATGGACAGAATCAGCTACATCCAGAAAAGGAACACTGGGAAATGAGTGTAAACTGTTATTTTTACCTTCTGAATCCAATTCTTCCTGTGCAACAAGAAATTCGGTTCTACACACATATATTGTATCTAGAATATACTGTAATATATTTAACATGTATAAGACTGCCTGCCATCTGGGGGAGGGGGTTGGGGAGGAAGGGAAAAAAATCTGAATAGAAGTAAGTGCAAGGGATAATGTTGTAAAAAATTACCAATGCATATGTACTGTCAAAAAAAAAAGTTTTAATTATAAAATAAAATAAAAATTAAAAAAAAAAAAAAAAGAAACAACATTGTTGTTACTGTATACAATGTTTTCTTGGTTCCGCTCATTTTATTAATTATTTCATGTAACTCATTCCATATTTTCCTTATACCATAATACTATTCCATCACAAATTTTCCATATACTCATATAACTACTGTAATCTTCCCTGTTATTAGGGCTGTTTTATTCATTGTATAATGATAACACCCTGGAATCATGCACACTTATTTTCATCCAACTATTTCCTATCCTATTACTTCTGTTGCTTTTCTTTGAATTTTGCCATTGGCCTCAGGCCTTGTTATCCTTCAGAATCACATCAACCATGGAACTCACATCTTATCAATACTCTCTACTCTTGGGGTTCCTGTGATTGGAGGGCAGAGGGAAAAAAAAAGCTTCTTCAAAGAGGAGGAGGTCATTCATTTAAGGAGGACAGTCAGGACAACCATCTCTTCCTTTTCTATCCAGTTTCTTTAGACTTCTCCATCCTCCTTCTCTCCCTTCTTTGCCACTTCAGATTTTCTGCTTTCTTTTATGGGTTGCCTTTTCCCTTTAGATTGTGAGATCCTTGAAAGCAAGGAGAGTCTTATTTATGTTTTTGTTTTGTTTAACCTTTCTTTGTGATGCAGGCATTTAGCAGGGTGCCTGGAAAAAAGCAGATACTTGGGGGGGGGGTCTGCTGTCTGTCCCTGTGTCACATACACACATCCACACCCACAAACACACATGAATTAGGGGCTTCTGTTATAGTGGGAGAGATTCTTCAAATAGTTCTGAGTAAAACATTGTGCTGAATATACTGAATCCCCTAACACTTCAGAATCTCCTCAGTGAGCTTCAGAGCCACTCAACGCTTTTTCTAACAATGTACACAAGGCAATGGTGGCACAATTGAAAATACTGGACTTGAAATCAGGAAGACTCATCTTCATAAGCTTAAATCTGATCTCATTTATTATATGATTCTGAAAAAGTCATTTAACTCTGTTTGCATTGGTTCTTTATCTGTAAAATTACCTGGAGAAAGAAATGACAAACCACTCCAGTATTTTTGCCAAGAAAATCCCAAATCGAGTCAGGAAGAGTCACACATAATTGAAGAATAAAAATGGTGTTATTGATATGGGTTTATGTCCTTTCTTTCCATTTCCTATTTTAAACATCAATAACTAATTTAAATGGGTCAGGTTAAAATTGCTTTAACTAATTGTTACTCCTTTTTCTATTTATTTATTCTTTATTCTATGTTTATACTAGTTCTGATCTTTGCTTTAAGGAATAGGAAGACCTAGTATACACAGATAGCTGATTCAAAAGTGACTCTTACACCAGTAATGAGTTATTTGCCATCTGTTAAAATATAATTAATATAATTTTCTATAGTATTAAGTACTTTTTCTGTCTAGCATTTTCTAATTACTTACTCAAAAAGAATGACCAAAATGTATAGGTTTGAGGATCTTGTATGGTATAAGTCACTGGATTCTTTCAGTCTAGATCCATGAAAAATATTTTCCAATTAGTTTTGTTTCCATCTTTATTTCCTTTTGTAAATGAAGTCACTAAGTATCATCATATATGTTGATTTAATTGGAGGTTTTTATATCCTTGAATGAAATTCTTTATCTCTCCATTCCTTACCACATATGATGGCAAATGAATTGCAATCATTTTCCTGGTATTCTTTCTGAAAATATTTGATTAATATACTAGATAAGCAAGGAAATTGTAGGTTACTTTATTTCTTAGCTTCTGCTAATTGCTATATAAACATCTGAAGTCATGGGCATCATTACTGCCCTTCTTGCCAGATGGTATAAATTAGTTGGCACATTCACTGTTTTTTTTTTTTTTTGTATCATCTCTGATATTTTCCAATGATTTTGGCTTGACCATTTTTTGGTGAGAAGTCTTTTTCCTTCCTCCACGTATGTATATTCTTCCTGGTTTTAATTAGATGTTTTCCATATCTAGCCAAGTTCATGATTACTGTTATCTTCAACTATCTCAAATACTACTTCTTAATTAGCTATTCATTTCCCATTTATATTCATTTTTCTAATAGTATGTATCTACTGCCCCATTTGGGAACCTCCTGTTCCACAAGCATTTATTGTGTTGTCTCAGACATAAGCACTGGGGATACAAATATGAAAATAAAATTGTTTCTGATCTCAAGAAACTTACATTCTACTGACAAGGAAATTCTAATATGTCTATACCATTGCCATGTTAACTTACAATGGAAGAGAAATGGCATTTCACCCAGGAAGTAATGTGGGTGAGACCACATATGTATGTGATACCAGAAATACTCCTTCTCACACAGGGTTCTCCAAAGAATCTTCTCAGGTTCAAGATAATCTTTGTTTCTGTAAATAAGCCAAAAAAAGTAAGACAAATAATGGTGGTCTCTAACAAAATGTTCATTTTTTAAACTAATCAACCAGAAGATACATTTAATTTAAAGAAAAAAAACAGTTAATATAATAGCATAATAAGAAAAGTAAAAACAGATCATTTGTCCAATAACTGGGTACACTCTCCCACAAATACACTTCCTCTTAGTGGAAGAAGGGGCATGCCAAGGAAACATGCCTTGAGAGAGACATATTGAAAACGTGACAAAGGTACACACATAGGAAAATGTGTGGATATGACATTCAAGTGTGAGAACAATTTAATCCTTTGATACCAAAAAAGATTACATTTTATTCTGCTGATACTATCATAATCTTAAATTAGTTCTGTTTCCTCTTCTCTCAGTAGAGTGTTTGAGCATGGCAGTTAGTGTTTGTTAGGTGTGCAGAATCTGCCAACTATTATTCCTTGCTAGTCTTGAGTAGATCCTACTGGATGGTACTACTGGCCTTTAGCTGTTGAGACCTTTTATATTCCTATAGCTGCTTCAGGTTTTGAAGGTACTTGCTGGCCATATCAGTTGCTATCTGCAAGGGTACCTCTAAAAGAAACACTTTCCATGAAAATATCAGGCTTAGCTTTTTGGGGGGTACTATTGTGATAATTGGTTAATAAATGTAGGTCAGTATTAGATTTGTCAAAGCTTCCCAGATGTCTTTGGTCAAAAAGATGTTAGGTTCTTGGTTCTTATTAGGTGCTAAGTCGGTACTTAACAATTCTCTAGCTCAGGGTTTACACTTTTAGTTCACATCTTTAAAAGGAATTTACATACCTTTAAAAAGGAGCAAGTTCATTGGTCTACTAGTAAGGAGTTCCCACAAGCCCCTGGGAGTACCCACAAGCCTATTCTCTGGGAGGATAAAAAGAGGAACATTTAGTCTGAAGAGTGAGTTCTGGATTGAGTCAAGGAGAAGACGTCCCTTGGATTTGCAAGTCCAGTGATCCCACACTTTTGGAGGGGAAGGCTCCAGAAGCCTCCCAAGAAACCTGCTCACAGAAGAAAAGATTATACAGAAAAGAAACCTCCTCCCAGAGAAGGATTACAATTGAGAGATAATTAGAACATTACAAATACAGTCCTGACTAGAACTGATTCTGAGCCCTTCAGAGGAGCTAGCCCAGACCTTGACATAAAAACTATTTCAAACTTCTAATAATAGTAATGATAGAAACTTAAAAGTATCAAGGCAAATCTTCTTTTTTTATTGAAGAAAAGAAGTTCAATGAATAGTCCAATAACTAATCCTCCCCAGCTGGGTTAATCAAACTCTTCTTTGGATTGTTTTTGTGTAGAGTATGCAAAGATGGAAATTCAAATTGCCTGGGAGTTATCCTGAGGGAAGATGGTTCCTATTAACACATTAAATGCATTAGCTTTGATCAAAGGAATGACAAGCAAGATATACCAGTCAAAATATGTTGGGTATATACCTACTTCATTCTCAGAATTCTTCCTCATTGGGCAGTAACCACAACTAATCAAATTTTTCAGGAGACCATTAAGGAGGGTTATCAATAACAATGAAACTGTGTATCCAGTTAAGGCCAAGAAACATTGCCGTTCCTTTGTGACAGTGGAAGCTGATTATTTCAACCCAGAAACTTATTTTTAATGGTCTATTTTTATCTGTTGGCATCTTATAATTAATCATATGATATAATTTCTTGGATAAACTGCCATTTTTCTTATTCTGCTTGTGCTATATTTACAAAGAAATAGCAATGGTGCTCAATTCATAGATTTATTATGTATTGTTTATAATGGCATGGATTAAGAGATTATTGAATCACCTGGTTAACTTCAACTCAAATCATTTCTATATCCCTTTAAGGTTTTTTATTCAATTACTAATGAATTTTTAAGGCCAAATCTTTACAAATAACCTCATCTAGTTATAGAATCTTAGGAATTTTCTAACTCAATAAATTGATTTAAAAAAAAAAAAACTCAGAGATCAAAACAATGTACTACTGAAAGTGACAACCATATTACAGAACCCATATATATATATATACACCATCTCTCTTTCAGTTTACTTGCTCAGTGTGAAAAAGTTAGCCAAAGCTAGTTGCCCATATACCTACATAGGCTCTCTGTATGGCATGTAGTTGTTTCCCCAAGATTGCATTATATAAAATTGTCAGAATAAATCCCCAAAAGGTAGAAATAAAGATGACCCTTAGTCAAAGTCTTGATATGAAAAGTTATAGTCAATTTTTTCCTTAGTTAATTTTAAATAAAATCCCTTAGGGTTTTTTGTTTTGTTTTGTTTTTGTTTTGTTTTTAATCAATGTACTCTTATTCCAATGTAGTTTTTAATTTAAGGCCCAGAAGTTAGCACAGAGAGATTTACCCTGTGACTATTACCAGATTTTCCATTTTGTAGTTTGTCTAATGAATCTCTGAAATTCTGTTAGAGTTTACTTTTGAATTTTCCAAATTCTTCCAGTTGACTTTGATCCTGAATAAAATTTTCACCCTAAATAATAGTAATGATAGTAAGCTTATATTTTTATCGCACTTTAAAGCATTTTTACTCAATTAGTGATGAGTTTTTAAGGCCAAAACTTTAGAAATAGCCTCATCTAGGCATAGAATTTTAGAAATTTACCAACTCAGAGTACAGACCAAGTTGGGCAAGGATTAGAAAGCATGTTCTATGTCAAAGCCCTATTGTTTTACCTTTCAAGCTTATCACCTGTCTCTACAAGCTGAGAGTACACCAGCTAGGTTTAGAAAATTTTCTTGAAGGATGACTATTTCCATCCTCAGCATATTGGGCTCTCCATGCCTACTTAAGTGCTTATATGAAGGAAGGCTTTGAGAGTGCTAACAAACAAAGCCTTTGTCTATTAGGCACAAATAAGGTCTTATGAACTAGTAGGTGAAGAGTTATTGCATCTAGGGATACTGGGCAGAGTTCCTGCAATAAACTGTGACAGGGTTGATTTTGAAGCTGGGTTATTGTCCAAGAAGTCAGTCTTGAAAAAGGATCTAAACTTGGGATTTGTTGATGAGATAAGTTCAGGAATCATAAGTAAAATGGTTAGATTTAGATCCAAATACAGAAATGATAATAACAAAGTACTTGGAGAATCTAAAATGGCTGATATGAAGTGATTGTTTTCTCAACATTGTACTATATATCCTCTGCTTTCTTATATATGTGCAGACTATGAACTTCCAGACATATCACATACATCTAGGATTGCACACATTTATCAATAAGTGCTAAATTATACTTAAATTAGAGACAAAGTATATTTATTTAAATGAATATTTTTCTGTGAATACATAGGATCTAAGGATCACATTATATAGGCTCCACTATGTTGTTAATAAGGAAATACTATTAATAAGTATTAAAAATCTAGATAAAGTATTTTCCTAGGAAATTTATAATTCCACATTACAAAACAAGAAAAGAAATCATTAACATACAGAAAAATGATGATTCTGTTCCTAAATCTAAATGGTGGGAGGGTAGACAGTAATTTTAAAATAAAGCTAAATATATACATTTAAGCAATGTGCTACCTATTATATACATATACTATACCTAAGTAATGAGAAAAGAACAGAATAGTGTAAAGGAATTTTAATACCCCTCTCCCCAAAAAGAAGAAATGAGGAATGAGAATATAGAAGATTTTTAATTTTAAAATTTATTTAAAAAAAGTAATGAAAAAGGAAAAATAATAAAAGAAGATGATATTTTTAAAAGATTAATTGAAATAAGTAGAGAAAAAAATCCTAATCTCAAGTAGCTTCCCAACTAGGAACTATGTGGTAAGAAATTGTATTTTAATTTAATGATGCTAAATTAAAACCACATATTTATGTAAATCAAAATTTCAAATAGCAAAGAATTACTTTATTGCTATCTTTTGCCTTTATTTGTATCTTCAGATCTTTAAAACAATCCCTGGCATATATAGGCACTTAATAAATGTTTATTGGAATATAGTAATTTCTTATACAGTGAAAGGTCTGCTGGGAATATTTGTAAAAAAGAAACGTATATCTATGTGAAATTTATAATTACACACATAATAAAATAAAAATGAAGTAGACAAAAGATTTCAGGGATCTGAAGAGAGAAAGCTATTGTACCATCTGTGTTGGCTTCAATGGGTTACATAGTTGTTTTAAGTGGGAAAAACACAAGAATACTATTGCACAGGCTAGCAAGAAAGGTAGTACTAATGTATGATCATAAAGTACAGTAGAAATAGTTGCATTATGCTGAATAAAATGGCAGTGCTCCAGGGAGAGGCACAAAGGTTGTCAATACAAAGCAGTGGGGGGGAGGGGAAGTCTTATTAAACACATCATGGCTTTCTTTGGAAAAAAAAATATGCAAAAGTCTCATGCCAGATAATCTGACCAATAGTTACAGGCTAATATTTATGGTTATAAGAGATAGAAAGGACATTAGCAATCATAGAAGCTTACCCCTTCATTTCAGAGACTGGAAAACTGATACCCTAAAAGCTAAAGAAACTTATATAGTCATATAGTAAGTACACAATCTACCGATTATGTGACAGATACTAGAAAGTCCTCCCTTCAGTCGAGGGCTTCTGACTTCCAGCTCAGTGTTCTTTCCACTAAGCCAGATATATCACAAATGTCTCATAGTAATATGATTCCTTCTTCCCACCTCCCCGCCTGTGACCTGTGATTGCATTGGATTAGGGAATTCCAAGAAACTTTCTACCATTACAGACTGGCATATCTTAGTCTATGAAAGTTTCCATAGACTAGCTATGTTGTGTATCTGGGATCTCATCAGAAAAACCCAGGTCTTTCTGACTCCACATCTAGTTATCTGTCTACAATATTGCAATGCTTCTCTTATCAAGCATTAAAATATTACCACATGCATTGTTGAATGAATATAGAAAGTAACTGAAGTAACAAAAGGAATAGAGAAAAGTTATTTTCTATTCTATATATATTTTAGACCCACTCATACAGAAAGTAGGCTGTGGTGAACATAAGAAAAGCATGGTGTAATGATGATTAAAAAGTAATATGTAACCCAGACCAATTCTAATAATAGGAAGATGTTATATTAGAACTAATGAAAAAGAAAGAGCTCTTTGGTTAATATGCAAAGAAGGTATGATACAGCCTGGTGCTTTCTACACATAATTAAAGTATAAAACTATTGAAAATATCGTATGTAAAGAAAAAGGAAGGAAAGATAAGTTGAAACTTTCTAAAGTAAGGACAAAAGGAGATTGAGCCAAGAAAAGTGATAAAAATTAATGAAAAGGACATTTTTTTGAAAATAGGGTAAGAGTAATAATATAATTTCTTAAAGCAATTTCTTTACACATCACCTGTCTATGTGGAAAGAGTATTGCAAACAGATTAATATGGGCATTTTCTTATGGCTTGTTAGAAAATCATGATAGATAGTTCATTTATCTTCCTGGAAATTAAGAGTGGAAAATACCAATTATGTGATTCTTTGAGAGTTTTTAATGGTTAACTCATAAGGCTTAAAACACAAGAATTTGTGGGAAATTTTTAATTTTATATGTTCCCCAATTTGGAATTATACCCAAAGGGCATTAAAACTGTACATACCTTTTGATCCAGCAGTACCACAACTGAGTCTGTATTCTAAAGAGATCATTAAAAAAAGGGAAAGAAACTATATATGCAAAAAATATGTATAGCAGTGTTTTTTTGTGTTGGCAAAGAATTGGAAATTGAGATGTCCATTGATTGGAAAATTATTGCACAAGCAGTAGTATATGAATGTAATGGAATACTAATGTTCTATAAGGATGAGCAGGAAGATTTCAGAAAAATCTGGAAAGACTTACATGAACTGGTGCTAAATGAAGTGAACACAACACTGTATACAGTAACAGAAACTTTGTATGACTACAGATTTAGATCTCAGCAATTCCAATATATTCATGATAGAAAATGTTATCCATATCTCAAGAGACTGAATACAGTTCAAAATATACTATTTTCACTTTTTTTTTTTTTTGCTTTTTTCCTATATTGTGATTTTTCTCTTTTGTTCTGATTTGTTCTGATCTTCAGGAATGGGAAGGGAGGAAGGAAGGAAGGAGAAACATTTGGAACTTGAAATTTTACAAAAATGAATGTTGATAGAATTCCCAATCCCTCCATTTTTGTCTGCCTGCATTTTTTATTTCCTTCACAGGTTAATTGTATTTTATTTCAAAATCTGATTCTTCTTGTGCAGCAAAATAACTGTATGGACATGTATACATATATTGTATTTAACATATACTTTAACATATTTAACATACATTAGTCTACCTGCCATCTGGGGGAGGGAGTGGGGGGAAGGAGGGGAAAAATTGGAACAAAAGGTTTTGCAATTGTCAATGCTGAAAAATTACCCATGCATATATCTTGTAAATAAAAAGATATAATAAAAAATGAATGTTGAAAATTATCTTTACATATAATTGGAAAAAATAAAATATTATTAAATAGGAAAAAAACTATATATTATTGCTTAACTTGTCTTCTTATACAACTCTAATAATTCAGCTAAGCTGAGAAAATAATGTCCTTGATCTTACTATCAACTATAAGTGTTCTTCAGTACTCAAGAATTCTCAACTACCTTTATCTGATTGCAACTTCCTATTATTCCTACACTTTCTTCCTTTTGAAACTAATCATCAACCTTACCAAGACTTCTGAGCTCTTCAATAATCAGTACTTTGTTAAGCTATTACCCTTGTTGTAGCTATACTCTACTGTCCTAATCTCAATGCTTTGCAAAATATTCACTTATTTGTACACTGCTTGATTTTGAGTCCCATTCTCAGTTTCTTATTGTTTCTCATCTCACCAAATCTTCATTTTAAATTGTTTCCACTATTCATTTCCTCTATTCATATTCAGGTACTGATGAATGAACTGGAAGAAATCATTCAACCATATTAATTGGTCTACTCCAAATTTATGTTATCTAATCTCAAATTTTAGCAGCAAGGAAATCCTTTCATTTCTTTCTAATGAATTATCTATTCTATTATCTACAGTAGTTAGTAGTACCAACCCAGTTTCTTCTTTCTTCAAGTTGCTCACAGAACTCCCTCTAAACCTTACCTCAGACTTAAATGGGAAAAAAAAAAAAAAAAAAAAAAAAAATTAGGGTCATTTTTGCAGAGCTCCGTCTTTTCTCCTCCACATCTCACAAGCCTTTAACATCTTCAATTCTTCCTTTAATTTCTATCTGATTTCTCCTTAGTATTCTTTGTTTATTCTTCACCTCTCTCACTGCTATTTAAATTTGAGTGCTTCTCAAATCTGTACCTTGGTTCCTTTTTTTTTTTTTTTTTCTCTTTACACTCTCTTAGTTGGCAAATTTATTTGGTATGGGTTTATTTATTGCCTCTGTGTAACTGATTCATTCCCAGATTTCCATATCCAGCCCATAGAATCTCTTCTGAGTTCCAATCCCACATCATTAAATTCCTATTAGAAATTATAAACTATATAGCTCATAGACATCTCAAACTCAGTATGCCTGAAGTAGAAGGTAACATTCATCTTTCTGTGAAATTTCATAGTCTCATAAAGGCACATCATCATTCCCATCATCCAAGTTTACAACTTGTGTCACAGTTGACTCATGACTCTTATGCTACATACCATATCAATTACCAAATCTCGTGAGCTAACCCACAATGTCATTCATTTATATCCCCTTCTGCCAACTTGAAACCACCAAACTAGTTCATTCCTTCATCACTTCCCACCTTCTGTGTTAGACTCCTTCCCATTCTAATCAATCCTCCACATAATTGCCAAAGTGATTTCCCTAAAGGGTAGTTTTAATCATACTAGCCCTCTACTGAAAAAAAAAAAAAAAAAAAAAAAAAACTCCAGGTGCTTCCTATTACATGTAGGATCAAATATAAATTCTTGTTTGGCATATAAATCTTTTTTATACTCTGGTCCCCTTCTGGCTGGATCAATAAATGGAAAAAGCCAAAAACTATATGTAATGTCTTTCACTTGTAGACCTCCAATTTCTATAAAGGGATAAAGTGGGAGTATATTCTCATAATCTCTCCTTCTGAGCCATTGAAAAAAACTTTACAATATTTACTTAAAATTTTTTGCAGTCATTCTTTCCATTTACTTATTCAATTTGACTCTCTAATCTGGTTTACTTGTCATTTTCAGACTGATTTTAAAACTCACCTTTGATAGTATTGCTCTTTTGCTTAAAAGTATTCAAAGATTATTTATTACATAATAAAATCCAAACTTCTAAGACCTTCTGCAACATGGACTTCATCTGCATTTATAAACCATACTTACCATTCCCTTACATGAATTGTTTGATATATCTGGTCTGATCTATTCATTGTTTCCCAAATGTCTTGTGGATTATATCTCTATATAATTGATCATATTAACTCCACTCTTCCTTGCATCCTTCCTCACTTATCAAAATCCTAACAATCAGTTTATCTTGCAGTCTTATCTAATTATTCCTCATCAAAATGATATATTCCTGTCCTAAACTTCAAGTTATTTTTTTTATCCTTTATATGGTACTTATAATAAATTGTCTTGTGTTATAGTTAGGTGATTGATAGTGCTTCTTTCTGTCATAAGATCTTTAGGTTCCCTCTCCCAGGACTGATTAAGTTGCTTCCTCGAGATGCTTATAGATAACCCTAAAAGAGCAAGGTGTTTCTTCTCTGACACTATTGGCTAGAGCCCTCCTTCCAATGTCTGAAGCCCTGTTTTCATCTACCACATTAACATCAACTAGCTTTATATAAAGAGTTATTTACTTTAAATATATAACAAGAACAAATAAATATTCCCCTCCTACACGTTGGGGATATACCCTTTATTTACTATCTTCATCTCTGGAGAGAGTGGGTTCAGAATTAATATAATTTCTATGTAGCATTAGTTCCACAAAGTTCAGATTCAAATGAAGCATCAATGTGAATGAATGTCCCAGAGGTTACTCCTTGGGACTTAACTTGGGACTGATTAGCTATAATAAAACACAGCTTGGAACCATTGCTGGACATAATGGCTCACTTTCTTGAACTTTCTAAACTCCCAAGTCTATGTGAGTAATTGCAATTAAAACTTTTAGCTGAATTTTTAAGACTCTTGATAATCCAGTGACTATTCCAAACTGTTTCCTTAATGTACACTAAGATTCACTGATCTTTAACCAGTCTCCATTCACTTTTTTTTTTTTTATGTTATCTTCTTTAATCTCTATCCTCTTATTCACAACTTTCCCCATTTTTGGAATAACACCTTCTTTCTTCCTTCATTTCCTTCTGTTGAAGTCTTTCTTTTCCTTCAAGGTCTAACTTAAAAGTTAACTTCTCCTTAAAACCTTCTCTAGGTTCTTTTAGGTCAGAATCTAAATTGTAAACTTGAACTCTTTATTGGGAATAATTGGTACTTCACACACTGAATCATGACAAAGTAAAAAATCCTTCATTGTATGTGGCTTCATTCTTTATAGAAAAAAGTTATATTTTAGATCTCAAGTCTTAGCCCATAAAGGGTAAGTTCTAGTAAAAAGCAGAATTAGCCATCCAAATGTCTTGAAATTAACCTTCATGGTTTTTCCCTAACTCCCCAAATTTCTTTAGGACTCTAAAGGAAATTTTAAGAGAGCTAAGCAAGAACAAAAAGTTCTAGGTAGATCTATTTTCAAGTTCTTATTCAGTCCTATCTGATTCTTCATGACCCCATTTAGGGTTTTCTTGGCAATGCTACTAAAGGTGGTTTTCCATTCCCTTCTCCAGATCATTTTAAAGTTTAGGACCTAAGGCAAAGAGGGTTAATTGACTTCCTCAGAGTCACACAGCTAATAAAAGTCTGACACTTGATTTGAACTCAAGAAGATGCATGTTCCTGAGACGAGGTTTGGTACTCCATCCACTAAGCCATCTATCTGCCCCAAGATCTCAGTATCCACATGAATATTTTGTTCTGTTTTATATTTTGTTTATGTGGTTAGCAACAATCTTCCAAAACTTGCCCTATGTTGCTATTTCCTGATAAGACAAAGACAGATTCAATGGTAATCAAAGATCCTAAGTATCACATCATGACAATGGTTTCTAACTCATTAATATATCAACTATAATGTAAAAGCACTGTTATTATTGTCATTGTTACTGCATTAAAGTAGCAACACGATATAATAAAAAGAATGTAGGACATAGAGTTAGGAGGAACCTGTCTTTCAGTCCCATCCCTGACAGTTTCTAATTGCATGAGACCATGACAAACCTTTTATCTGTTCTGAAATTCAGTTTTCTTATCTTAAAAAAAGTCATACTTGTATTTATAGGTTTGTGGAAAAGATCAAGTAAGATGATATAAACACAAAATATTTTGCAAATATCAATATGCTAGATATTAGCTATTAATGAGGTTTAAAATTGGGGGTACCTAAATGAAATTAGGTTTCATTGAGGTCTAGTGGCAGGTTCGGGATACAGGGAGTCAAATAGAGCTCCCCAGCAATCCCTTTGGATTCGGCACAAGAATACAGAGTTTTTAAATGAGGTCTAGTAGCGGCGTAAGAGTACCCTGTGAAGGAATTTACAGACCCAAAAACTTAGATTGATAAAAGAGGTTTATTATGGGGTTTGGAAGTAAGGTTAAAAGGTGTTAAGTAAAGAGAGGAAAGCACCAGAACCAGAGTGGTTCAAGTAGGCAGAAATCCTTTGACATGGCTGCCATGTTTGGGACCTCTAAGAAGAGAGGACTCCAGCTTAGCTCTTTTGTAATAGGGGGCTTTGGCTACAAACTGAAGAGGGCTTGTGGGTGGAATCCCAGGTTGGCACCGGGCTGGGTTTCAGCCAGGGTTAGAATTTTAATTGAATTCAATGAGTTTCAGGACTGACACATAACAAAAGATGAAACTGTTTGTGCTTAGGGTAGAGTCCCCTCCCTGAAGCAGAGTCCAAGGAGGTTTTCTTTTTTAAGAGTTTTGAAGTTTCCTCATCACTATGATTATTAAATCTATCAAAATGTATGGGGGATTAAGACTTTACCTTTTATGCTCTTCAAAATATCTGTAAGATGGAGGGGGGGGGAGGAAATGAAGGATTTTTTTGTTTGTTTGTTCTTGTCATCCTTTGATTAAGTCAAGGACAACAGCCCAGTTAGGAATGAGAATAGTCATGAAGCTCAGAAACAGAAACCTGAACTTGATGTAGTGTATAAATGAATTAGTGACATGCTTGGCACATAGTTTGGTGTCCATGCTCAGGTCTGATGGCATAAGAGAAGCCAGAAGCAGAAAATCCTGTGAGGAAACAAGGGATTAACTGACCTGGACCATGACTGTAGATTTGGCAGCAGAGTTAAAATAAGGACATAAATGAGATAGTAATACAGAAGACTGACTGTGAACTGGCATCACTTCAAATATGAGGATATTTTGATCTTATTTTACCTGACATTTGTTTTTATATTTCTTTCCTCTTGTAACAGAGCCCATTAAAAACACAAATTAACTACAAAGGACATATGAAGGAAGATGCTATCTGCAGCCAAGAAAAAGAACTAATAAAAGAATAGGTATATATGTATGTATATATATGTACATATACATACAAATATATATTTGTATCTAGTGGTAGCTACTTGTAGAGCAGGTGGGAGGGAAAAGAAGGGAAGAAAAAAGAAATTTACATTAGAAATTTATTATATATTTAAAAGGAATAGTAAGTTGTACATAAAATACATATGAGAAATCATCTTTTTATTATACTATATCTATCTATCTATATCTATATATATATATAAAAAATAAAAATTTAAAAGATCCCTTTTCCTATCAGTTAATGAGTTAGTAGCTTGAAATCAAGAGTTCACTTGGTATATGTGAAATAGTCTCTAACAACTGTATGCCAGAAGTCATAGCAGTTCTATAACCTGGATGCAAATAAAACTATTATGTGACTTGAAGATATAGCAACCCAGCAATCAGAGTACATCCAGTGAAAATGGGCACAACTGTGGGGTAGAAAACTGACAAAATTGTATCTATGTGAACATAAGGTGTCACTTTATTTTTGCTTCATATCATCTACAACCAACTAAGAGAGCAACCTTTACTCTAATCAGGAGTCTCTTGTGGGCACATGGACTCACAAATATATATTGAATAAGGAAATAGATAGCATGATTTAATTTAAAGAAATCAGTTAGAATTTGACCTGTAAATATTGCCTGGATACAGCATTTAAATCAGCCTGAAGAGATTGAAAGTAAGACAACTAAAAATACTAAGAGATTCCATCATACAATATGTGTGATAAATAATGAATATCCTAACTTGGATTGGATCAATAGGGCTGGCCCTCTGAATAAATTATTGTGTCATGCCATACAATTCAAATAGGGAACTAAAAGGCTCCATGATGAGGATTAGAATCCTGCATTTCAAAGAGAGAAACTTTCTGGCTTTTTGCCACCATTGCAGCTGTCCACAGTAGCCACCCAGTGCTATGCACCTGGTAAATTTTCTGATTGGAACAGAGGGAGTGGCAGGTGGCCCTGCCTATGGCAGCAGCTGGCTTTAAGAAAGTAGGACACAACGTATGGGTCATGCAGCCTGAACCCCAGAAGAGCACCAGTTGGGGAAGGCACTGAAAGTGGAAGGGGTGTGCTTACCTAGGAAATTCTGCCTACTGAGTGATTAATGAAGATGTGAGTCCCAATTAGTGGTGTTTCAAATGAAGAGTGTCACAGCAGCTGTCATCTCTAGAAGGCAAATGGAATATGGACCTATTTTCATATGTTATTTTATAAATTCTATAGCATGACAAGACAGGAATAGAATTATAACTGAGATACTGGAGCACAAACCTTCTCCCATCAATAGACTAATGATACTTGCTTATCATATACAACTGAAGATAAAATATACCACCCATCCCTTATCAGAGAAGAGATGGACCTTCAAGGCAGAATGAAACAAACATTTTTGAACATTGCTAATGTTGTTTCATTTGAAGTTTTTCTTTTTAATTTTATTGTTCAGGTTTTGGTGGTTGGAACATAGACTAGAAGGGTTAGAAAATAAATACTTGTTCAATGGGAAAAAATGAAGATAGAAGGAAACAAAACTTAAATGTCATCAGCAGACTTAAGTAAAGGAGAAATAATTCTTGCAATGACCATGTTAGTACCCTGGATATCTTAGAATCAGCGGGAGTCAGGATAAGCAAAAGTCTTTGTTCTTGGTCTTTTGGGGTCCCCTCAGGGGATTAGATATAGGAGTCTCCACACCTCCTTTCTCTCTCTCCACCGCCCAAGAAATGATCCCACTTATCCTACTCCACCCTCTGATCTCTCACTTCTCTGTCTACGCCCACAGATAGAGCCAGCATGGAATAGTTGGGCAGGGTCATTCTCCAAGCGTATGTTAATAGAGTATTGTCCAATTGGTAATTAGCTTTAAGTGCTCGGTTATCTAAGTGCATCTGCTCAGTTCCAGCCCTTTACAAATTCTTGTCCTGAATATCTGCCCACATTTTTATTTATACAACATGGAAAGAACCACTTCGGTTGGTTTCTAACTTGTCTTCTTCAATCACACATACAACAGAGAAAATGATGGATAACAAGCTTTTCTTTTAGTGTATGTAGGTTCTACAAGGAGACAGACAAAAATATATTAAATATATTTCTGTCCCTCCTCTTCCCCCCATCACAATTTAGAATTACTATAGGTACTCTAATTACCCTATCCATTGGTGAAAGAAATGGCCAACTACCCCAGTGTCTTCATCAAGAAAACCCCATGGACAGTATGGTTTATAGAGGCTTGTAGAGTCAGAAATGACTGAACAACTAAACAATTCCCATTGAGGAAACTCCTTTCACCAATGCAAGTCAGCATTTGCTCTGCAATTTAAGGTCAGAGAGTTCCCTGGAGCAGAACTTCTTAAATTTTTTTCACTCAAAAAATTTTTGCATGATCCTGGGTATATTAGGTATATAATATAAGTGTACAATTCAAACATTTACTGATAACAAATCATAATTTTGCAACGCCCATGTTCAATTACAAGGCCCCAATGGGGGAGGTGGCAAAAGTTTAACAAACTGGGTCCTAGACTATTGACATATTGATCACACAGCTGGTTTTATAGATGGGATTTGAATACAGGTTATTCTGATTCTGAATTCAGCTCTATATTTCCTAAGCCATGCTAACATTCAACTCAAATATAGCATAGCACTTGCTGTTTTATTGGCACTCTTGAGATACTAAAAAACATACAAGTAAGGCATCCATAATGTGAAAGATATTATGTGGCAGAATTCAAAATCATCTTTTTTACTCCAAGGATAGTGCTCTATACCAACTAGTTCCCATTAAATACATTTTAAGATTGAAAAGAATGAAAATGAAGAAAGAGGAGGAAGGATGGAAGGAAGGAAGGAAGGAAGGAAGGAAGGAAGGAAGGAAGGAAGGAAGGAAGGAAGGAAGGAAGGAAGGAAGGAAGGAAGGAAGGAAGGACCGACCATCAGAGCTAATCTTGGTCTTCAATTCATCTTTCAAAACAAGTCAAAGCATCCTGGAACTGAGTAATACAAATATTCTTCTATCCTACTTTTCTCAGTAATTATAATTTCTTGGGCTTCAGATATCTTGGCATTCTTTAATTTGTTTTTAATTCTTCAATGATAATCTCAACCTCCTGATTAAAGTAAAATTCATAAGTTCTTGAACTTTGGTGGAGAAAGTAACTTGAAATGACATAAATAAAACTATCTCCTTTGTAAAATAGAAATGGATTAAAGAAAACTTTCTCAGGGAATGCTTTTCCTAACATTAACTAGCAAATTAAAAAGGAAAACTTTGATACCTAGATGTTCCCTCCCCCACCCATTAATTATATAACTAATATAGTAAATACAAATTTAGAAGTATATGATTAAGGAGTACACCAAAATGAAATTGAACCTAAGTGTTCTCATTACCATAGTTATCTACATGGGGAAATAAGGTATTCACTTTTAAAATCATATATCTTAAAATTGGTACTCTCTTCAATCTACTGCAGGTAGGGCTTTTAAAGTATGATGACCTTTCCTTCATTAGTATGAATTTACCTTCAAGGCAAACATTTTTCAATCAGCACTAATTTGCATATAATTTATCAAGAGAGATGGAGAGGAAAATAATTTTGTTTAAAGATTTTCCTTTGTCTTAAGTGTCATTAGCAGTTCTGACTAATCAAATTTTTACAATCTCATCAGGCGCTTTTAGAAAATCTCTATGAACTCATCTGGAGGATGCATTTATTCCTAAGTGTTCTATATTGCATTACAACTCAGTAACAAATCACCGTCTGCTACAGATGTTTATGTGAAATATAATTAACACTCTGCCAATTTAGTTTTTATAGGGACACAATCAATTTTTATTCATTTTAAAAGCAGAATGCTTTGTTTTATTGTGTGCAGCCTCTCTGCTGATTATAAGCTAAACAAATTACTCCTCTGTTTGAACTAAGTGGCAATGGTAGAGAAGGATGATGGCATGGTATTAATGGAATACATTTATGTCAAGTACCAAATATTGGTGGATCTATATTTTTTTTGTATGGGTTTATTTTAAATTTGGTTATTCAGCTTTATCTACTGAAAGCTGATGTCTGTTTAAATCTTTATAAGATCTAGGAAAAGTGAATATGTTTTTAAATGCTTAATTTATATGTTTTCTGACTTTAGTATAAGCCATGTTTGGTAGCCTTTCAAATTGTTTCTTAGCTTAATATTTTAGCTATGGAAATATTATGTTGATTAAAGTGTTATCACCACAATGAAATTCAAACAGATTTAAGCTCATAAAAGGGGGAGGAGAGTGAATTAAAAGCAACACAGGCCAAATAAACTGAAATATCTATGTATGATTGTCATTTTAATTATAATATCTTGATGAAACCTTTTTTACTGGTGATGGAGAGACAGTTTAAATACTATAAGGTTGTTCTTGTTTAGAGATGACATGCTGATTTTATCAATGAATCAATTAACATTTTTTGAGTGTCTACTATGTGTCAGGCTCTATGTTAGGTAATGAAGCTTCAAAAGACAAAAATGAAAAGTGCTCTCTTTATTCAAGGAACTTATTCCTATCTTGGAAAACAACAGATACTTATATAAGTATAAAACAAATAACAGCTGATTGTGCTTTAATATTTACAAAGTGCTTTAAATGTAGTATCATATTTGATGATGATGATGATGATGATTTTTTTGCTGAGGCAATTGGGGTTAAGTGACTTGCCCAGGGTCACACAGCTAGGAAGTGTTAAGTATCTGAGATTTGAACTCAGGTCCTCCTGACTTCAGGACTGGTGCTCTATCCACTGTGCCACCTAACTGCCCCTCTATTTGATTATTATAACTCTGTAAAGGTATTGTTATTATACTCATTTAGATAAGTTATAGTATATTATATTCATTATAACATATTACCAAAGATGCCTTTTGCATAAGTAATGACATAAAAGACATCCTCAGTCAGTGGATAAACATGTAAGTGCCTATTATCCTGGCACTGTGCTAAACACTGAGGATACAAAAAAAGAGACAAAAGACAAAAAAGAGCTCATAATCTAATGGGATATATATATATGTATATACTATATACTATATAAAGGATAAATAGGAAATAAGAGATGGAAGGCAATAAAATTAAGAGAGGTTGGGAAAGGATTCCCATAGAAGATGGGATTTTAGATGGTGACTGTAGAGGGTCACAGTCACTGGGGGGGAACTCTAGGTGAGGTATAAGACCCTTCAGCCCAGAGGGAACCTGCTAACAATGTCTGGTTCAGCTCCCCATCTCCCCTAAGGGCTCTCTGCCTTCCTGAGAAGTCAGGGGGTGGTGACAACCTGTGTTGAGATTGAAGCAGAATGATACTAGGTGGAAGAGTGATACCAAGTGGCAAGCAACGTACAATAGCAAGTTGTTTATGTGGTCTTACCTGCACAGTGTTGTTTTTGTTACATTATATAAAGGGGAAAGTCCTTGTAATAAATGGACTCCATTTTTTCACCATCTTCAGGAGTCCTGCCTCATCACTTCTCTATTAGGAAGTTATATTCTAATCCACCCCAGCGTGGGGACTCTAGAAAGCACGTTTTGTCACCCCAACTTGGGGTTTTATTACCCCAACTTGGAGGCTTTAGAAAGCAGGATTCAATATTTTAATCACCCCGGTGTGGGGGCTCTAGAAAGCAACAGTACGTTTTGTCATCCCAACTTGGGGACACAACAAATGGGACTTAAAAGAAGGAAAACCAGAAATGAAAAGGAAGGGTTTTCCTATCATGAAACACAACCAGGAATATTTCAAGGAAATATGTGATCATAAAAGGAATGGGGTTGTTTGAATAAGTAATAAAGAATGAATATAGACAGGGAGCTGTAAAAATTATGCCATGAATGCTGAAGCTTAAAATGATAAAGGATGGTGAAAGAAGCTACATACCAAAAAAAAAAAAAAAAAAGATTGTAATTAGGAGAGGCTGATAGAAGTAATTGCCAGACTTTTGAATTATTAATTGCTGTCATAAGTCCCTCTATTTGCATAAAATATCTATGGCTAAGCCATTTTGCCTACAATTGTAATAGACACACATTATAGACATAGAGCCAAATATGCAGTTGACTGTATGGGTGATGTTATCTATACAGGGGCTTTTGATTCAGTCTTGGATTTTAGGTTTTTGATAATTTCATCTGTCAATAAATCACTTCCAGCTATATTTGACAAATGCAATAGCATGAGTACAGTATCAGTTTTTACTATTGCCCAGGGAATTTTAATTTGCTGGTTCAAAAAATATTTCTATAGGATTTTGATTTATTTATCATATCCAACAAGAATGTCTTACAAACCTCTTTTTCCTTTTTGGTGAGGAAATGTTAATCTTTCTAAAGCTAACTTAGTTTAGACATTGTTTAGACACTTTACAAATTTATTTTGGTTCATTTTATAATTCTTAAAGTGTACATTAACATTGCAATTATTATGGATTGCTCTAAATGTACTCTTTTTATTGAGTTTTTATTTCAAGATGTCAGTGTCAACATAGTCAGTTATAATTTTCTCTTTGATTGCTTTAAGTTCAATTAGTTTACTCAAAGGATTTACTCACCTGCATCCAAGGGTTTCATTTGACCTCTTGATTCCCTTTTGAATGATGGTACAAAATTTCCATCTAAGATAAAGATAGCAAAATTCTTTACTAGTTTATTATTATTCTGATTTTTTTTTTTTTTTTTTTTTTTTTTTGGAGTTCAGACAGAAATGGTCTGATCCTATTATCCTTCTTTTACACTAAATATTCTGTAGGTTAAGATGCAGGTGGACAAATGCTTCTTATAACTGAAGAATATTGGAAGTATAAGTTCATCTTCTGTATGACTCACTGAAAGCTTCTTATGAATCACTTTGTGTAGTGTGCTTTTTAGAGCTCCCAAGCTGGATGCCAAAATGTAGCATCTGGACTAGCTTTCTGGAGGATCTCTGGACCAGTCCAAGTCCTTGGTCTTAGTGGAAGAGTGGTGAGGCAGGGAATCTACAAGGATGGTCAAAGATGGAGTCCTTATTTCAAATCCTCTCAGCCCCTAAATACCTTAGGACAATTATATCACCACAGCACACAAGCTGTGCTAACTACAAGCACCCTGCTGTCGATATGTAAATGCATCTTTACTGTAAGTATCCCTTGATTCAAATAGAACACAGGTGGTCACACCCTACTTGACTTCTCAGGAAGTATCAGAGCCCTTAGGGGAGATGGGGAGCTGAACCAGACATTGTCAGCATGTTCCCTCTGGGCTGAAGGGTCTTATACCTTACCCACAGTTCTCCCACTATCTGTGGCCCTCTACAACTTTGGAAACAGAAACAAAACATGGGCCTAATATATACTTTGCCTCTTTATAAATTATTTTGGTTTCTTCCATTAGGTCTTTATATTTTAAAAATCTTTAATTCCATGTAATAGAATAATGAGTATTCAAAATATAAGCATTTCTTTAAAATATCATTCTTGATTTTTTTAATGTCTGGGATTTTGTAGGCAATTCTTGAACAATGGGGCAGCTTTAATATAGAGCTATAGAGCTCTAATAATCCTGAGTTCAAATTTGACCTTAGATACTTACTAGTTTATTAGACTAATAATCCTGGGAAAGTCACATTTCTTTTACCTCATTTGTAAAATGAGCTGGATAAGGAAATGGCAAGCTACACCAATATCTTTGCTAAGAAAACTTCAAATTAGGTCATGAAGAGTTGGACAAAACTGAACAACAACTTGAAGCTGTAATGTTTCTGCTGTTAATTTATTAAATTTTTAAGGATATTGTAAAATTTGTATTTGTAATATGTAGGTAGATGTGTTGTCTGGTAGTCTATAAGTGACAGCAAGCTTATGGTCTATAATTCCAGCTATTTAATCATGTCTTCTAAGTCTCTAAGAGGTTATCTCAAATTGCATTAATGCAATATACTATTATAATCACTTCTTTCATAATGAGCTTCAATCAGTGCAGGTTGTTTAAAAATAAATTTTCTTCAATTTCTAATGCCATTGACTTGATCTTGAACTAGTATTATAAAGTCTTTCCTTTTTACAAACAAATCTTCATGATTCAGCCATTCTTAGGTGATGTTTTATTGGTAGAATTTATTGTATATGGTAATATCACTCATTTAAACTATTTCAAAGCTCTGTCCAGATAGAACCTATTTTCCATTACATTTGACAAATACAGCATTGTCAACCTTTATGAAACGAAGTCTTTTTTGTTCCAAAAGGAGTTTTTTGGTAAATTTTGACCTGTTTATCATGTAATCTGAGAATATCTGGCAATATTCTTCATCCGTTTTTGGCAAGGAAATAATAATCTTTTTATAGTTACTTTAGGATTATGAGGCCTATGTTTTGTTAGCATTGTATAGGTTTTTTATTACACTTCTCAAATTGTTATTATTTTTGTAACTTTTTATCTTATTCAATAGAGCTTAATTAGAAATTGTTCTAATATCATATGAATTTTTGTTTAGACTGCTGGAGGATAGTTATCCTCCATTTTACTGTATCAAAAGAATACAGTGAAACTGGTATTGTATAGGTGTTAATTTTTATAAATATGTTCTTTCCTTTAAGCTTTGACATCAGGATGCCAGTCTTTTAACATACTCAACCTCAACTTTCTCCAAGATACCATTATATTCGATGTATCTTACCTGAGGAAGACAAAAGTATTTGTAAGTATTTCTTATTTCTTTTGAGTTGTAATCCTATTGATTTCTTGATCATTGTCTTTTTCTTTTTCTCAACAGAGCTTTCAAAAAGGCTTTTTTTTTTTTTTTTTTTTTTTTTTTTTTTTTTTTTTTTTTGCTATTCTAAGTATTTATTGCAAGTCTCACCTTAAGATTTAAGTTTTCCTAACAGTGTACTTTGCTAAAAGGAGTTCAGCTTTCAAAGTCTTGAATGCAAATAAATGCAATTTCATTTTATCTTATAAGGAATGAGATAGAAATCACTGAAAGTTCTTGAACATGAATCTACTAATATCAAAACAATGTTTTAGGAAGAATAATCTTGGGATAAGTATCTAAAGCTTGAATTTAAAAAGTCAAACTGGAGGCATAGGATTGTATTATAATAGTCCAGGTATAAGGGGATGAGAGCCTGACCTAGAGTGATGGGAGAAGATATGACAACAGCTTCCTGGATTCATATTCTTTGCCCAGGTAATCACCATAGTTACCAAACAAAAGGAGTGTTAGATTTAAGATTTTGAAGGGAGAACCAAAATGACATAATTACTCTCTGTATGTGTAGTAAAAGGGAGAATTCAAGAATATTTAGACCTGGTTGTGTTGTAGTTCAGTAGCTTTAGGCTATATCTGACTTTTTGTGACCCTACTTGAAGGTTTTATTGACAAAGTTCATCACTTCCTTCTCTAGTTAATTTTACAGATAAGAAATTTTACAGATAAGAAAAACTGAGGCAAACAGGGTCAAATAACTAGCTCAAGGTCAAACAGCTAGTAAGCATCTGAGGCCATATTTGAACACAAGATGAGTTTTCCTGGCTCTAGGCCAGGCTTTCTATCAACTGCACCATCTAGCTGCCTTGTTTTAGTTAATAGCATTCTCCTAATCACCCATGGAAAAAAACTTTAAGTAAAGCAATTTCTTCTTTCTCACATACCATAACTACTGCCATTGTTATCATTTTTTGGTCCTTTGTTTTTGAAAAGGATCAAGGACATCATGGGTGACACCTTGACTCATGCATGAATTGGGTTTATTTTCCCAAGTCATCAAAGCTCAGTGGCAACACAAACATCAAGAAAACTGGCAATGGCCTGGGATGCACCAAGTTCTATGTGGAGTACCTGCTTCAGTACCTGCTTCAGCCACCTTCATGGCTGTTGGAACAAATTGTTCTCATCTACCTATTCCACTAGGGGAAGACTTCACATACTTGGGATAGACACTGCCTACCAAATCACCTTCAGATTATCCTCAATCTGGTTTAGCCCATTTTCCAAAACAATTTTATAAGGTTGTGGCTAATATGTATTCTACAGCTTCTTGGAGTCCCCTGTAAAAGTTAAAATACCAGCTCTAATCCAGAGGTAGATGAGCAGCTCTGAAAAGGACTCAGCAAGCCTTCACTCCAGAAGTGCTAGTCCTTTCTGAACACCCCATATACTCCCACCTATCATAGCTAAACAAGCAATAAATTCAATTTTATTTTAAAAATATCTTCTCACTGGTCTCAACATTCCTAGCGTCCACTCTAACAATTCATGCTTTAGTTCTAGGTGATATAATTGATAGAATGCTGGGCCTAGCATCAGGAATAACTGAGTTCAAATCCAACCTCAGATACTGTAATACCTTTCCCAAGTTTTTGATGAGGACCAAATGAGAAGTTTGTAAAGTGCTCAGCACATGGTCTCACATGATAATCTCTTAATAAATTTCCTTTCTCCTTCCTTCCTTCCTTCCTTCCTTCCTTCCTTCCTTCCTTCCTTCCTTCCTTCCTTCCTTCCTTCCTTCCTTCCTTCCTTCCTTCCTTCTTTCCTTCCTTCCTTCCTTCCTTTTTCTCCTCCTTCCCTTCTTCATTCCTCCTTCCTTTCCTTCTTTCTCTTCCATCCTTCCTCCCTTTTTCCCTTCTTTCCTTCCCTCCCTCCTACTCAAAAAATCATGGTGATTCCCACTGCTTTCAATAGAATGAAATTATCGACTTAGAATCCAAAAGGATTTAGACATGATTCAATTTAGATGTTTCTAAGCCTAAGGCTTAAAATATGGGGCACCATTCATCTTAGCATCAGTAATATTAAATCATTTGCTCTTTGGCCTTTTGTTTCTACATCTCAATTCCTGGACATGTTGGCACTCTCAAGTTTTGTGTTCTAAAGTGTAAAAGTTTTGGGAGAAAAGAGTTCCATCTGAATCATGTTGAATTTCAGACAAGTAGTTTGAAATGTCTAACAAGCAATTGAAGATATAACAGTCAAGAGAGAAATTAAGGTTAAATAAATAAAATTGAGAGTCATCAATTCAGATATGATAACTGAATTCAATGAGCTAATGAGATCAAGTCAAATAGCATAGAAAGAGAAGAAAAGAAAGGATAGGACAGTGCCTTTGAAGTGCTTTAGAGGGGATGTGACCCAAAAGAAGGCATAAACAAAAGCAACTGAGAAATGGGATCTTGATTGATGACATGGAGCCCAAATTATTTTGATAATAATATACAGATCCACAGGTGATTATCCTCTTCTTAAGGACTCTCTCTCTTTCATTAGACTGCACACTCGATCATCTTTCTCTGGATTTTCAATTTCTGTTATTGTATTAAAAGACTATACTTTATGAGGCAGCTAAATTATATAATGAATAGGGTGTTGGACCTGGATTCAGGAAGATCTGAATAAGAATTTAACTTTAGCCACTTAGTAATTATATGACCATGATCAAGTCATTTAACCATGTTTGCCTCAGTTTCCACAACTGTAAAATGGTAATTCTTATACCATCTATCTTCTGAGTTGCTTTGAGGATGAAATGAGATGATAACTTTTTAAAGACTTAGCATAGGAATTGGCATATAGCAAGTGTTTAACAAATGTTTGTTTCCTTCTTTCTTTCCTTGCTTTCCTACATTTTCTTCCCTGCCTTTCTTTCCTTCCTTTTCCATCTCTTCCATTTCTGTCTTTCTTGTTCTTTCCTTCTTTTTCCTTTCTTTCCTTCTTTCTTCTTTCATTTCCTTTCTCCTTTCTTTATTATCTTCATGAATGCTCCATCAACCTATATAATTCCTCAAATCCTCACTACCTTCATCACTCTCTCTTGCTCATACATAGTGCTATTCAATCATTAGATTTCACCATTTCCTATATGTATTCTATTTTCCTGATTAAAAGATCTGACAGTCTTCTATATGACCATAACCTTTCCCTATGCCTTAGCAGTCTGCCTCATCAAATCCTTCTATCCCTCTATCCCTTAGTACTTTCTAAGTCCAGAACCCTAGCTTTAACTTCACTTTCCTCTCTTTCTAATTTCAACCCAATAGTTAACCATTTTGACTCTATAATATCTTTATTTTATTTATCCATTTAAATGAGGCAATCAGGATCAAGAGACAAGTCCAGAATCACCCAGCTAATAAATATCAAGTGCCTGAATTCATATTTGAATTCAGGTCCTCCTGATTCCAGGACTGGTGCTTTATCCACCATATCACCTAACTGCCCTCTGTACTATCTTCTACTCTCAATTTCCTTGGTCTCATTCCTACCATCACTCATCTTTTGCCAAACCTCAGTCATGAATTATTCCTAGAATCTGCCTCTTCCACTCTGACTCACAAGCCACTGAATGGAATTGGAGGAAGTCTCATAATTATGCTAGTTGGTTACATGACAAATTCTTGGTATCTAACCACAATTGGTCCCTCACTATTACAAGACAGGCCTTTTATTCCTCCGGAATTGATTCCCTATCTAAATCCACACAGAAGCAATTTCAAACCTTTCCTTCCCCAAAAAAACCTTTTATACAATTATTCATCACTCTTTTTCAGCTGATAAGATTGAGTCTACTTTAAATCCCTTTTTCCTCATTCTCTTCTCATTATCTCACAACTCCATTGACATCATTTCCTGCTCTCTTTTCCCACTTTTCAGAAAGAGGTGGCCTTTCTTGCTTTCTTCATGTGCACTTAATCCTTCCTATCCCCTCTTCTTTTTTTAAGAAACTGAATCCTCTATCATTTCTTCCATTCTTGCTTTTCTTTTTGATCCTATTTGTATTCCTAGGGCTTCTTAGCACAATACCTAGAAAATAATAAGCACTTAATAAAGTTTTTTAAAAACTCTTTGGCTTCTATCTCCCAAATTATCATCCTCTATATCTATTGTTTGTTCACTTTTATCTTCAGACTTTTGTACTATCAGTCTCTCCTAGTTCTCCTACTTCTCTAACTATCCCTTTTCAGACTCCTTTGCTGATTTCATCATCCATATAATGCCCCCAATATTAGGTGTTCCTCAGGGTTCTGTCATAGATCTCCTCTTTCCCTGACTCATTTGGTGTGAAAGTCTGTGTCTGTGTATGTATGTATACACACACACACACACACACACACACACACACACACACACACAAATACAAACATATGAATAAATGTCCCAGGGCCTATCTCTCACCTGAGCTTTAGTCCCATTTTACTAATTGCCCTTGGTGAAATAACATGTCAAAAACTGAACTCATGATTCTTCTTCCCAAACCCTTCTCTCTTCCAAACATCTCTGTTCCTATCACTCAAAGTTAATCAGTATCCTTCTAGTTTATAAGTGGCATTGTCCTTGACTCTGCATTCTCCTTTCATTTTATATTTCTAATAAGTTACTAAATCTTGCCTTTCTACTCTCTCAAACCTAGCCCCTCTCTCCATTCATGCAAGTACACCCTAGTGGAGGCTCTCATGACTTCTCCTTCAAATTAATAGTAACAAGCTCTCAGTCGATCTTCTGCTCCAGATATATTACCATCCAAGCCCATTCTACACATTATTGCCAAAGTAATTTTTCTTACAAACATATATGACTATAATATTTCTTCATTCAGTCAACTTTAATGACATGTTGTCTCTAGGATAAAATATATACTCTTCTGTTTAGACATTAAGTCCTTAACATAATTATGTTCTTACCTAAATTTCTTTCTTTTTTTAAGAAATTGATTTTTTCAATTACATGTAAAACAGTATTTTACATTTGTTTTCTAAAAGTTTGAGTTTCAAATCTACCCTTATTCCTCTCCTCCCTCCTCATTAAGAAAATAAGCAATCTGATATGTTATGCAAGTGTAATAATGCAAAAAAAATTTCCATATTAGTTATGTTGTAAAAAACAAAGAGACCCAAGAAAAATAAAGTTTTGCTATTTTTTTAAACCATTCTGGAATCTGCATTAAAATTCAATTCATTCTTTCTCTGGAAATATAGCATTTTTCATCTTATATTCTTCAGATTTGTCTTGGATCATTGTATTGCTGAGAATAACTGTCATTCACAGTTTGTAAAAGTCCAGTTGTCTCTAAATTATCCTGCCATCTCAACTCAATCTCCCAGCCAGACTCCTCTCCAGGCTCAATGTTGCCTCTTTTATCCTTGAAGATAATGGGCTAGTGAGAACTCAATGGGGCCTGGGGAAATACTTCAACCAATGAACTTGCTCCTCTTAAAGGTGCAAACTTCTTTTAAACATGTAAACTCTACTTCAGAAGTAACTCACTTCAAAGGCCTGAAACAAAGGTGTGAATTCTGAGCCAGAGAATTGTTTAGACAATCTGAGTTCTCACCTTGTAATCCTAACAACAGTTGATCTTTATACAAAATTGCTATTGCCATATATGGTATTCTCCTGGTTCTGTTCACTTCACTTCGCATCAGTTAATATGCCTTTATTTTTTTTTCTGAAAGCATCCTGCTCATCATTTCTTTAGTACAATAATATCCCATTACATTTATATACTTATTCAACCATTCATTAATTGAAAGGCATCCCCTTGTTCCAATTTTTTACCGCAAACAATAGCTGCTATAAATGTTTTTGTACACATAAGTTCTTTCTTTTCTTTGTTTAATCTCTCTAATCTAGTTGTATGGCTGGATCAAAAAGCATGCATTTTTTTTAACCCTTTGGGCATGGTTCAAATTACTCTCCAGAGTAGTCCAACCTAACTTTCTAGCTTCATTTGGATATTATTCCCCTTCTACCCACACTTGGTAATCCAGAAAAACTGGCTTTTTTTCTTCTCTTCACAAATCTCTGCTCCTCACACATTGGCAAAGGCCATCACTATACCTTGCACTGGTCCCATGCCCATAAGGCATTCCCTCCTTGCTTCTATCTCATAGTCTTCTCTTAAGACACATCTCAATTGTCATGTTTTCCATAAACTTTTCTTGATCCTTCCTAACAACATTGTATTACACTACATTGTATATATTTGCATTTATTCACTTTATATTTATGCTTTATACACACATATTATATATATGTACATATACTTACAAATTCATACCTCTGCATGTACATGCACATATATCTATGTGTCCATGAACATGCTTATTTCCTGCATTAGGATATACATTTTTTAGGAGTAAAGATTATTTCTTTTCTGGTTTTTTGTTTTTTTTTTTTTTTTTTTGCACTTGTATCTCTAGCCTTTGGTACAGTTCCTGCTGCAAGCTGGATGCTTAATGAATATTTGTTGGTTGATTAATTCCTTGAGAAGAGAATGGGACTATGTCATCTCTGTCTTTAGACATTTTAAGGATTTGGCTAAAAGAGGGATTAAGCTTGTTTGGTTTGGCCCCAGAAGGCAGAATAAGAATAATAGGGCAAATCTATGATGAGGTAGATTTAATATTTAAGGTATTAAAATTTAAAAAATAGTATTAAACTAAAAGGTAATGAATTTCTGTGAATTTTCCCTCATTGGAAGTTTTCAAACAAATTCTGAAGTGTTGTGGCAGAGAGGACTGTTTTTCGGAAAAGTGGTTTGTGCTAGATAGCCTCTGTCTATTCCCACCCTCAGACTCTGAATAAGTTAAATAAAGAATAAAAAAAAATGAAACCCCTAAATATAAAACTCTGTTTAAAATTAAATTACATGAAATATACTAGGTTGATCTTTGGGCTTTCTCTTTAACATTCTTATAAACTATAAAGTCTTTGTTATGCATATTTGAATGCATCTCTTTGATGTATTTATCATGTACTACTGTGTTAGTTGTTTGTGTGACTTATCAAGATTTGATTTGGGCAGGGACTTTTTCTTCCTTTGTTTCTTTTTTTCTGTTTTTTTTTTTTTGTTGTTGTTGTTGTTGTTGTTGTTGTTGTTTTTTACCATAAATGTTGCATTTCTCCTAACTAAATTTTGCTAAAGCAAAATGTTCTGGAAGTATATAATAGAATTAAAGCTTTTTGGAGGCATCAACTTTTTCACTTTTTCAATTTTGCCTATATACCCAGAATCTAGGACAGTGTCTGATACATGAAAAATACTTATTGAATAAATGGATGAATGTAGGTATTTCTGCCACTACCACCTCTTCTACTGCTGTATGTTTGTGATGTTTCTGTTATCTCTGACTGCTGGCTTTCTTCAAGTTCCAGCTAAAATGTATACATACATATATAGTAAAAAAAAAAAAAACTTATGTTGTTGCTGTTCAGTCATTTCAATTATGTCTATTTCTTTGTGACCCTCATTTAGGATTTTCTTGGCAAAGATATTGCAAGATATTGCAATAGTTTGCCTTTTCCTTCTCTGGGTCATTGTGCAGATGGAAAAAACTGAGGCAAATATAGGTGAGTTGCCCAGGGTCAAACAGCTACTGAGCCAGATTTGAACTCAGGAAGATGATGAGTTTTCCTGACTTTAGGACAAATGCTCTATACACTGCACCAACTAGCTGCTTGCATGTGTGCATGTGTATGTGTTTGTACATATAGTGTTGTACATAGTTTGTAATTTTCCTTACCATTAAATTGCAAACTACTGATTAGCAGGTACTTTTTGCCTTTCTTTACATCCTCAGTACTTAGCACAGTGTCTAACACATAATAAGTACTTAATAAAAGTTTGACTGATTGACCAGATAGCAATGAATTGTCATGAATTTACTTAAATATGAATTCCAGGGAGCTAGTTTATTGGATAGAATCAATGCTAGATTAAGAAGATCCAAGTTCAAATCTGGCTTCAGCTGCTTACTATGTTTTCTTGGGCTACTCACCCCCTTTCTGCTTCAGTTTCCTCAGTTATAAAATATTAATGATAATAACAACTATCTTTCAGGATAGTTGTAAAAATTAAATGAGAAAGTTATTTGTAACTTGTTACTATTTAAACTTAGTACAATGCCTGACCAATGATAGATAATTAGTAAATGTTTTTTCCCTGGTCTCCTTCTGTCCTGATTTGTTCAATAATATACATGGACAATCTCCTTAACATTGTTTAAAATATAAAAACATAGAACAAATGTTATATTTGAATTTCACACATTACTGCCTTAGGAGATACAAATGTTTTAAAAAACATTTTAATGTTTTACATTGATGTGTATGTAGAGATATTAATTTAAAGGTATTTCCTTTTTTCTCCAGTGAGCTTACAAGTTTAGAAAATGCAAAGTTCAGCTATTTGTTTTAAGTGGATTATAAGAATTTCTTTCTTTTTATAGTTATTTGATAAATATAATAAATGAAGAAAAAACAAAGTTTGGGGGCACACAATTATGCCTTTGGCATGCCAGGAATATAATTTATGCAGATATGATGTAAGTATTAAAGAATACTGCACCTTTTTCTTTAACACTATTTTGACCTGATATGGCTTGCTGTGGAAGGTAAGCAAATACTTCCATCAAAGGTGCTAATACTAATAACTTACAGATCAGCTCAGAGTTTTCCTCAGCTTCCCTGCAGACAGAAAGGAAGGCCTCTCATTGCACTTTTTGAAATTTATTAGTATTCAGGTTCAGTGAAGCCTAGATGAATAATTGTAGAAAATAAACACCCCTAGGAAGTATGGAAAAGGTAAACTGTAGAAACTGCTATTGAACTTCTTTAAGATTTTTCACTTCTCTCATGTTTCTCCTGGCATTTTTCTAAGGAAATGCCACAATGACTCTGAGGTTTTTAAGTCACATTCTGATCTTGCAAGACTATTAGAAAGGCAAAGTATTGTGAAACAGAAAAAAAAAAAAAAAAAAGACAGAGTTAGGACACTTTAATGAACAGTTGAATGCACCTCAAATGAAAAACAGATGTTCTTTGTTAAATTTAATAGCAAGCTTTCAATTCAGATCGAGGTAACTAGGCCATTGAGTAGGGTTGAAATAGACAATAAGAAGGTCCTGTACTAAGAGAGTTTGTATAGTTCATGTTGTTCCTTACACAATATTCTCACAGGTTGTAGCCTTTGAGGTTTTATTTTTATTTTATTTTTAGCATTAGTAAAAGTAAATAAGCATTTTCTCTTTGCATTCATTTTGTGGTACAATAGAAGCTGTGCACAATTAGAGGGAAAGAGTCATTGATATCTTATGACCAATAGCATTTTCTTTATAATTCTGTCCTTTATAGTAGTTTTTTTTAAAAAGAGATTGCCAATCATTTATATATATATATATGATGTTTTAACTTTAGATTCATATATATTCCTCTAATATTTTAAAAATCACTTGGAATTATATTAAGTATGTTTTCTGATAGAAAACAATCACTGACCAATGTTGTGCCACAGTTTTCTTTTATTGCCCTGACTCATTTTCCCTAAGGATCCTGACTCAGTTTCCCTATTTTGTCCTGCCTAGGTTACCCTGAATTGTGACTTAATTGTTCTGCTGTATCCTGCAAAATCACCCCTCCCTCTTAATCATCAGAATATTTAATAAGGATAAAAGATCTTATATTTTAAAATATCAGAATGCTTCCCCCCATCCCAATCAAGGTCCTCTTCTTGACATGTACAGGTTTGTGTGAGCCTGGGTAAGTCACTTAATTTCTCACTTAACTAGACAACCTTTATGTAAGACTATATGTGGCAAAGAAGGTACCAACCTATTTTGATACAAGGAATTTCTCTACTTGAATAGTCCTACACCACTGAAATCACAGATCTAGTTCCTATCCTTATAAAGAAATTGTAATATTTCCTCCATTTAACTGTTTTATAACTTAGAGAAAATTCAGACTTAAAGTAAAAATGTTAAGTTTAGAACTTAGTAACACACACACACAAAACCAGCAAGGGAAATAAGCCTCAGTCACTTATCTGCTATCATTTAGCCTCTATTTCCCTCAGTGTCCTCAATTGGAAAAATGTGAATAATTATCATATCTCTCTCTCATATTTACTGTGAGGATCAAATGAGATATTTGTAAAGTGCTTAGCAAAATTCTTGGCATGTGGTAGATGTTATATAAATGATTATTCAATTCCAAATTCTATAAGTCAGAAAGTATTTTTTTAATTTTTCAAAAAAAGATTTCAAATATAATTTTAACCAAACAAATCAGGAAAGAATACTTATTTCTAATCTACAGGCTTGAAGAAAAACATCATTTTACTTTATTATATCATATAATAGAGACATCAAAATTTTCCAAGTAAACAGAAGCTAAGAAATGAAGTCTTTCCTGCCTGAAAAGCTTATGTAATAAATAATAATAATAATAATAATACACATGAATTTATATAGTGGTGAATCTATATTTCAGCATATGCAAAGGAAAAAATTCTTTGCTTTTTTTCTTCAAAAATAGGGATTTCCATTTATTATTATTTAATTTACCAAAAGAAAAACACCAATTATTTTGGCTTTACATTAAAAGAGTTGATGGCTGGCTTTTTTTCCCACTGAGAAACATTTTAAAAGTGTTATCTTGAAAGCAGCCTATTACATTCCCAAGTTCCCTTTTCTCTTAATAGAACTCTGGAATCCATGGTGTTTTCTTTAAGAGATTTTTCTCTATATACCAGTAGCCCTGATCTCACTGCCCTTAGTCTGGAGAGTAGGAAGTAATGTGTAGCTAAGCAGACCTGAGGAAATAATCAATCAGACCAGGGTGAGAACTAGACACCATGAAAGTCTTTTCTCTTTATACAAAACAAAATGAAAAATCTTAGCAGGCAGAAAGTTCAACAGGAACTAACATTGATCACAGCAAGAAAAGAAGTTTACGGATTTCACTTACATCCTATTCTAGCTGTGTTAGAAGATGACATTTTTCTGCCATTTTATTAAGAAAAATGGTCCCTCTGAGGATAGTGTTTATTTTAATGAGTTTGCACTTATGTGGGATTTATGTTTTATTAAGCTAGGTCCTTGGGCCAGGGAGAGAGTTTAAATATTAATATGAATATAAATCAAATGAATTTAACAAGCAATTATTAATTGTCTACTCTGTGGAGTCTAATAGGGTGAATTAGGCCTTTATAAACAACCCTGAATATAACAAGGATATGATGAAGACTAATAAACAATCTAAACAGGGCTATCACAAGTGGAAGATGAGAAAACTCACTTTTTACTTTGAAAAGTACTTATTCAAACACCTTCCATGGGCAAAGCAGTGTGTAACTAATGCTAAGGATCCAAAAAAAAATTCTTCTGTTTCTTAAAGCGCATACATTCCATTGAGAGAGATGTTTTTAAAATACGTTTTGTGTCATAGACATTTTTGATAGTCTAATGAAGCTGATGAGTCACTTCTCTTAATAATTTTTTAAATTTATAATTGAAGGAAATTCTGAATTTCAGTTAGAGAGTAGTGAAAATAATGATGTTTTTCTGTTCAATTTTGCTAACTGTTTGAAAACTAAATATGCACCATAAGTTAAGAATCCCAGTATTATAACATGTAAGGTAGAAATAATATATGATGCTTCTAACAAGTGGAGATCATTGATAACTAACAGAATCAGAAAAGATTTCCCATTGAAGGTAGTTTCTAAGCTGAAGAAAAATAAGGATAAGGAAGGCTTGAGTTCAAATTTGGCCACAGAGACTCAGCATATGTGGGACCCTCATTTGTAAAATGAGGATAAAAATAGTACTTCTCCCACAGAGCTCTTTTGAGAATCAAATGAAATAATATTTTTCAACTGCTTAATACAATGTCTGCTACATAATCGGTGCCAGCTTATTGGTACTTTAGGAGTAGCTGGGTGGCACAGTGTATAGAGCACTGGGATTGGAATCAGGAAGGCTGATATTTCTGAGTTCAAATCTAACTTCAGATATTTACTAGATGTGGACTCAAAGCAAGTCACTTAACAATGTTTGCTTCAGTTGCTTGTCTGTAAAATGAGCTGGAGAAAGAAATGACAAAAAATTCCAGTATCTTTGCCAAGAAAACTCCAAATGGAGTCATGGAGGGTAGGACATGACTGAAACAACTTAACAACAAGAGGCGCCATTTATAGGGCACTTGTTAGTTATTAAAAGGTAGAGAAGAAATCCTACATAAAGTCAATCATGGTAGATGGAATCCTCAAAGTAAAGAACAAGATGGCAGGGAGTGCCTCAAGGAGAGTGGAGGGGAACACGTCTAATGAGATAGGCTGGGGCCACACTATGCAGACTTTAAATGCAAAGCCAAAAAGTTTGCATTTTATCTTGGAGGTAATAGGAAGATATTGAAAATTCTAAAGTGGGATGTGTTCAGATCTATTTTTTAGGACAATTGTTTTAGCAGCTAAGTATGGGATAGATTAAGGAGAGAAAAACTGGAAGCAGGATAGCCCATTTGGAGACTAAAAGTCCAGGGGAAATGTGTTGTATACCTGAACAATGGTGCATTCCATATGACTGGAGAGAAAGGGATACATGCCAAAGAAGCTGTTGGGACTCAGAATAGATTTCATATGATCTGATCTGAGCTTCGAAAGAAGAAAAAGTTTTCAGCAGTTGGAGCTGTGAGATGTGTGTTTCAGGCAAAGAAAATGTCCTTTAGAAGTGAATGGAAGCATTATTTTGTCCTTGGGGTCCATGTCCCTACTGACATATGGTATGACAAACTATTAAAGTTGTTTTAATATTTCCCAAAATAAATCACTTTTGACAGTGTTCTCCAACTCACTTTCTAGGATATGTTTATTGTTTTACATTGAGACTTCCATACACGAGTGAGATAAGAAATAAATGTGATAATTCAACTATTTTGTATGGAAAAAAAAAAGTTTTAGAAATGGGGTTGAAGAGGATTAAAATTATAATCAACATTTGCATTATAAAGTCTTATTACAAGGAAAATTACCTAAATGTAGATAAATAAAAATGGCTAAGAGAGAAGACCCAAATATCCAAAGAAAAATTCTTTAACCTAACCAAAATTACTTAGGGTTTTTCCCCCAGAATAAATATGCACAAACATTGACCTGTAGGTGCTTAACACATACTTATTTCTTTCCTTCCTGGACATTCTAAGAATCCTGTAATAAATCTCATTGAATGAAAGAAGATAACAATGAAATGATAACTAGAAAAATGAATTTTTTTCCCTCATGTTTTCTTTTTTCAGGTAAGGCATAGTTAATTGTGTGTCATATGATGAATAGTATTGAATAATTATAAACATAATGTGTCTTCAAACTAAGTAAAATATTGATTCAAATTTTCCCTGATCTTTTTTGACAACATTTTAGAACCAAATCATAATCCAAAAAATAGGACAAAAGACCAAAGCATACAAAAGTTAAAATAGTTTTAAAACAAACTATGAAAGGGCTTTTAATAACCATTAAAATAGTTTCATTAAAATCATCAGAAAACTACCAAATTTATGGGAGTACAGAAACTCTCTTCAATGATTTATCTGATTTTATAGACAATCCAGACTGAATTGGGGGCACAGAAGAACTGAATGGAACACCATATTATTTGCTTTAATTAGCTAAATTCTACCTTTTGAGATGAAATCAGTTTGTGCAAGTGAGAACATAGCTGTAGGATATTTATAACTACTTGTAAGTAGCAAAACCCTCAATATTCTAGAGATAAACTGACATTTAAAATTATCATTTAAAACTATTAGTTTTTGAGTTAAACTCAAAAGAGATTTTATTTGACAGCCATGGGCTATGACAATAATTTTATTTATAAGGAGATAAATAGCATTAATAATAATAAAAATGGTCCCCAATAATATAGGCATTTCCAGAGTACTTTCTTTACTTCAACCCTCTGAATAAGTTAGGTGGCACATCTTGCAAATGAGAAAAACTGAGGTTTCTAAGAACATAAGGCATATAGCTATGAAATGTCTGAGGTGAGATTCCAATACAAGTCCCCTGCCTCCAATTTCAGCCTGCTTCACACTCAATACATTTACTATTTTTAGAAAATACTAAAGCACATGGTCTGCCAGCTCCAGGAAAGGAAAGAGGAAGAAAGATAGAAATAATTTTGCAGGTGCAGCAGCAGTAACACTAGCTCATCAGTTCTAGGTCCCCTTTGATCCTGCACTAGTCTTAAGGGAAGGCTGAGAAGAAATAAAATTTTGAAAAGATTCTAGGAGCAAATGAGTAGAATAGACTAAATTTTCCCTAAAGTCTCCAATTCTACAAAATTTGTTTTTAAGATTATTTCTAAGGTCTCTCCCAACTTAAAAGTTCAATGACTATCATGAGTATTTGACAAAAACAAGAAAAAAAATTTGACAAGAATTCAAATTAACTTATTCCAATAGTAGCAACATTTTAAAAAGAAGAATGTTTTGCTTTTATATCACCTTTGCCCTCCAACTTTTCTCCCTCTCCTAATCAAAGAACTATTTCCTATAAAATACAATGCAATACAAAAATAAAATACAAAATCATATACAGAGAGAAAAAAATAATTCAGTATAACTAACCAATATATCAACTAAATCAGACAAAGTATTGAGGATTCCAGTAGTACAGTGCATTTTTGTATTGCTTCATCAGGATGAAACTTGTCAATAAAAATGTTGTTTGGTTTTGATTTTTTTTTTATATCTTTCCATTTATGTTGCAGGGATGGTGATATGTTTTATCTTCACATCAGTTCATATAAATCTTGTTTTTCTGTATTTTCATATTCATAATTTCTTATTATATCATAATACTCTACTGTATTGAATTAATATACTGCCATTTGTTTCACAAATCCTCAGTCTATGGACAGCTGCTTTAGTTCTAATTCTTCTAATAGTACTATAATTAGACAAACTTACTTGATATCATTAATGAATATTCATCCAGTTCCTTTCTTACTTCCTACAAATGAAAACATAAGTTTTTTTGGTTTTGTTCTTTGAAAGGAGAGAAAAAAGGGAAGGAAACAGGCATTTCAGGGACTGATAAGTTCCAGGCACTATGCAAAGTGCATTACAAATATTATTTCATTTGTCCCTCACAACATCCCGAGGAAGTGGATAATATTATTATGTACATTTTATATAAAACTTTGTTCTTCTTCTTTAAGGAGTTGAGATGTTTATCCTGAGAAAGTAGGTGAGACTATTATGATATAGAGCCGAAAGGAATTTTAGAGATCATCTCTTAAACCTTTTTCATATTTCAGATGAGAAATTATTGGCCCAGAAAGAGGAAAGACATATATGCAGGTCATGTACATAGAGCAGATCTTCTGACATTAAACCCAGTATATTTTTTCTGCTATATTTATCCATATAACTGGGCTGACAATTGATGCTCACTATGATATACTACTAGCTGCTGTTCCAAATGCAGATTTAACCCTAATCCCTACATATGAATTTGTCATTGGTTTCTCCAGAACAAATAAATGTACTTGGTCAATTCCTTGTCATTCTGCCACACTTTTGTTAGGAAAAATGCCTCCCTTGAAGAGAATAGCTTTTAGGATAACTTAGTCTAAACACTGTGGTGCTTGTACTTCTCACTAAACATTGCTTTCTTTTCTATCTGATGTGAGGATGTTTCCTTCCATTGTTCATATTAATTCATAAAGATTCACCTATAACTGAGATAACAGCTTAGGCTCTAAGGTTTTACTATTCTAGTCCAGCTAAGTGCTTCAAGAGACTTGGAGCACAAAACTCTGCCCACTCAAAAAGCTTGTTAATGGGTCCCACATGACTCAACTATCAATTTTTTAGTATCAGATATACATGCTGTATCCATTATAACTTTCACTTAGAGACAGTCTTGACCTAACAGTATAATAGTAGTATGTTAGACTTTACTTGTTTTCCTTTTGAGTAGCAGACAAAAGGAAGGATCTTAGAGACATAGGAGCCAATACAACAATTGCTGATGAAAAATATGCATCATAAGTAGATGCATGTGTTTAGTGTTTGTTTTACAGAAGCAGCTACTACTATCCTTTAAAAGACCTGCTAAGCAGGCAGTATTGCTTTTTGGGAGAATATATGTTTTCCTCTTTTAATGTAGTCTAGGTTGTTTAAATGTGCTTTGTAAGCAATGATAAAATGACAACTTATCATTGATCTGTCCTTTATTCCATCTCAAAGGGCTTCATTAAATAATGCATGCACCCTTGTGAATTACCCTTCTTCCCTATAGTATCCCCAGACCATTAGCCAAATATAGCAACATTAGCGTCTTTCAACCCTTAGAAACCCTTTAGCTTTCATTTAATTAAATTATCCCATTATGAAAACTCATAATGAGATTAAATTTAATTATTTATTAGACACTTATTTGCACTAGGGAGCCTATCAATTATGCATGACTGAGCTAAATATTTTTCAATCCATCACCTTTTTGTTTTAAAGAAGATGTAATTTATTAAGTAAAATGAGGATTCAATATCTCAGAGGCTTTAATATAAGTAAAAGTCTAATACTCTTTAAAGTACCAAAATATAGATTTAAATAATATATAGTTTATATATATAATAGATTAATTATCATATAGTACTCTATATGTGAAATGATATTTCACACTATTCCAATCTGATTTATAGTTTCTTCTGAGAAAATGTTTTCAATATTGTCCAATATTATTAAAATACATATGTGTATTTTTTTGTCTAGAGGGGTTTGTAGGAAATATTGATAGACATACACATTATTGAAAGCTTTCATAGAAATTCATGATACATATAAATTACATATCTTTTTAAATAGTTTCCTCTACTCAATGTGTAAATCCAATTTCACTAATTCAACCAATATGAGCAATTATGGAGTGTCCAGGGAGTGGGAAGGAGAATGGAACTTGGTGATCAAAAATTTAAAAACATCCTGAAGATGGAGTGATTCTTGACCATTCTTATGAAGATTTCATACATCAATTCAAAGTTCTCTTCTATCAGGTCTTATCAATGTATATTTAATTATTCAACTCTAGCTCTCTGTGTTGTATCTGAGGGCAGAATTTTAGGGAGTTTTCCCTAAATTGTGGAGTCATCATAAGAGAGTTTAAATTTTAACTTTCTAGCTCTCATTCATGTGCAAAGGAGAAAAGTTGTATAATTTTGTAAGATGATCTGTGGACTGAAAGTTAAAGTTAATAACAGTGGTTTATAGTATAAGTAGTACCTTTAGCACTTCAAAAATAAGGTCTTTTAAAATTGTCATTTATTTTCTTTAGTTTAGGTTTGTTAATAAGGTAATGCTGCACTTGGAGCCAGGAAACTATATTTGACTTCTGTCTCAGACTTCTTACAAATAAGACCTTGGACAAGTCTATTAACACCTCTCAATCTCAGTTTCCTCATGTGTAAAATGTGAATAATAATTGTGACTCCTTCAAAGTACTTTGCCATAGTAGGAAAGCTCTTCATAAGTGATTGCACTTAGGGCCTGACAAATGCAAATGACGAATCCCCTAGGGCAATTGCATTATAAGAATTTGCATGGCATATTTCCATTAGGCTGGAACTAATACCAAATTTTACATAATTACAACTTCAAATACTGTAAATTCAAATATTTGTGACCACCTTAGGTGATCCATTATTTGAACTAATTGAGACCTAGCTATATTATTAATTATATTTGTCTCTTTAGTGAGTTACTTTTGTGATCCAAAAAGACATGAAACTAAATTTTCAGATTGGAAATAATTTGGGCAGAAAGGTACCAGCTTTATTCATTTGGAAATTCATTGACTGAATAGCCTTGATATCTTGATGTTTTTTGTTATAGTAATAATGAACATTTCATAAGAGTAGATGATATTTTTAAAAATATGAATATTCACTCTTTGTAGAAAAAAATCTCTACTGAAAGTAAGGATGCTATTCATATTCTTTTTTTCATTATTGCATCCCCCACAGTACCTAATACTTGTAAATAAGTATAGAGAGCAATTTGTTTTGACAGTGATGACAACCAAAAATAAATCATAGCATCTAGGAATCTTAGCAACTAAGAAAGTAGTACAGAATTGTAGCAAGAATAGAAAATAAAATAATTCGATTATGTTATCTATAACACAGAGAGAAAGTTTAAATTAATTTCAAGAGTACAAAGAGACCTATTTCAGTAAAAGAATACGTTTCTGGTTACCTCTTCCTACAACTTGGAAGATTTCTATAACTATAGTCATTTAGAATAAGGAATCATGTTACATTCCATTTGGCTTTATTTCTGAGAGGTTGGTAGAAAATTTTCTGGCTATATTCCAAAACTTGCAATTATTTTTTTTCTGGCTATATAGAACATCCTCTTTCTGCTATCCATAACCTTTTATGTCCAACTTTCTAGATTTTCTTTCCATAAAATCATACAATATCAGAAGGTACCTTAAGACCACCTAGTTCAATCTTTTAGCCAATGCAATGATCTTCTATACAATATCCCTCTCAAATAATCATCCATTCTCTGCCTAAATGTATCCAGTACTAGGGATCACACCATTTTTCAAGGTATGAGTTATTCCAAGAAGTCCTAACTGCCAAAGGGCATCAGGGCACAGACCAAAAAAAGTATTAAGAGCTCCTGCTCTAGAAACACCTAACAAGTGAAATAGACTTCAAATATTTCCTGAAGATGAACAGTATATTTGTCATCTATCTGATTGCCTGCCTGGCTAAGTTCAAGAGAGGCTCATTGTTGGAAGATTGGACATAAAGTGATGAATGTTTCTCAACAAAGTAAAAAAAAACTACTAAGAAAAGAGTGGCTGTTATCTACTTCAGAGAAGGATATTAACTACACCCAGGAATAAGAGATCATAGAAATATGGAAGATTACATTAGCATTTTCAACCATTATGTCATATTGTTACCAGTAGGGATTATTTCATTCTGTTTCATTCTTTGAACTTGTATCCACATTTGTTAGCACAGTGCCTTGCACTTAGCAGGTGCTTAATAAATACTTGTTGATAGATTATTGCCAAGAAAGATTTTTAGATGATCTTTTTTAAGGTCATGCTCTCCTAGGTCCTATCTTATATACCTGTTCAATGTAAACGTAGATTTTGTACCTATCCTAGTTTAGTTTCATCTTGTTTCGATCCCATTGCTCTAACCTTTTGAGAAAAAAAACACACACACAAAAAAACTAATATTACTTCTATCAGAGAGTACATTAATTGACCCTATCTGTGGGTTTTGTTGTTTGATGTATATTTTTCACATCTTCATTCAAGTCATTGATGGATATAGTAAACCAAGAACATTGCCTTGTAACCAGACATAAAAGGTATGCCTTTACATTGACAAATTTACACTAACTCTATCATCAATTAATAGAGGCTTTCAAAAATTTTGATTGCATTTCCTATGGAAAAAGCACTCATGATGAGAGACTATGCATAAGTTTTGATCTCCATAACTAGAAGCCCCCATATGAATGTGGTCATGATTCTTTCAGCTCAAATATCTTCATATTGTACACAAGGAACTAATAGATAATAATTCTATAGTGCTGTTAGATTTGCAAAGCACTTTATATATGTTATTATCATTTAATCTTCATAACAACTTTGTGAGGTTGGTATCATTATTATTATTTTACAGATGAACAAAAGGAAGCAAATAAAGTTTCAGTGACTTTCCTTGAATCATACAGCTAATAAATGTATGGGGAAGAATATGAAATATTCTCTTCCTGACTCTGTCAAATCTATCACTCTGTTACCTAATTGCAAATGAGAGATTTTGCCATATATACCTTGCTATAATGATTACATATTATATCTATGACATTCCCCTGGTCGTTTGTAGATTAACTTTATTTTTAAAAAAGAAAGAAAGAAATGAGAAATGAATTGACCTTTGTGTATTTTTTGTGGCTTCAGTTAACATAAAGAAGATTTCTTATTGTTGATTTTCACTTTGACAAGTGAAATTTAGATGAAGTATTATATAATTAATTGACCAAACAAATTAGTTAAAAAAGTCAGTTCCAAAACTGTCACTCCAAGATATTCCCCTGCCATTGTGAAAATGGATTTTTTTTCTTCCAGAACTCTTTTCAGAAAGTACAGAATAGTAAATTTCAGCTAGATTTAAAAAAAATTTTTTTTTTACTTAATTAATAATTATAAGCTGAAAAATCACAGACTGTTAATGATCAATTATGCTAGTGATCAACTTTCATATACCTAATCGGTTTCAGCATATCAGTTTTAACCTGGTCTATTTGATATTTCTTCTTAGTCTTATCCTTCCCTCAGCCCTGAAGGCCTCCTTGTCCTTGAATATCCAACCATAATTTGTGTTTCTTCTCAGCCTAGGAATATCCATTTGCTAGTCCGGCCTCTCTATTGATGAGATCTTCTTATGGCCTTCATTTTTTTTTTGCAGTTTGGGCTAAACAGACTTTATTCTCTTCCTGACTCTACTCTTGTTTTCACTTCTCATTTTGTATATTGTTTTCTCCATTAAAATATAAGCTACTTGAAGTCAGGGATTGTTGTAATTTTTTATTGTATTTATGTCCCCAGCACTTAATATAGCAACAGGTACATAAGTTCTTAACTTGTTTCCTTCCTTTTTTGTATTTTTATTGACTTAAAAGTTTTCTTGGCCACCAGAGTTATCTTATCTAAAGGACTGATTCTGCGTGAAAAAGTCATCAAATATCATTATCATAGTCATGGTTATCCTAATCAGAATTACTTGCCAGCAGGCATTAGCAATTAAACAGAAGTGTTTTATACTTTCCCACCTCTATATTTTTGCTCATGTCATTTAGCATTTCAAATGTGCTCCTTTCCTTTCCTTCTCAAAATTCAGTCTATCTTTTAAAGTTAGGTAGATAAATACATCTGTATAATCTTTCCTTCTTATGAACTATAATAACATCTATTTTCTTTGTACTTTCTTATTATAACTTCTTGTTGAGAGTTATTAATGATTCTTTCATGTGTACATCTTCAACAAGATTTTAAGTTCATTAAAAACAGAGAACAAATTTCATATTATTTTGCATGTGTATTATCCCCTAAAGCTCTGTATAAAGACCCTCTTTTCTCTCCTTTAGTTACCCACTTCCAAATGTTTAATTATTCCTCTTGAACAGGTGACTCCTAAATCTATCCATTTAGCCCTAATCCTTCACTATAGATCTTATCCAATATATCCCATTTTCTGCTATACTTTTAATTTTTATGCACCCAAAGGAATCTCAATCGGAAATTTTTTCCTCTCAAGCTCCCCTCCATTTCAAACTTCCCTTAAGCTGTTCAAAGTATCACCAACTTCCTAATCTCACAAGCTTATAATTTCAGTCATTTTTGACTTTTCCTTTCCATCATATGTTATATGCAATCAAGCTAGCCAAGTCCTGTTAATTTTACTACACCATCTCTCCCCTTCTCTTTATTCACTTCAGTTTATTTTACTTCTCATGGCATCTCTTTGGACCAATGTAATTGCTTGTTTGTCTTTCCCTTCTTAAATGTTCATACTCTTTCAGCTACCAAAATATTCTTGTTAGTACAAAATTATGCAATAATTGCTACTGCTAGTGCAGAACTGATCGTTCCAGGATGCAATACACATACCTTAACGTATCCAGCCACAAGTTCTTTCCAGTCTCCTTTAACAGACTTATTCTCCTTTATGAACTGTGTATTCCCGCTAAAGTGACTGCTATCTCTTTCCTGAACTTATTATTTTGTTCATTCACATTAACTATCTGTTATGCCTGGAATATACATTTCCTCATTTTTGCTTCACAAAATATTTATCCGTGTTTAAAGGCACAGCTGAGGTATCAATCAACTCTTCCATTAAGCTTTTCCTTATGACCCCTTTTGATATTGTTCCCTCCTTTCTCAAATTGTTTTATATTTGCTTATGTAATCATAGTTCATAAAAACAAAAATGAAATAGTTCATGCCCTCAAGGAGTTTATGTGTCAGGGAAACTTTCACCTACATGATACAACTGATAGAATACTGGGCCTGAAGTCAAGAAAACTTGACTTTAAACATAGTCCCAAACATTGACTAGTTTGTGATTCTGGGAAAGTCACTTTTCTTCTATGCATCTTGTTTTCTTCATCTGAAAAAAAGGCTAAGAAAAACACCCATCTACCAGACTTGTATATATCAAATCAGATAATGCATGTAAATTGTTTTGCAAACTTTAAAGTGATATATAAATGCTAACAATGATGATGATGATGAGACAAGGGATGCAGCCTGATAGATATTATCAACCAAGCCCAAATAGTGTCAAATGCTTAAAATTTCAATGAATATTTGGCTAATTGAAAAAGATAAAATAGCAATTAAAAGCATTTTACTGGAAGAAATTCCACTTATATGCAGGCTAATCTAGTTTTTAAGATATCTGAGAAACCATTTTGATTTTTTGTTACTTGAAGTATAAAAGATCTGTCAAGGTTAGGGAGTGGCAGGCAAAGGCTGGAATTAGTGTTAGAATGTTCCCATTACCTCTAACTTGTTCCCTGGAAAATCTTAACTTGTTTCTTACTCTAAACTATATATTCCCATACATAATATCATAAAACTAATTCTTATATTGACCATATCCCCCTCCCCCAAAAGTCTTAACTGCAGCCTATCAAAGAGGATCAATCAAATACTTTCATGTTCTCATTCTGGGCTTAACTTTGCAGGAAAAGAATGTCCTTCAAAGAAGTTATGTTAACACTTGGGGGAAAATTGGTACTAAGAAAAACTAGAGGATGGGAGTTGTCATATTTTATTGATGACAGGCACAATCTAAAATACTTATTTATAAAACATTCCAAACTATTAGTAGTAAAGTAACAGAAAAGGTACCTTTAGACTTTATCTAGTACACTACTTAACTTAATTTCACACAGAAACATAATGAAATCAGCCTGAAGAGATAAGAATAACTGCTTTAAAAAAAAAAAAAAAAAGAATCTCTAAGACAAATTCCACAAATTCTTTTAAAAATTTATTCCTAAACTTATTTATCAGTAAATTATTTTGTTAAACATGTGGCAGGGCAGTACAATGGAAATAACCTGAGTTTGGAGCATTTGGATATTAGGACCTGAGGTCCTAGAAATACAGATGCTAACTTTGTAGGTTTCAAAGTTTCTTCTCATAGTTCATTATTAGGATTTTTAAAAATGAGTGAATATGGTAGGTCTCAAGGGCACCCTCTTTAAAAATATCTGCCCAAGTGAGATGGGCACTAGATAGATAGATAAATAGGCCTAGATTCAGGATGGCCTGAGTGCAAATCCAGCTTCAAATACTTAGTAGCTGTGTGATGCTATGCAAGTCACTTAACCTCTGTCAACTTCCATTTCCTCAGTTATAAAAAAGAATAATAATATCACTAACCTCCCAGAGATGTTAGGTGAAAAATTTTTGCAAAGGGCTTAGCTTAGTGCCTGGTATGTAATAGATGCTTAATAATAATAAATAAAAAATCTAGCATTAAATAGTTCTTTAAAGTTTATAATGCATTGCACCCCCTGAACTAACAAAGCTGTTGCTTATAGCCTTGAGGGCCAAGTGAGAATGGAATCTATTGACGTCTCTTAAAACTCTAAATAGACTCCTAGGAATAGTAAAACCAAAATCCAGATCTTGAAGATCAAAGAAAAAACAATTACAAGCAGACAGAAAAAAAGAAAAAAAATCCCAATAATAAGAGGCCTCAATTAGAAATCACACAAAATTTAGTAGCCACCACTCTAAAAGGGTGTAGAGCTTGGAATATGATATTCCAGAAGACAAAAATTCAACCAAAAAAAACACAAAAACCCACTAGAACTAAGTACAATTATATGTGTGATTGGGGTTGGAGGAGATAAGTCTGGGAAGAGAGAGAAGCAGAAATTAATCTTAGATGAAATAAAGAACTCCCAGGCATTCCTTTAGAAAATATTAGAGCTATCTAGAAATTGGGAAGGGCAAATACACAAGTCAGAAGAACCATAACAAAACACATTTTGAGGACTTGCACCAGCCTCTCGGTGCTCAAGAATTCTACAGACAGAAAAAGAAGCCAGGCTTCTACTGATGATGTATATAAATTGATCTTTTATCATTCTGGAACATATGAATAACTCTGTTCAAGATGTTAGGATGAAAGTAAAAGGTAATAATCAGGCAGTCCATGGGATACCTGTGATGAATCAAGTAACAGATGTCTGAATGTTTGCTCTTCTCTTTTAATTAGCTCACACAGTTATTGGGACAAACTTTGTATTACAAAGTTAGCTAAGAAAAATCTCTCTCTCATACACACACATAAAGAGAGTGTATACATACACATATATCTCTGACTCAGTGATATCAACACCAGGTGTATATCTTAGAGAAATAAATTTTAAAATGGGAAAAGGATCCATATGTAAAAATATATATAGTAATTCTTGGTTTAGCTTTTGTTTTGTTTTTGTTATCTTTTTTTTTTTTTTTTTTTTTTTAATGGTGGCAAAGACTGTCCTTCAGTTAGGACTGGATGAATTGTGGTATTTGAATATAATGTATTTTTATAATATAATATAAAGGAGATAGCTTCAGAGAAACAGGAAAGATGAAATGAACTGATACAGAGTGAAGTGATCAGAATTATATATTATAATGAAAATTATAATTATTTATAAAACAAATCATAAACACAAGAAATTTTGAAGGATTAAGAACTCTGATTGACAGAGGGACAAACAGTAATTCCAGAGAACCATCTCCTGATAAAGAAGGCCCATTTATCTATCTAGTGCCCATCTCACTTGGGTAGATATTTTTAAAGAGGGTGCCCTTGAGACCTACCATATTCACTCATTTTTAAAAATCCTAATAATGAACTATGAGAAGAAACTTTGAACCTACAAAGTTAACATCTGTATTTCTAGGACCTCAGGTAGTAACTGACAGACTCCTAATATCCAAATGCTCCAAACCCAGGTTATTTCCATTGTACTGCCCTGCCATATGTTTAACAAAATAATTTACTGATAAATAAGTTTAGGAATAAATTTTTAAAAGAATTTGTGGAATTTGTCTTAGAGATTCTTTTTTTTTTTAAAAAAAGCAGTGATTCTTATCTCTTCAGGCTGATTTCATTATGCTTCTGTGTGAAATTAAGTTAAGTAGGATACTAGGTAAAGTCTAAAGGTACCTTTTCTGTTACTTTACTACTAATAGTTTAGAATGTTTTATAAATGAGTATTTTAGATTGTGCCTGTCATCAATAAAATATGACAACTCCCATCCTCTAGTTTTTCTTAGTACCAATTTTCCCCCAAGTGTTAACATAACTTCTTTGAAGGACATTCTTTTCCTGCAAAGTTAAGCCCAGAATGAGAACATGAAAGTATTTGATTGATCCTCTTTGATAAAAATGTATTTGAATAATACAGGAGATATTTTTGCTGTTACTGCCTTCTGAAAATCTTAACAAGTTCTTGGGGCTATATGTGAGGTATAGAACAAGGCTAATAAAAGGAAAATGCATATAAGTTGAAGGGCCCATTGATTTAATATGCATAAATTATAATTTTTTTCATCTTTGGTAGAAGTGACATACATATCTTAATGTGAGATCTCTTTGTACATATGAAGGAAGAAATTATGAAATGTAGGTTTTTAATTGCTTTAATAATATGTCAATTAAAAGTATATAAAAAAGATAAATGATAGATTCTTTGTCTCTGTATCTATCTATCTATATGTGTATCTCTCTATGTCTTTCTCATTTTCTTTGTAGTCTTGAGATGAGCAGGTTGGTTAGCGTTCTAATAAGATAGGGAATTCAGTAATGCCCTCCCTCTTTTAGTCCAGAGACAAATCTGTAAGTGTAGAAACTGGCAATCTTCCCAACTCTCTTGAAACTGGTTAAGATAATTAAGTATTGCCAGAATGATGATAACTAGCATAAGGCTTCATAAGTCTTGGTTTGTCTACATTCAATTCATCAAAAAGTTAATTGATGGGATCATTCTCATTCTTATGAAAATGTTCCTCGATTGAACTAAGTCATTGAGCTAAGAAAGACTTATGTTCAAACATAAATCATGGAAACTGAACATATAAATGGTTGTAAGGATATAAATAGGAATTGTGATTACCCAGTTATAGGAAAGTCCTGCCCATGCAAGTTGTTACCTTCTCTATAACTTATAGAGTTGCCTAGAACAAAGGTTTCAAACTCAGGGCCACCCTCTGAGTGTTTTAATTGAACAAAAATGTAATTGAGAAATGTTTAATAAACTAAATAAAAATATAATATAATATCAATAATGTTAATTTGTGGGAGGTTTTAAATCAATATGCAGCTTAGAGAGATCGGTATCTATTTGAGATTGTACTGACCTATAATACTTAAAAGTAGCTCTCTATAAGTATATCATGTTACAGCTATAAGATCTGAAAATTAAAATATTCATAGGAAGACCATGATTTTACTTTTTTAAATATATAAATGTGATGACTATAGATCTAGATCTGGAAGGAACTATTGGGTTCCTTTTGTCAACTTTCTCATCTTATTAATGAAGAACTAAGGTCTAGAAGTATTAAATCATTTGTCAATGATTAAACAGTTAATAAGATTGGATTTGAAATTGAATCTTCTTGACTCCAAATTTGGCACATCTCCTTCTGGACAATATTATCTCTTTAAAATCTGTTTATATACCTTTTCTTCTGTTCTCAATTGTGATAAGATAAAGAAGTCTATCAAATTTCATATAAGGAAAACTAAATAAAACAGGCCACAATAGGAACTATCTCAAATGTCCACTTAGTAGATGACAGGATATATGAGTACATGGCCAAGCAGATACATTCCGAATTACAATTCCTATTTATAATAATCTTTTTTAAAAGTTTTCTATCAGAATGTCATAAAATGAGGGTACAAGCAAATGATTAGCTTTTCCTTTTTTCAGTCCTTATGCTCTTGGCTTCAAATCAACAAAATAATTCACTTAATTTGTTAGCATGAGCAAGAAATTGCTTTTTTGTTGTTCACTGATTTTAGTCATATCCTACTCTTTGTGGGTTTTCTTGGCAAAGATACTGGAGTGATTTGCCGTTTCTTTTTGCAGCTCCTTTTGCAGATGAAGAAACTGAGGCAAGCAGAGTTAAGTGACTTGCCCAGCATCTCAAAGCTGGTAAGTGTCTGAAGCTGATTTGAATTCAGGAAGAGGAGACTTCTTAACTCTAAGTCTGATATTTTATCCACTGTGCCACCTCTCTGCTCCACAGAAATTATTCAATTCTCCATTCTGTTCCTTATTTACTTACATAAGTTTTTTGTCATTTTTCTCTCTCTTTTTAAATACTCAGGAATTGGATGGTGGTCAGTGTTGAAGTGAACTCTTACTTCAGATATCTGAACAGAAAATTTAAAACAACATTTAAATTCAGTAGTTCTTGTTTGAATAAAAAATTAGCTCAACACGTGTTTTTTGTTGTTGTTGTTTTGTTTTGTTTTGTTTTGTTTTTTGTTTTTTATCTATGAGAGTAAATCCTCAAAAGAAGGTATAAATAAAAGATTTTCAAAAGGCATGGCAATGGCGGTAGTTTGTTGACAAATTTGTCAGAACAAATTGTGTTCTTTTTTTTTTTTTTTTTTTTTTTTTTTTTTTTGCTGAGGCAATTGGAGTTAAGTGACTTGCCCAAGGTCACACAGCTAAGAAATGTTAAGTGTCTGAGGACAGATTTGAACTCAGGGCCTCTTGACTTTCAGGTGCTCTATCCACTATGACATCTAGCTGCCCTATGTGTTCTTTACTTTTAAATAACATAATCACTACATCTTTTTAAGCAGATTATGAACGATTCAACTCTATATTTTTAGATTATAAAACCCAAACAAGTAGAAGCAGATTTGATAACTTCTTTAATGGTGGAAAGTAGGAGGCATATTCTCAAAGTGTTAAAGTGGGAATGCAAATGCATGATTCCCATTAAAATTAATAAGAACCACACTGCTCAGTTTCAACTGAAGGCTTGGAAAATTTTTTCATAGGTGCTTCTTTATGCAATCAGAAGGAAAATGTACAATGAAGAATATAACATAGATATTATTCAGTTATTATAGTTCTTTTTTTTTTCCTAGCTGATAATGTAACTTATCTGGAAATATTGAAATATATCCCACCTTCATTTATTTTGACCTATCTTCACAGTGATCTTTTTTCACCCTTATGCTTATTGTGAACACTTAACAATATTCCTTCTTGCTTTTGAAAAAAAATAGGAAGTTGATCACTGAGGAAGCACTGAGTATAATAACTATAAATAACTAGTATAAATAACTAGTATTGTTATAACAAATAGAATTATATGTATTGTTCTTATTTTTGTAATCATTTTATTCCTTTTTGAGCTCACTCCTTATGAATCCCTAAGTCTATGGTCAGTATATGTTTAAGGCATTGGAGCATTGTGCTTTATTAAGTGATTGGGATTGTTCATTTAATTGTTTTCCTCTCTGTGAGGTGCCATAGTGGCTATGATTTCATAGATGTGGATATTCCCTCCAGTGGTGCAGATGATAACCATTAATACTTTTAAACATCCTGTGCACTTCTTGTCGTTCACAGCTCATTTTAACCACAATCTTAGAAACTTTTTCCTAAAGTTTTTTATATTTCATGGGTACCAGAGGAACCCTGAGGCTGCACATGTGTCATCCCTATCTTTATATTCCTGGCCTATCTCCTTTTCTGGTTCTAGACTTCCTCAATGATAATTTTTTTTCCATTTGTGTCTGTTTTATGACCTCCGAACAGTTTAATTTATGTCTTTGGACAGTATGGTTCATGAGTCTTACAATAAACTTCATGGAATTTTTTTTTTCTACTATTTTGCACTGTTTTACAAAGTAACATGGCTCATAATATTTTCTTACCTTCTTGATGATATTATACAAAGAAGGAAGTATTTATTAAGTACCTACTATATATCAGGAACTGTCTTTGACAAATATTTCATTTCATCATCACCATAACCTTGGGAGGTAGTTGTTGTTATTATCCAAATTTAATGGTTGAGGAAACTGAGGCAGACAGAGGTTAAGAACTTTGCTGAGGTTTAGTGACACAGGTGTCTAAGGCCAGATTTGAGCCCAGTCCTGGCTCTAGGTCCAGTGCTCTATCCATCCCACCACTTAGGTATTCTAAATCTTACTAGAATTTCTTTTTTATTATTATTAATTTTATGATTATAATTTTTTGACAGTACATATGCATGGGTAATTTTTTTTTTACAACATTATCCCTTGTATTCACTTTTCCAAATTTTCCCTTCCCTCCCTCTACTTCCTCCCCTAGATGATAGGCAATCCCATACATATTAAATGTCTTACTAGCATTTCTCATTAGCAAGAAGAAACTATTTACTGCTTAAGGGAGTTTTGGAATTCTCAGTATATGATTTTTATATTGCTTAAACCATTGTAAACCATGATGATAATTAGGTCAATATCTTTTTCTTTCTTCTTTTTCTTTGTACCATGTGAATAGATTTTGTGAATAAGTCATGTTAAAGCTATTGAAATCGTTAGCCTCTCTTCTCATCATTAGACTGTCTTTTAATGTGATACTCATGGATAAGTACAAATAGGCAGCAAATTCAATTTGACTAAAAAAAGATCATTTTACAATTGATATATCTGATTTTGATATGTGTTTCAGATTATTAACTTGGCAATTCCTATCATTTAAGTAATATAAAATCACTTTCATTTTTTTGTGATACTGCTTGCCATGTCCAGCATCTTTTAACTCCCTTCTGGAAGAATAATTGAGCATCAAAATAATGCTTATTATAAGCCAAACAATATGCTAAGCACTAAGGATACAAATGCTGTTAGGTTCTTACTAAGTGCTAAGTCAGTTAACAATTCTCTAGCTCAGGATTCATATCTTTAGTTCACACCTTTAAAAGGAGTTCTGAAAAGGAGTTTACACATCTTTAAAAAGAGGAGGTTCATTGGTTGCAGGAGTTCCCACAAGCCCCTGGGAATACCCACAAGCCCATTCTCTGGGAGGATATAAGGAGCCACCAAGGCTGCCTCCGGGGACATTGAGTTTGGAAGGCAGTCTGAAAGGAAGCAGTTGGAATTGGGGAAGGACAAGACTTCCTGAGAGAACTTCAGGGAAGCTGGAGGAGATTGAGAGCCAGGATTCAGGAAGAAGAGGATTGGAGATTCTACCTTTGCACTGGCTAGAGGCTCCAGAAGTCTCCCAAGAAACCTACTCACAGAGGAAAAGATTTTACAGAAAACAAACCTCCTCCCAGAGAAGGATTATAATTGAGAGACAACAGGACATTAACATTTTGCCCCAACATGGGGCAAGGACTTATTCTGAGCCCTTCAGAGGAGCTAATCCGGACATGACAAAATGCAAAACAAACAAACAAACAAATTAAAAAAAAACAAACAGTCCCTTCTTTCAAGGAGCTTACATTCTAATAGAAGAGACCACAAATATAAGAAACCAGAATGGAATTCTTTGGACTGGGAAATCATAGGACTAGATAATGGAGGCATAGAGCAATTGATTGGCATGAAGTTTCAAGAAAGGATAATGTTGATTTGATTACAGTTGGATAAGATGGTAGAGAAAGGCTAAGAGAACTTTGAAATCATAATGGAAAATACCATAGTGATAAACTTCAAGGCAAGATATGAATGACCAGAAGGAAGTCAGGAAGAAATTGCATACATACATATATATATATATATATATATATATATATATATATATATATATATATATATATATATATATATATATATATATGGAAGAAAGGGAAAAGACAGAAAAAAATATTTTATAAAATTCAATCTAGGAGTGAAGACAAACAAATATATATATATATACCTATAATGGATGAGTCTTCACTCCTAGATTGAATTTTATAAAATATTTTTTTCTGTCTTTTCCCTTATGCCTAATTTCAGATTGAAATCACCAAGTGCCTAAGTTTATGCTGTTTTAGTTTGAAGGACTTTGTCAAGTTATTAATAAAATTTTTCTTACTCTTCATTCTTTGGAACAGATAATTTCACATTAACCAGTTATTTTAGTAGTGGTTTTCTATGCTTAGTATGCTTAGTATAAGTACTTAGTGATTGTCTCTTTTTGGCATTGGATTCCTGATAGACTAACTTCATCAATTTCTTTCGTTCTTTCTCTTTTTTTTTTTTTTTTTTTGCTTCTCCAAAGAGATTCTTTTAGCCATTATTCAATTTAGCTATAACTACCTTATGTCTTCTCATTCACTTATCACAAGAATGTCAGTTATCATACAGTTGATTTTTTCCAATAGTTTTGGTTTGTTATTTTATAAAAGCTTAACATTTATATTTCCTACCCTTAAGATAATAGTTAAATTAAGATTGGGTGATTTCTAACAATTCTGTGCCCCTTTTGCAAATATTATATCGTGTGTGTGTGTGTGTGTGTGTGTGTGTGTGTGTGTGTGTGTGTGTGTTTGGAAATTGGAGCCACAGAGGACTGGTAGCCATTTTGCATTTTTCTTTCTCTAAAACAACAAGGTTAGATTGAATCCCATCTTCTTAAACTGTGGTTTTTGATCCCACATGGCTTCTTATAACTGAATGTGGAGGTCACAAAATTATGATTTATTACAAGTAAACAATTGATTTGTATATGTATATTCCTTGGGATCATGTAAAAATTTCTTGAGTGAAAAGAAGTGGAAAAAGTTTAAGAAGCCCTGGACTAGATGACTTCTAGGGTTGTTTTCTTGTCTATGATTTATTTACCCAAATAAAACAAGAATAAATTATCCTGAACCATAATCTCTGAGTCATTATGATTAAATTAGACATCTTTGGAAGATTTCTAATGATTTATGGCTGTAAGAGTGCTATTAACAATAGCCCACTAACAGTAAGGCTCATAGATCATTCAATATGGACATGCAGAATCATAGACAGGCCTGAAAAGCAGTTTAGAGATCATTTTACAGATTAAGAAATTCAGACTAAGAAGAAGAAATGCCTTGCCCAAAGTCAAACAATTAATAAATGAGAAAGCTGGAATTTGAACTTATGTTTTCTAATAACAAACCTAGTATTTTTTCTCTATACCATACTACCAACTAAACAGTAGCTTTTTAAATTCAAACAAACAAGTAGCAGCTCATTTATGAATAAAGAAATTATACTTCTGGGAAAGCTAGGTGGCACAGTGGATAGAGCACTAGCCCTAAAGTCAGGAGGACTTGAGTTCAAATTTATCCTCAGGCACTTAACATTTCCTAGCTCTGTGACCCTGAGCAAGTCACTTAACCCCAATTGCCTCGGGAAAAAAAATTAGACTTCCTAAATTATCATCAGAAAAAAAAATTATTTTAGCACAAAAAGGAATGTCACACACTAGAATTTCTTTGCTCAGTTTCCTCATCACTAAAATGAAGGGGTTGGACAGAATTATTTCCAAAAGCCCTTCAGTGTGGTATAAGAGAAAGAACATGCGTGGTATTTAGAGTCTGGAGATTTGGCATTGAATCCATTCTGCTCTTCCCAATTCATTTATCTTATCTAAATAAATCCTATCTTGTAATCATCTAAAAACATTCCTGGGCAGGGAGCAAAGGTGAACACTCTGGCTCCTTTCAGCAAATAAGCTTATGATTAAGTACAGTAACTTGTGAATCCCTCATTTGGTGAACTTATGCTTCTTTCCTTCTTCATTGCTATATTTCATTTAAAGGCTATTGCATTATCCAGTCTAACTACCAAAAAAAGCCAGAGAGTATTTTTTAAAAATATATTTATACAAAAAAGAAAAGTCCAGTATAATATTTCACATAGCCATCATAAAGTATAAAAAGTTATTACCTCCCCTAATACATGAAATAACTGTGCTAAGCAGGAAAAACACAAAGAGTTATATACACATTTTTAAAAGTCCTTGTTCTCTGAGTGACATGATATAGCTGGTTTTATATTTAGTTATGACAAATGGATGATTTATTAAAATAATCAAATAAAATAGAAAACATTAATAAAAATAACATCAAAAACAAATTCTAGAAATGTCTTATCTAAAAGTCCTACAAAAACTTTACTGTCATGCTTTCCATTATTTTTTCTCACCTCCTGTTAGTAAGCAGGAAATCATGATAATGTAATATTGGCTCTGATATCTTTTAGAGGAAGTAGTGTGATGTAGTGACACATAGAACTAGCCTAAAAATCACAACAACCTAAGTCTAAATCCAACTTCTAACTCACTTTGTTACTCTAAACAAATCACTTAAGCACTTGATGTTGCAGATAACTTCCTAAATTGCATGAGTTTCAGACTAAGAGGTGATCTACACATTGGGAGAGAGTTCTCTATAACAATGAATTCTTTTGTTATAGAATCCTTTATTTGTTATTCAATCATTTTTCAGTCATGTACAACTTTAAATAGCACCATTTGGGGCTTTCTTGGCAAAGATACTACATTAGTTGACCATTTCCTTCTGCAGTTCATTTTACATGTGAGGAAAATGAGGTAAATATAGTTAAGTGACTTGTCTATGGGTCACATAATTAGTAAGTGCCTGAGACCAGATTCGAACTCAGGAAGGTGAGTCTTCTTCCAGGCCTAGTACTCTATCCACCTATGTTAAAGACTAAATTAGAATTTGTAGGTACCACTGAATTTTAATATGTCCCATGAAATATGAAAATATAAACTTAAAAAAATAAAATGAATTGTGCAGCTAACAAATATATTACTGAAAGATTTCTTATTTCACTAAAAAAAAATTAGACTGGGAAGAATACAACAGAGATGGCTAATAGGAAATTGAAAGCCAAGAGAGATCCTCAAGAGAACACCAAGTTCACATTCCTAAATTCAAAGCATGGGGTTTAGAAAAAGTACATTAAAAGTACTGAAAGAACAGGGAAGTGAGATTGATGAAACATTGTAAATGACAAAAGATCATGTAGAATAGGACCAGAGAAAGATAAATGTTCTAATTTGCAAAATAGAAGAGAATGGAGTCTAATGGGAGAGACAACATGAAAACAACTCTATATACATTGGTAACTGCTATAAACATTGTTTGAAAGAGATGGGAAATGAGAATAAAATCTTTAGAATTATAAAGTCTGCTACACAACCTGATGCTAGTGAAGTGAGCAAGACCAAGAGAATATTATATACAGTAACAACAAAATTATATGATGATCAACTGCTAGAGATTTGGCTCTTTTCAACAATGAGGTGACTCAGGGCAATTGCAATAGACTTGGAATGGAAAGTGCCATCCACATCCAGAGAGAAAGAACTATGGAGACTGAATATGAATCAAAGCTTAGCATGTTCACTGTTTTTGTTGCTGTTTGTTTGTTGGCTTGTTTTTTTCTTTCTTAATTTTTTTCCCTTTGATCTGATTTGTGTGTGTGTGTGCAGCATGACAAATGTGGATATCTGTTTAGAAGAATTACACATGTTTAACCGATATCCACTTACTTGCTCAATTGAGCAAGAGGAGGGAGGAGGAGAGAAAAATTTGGAACACAAGGTTTTTCTTTTTTTTTCTTTTTTTTTTTTTTTTTATTTTATTATATATATATATTTTTCATAATATTATCCCTTGTATTCATTTTTCCAAATTACCCCCCCTCCCTCTATTCCCTCCCCCCGACGACAGGCAATACCATACATTTTACATGTGTTACAATATAGTCTAGGTACAATACATGTGTGCGAATATCATTTTCTTGTTGCACAATAAACAATAGAATCCGAAGGTACATGTAACCTGGGCAGACAGATATTAGTGCTAACAATTTTGATTCCCCTCCCAGTGTTTCTTCTCTGGGTGTAGCTACCTCTGTCCATCATTGATCAACTGGAAGTGAGTTGGATCTTTATGTTGAAGATTTCCACTTCCATCAGAATACATCCCCATACAGTATTGTTGTTGAAGTGTACAGTGATCTTCTGGTTCTGCTCATTTCACTCAGCATCAGTTGATTTAAGTCTCTCCAGGCCTCTCTATATTCCTCCTGCTGGTCATTTCTTACCGAGCAATAATATTCCATAACCTTCATATACCACAATTTACCCAACCATTCTCCAACTGATGGACATCCATTCATCTTCCAGTTTCTAGCTACAACAAAAAGAGCTGCCACAAACATTTTGGCACATATATGTCTCTTTCCGCTCTTTAGTATTTCTTTGGGATATAATCCCAGTAGTAGCGCTGCTGGGTCAAAGGGTATGCACAGTTTGATAACTTTTTGGGCATAATTCCAGATTGCTCTCCAGAATGGCTGGATTCTTTCACAACTCCACCAGCAATGTATTAGTGTCCCAATTTCCCCACATCCCCTCCAACATTTGTCATTATTTGTTCCTGTCATCTTAGCCAATCTGACAGGTGTGTATTGGTATCTCAGAGTGGTCTTAATTTGCATTTCTCTGATCAGTAGTGATTTGGAACACTCTTTCATGTGAGTGGATATAGTTTCAATTTCTTCCTCTGAGAATTGTCTGTTCATATCCTTTGACCATTTATCAATTGGAGAATGGTTCGGTTTCTTATAAATTACGGTCAGTTCTCTATATATTTTGGAAATGAGACCTTTGTCAGAACCTTTGTTTTTAAAAATATTTTCCCAATTTGTTACTTCCCTTCTAATCTTGTTTGCATTAGTATTATTTGTACAGAAACTTTTTAGTTTGATGTAATCAAAATCTTCTATTTTGTGATCAATAATGATCTCTAGTTCTCCTCTGGTCATAAATTCCTTCCTCCTCCACAAGTCTGAGAGGTAGATTATCCTCTGTTCCTCTAATCTATTTATTATCTCCCTCTTTATGCCTAAATCATGGACCCATTTTGATCTTATCTTGGTATATGGTGTTAAGTGTGGATCCATATCTAATTTCTGCCATACTCATTTCCAGTTTTCCCAACAGTTTTTTCCGAATAATGAATTTTTATCCCTAATGTGGGAATCTTTGGGTTTGTCAAAGATTAGATTGCTATAGATGTACCCTTTTTTGTCCTTTGTATCTAATCTGTTCCACTGATCTACCGGTCTATTTCGTAGCCAATACCAAATGGTTTTGGTGACTGCTGCTATATAATATAGCTTTAGATCAGGTACACTTAGACCACCTTCCTCTGAGTTTTTTTTTCATTAGTTCCCTTGCAATTCTTGACCTTTTATTCTTCCATATGAATTTTGTTGTTATTTTTTCTAGGTCATTAAAATAGTTTCTTGGGAGTCTGATTGGTATAGCACTAAATAAATAGATTAGTTTGGGGAGTATTGTCATCTTTATTATATTCGCTCGGCCTATCCAAGAGCACTGAATGTCTTTCCAATTATTTAAATCTGATTTTATTTTTGTGGCAAGTGTTTTGTAATTTTTCTCATATAATTCCTGACTTTTCTTTGGTAGATGGATTCCCAAATATTTTATACTCTCAACATTTGTTTGGAATGGAATTTCTCTTTGTATCTCTTGCTGTTGCATTTTGTTAGTGATATATAAAAATGCCGAGGATTTATGTGGATTTATTTTGTATCCTGCCACTTTGCTGAAATTTTGAATTATTTCTAATAGCTTTTTAGCAGAGTCTTTGGGGTTCTCTAAGTATACCATCATGTCATCTGCAAAAAGTGATAGTTTAATTTCCTCATTTCCTACTCTAATTCCTTGAATCTCTTTCTCGGCTCTTATTGCCGAGGCTAGCGTTTCTAGTACTATATTGAATAGTAATGGTGATAGTGGGCAACCTTGTTTCACTCCTGATCTTACTGGGAAAGGTTGCAGTTTATTTCTATTGCATATTATGCTTACTGACGTCTTAAATATATACTCCTGATTATTCTAAGGAATAATCCATTTATTCCTATACTCTCAAGAGTTTTTAGTAGGAATGGATGTTGGATTTTGTCAAATGCTTTTTCTGCATCTGTTGAGATGATCATATGGTTCTTATTAATTTGATTATTAATATGGTCAATTATATTAATAGTTTTCCTAATATTAAACCAGCCCTGCATTCCTGGAATAAATCCTACTTGATCATAGTGTATTATCTTGGAGATGATTTTCTGAAGTCTTTTTGCTAATATCTTATTTAAGATTTTAGCATCAATATTCATTAAGGAGATTGGTCTATAATTTTCTTTCTCAGTTTTTGATCTACCAGGTTTAGGTATCAGTACCATGTCTGTGTCATAAAAGGAGTTTGGTAGGACTCCTTCATCCCCTATTTTTTCAAATAATTTATATAACATTGGGGCTAATTGTTCTTTAAATGTTTGGTAGAATTCACATGTGAATCCATCTGGCCCTGGGGATTTTTTCCTGGGGAGTTGATTAATAGCTTGTTCTATTTCTTTTTCTGAAATGGGACTATTTAAGCAATTTATCTCCTCCTCTGTTAATCTAGGGAGCCTATATTTTTGGAGAAAGTCATCCATTTCACTTAAGTTATCAAATTTATTGGCATAAAGTTGGGCAAAGTAACTCCTTATTATTTCTCTAATTTCCTCTTCATTGGTGGAAAGATCCCCCTTTTCATTTGTAAGACTATCAATTTGATTTTCCTCTTTCTTTTTTTTGATCAAATTTACCAAAGGTTTATCTATTTTATTGGCTTTTTCATAAAACCAACTCTTGGTTTTATTTATTAATTCAATAGTTTTTTTACTTTCAATTTTATTGATTTCTCCTTTTAATTTTTGTATTTCGAGTTTAATTTTTGGTTGGGGGTTTATAATTTGGTCTTTTTCTAGCCTTTTAAGTTGTAAGCCCAATTAACACAAGGTTTTTCAAAGATGAATGTTGAAAACTATCTTTGTATGTATTTAGAAAAATAAAATATTATTAAAATTAAAAAAAAAATCATCTCATTCACTCTCATTCCTTTATCACTTTTAGCTCACCTTTCATATAGTATATCTGTCTGGTGTTCAGAGAGGACTAGTGAGAGGGCTTGTCGAGCCCTTTTCTGGGCTGCTCATCTACCTTTGTTGTCCACCTAATTCATTCAACTCACATCTGTAGCTCCAAAAAAGTATAATATGCATAGTGACCATACCCTAGCAAAACTCACTACAAGTAAAACTATCTGAGCAGAGTACTAAAGTAGGTTAAGGATAACAAACAAGTGTCAAACTCATTGGTGAAAAGAGGGGTTGTCTACCCCAAGTAGGAGAAGACTTTCCCCAGAAGAAGGGACAGATGAAATAATTTGTCCCAAGATGATGAAAGATATCTGTGGAACACTGGGAGCTTGGTCAGATGTAGAAAATGCCAAGGTCATCCATTGCCTCCTGGGATATTGCCTATTGTCTTATTTGTCTTGCCATTAGATTTAGATGACTCAAGAAGAGAAAGTAAGCCTGAGGATTTTGTATAACTTTACCTCACTTTAATTCAATTCATACACAAGTCAAGACATCATCTGTGATGTGACTGATTCTCTTTGAATACAAAATTCAAACAATACCTCTTATTGATTCCACTCCCAAAACATCTCTTGTAGCTGTCATCTTTCTATTTCTGTGTAATTCATTACAACCTGCCTAGTTTGTCAATATATTCTTAGGTGGCACAGTGAATAGAATGTGAGGGGTATGGGATTAGAACTCTATTCAAATCTGGCTTCAGACCCTTACTAATTGTGTGATGCTGGCAAGTCACTTAATCTCAGTGTCCTTATCTGTGAAATGGAGATCTTAATAGCATCTCTTTCCTAAAATTGTTGATCGGATTAAGTGATATAAAAATTATAAAGCACTTAGCATTGAACCTGGCACATATATATAAATGTTAGCTATTATTGTTGTTAAAACTAAAATAATATTATTGGTATATACATTTGGTCGTCACTCCTCCACTCTCTAGCCAAAAAATATTTAATGGTTGGTTTTCTTTTTCTTAATGAATAAATTCAAAATATTTTTCCTAGTGTTAAAAGACCCATAATCTGGAACTAAAATCTTTTTCGAGTCATTTCAAATTGTTCTCCTCTATCTACTTTATATCCTAGTAAAAATTAGAAAGGCTCAGTTTCTTAAACATTCAATATCCTCTTTTTTACTCACATGCTTTTTAAGCTAAAAACAACAACAAAAAATTTTGTAATAAGAAATCATCTCTTACTATTGACTTTATGTCCCTTTGCTTTATTATAGATTACTAGCTATCAACTGAATCCTTTCATTTGTTTATACCTTAAAGGCATGAAAGAGTTAATCCTGTTCTTGGAGGACTGAGGATTCAAAAAGTCACATCCATTGGGAGGATTTGTCTGAGTAAGCAGCTAATCCCTATACCACCTATGTTATTGTCCTTGCAAAATAAATGATTTAATCAAGGTCATAAAGAAAGTAGGGAGGGGGAAATCCTGTCTCCTAGCTGTGCCTCACAACCCTTGATCTGGTAGCAAAACTACATCCCTAAAACTGGTATTGGTATCATTTGCTTATAGCTATTAAAAAAAAAAAAAAATCACAATTATTCCTTTAATGTGCTACCTTCCCCAAAAAGGACTTAGAAGTTCTTATATTCTTTCCATTCACTGTTCTTAATAGGGATAGTAATCTCTAGGTGTGTGGCCTGGCAAAATCACTTTCAAGAAGATTAAACAAATACTTGCCCATTGATTTTCAATACCATATATAGTCTGGTCTCTTATTTTAAATGAAAAGCAAAACCTTTTAGCACTGGAATTATCTGGTTTGATGATCTTCATACTCATGATTCCTATGGTTGCAGGCTACTTGTTTCATTTTTTATACTCTGTTAAACTGACTTGTGAATTATGCATATAAATCATTCACACATCTATAAGCAAAATCAGGCCTTTGATTTTTTTTAAAAAGGTTTTTTCCTACTATTAAAAAAATTTTCACTTTGAGCTCAACTTTATCTTTTAAAATTGAAAACTGAGCACTGTATGGGTATAAAGCTTTATTTGAGGTACTAATAATAGTGTGATGAAACATAATGAAGTGTATGTAGTTTGCATTACAATAAAATTAAATTTAATATACATGCAACAGTTAACAATAGTTAAGTATTGGATAAACACTTCCCCAGTGGCTCTTTTTATTTAAATATTTCTACTGAGATATTTTAGTCTATGTCTTTCATGTAACTAACTTGGGCTATATTTTCTAGCATTTTATAATTACAAATAATATTCTATATAGAAAATTATCTTATTTATATGTGAGAATTATTTTTTATCATATTTAAATTATAAAATCTCAGCTTTTATCTGGTATCATCTGGTTTTGATTTCTTAATTTTATTTTAAGATCCCTTCATAAATATTTTGTGAGTCATCTGTGGCTCTACAAAAAATGTCTACTTTTACTGTAAAAAAAAATATGGAAGATTGAATGGTAGCCTTAAAAATGTGTTCTATTTTTTTTCTGATCTTGCATCATTAGTAAAAATATAAATTATTTCAATGTGTAATGAAAATGTAGATTCAAAATAGGATTAGCTTTATGTAAAACAAATTATATATACACACATTAGATTGGATCTTAGCCCATCTTCTCTGTATAGCAAAAGCTCAGAATCATCCTGTTACCAGAAATACACAGAAAACTGAAAACATCAAATTGGAATGAATGAGTCAGATTAAAGTAGTTTATCCACCTGAGTAAAAACATAGGTAATATTAGTATTGAAATTGATATATTAAAGAAATTTACATTCAATAAGCATTTGTTGTTGTTTAGTCTTTTTTTTTTTTTTTTTTTTTTTTTTTTTTTTTTTTTTTGCCCAATCCTGACATACTCCCCATGACTCCATTTGGGGTTTTCTTGGCAAAGATACTGGAGTAATTTGCCATTTTCTTCTCCAATTCATTTTACAGAGGAGGAAATTGAGACAAACAGGTTAATTGACTTGCCCAGGATTACACAGCTAAGAAATATCTGAGGCCTAATTTTAATTCATGTTCTCCTGATTTCAGGGCCATCACTCAATCCATTGCCACACTTAGCTACCCTAGACATTTATTTAGAACCTGTTTTGTGCTAGGCACTCTCCTAGGTAAATGAGATGCAAAACTAAAACTGAAACAGCCCCTAATCTTGGGAGGAAATTGTGTGTGTATATGTGTGTGTGTGTGTGTGTGTGTGTGTGTGTGTGTGTGTGTGTGTGTACATAATAAGTAACTATAATGGCAGAACTCTAGCTTCTGAGATGCCATGACAATTATATATTTATATGTTTGTTTCAGCAATAATATATAATAAATAATATATTGTATTCATGTGCAATGCATAAGATTAAGTATTTAGGTAAGTATACATAAGTAAGATTATGTAAAAAGGTTAATGTAAATTTACCATACCTTTTTTCTTTAAAAAGAACTGGTTGACTCAGTCCCTTTTCTTGGCGCTTCTTACTGATCATTGTCAGATATGGCAGAAAAAAGAAGATGCTCTCTTGATATTATTTGGTGATCACCTAAAAGATGCAAGAAAATGGTTGGTTTTAGGAAACACTGTGAATCAATCCGTGAACTAACATCTAATGTATTGCTTCTATGTAGTAGGCACTATATTCTAGGCAACAAGATTAGAAAAACAAAAAATGAAGTATTCTTGCCCTCAAAATAAATTCACAGTCTAAAGACAAAATTTTCTCATACATTTGCCCATTCCTCTTCCCCCCCACTTTTTTTTAATGCAAATAGCTAAACACAGTAACACTGAACAATAACTTCAAATGAAACTTAGAATGAATTTTTTTTTTTAATTCTAAGGGAAAATTTTATCTTTTCTAATAGTTCTTAGCTATTTTAATGATGACCAATTTAATTTCCACCTATTCCCTAGAACTTGGTTATAATTTTCATATTTAACACATTTTATAGAGAGAGAATGCAAAACAACTAGTCTTTTGTTGATAATGGGCCTAGGTTTAACTGTAATATATGCAGAAACTTGGGTTTCAGAGTTAGACATGAATAATGGATTTAATTCTCCCCAGGAAAAAAAAAAAAATTACCCTCACACATTCTGTTATTACCATATAATAGTAGTCTTACATTTTCATTTAACATCTTTTCAGAAATATTTCAAAAATTCCTGTGGGACATGGATTATTGTCTTGTAGACAGGAAAGCAGTTTTACGAATCAAGAGACCTGACTTTTCCATTTACTCACTTGGTGATTATGTCTAAGGACAACATTATATGAAATACTAAAATCCTTTTAATGGAATGAAGAGGGAATTTTCTGATTTGTTGGACTGGTATTTCTTCCATGAAATTGGCATATGCACTTTGTTCTATAGGAATATAAGGGACACATGCTCTGTCCCCTTGTTAAAAGAAATGCAGTAATAGAAAGTTTTTATTGATTTCTATTGGTAGGAATTGTACAAAAAAAGAATAGTTACTTGTTTATCCATTGCCTGAGTGATTGGCCATTGAGCAAGGAAGAGACACTTATTGTAGAGGCTATTAAAGGAATTAAAGAAGTTTTACCTCCTTTTTCCTCAATTTTGAGATTTCACTTAGAAGTCTGCTAACTTTTCCTTAAACTTATAGTAAGGGAAAAGAAAAGGAATTTTCTCTATTCCTTCTTTCATCAACAAATATGATGATTATTCACACATTGCAGCAAGAGCATGTACTTCCCAAAAATGCGCCTGACTTGTCTCTCAAGTTCCCAGCTACCTCTTCTTCAAGTTGCCTTTTACTGAAAATAAGTAACTTAATTGAGGGCCTTCGTAGAGGCCTTGAAAAGTCTGAAGCCATTTAATCAAGTGCTAAATGCCCAGTGGTATTGCTTTCTGCAACTCTATCCTCCAAGAAGATCTTCACCAACAAGAGGATGAGCCACTCATATCTATAGATTCATAAGATGAGAACTCTGACCTGGTCAAACAGCACAAATCTTTGGTGAAAGTAAAATATTTGAATGTATTTCTTCAGTAGATGCATAGTATGTTTCATGTTATAAGTAATGAACTTCCAGGAGTTAAACATACACTCCTTCTCCATAAGGGAAAAGTTAATATTGTTTCTGTCTCCTAAAAATAGGCTATCATAAAAGAAGGTAAGAAAGAAGAGAGACAGACAGACAGAGATAGAGACAGAGAGATGGGGAGCAAAGACTGTTATCTCTTTTTAAAGTCAACTATAAGAACAGTTTTTCCTACCTCAATATCCAATTTTTTTTTTTTTTGACAGATTGCACAGTCAAAAATCCTCTGTGTGTGTCCTTTAAGGAAGAGATTAAGAAGGATAGTTAAATAAATAGATGGTGATGGGGAGAGAGAGAGAGAGAGAGAGAGAGAGAGAGAGAGAGAGAGAGAGAGAGAGAGAGAGAGAGAGAGAGAAGAGAGAGAGAGAGAGAGAAAGAGAGAGAGAGAAAGAGAGAGAGAGCGAGAGAGAGAGAGAGAAAGAGAGAGAGAGAGAGAGAAAGAGAGAGAGAGAGAGAGAGAGAAAGAGAGAGAGAGAGAGAGAGAGAGAGAGAGAGAGAGAGAGAGAGAGAGAGAGAGAGAGAGAGAGAGAAATGGAAGAAGGAAGGAAGGAAAGGAGGAGGGGGGCACGGATGAGGGATGTATGGAAGAAAAGAGGCATGGATGGAGGAAGGGAGAGAAGGAAGAAAGAAGGCAGGAAGAAAGAAAGAAAAAAGAAAGGAAGAAAGAAATATGTAAAGGGCTGAAACTCTGAATAGGTGCACTGGAATCAGACAACCAAGCCTTAAGGCTAATTACCTATTGGACAATAACTCTATTAGCATATGCTTAGAAAAATGGCCCTCCTCACTATTCTGTGCTAGCTGGATCTTTTGGTGTATACAGATAATTGTAGGAGGGATTAGGGGGTGGAGTGAGACAAGCCAGAGTCACTTTGGAGGAAGATGGGAGAACGGAGGTTGGTGGAGAGGTTGTGGCAGTTTTGTAGATCCCCTTCACTTCTCTCCCTAAAGACCAAGGACTTTTGCTTATCCTGACTCTGGCTTATCCTGAGGCCTCCAGGGAGTTAATCTGGATTCACAGAAAGAATAAAGTAGGAAGGAAGGAAGGAAGGAAGGAAGGAAGGAAGGAAGGAAGGAAGGAAGGAAGGAAGGAAGGAAGGAAGGAAGGAAGGAAGGAAGGAAGGGTGGGAAGAGAAGAGGGAAGAAGGAAGGCTCTTGCCTCAAATGCACAAATAAGTGAAATAATAGTTGAAAAGTCTTATTTACTTGGAAATTTTGTTAATATGAATATTTTCTTTTTCAGTAGAGATTGTAATCTGTTCCTGCCTTCTCATCCTGTGTTATTCTTCTCAAAATCACTATAGAGAATTTATCAGACATACTACTCTTTTAAAATTTTATAAATTCCAAAATAGTACTTGGGCCTTGCATTGCTTGTCTTTTGCTTGTGCTACCTAAGAATCTCTTTTCTTATGCTTATCATGAATGCTTTTTATATTACTTCTCCACCAAGTCCTGTTCAGTGTCACATCTTGGTACAGACATGATCTTTGCTTATAGAAGGGCATGGCAGAGAAGCACAAGTTCAGGTAGCTATTACCAAGTTGGAAAGACTTTGAATTTTTGACCTGACAATGACTATATGGAACCTAGAATCAAGAAAAACTGAGTTCAAATCCAGTCTCTGACCCTCACTTGCTATGTGGCCCCGAGCAAGTCAGTTAACCTTTCTTTACCTGCCTCAGTTTTATCTTCTTCAAAATAATACATGCTATAATTATTGTACCTACCTCCCAGGGTTGTTATAAATAACAAAAAGACATAATATTTATTAATTGTTTGCAAACTTTATAAATGTTAGTTATTATTCCTCCATGAAGATCATCTCAGGAGAGCATAAAATTGATATTTTAGCACTAGCATGCTATTAAGTGATCCTACAGAGATAGTAAGATTAAGGATTCAGTAATTCTATGACTCCAAATCCAATATTCTTTCCATTGGACCCCACTATCTCCTCATAAATGACATATATAATTGCTCAAAGATTTCAGTCAAACTATGTACACAGGACTTGCTACATAAGTTAAAAATGAATATAGCCCAGAATTGTTCCATAGTAGAAATGTCTTGGGCAGACATTCCTGATCAAAAAAAGAGTTGACTAGGAGAGAGGTGAAGTTGTCTAGGGACTGGCATGCAGGGGTCCTAATGACTACAGGACTTTCTTTCAAACAACATATTCATCTTTATTCATTGGTATTTTTCCAGTGGTGTTATATGGTTGTGAGTTATGGAATACTCTATTCTCTAGCTAAAATTATGAGTCACTTAAAGAGCCATGTAAAAGTGATGGTGGGCATGAGTTATATCATATTACAAACTAATAATTGTGCAGAAATGGGGTAAGACAAAGGTATCAAACTCTTGGTTGGTGAATGGTCTGCAAAACTCTTGAGTATTGCCTGAATTAGTTTAAAATATGCTCAGGAAATATTTAACAAAACAAAATAAAATATGATACAACATGGATAACGTTAAATTGTGATTTTCTTAGCTAATATGTGACCCCAAGGATCAATTTTTATTTGAATTTGAAACCACTGGTATGAGACATTATCAAAGAAATATATGACCAGGAAAGAGATTAGACCTCTCTTTTATAGAGAAAGGAAAAGACAGAAAACTTATACAATGGACATTGAGTCCAATCAAAATCCAAAAGGAACTCCCAGGATAATATATCTGTTGTCATTCAGTTTCTATTTGAATATCTATGATCAAGGGGAAATCTATTTCTTGAAGTAGTCCATTCCACTTGTGAATCATTCTAATTGTTAAGAAGTTTTGGGGGTTTTTTCCACTAAGGTCAAATTGAAAATTTACTTTTTTGAAGTTTCCAGTCATTGTTCCTGGATATGACCTCTAGGTCAAAAAGAAAATCTGTATTCAAACAGGAAAATCTCCTTTCTATAAGACTATCCTGCAAGTAATGGGACATAATTATAATTTCTTGCTTGAGTTTTATTTTTTTAAACTAAACAGTTTTATTGTTGTTATTGAGTCATATTCAGTCATGGCCAACTCTTTGGGGTTTCCTTGGTAAAGATGTTAGAGTGGTTTGCCATTTCCTTCTTTTAGTCATTTTATAAATAAGGAAACTGAGGCAAAGAGTATTTAGTGACTTGTTTAGATTCAGATAGCTAATAAGTATCTAAAGCCAGCTATAAACTCAGGAAATTACCTTACTGACCCTATGTCTCATCCACTACATCACCTAGCTCCTAAATTCTACTAATCTTCATTTGACAGGGAGTCTATGCCCTTCACTTATCTTGATTATTTACCAGATTATCAATGTCCTTTTAAAATATGTGATATTTAGTGATTAACATACTCCTTAAGATGTAGTCTAATAAGAAATTATCACCTTTTTTCCTAGAAGCAATGTCTCTCTCAATATAGCTTGAATTGCATTAACTTTTTAGCTGATATATCAACTTGATGATTCATATTGGACCTGCCATCCATGAAACAGTGAGATATTTTTAGATAAAATTTGCTAACTAGGTTTCTCCCATCCACATGTAGTTGATATTCTGAACCCAAGTATAAGACATTGAATTTGTCCCTGTTAAATTTCATTATGTTAAATGCTTCTCAAAAGAAAGTTTGTCTAAGCTTTGTTATTTAATCTGCCAATTCTTCCTTGCAGCTAGCTATATGTTATCTGCAAATTTGATAAGTATACCATCTATACTTGTATCTGTTTAAATAAAATGTTTAAAAGCACCAACCTAGACACAGATCACTGAATCTATCCAATAGAGACTACCTAGCAAATTGATTTGGAATAATTAACAATCTCTCTTCAAATTCAGGCATTCAACAAGTTCCAAATTGTTTAGCCTACTACATGCCTTAATCTTTTCTATTAGAATAGTATGAGATGGTCTTCATAGGAACTGAAATTATACTAGCTTATTATTTGCAAATTGTTTTCTTCTAATCTCTTTTGAAAGAGTTTTAAAACTAATTTCTTTTTTGAATTTTTTTTTCAAAAATAAATTGCTAATTTTACATTTGTCCTTTTTCAAGTTTGTATTCCTTTCTTTCCCTCATAATCTTTTTAAAATTAATTTTTATAATTATAATATTTTCTTTGACAGTACATATGCATAGGTAATTTTTTTTTTTTTTTTACAACATTATCCCTTGTACTCCCCTCTGTTCCGAGTTTTTCCCCTCCTTCTCTCCACCCCCTCCCACAGACAGCAGGCATTCCCATACATATTAAATATCTTATAGTATATCCTAGGTACAATATATATGTGCAGAACCGAATTTTGTTGTTGTTGTTGTTGCAAAGGAAGGATTGTATTCGGAAGGTAAAAATAATCTGGGAAGAGAAACAAAACAAAACAAATAACAACAACAACAACAACAAAAAAAAAAAAACAATGCTCACAGTTTACACTCATTTCCCAGTGTTCCTTTTCTGGATGTAGCTGATTCTGCCCATCATTGATCAATTGGAATTGGATTAGCTCTTCTCTATATTGAAGATATCCACTTCCATCAGAATATATCCTCATACAGTATCATTGTTGAAGTGTATAATGATCCCCTAGTTCTGCTCCTTTCACTCAGCATCAGTTGATGTCTCTCCAACCCTCTCTGTATTCCTCCCGTTGGTCATTTCTTACAGAACAATAATATTCCATAACATTCATATATCATAATTTACCCAACCATTCTCCAATTGATGGACATCCATTCATTTTCCAGTTTCTAGCCACTATGAAAAGGGCTGCCACAAACATTTTGGCACATACAGGTCCCTTTCCCTTCTTTAGTATTTCCTTGGAATGTAAGCCCAGTAGTAGTATGGCCGGGTCAAAGGGTATGCACAGTTTGATAACTTTTTGGGCATAATTCCAGATTGCTCTCCAGAATGGTTGGATTCTTTCACAACTCCACCAACAATGCATCAGTGTCCCAGTTTTCTCACAGCCCCTCCAACATTCATCGTTATTTGTTCCTGTCATCTTAGCCAATCTGACAGGTGTGTAATGATATCTCAGAGTTGTCTTAATTTGCATTTCTCTGATCAATAGTGATTTGGAACACTCTTCCATATGAGTGGAAATAGTTTTAATTTCATCATCTGAAAATTGTTCATATCCTTTGACCATTTATCAATTGGAGAATACCTTGATTTCTTATAAATTAAAGTCAATTCTCTGTATATTTTGGAGATGAGGCCTTTATCAGAACCTTTAACTGTAAAAATGTTTTCCCAATTTGTTACTTCCCTTTTAATCTTGTTTGCATTAGTTTTGTTTGTGCATAAACTTTTTAATTTGGTGTAATTAAAATGTTCTATTTTGTGATCAATAATGGTCTCTAGTTCTCCCTTGGACACAAACTCCTTCCTCCTCCACAAGTCTGAGAGGTAAGCCATCCTATGTTCCTCCAATTTATTTATGCTTTCGTTCTTTATGCCTAAATCTTGGACCCATTTTGATCTTATCTTAGTATGTGGTGTTAAATGTGGGTCTATGCCTAGTTTCTGCCATCCCTCATAATCTTTCAAATATCCCTGACTGGCTCAGCAACCACAAATGGTAATTCTTTTAGTGCCCAGGGATGTTGCTCATCCTGGACCAAGTGATTTGAAGTCATCAAAGGCAGTTAGACAATATCCTTACTTATCTTGGGCAACAAATCCATATTAGATTTTTTTTTTTATTCCCTGCTATATGGATCATTTCCTTGATAGAGAAAACAAACACAAAATTATTTGAGCAGCACTGCCTTGTTTCTGCATCCACCTCAAAAAGTGACCATCTACCCTTTTGATCATGTTTTTCTCTCAATACAACTAAAACTCCAATTTTTAAAATCCTCAACTTCCCTTTGAGCCTCAGCTTACTCTCTTTTGTAGCATTTTAAAGCTATTGTATATGATTGTGTCATGCTTTTATATTAACAATTTATTTAACTCTCTTCTATATATATTTTTAATAAATCTAAGTTGATTTGTTAGTTCTCTAAACATTCACACTATTCTCCTTAGACAATGTTGATTGATTTTTCCCTCATTAAATTTTTTTCTTCTTGTCTTCAGAATTTCATTCTTGAGTTTTTCCATCTCTTCTGAATGGACTTATCTTGTAGAATTTTAATCTATGGGGTCCCACCTCTGCTTTTTCTGAACCCTTTGAAATAGGGTTTTCTAAAAGGCAGGAACTTGGGAGAAATATACTTAAGGCTCTGTATGATTGATTTAAAAAAGGTGTTAATTCAATGGAATTGATAAGACAATGGTTATCTAGTTTAGCATGTGAGTTCTATAGTTAAGTATGATTTTTTTTTTTTTTTTTTTTTTTTTTTTGCTGAGGCCACTGGGGTTAAGTGACTTGCCTAGGGTCACACAGCTAGGAAGTGTTAAATTTCTGAGGCCAGATTTGAACTCAGGTCCTCCTGACTTCAGAGCTTGTGCTCTATCCTCCACTATGCCATCTAGCTGCCGCTTAGTTCAGTATGATTGATTAATCTTACAACAAATAAGGGTTCCCTAGTGATATAATGATTGGCTTATATTCAGTATACTTCAAGGATGTAATTGTAATAGAGCATATAAACTGGGGACAAACTGATGCAGAGATGGACTTCAAGACAGAGACCCTCATGGTGGTTCTCCTGAATTCCTCCACTGAAACTAAGACCCCATTCCAGAGGGCCTCCAGAAAGCCAGCAGAGCCCCAGGCAAGGAGACAAACTAAGATGGAGACTATAAAGTCTTTGGACTTTATCCCTGCCTATTCTCGAGTTGATTACTCTGCTGAAAAGAAGGCTGGTCCCAAGACCTCCAGAAAGCTAACCAGAACATTTTAGGGTTTCACAAAATCTTGTGTGATATTAGTCTATATCTTTTCTGTTTCAAAATCTATGAATAGACAGGTATCCTAAATTTTTCCACCCAGCAATACTCCTGAACCTCTTGGTGATAATAAGGTTCAGTTGAAGATTTCCTCTTGGGAGTTCTCCATCTTTTAAAAAACAAAAAATATTAATACATTAAGTGGAAAATTATTAGGTACTCAATTTGTGACAAATAAAGATTACCAATAGGTATCTAGATAATTGAATGGCCCATAACTACTACTTGTGATCTATTTCTCAAAATTTTACCTAGTTTCTCTTTTACTCCAGGTGGTCATTACATTCTAATGACAAAACAATACCTCTTTCTCTTTCTATTGACTTTAGTCAAGTCAACAAGAATTCATTAAGTATTTACTGTGCCAGACACTGTGCTAAGCTTGAAGAAGTTGAAGAAGGCTTGAATTGCTAGATCCTAGTTTATGTTAAGGAGATTAGAATGTAAGAAATAAAGGAAGGAATCAGGTTGTTAAGGACCTCTAATTCCAACCAGCTGATTCTGCAGTAATAGACAATTATTAAAGTTTTGAGTGGGGAAAGGGGTGACATACTCATACCTGTATTTTAGGAAGTGGTTCTCAAACTTTTGTTCTTGCCATCTTTATACTATTAATAATTATTAAGGATCTGTCTAAAGAGTTTTATCCTTTATGTGGGTATGTTTACATATACTTACTATATTAGAAATAAAAATAAAATTTGAATTTGTAGATCCTCTGAAAAGGTTTCAAGAATCCCCAGGATTTTCTGGACCACACTTTGAGAATGGCTGCTCTAGGGGAATTATTTTGGCAATCAGATGGAAGATGGAAGGGAGTAAAAAGGCATGAGGCAAGAAGACTCAAGAGATAGCTAAGTTCTGAGGTTGTGAAATCCTGTATCAGATTGGAGTTATGGCAATGGGAGGTAATAGAAAAAGTGACAGATTATGAAGATCACAAGATGTGGCAAAAGATTAGAAATATGGGGTCTGAGTGGAATCAAGACATGAAATGTCCAAGCCTGGATGGTTGGGGGATTGTATTATTCTCAACAGTAATTAGGGCATTGGAAAGAGAAAAAGGTTTTTGGGGAAAGAAAATATGTTCTCTTTTGTATTCTGGCTTTATTATGCATATGGAAAATCCAACGTGAGATGATAAAAAGATAAGACTTGAGGTCAGAAGAGAAGTTAGGTCATGTTCCAAGAATCATGTGCATAGAAATGCTCATCAGACCCATGAGAGCTGATGAGATCACTAAGAAAGATAGTATTAAAAAACAACAACAACAACAACAACAACAACAAACAAGAATAGAAGAGGACCTAGGATACAGTTTGACATTCTAGTTACTGGATATCATTCAGAGGAAGATATAGCAAAAGACATAAAGGAGGAGTGGTCAGATAAGTAGATGGTGTGATGGTGTGAATGATGGTGTGAAAAGCTAGAGAAAAGATGTATCTAAAAGAGAATGACCAATATTATCAAAGTCAGCAAATTGGGTTAGCTCTTTTGAAAGATATATGAGAGGACATTTGTAAGAATTACATTGGATGAAAAAATATGAAGGACTTATGATATTCACCACTGAATTTAGAAATCACATTGTGAGATTTCATATTTTAAAGTTTCTATTAAAGATTTCTCTACACTATGGATTCTTAGCCACCATTTGATGAACTTTGTTTCACAAATACACACACACAGAGAATTTTAAAATATAATTAATTTTTTTTGCAATCCCTAAATATTTTATTTTATTCATTTAAAACATTTTTTTTTCCTGAGAAAGGTTCATAGATTTTACCAGACTGTTAAGGGAGAACATTATATAAAAAGATTAAGACTACCACCTCCATTCTCCCTCTTATAGAATCTGTTATAATCTTTTGGGTGAAGAATACAAAAGGGAAGATGTGAACTGTTTTAGGGAAGAATGATAAATTAAAGTATGGGAGAAACAGAATGTAAGCCATGATGATCTAAGGCTATGTCTTTCTTGCTTCTTCTATAGCTAAGCTTCTTAAACTGTGGATTATGATCACAGATGGGGTTACATAACTTAATGTAGAGGTCTTGAAATTATAATTTATTTTAAACAAATGTTTGATTTATATAACTATTTTATATACCTATATACTTGGATTCAAGTAAAAAAAATTTCAGGTGAAAAGGAATAGCTAATGGAAAAAAATTAAGAAATCCTAAACTATACCAAAATTTCTGGTGATTACCACTTTTTAAAACTTTATTGTCATTTTGACTAAGTGAAATTTTCAGGAGAGGCAATGTCCCTTAGACACAGATAGTGTCTAGGAAGTGTTTTTATCACAAAAAAGTATGTAGTTCTCCCAAGATAAAACTATTAACAGGGCCAACTATGCAGGTTCTATGCCCAAAAAAGTTAAGTAAAAAATGAAATTAAGAATGATTCAGGGAAAAAAAGATGAAAATTCTGTGTATCATATCAGAGATGTAAGGTCAATTTCCATTAAGAAGACCAAGATAATATGCTAACCTTTGGGCATTAAATAAAAACTAATTTGATTAAATTAGTTTGAAGACTGGACCATTTATAACTTTTTCTGGAATAATTTTACTTACCAAATGTTTTAATGTAAATTTACTGTTTTATATTACTATCACAACTATTTCTTTCAGAGGAGTTACCTTTCTTGCATCCACTTTATAGATTCAGTGTATGAAGTTTTAGTATTATAATAATCAAAGTCACTGAGCAATTTTGTAACTGAATTAGAATTGGAATTCATTCTGAGTTAATAATTATTAAATTCAATTAACATTTATTAAGCAGCTACTTTATTATATTATAGATTATGCTAAGTGCTGAGTCTTGTTAGTGAATGGTTTAGTTGATTGAGATAATCTGCTAGAAGGGCGGGAAGCCATTGTTAAAATAAAAAAAAAAAGAAGCTATTATTATTATTATTACTTTTCTGAAGAAGCAATTATTTTAAAACCCAAAGAGGCACATAAATAGAAGAAAAACAAGAAGAAAAGAAATAGTGTAAATGATTTGCTTGCAGTATCTTTGTCTAAGTTTCAGTTTAGTCTTCCTTTTCTCAACATTGCTTTATTCATAGATTGGAATTGATGTCAATTTGAGGCCTTCTATTTAAATAGTTTTGAGATGCTACTTTTAAAATTCTAGACACTAAACAAGATTGAGACAGTTTGGATGGGTACCATGTTAGTGGAGTGGTAGATGTGTATGTATGCATGCATATACATGTGTATATATGATATATACATAAACACATGCATATTATGAGGGCAGCTAGGTGGTACAATGGATGGAAATCAGGAAGACTTATCTTCATGAGTTCAAATCTGGCCTCAGACACTTAGTTGTGTGACACTGGGCAAATCATTTAACATTATTTGCCTTATTTCCTCATATATAAAATGAGCTGGAGAAGGAAATGGAAAATTACTCCAGTATCTTTGCCAAGAAAACCCCCAAAATGAGGTTACAAAAAGTCAGACATTATTGAAATGACTCTACAATAACAAAAAATATATGTCATGAAAGGAGCAAATTCTATACCTTTTAATTTGTAAAAAATGTAATTTGGATTTTCATAGAATTATTATATCACACAGTAGGGATTGCTATATTCTTTTTTATAAATAAATATAAAGCAGCACTTTAAAAATACAGCATTTAAAAGAGCAAAAACCATGAGAAGTGATCATGGTTTGCAAACATGTTTTTTAATTTGCTAATAAAAACTTTCTTTTAAGTGTATAAATAAAATAGTTTTGAATCACCAGAAAAATTGTGCTATGTACATACACACATGTATATATATGTACATATATATTCAATAAGACATTAGACATGTATCTCAACATACATACACATATAATTTAAAGTATATTAGAATTTTCGAAAACCAAGAGAAATTTATCTGTGCATTAATGATTATATTTATAATTAAAAGTAATAGCAAATATTTAATGTCTTTAAAAGATCTTAATGTCTAAGAATTATTATCTCCTTTCTACTGTATCTTCTCTTTTGAGAAATGGTCAAAAACTAAGGTAATTATTTGGCTTAAAGACTCTGCTTTTTTCTTTACTTTCCTGTGACTTCATCTCCTTTCTCTCTCCCCCTTTCCTTCTCCTTTTTCTCTCTGTCTCTCTCTGTCTCTCTCTCCTTCTTCCCCCTCTCTCTTTCTCTCTTCCTCCTCCCTGTCTCTCTTCCTCCCTCCCCCTCTTCCTCTCTCTGTTTCTCTCTATGTCTCCTCCTTCCTTTCTTTTTTCTCTTCCCTCCATCCACCTATATCTCACACCTCTCCTTCAAGTCAGTACTCTTGAGGAAGATGTCTCTAGCAGGGCAGGAAGGAAAGTGAACAGCTTTCCCATGAGGTGAGGCCTAATTGGGGCTTTATGGATCACTCAGCAGGAGTTCTCTTGATAATAGTGTCAATAGAATTCTCCTCTACCAACTGTCTGACCTCTCTATAAACTGTTTGTTTTTCCTTTTACCACACAAAATAGCTGTTTATATTCCATGCCCTTGTTTATCAGACCCATATGTTTAAGCCTGTTACTTATTCAGATATTATTAAAGAAGAAAAATTGATCAACTTACCTTAAATCCTTGCTCTTATTTTATTCACCACCCTTAAAATTGCCCAAAATTCCATTATTTGATCTTCATGGAATTATTATGTGACACACAGTAGAGATTTCTAGATTTATTTCTTATGATAAAGCAGAAGCATTTGAAAAATCAGTGTTTAAAAGAACTGAAGCCATGAGTATTGAACATGCCTCATATTTGCAGAAAAATTTTTTGATTTGCCAACAAAAACTTACTTTAAAATGCACAAATGAAATAGTTTTGAATTCACAGAAAATTTTGCTACCTTTCATTCATCTCTAACTAATCTTGCAGCTAATTTATTTAGAAAGAAACTGTAATTTTACTTCTTCCTAAACTCATATGCTAATTAATGATGATTCAGGGTCTAGTTTAATGTCATAGTGATGCTTTTAGGTAGAAAATTTGTGCCCATTACAATACACACCAAAACTCAATAGTTCACCAATTTCAGTCCCTTTAAGTATCCAAGGACTAAAAAGCTTAAGCTTTATTTACATTTTCTCTACCAAGATGTACCTCCTTTAAGTATTTGTACAAAACAAACTGAAGCTGTTGCTTTCATTAACATGTAACACTGGGTCCCATTTCCTTACATCACAAAATTCTATTAAACTAAAATTCAATGGCCAAAGGCAACTTGATCTCCTGAATATATGATTCTAGATAAACTTTACAATACCGAAAAACCTCCAGATTGTATACCTATTGATAGGGCTTAATAAAAACATCTAGAATAATGGTGCTCCTGGTTGTGTTTCCAATAGTGATGTGATTGCAGTGCACTGTGGATTAAGTTACCAGTCCTTTGAATTCTGACCTTCTGTCTAAAACAGCTTTAGAGGTTACTTTTTCCCCGATTTGGGAGATTGCAAGGAAAAGGTTGGGGGGAGGGGGAAGAATGTTAATGCTGCTTTAAGGAAAAAGTTTTGGTCAGTTTGCTAAGGTTTGTACTGTGGCAGTCATTTTGCACCAATAAGTATAGCTTTCCAGTTCTAAATATTTAAACTATAGCCCCAAATCTGTCACGTGACTTATAGAGCTTTGCAAATGTAATTACTTCCTTATCAAGCAAATGATGTGTTCCCAATGTAATTGCTATTAAAGATCAAAGCCAATCACTTCAGTTTAATTGGAATTAAAGAAAGTAATAGGGAAGCAATCGATGGTACTATGAAACAAGTTATCCATGAAATTGCTTATTGTAAACTCATTCACTTTCTCCTTTCTTTTACAAAATAAGAAATATTTATAAATTACAGATATTTCTCTTCTTTTGATCATGATAATAAAAGTGATCTTTTCTGATTAAATACTTCAAAATTAAGGATACTCATTTATACTATGTTCAGTTAATCAAGGATTTTTTTTTTTTTTTTTTTTAAGGAATTTATAAGTCAGTCTTCAAGATATGCTTTTAGGAACAACATTCCTTTTAAATGAATCTAGTTAACATTCTGTTTTCCTTGAAATTTCACATATTTAGGTGTTGTAGCTAAACAAGTCCTACTTTTCTGGATTTATTCAATTTTGTATGTGTCACCTTTCAAAAAGAGTGGTACAACCCTAGACTCACATAGATTACATTAATGACCCAGTGCTCCATCTACTGTTGAATAGTGACTTTAACAGTGTTATACAAATGGGGGAACACAACAATGTCAATGTTTAGGAAAAATAATATTTTAAAATGGCATACTCATAAAATAAGTTGTTCATTACCATGCTTGGCTGAAATGTTCATTACATCTGAAGAATTTTGTTTTTTACCATGTGAACTGGATTGTAATTCAAAACTGGGATACAAAAAGTGAATTTCCAGTTCTCATTACATTTTGTGAGAGATGATGCCAAAATTGCTTTGCCCATGGTGGAGGAAAAATGGTGGAAGAAAAGATACCCTCAATCTGCTAGGTTAACTTATGTCAATATAAATCTAATATATTATGTATAGTGGACAAAATAACTTATTGCTATGATCGAACTCAGCTATATGGAACAGTTCATTATAATAATTTAAAGAAAAGGAAGAAAATAAGAAGAACTTCTTAGAATATAGTTGTCTTTGTTGTTTTAGAGAATGTCAATTAACATGGAAAGTCATATCATATACTTTGCTAAATGGAATGGATAGGTTAAAAGTGCTAACAACTCTTTTGTTCTTCACCTAAAAATTTGCTGCTGTTCTATTATTTGTGATGAATAGATTTTTTTTTTTTAGTATTCACAGTTTAAAGTAACAATTATTTTTTTTTAAACTCCATAATTAGTCATTATTGAATTTGTGAATTCTTATTCCACAAACATTATTATATCTGACAATAAATGATATGCCCATTAGAATTTCAGGAAATGGGCTGTATTTTCATATTGTGTTGTCATAAAAGCTCCAATATAATTCATCAAAAGTCATTTTCATTGGGAGTTTATAATTGGCTCCTTTCAGTCAATGCTAAAAGCTATTCATGATAGAGGTGACTAAAAGACAGTTAACTAAATACTGTTAGATAATATGGCCAATTTCATATCATTCTTAAAATAAATTGTGGGTGTTTTCCTTGGTAGAGTTTCAACAGCAGCTACTGAGAGTTTAATTCAGGATCACAGTACTGGGTTGTAGATCTTATGCCAGTGAAGAAAGAATAGGTCATACAAGTAAGTGACCACAGAAGCTGCCAGGAAGCATAGCAAAATCCTTGATCACTATGTGAATTTTTCTACTAGAACCTAGAATACTCAGAAATATATTGCCTTGGAACAAATAATGAGAAGAAATGATAACTCTAGAATTAAAGTCTGGTATTTTAATAATCTTGTATGATTTCATTACTAAAATGCTGACTACCTCAAGGAACAATTAATATAAGTAATATGAAAAAAGTCAGTCTTTGTTATATGTATTTTCTTTTGGAAGAAAAAACAATTATTAGTCTCTTTTTAGCAGTATTTCTTTTAGATTAGATGATACAGTGTGATATGCACTTATTCTCAAAGCATAATAATGTCACATGCATTAAAAATTCTGACAGGTTAATGGATTATTCTGAAAGATAAGAAAATGAATACTTAATTCTAAAGTATTTCATTATAAGGTTAAATAGAAAATATACCAAAAAAGTTTCACTGAAATATGTGTATATGCAATTAAATTCTTGAATTGTCTCATGAAGTCGCTTAAAACTTCTTTCTTTTAGAATTTAAGTAGAAATAATGACTTTGTTTATATTTATAATCTCTACAGATTGGCTCTTTCTTTAATCTTGAAGCTCCAAGAAAGCCTGTCAAAATTTCAAACTTTATTATAACTGGGCATGTAGCTAGGCAACAGCTTGCTGTGTAAGATAAAACCTGTTTAAAGATGCAGTATAGGGAACAATATTATGCCTTTCATGACATTCGAACATTATGCTAAAGTTTGTTATTGAAAGTGTTTTTCTTTAGCAACTAAAATGAACTTCTGAACATAATATAATTGTTTTAATTGGGCAATAAACATTACAGATCTCTAAACTTCTATTCACAAATATTTTGGCACTAAATTGATGCAACAGATTAATACTCATTTTCTCTCTTATAGTCACCTGCCTTTATTAATTATATGTTATCATTTAATTTTCAGGAGATTAGTTTCCTAAATTATGCCATTGACAAGCAGGAAAAGTTAGTTTATACTCATATGTGCCTTCATTGATCAATTGGAAAAAATATGTGTTTATCTTGAAATTCTAAAAGATAATTCAAGTGCAAGTATACTGTGAACATAATAGATAACAGGATATATATATAACAGGATATAAACACTCAAATATACTGGTGAATTGAGTGTGAATTTATTTCTTTTGAACCAGTTTTTCCTTCCTTCCTTTCCTCTTTCTTTTCTTCCCTCCCTCTCTCCCTCCTTCCCTCCCTCTCTCTTTTCCTTCATTCATTCCTCCCTCCCTCCCTTTCTCCCTCCTTCCCTCCCTTCCCTCCTTCCCTCCTTCCCTTCCTTCCCTCCCTCCCTTCCCTCCCTCCCTTCCTCCCTCCCTCCCTCCCTCCCTCCCTCCCTCCTTCCCTTCCTCCCTCCCTCCCTTCCCTCCTTCCCTTCCTCCCTCCCTCCCTCCCTCCCTTCCCTCCTTCCCTTCCTCCCTCCCTCCCTCCCTCCCTTCCTCCCTTCCCTCCCTCCCTCCCTCCCTCCTTTCCTCCCTCCCTTCCCTCCCTCCCTTCCTCCTTCCCTCCCTCCCTTCCCTCCCTCCCTTCCTCCCTCCCTCCCTTCCTTCCTTCCTTCCTTCCTCCCTCCCTCCCTTCCTTCCTTCCTTCCTTCCTTCCTTCCTTCCTTCCTTCCTTCCTTCCTTCCTTCCTTCCTTCCTTCCTTCCTTCCTTCCTTCCTTCCTTCCTTCCTTCCTTCCTTCCTTCTTTCCTTCCATGTCTAGCTTACTACAAATGGCTTATTTTATTTTTTCTTAATTTATTTTCAAAATTATAACTTCAAAAAGATTCCAGTTTATACTACAGATATCAGGCTGAAGCAAATTTCCCCTTCAGGGACAAAATCTGTTAATATAGGTGTTATGTGTTTATCCAAGTAATTTGATGTTTTTATATTCATAACTGCCAATCATTAGCTATACCATTATTCCAATTAATGGTCAGTTTGAATGTATGATACTTTTGATACTTTTCTTTATGATTGCATGTATAGGTTACTTAAAGATAGCTAATTTGGCTAAATAAGCACAAATCATAAAATTTTAATTAAAAAAAATCTAGTAATGAGATAAACATATTTTAATCTAGTTGAATACTTTTATTTATTTGTGACTTCCATTGTATATTACACCTGCTAATTATTATCTTAGATAGTTAGTGTTCTCTGTATTTTTCGACTACAAATTTCTATAAACTACCAAAAATAAAATTTGAGATTTTAATGATTATCACAATTTTTTAATATTACATTATATATAGTTCAAATCCCAAATCTCTATTGGAAAAGCTGAAAGGCTATACATATATAGGGTTGAATTTTTTATTCATTATTGAAATATTTTTTCTAAAGGGATCTTTTAAAATAGTTATAATTTTTAAGTAATGACCATTTTTATAGTTGATATTTTAGCTTAAATTAACAGTACATTACATTTCATCTGACAATATTAGAACTCTTCATTACACTCATTGTTATATTTTATGAATAATTAACTTTCTTACCTGATGTTTTCAGCATAAGAAACCAATAGAGGTGTAAAAATAAAACTATATCTGGTGGTGGGGGGGAGGAGTATGGCCAGGTCTAATAGAAATTTACTGAATTTAAACTGGCTTCCATATAGGAATAGAAGGGTATCCCAAGATTTCTTTCTTGTCTATATTATATAAAATGAAATCTTACGTGAGTTTGCAACTTGAGGCTGTATTACAGCTTTGCCAAAGTATTCTCTTTTTCTGAAGAATTTAGATTAGCATCCTTTCTGGAAAGAAAAAAGTTCCTTGCTTGTATTTCCTGAATATTTTTTGACTTGAAGTAGTTGTCATTCATACAAGTAAAAATACATCCTACTAATCTAAAGAACCAGACTGGTGAAGAAATTCTGTATTAATTGATGACCTCAAAGGCTAATGCAAACATATGATATACCAGTAGCAACCCAGTTTTAACAAGTGCTTCTTTATAAATCATTACCATGGTGAGTTTTTAAAGAGACTTTGCTTTTTGATAGAAAAGTCTTGGCACCCACACACACAAAAAGGTTTCATGTAATAATAAAAACAGTTGAAAAAATACCTTAATATATAACAGAAAGGAATTTATAAGAATTCCACTTTTTTACAATATAAAACATGATGAAAAGGCAAAAACAGACATTTGTTCTCAGACTTTGATCTAGGACTCATCATGTAAAATATATAATTAGCTGGTTTTCCACCAATGCTTTTAAATATTTGCAATATATTATTGAAATAATTGATCTTAAACTTTTAAAGACATTTAACAGTATAAAATGCAATAATCTTTAGAAGCTGAAAAAATTCAATTTAAAATTTTATTCTTAATCATAATATTCATTCAAATGGTATAGTGTTTCATAGGTTCTGTGTTTAGTTCCAAGTATCTCAACTAGCAAGTTGCAAAATTCTTAACTATGAGAAGAAGCTTTTCTCTTAAAATTACTTTAAATTAGACTATTAAAGAAGGAATCCCTTTCAGTCAATTGCTTACATAGATCTTTATGAAAAGGTAATGTCCTTGGAATGTTGGGAAATGCCTTCATACCAGCTTCCATTGGACTCACCATAATGGTAGTGATTCGAGTTAGAATTTATTTTATTTGTTAGACTAGTGGGGGTGGGGGATGTCTTCTTGCACTAAAAGTTAGCAAAAGGTAAATTTACTTCCAAAGTTGTAAATCGGGTAAAGATTATGAAAAAATATTTAAAAATCAAACTCTACTAGTTTCCGGACGGGAGAACAACAATAACAACCACAAAACAAAGTCTTTGGAAAAGTGTTTAAAAAGCGGTTATACTGCAGCTCCTCAAATAAATGTATTGGTAGCTGCTGTTAGACTGAGTGTGTGCTGACAGTGCTTCCACTAAGTAATTCTCACATAGCTGCTTATCCAGATAGCGAGAAGCTCATTCATTTACATAATAAATTTTTCTAAAGCAGGGAGATTGAGTAAGACAGAAAAGTGCTCATTTCAATTGTTACATTTAAACCAATAAGGTTAGGACAAGAGAATAGCTGTGGTTTGCGTTGCAAAAACAAAACTAAAAAAAAAAAAAAAAAAAAAAAAAAGCCTTAGGCTACATGGGCAGACCTACAAGACTGAGCAAACAAATAGGAGGGATGAAGATTCTGCTGTTTCTTTGTCTAAGGATCTTAGATATTATCTGCTGCTGTTTAGTAGGGGGGGGGGGGGAAGCCCACGGCTCAAAGCTGTGACTAAATAGAACAGTGGGAGCTGATGGCTCAGGGGTTGGTGCTAGATACAAACTCTCTAGTACCACTTCCGACTTTAAGTCTTCCTGTTAAAGTCCACTGTGGTGGTTTTCTTCCTCGAGGAACCGTTTTCTCGCAGACACTCGGCAGTCAGAGCCTCCAGCAGCAATCTGGGAGCTTTGCCTTTAGCTTGGGTTTACCCTCCAGAGACGCTGCATTTCTGTTCTTGGGCTGCGCTGAGAACTTCTAAAAATTAGCCTCACGGTCGTCAGAACAAAACTACACCTTCCCCCAGGAATCTAAGCATGCACGGAGCGGAGATTTGTTAAACCAGAGCAGGAGAGAGAAGAACGGAAAACTAGTGGATGCAGCAGACGGGAGCTCTGTAAGTACAAGCTGGCTGTTGATTGTGGAGACTGACCAAAACTGTCCTGTGGGCAAAGTCCCAGATAGATAACAGAAGGGATTGGATTGTGCTTCCCCCTCCTTCCCCATCGAAGGTTTGTCCTTCTTTTTTTAAAATGAAAAACAATACTTAGAACTGGCCAAATTTGTGAGACAATTTCTATTACTTAATCCCTATGTATCATCCTAAGTAATCTAGTTATTACCTATAAGTATGATTCTAATCTTTAATGATGGATCATCCCAAATCATGTAAGTTTACATGTTGTATTTTATGCTCACGATGTAAATTTTAAATAGAAATCTACCACAGGGTTGTTGTAATTTTTCTCAGACAGCATTTGGCACTTCTATTATGAATAAGTAATATTGCATAATAGGGAATGGAAAAGGTACATTTGTGTACATGTTATAATGCATATATGCAATATTAGTGGATGCTTTTTCATAACCCCATGCAAAATCAATACCTGAGCATGAAGAAAAAGCTTAAAATTTGGGAAAAGAATGAAAAAATAAAGATAAGTTGACAGCACATTTTGTAGAAGGAAAAGTCGTTTCTTTAATAAAGTTGAAATTTCCCACCAAGATAAAACATTCGAATATTCAAAAAGAAACCTTTCAAGTTGACAAAATCACTTTTAAATGAATAAAATCTTTGACTATTATTGACATTTCATTTGATATAGACATCTATCACTTAGAAATCAAGATGTTGATTTTTAAAAGATCATATTTAACATTTCAGCTCCAAAGCCAATACGTATTATTTACAATTGTAGCTGTGTTGCAATAAGTATTTTTAAATAGATTTCAGCCTAACATTATATGCACTTCACTAAATTCAGACCTGTCATTGTATTTGCTAGATTATTTTTCTTCTTCATGTTTTGACACCTAAGTGAATGGCAAGGATGAAATAGGAAGAAGTTAGTGATAAGTCAGTGTAATGGTCTTAAATTCTGTCATCATATAATATTTTTCAGATAAGCTTTAATTAAAAATTATTTTATTGCATCTTTTGCACTCTGTCTTTCATTTTGGAAGCAATATAGTTCTGAAAAATAGCACTCATCCACCATCAAATACTTGGTATTTGACTGTCTTAACGGCTAAGGCCCAGTGTATTCTGTGAGCGAACAGCCATGAATTTTCAAACCTGAAAATACTTTGCGGTGACAGACAGAGAAGCCTCATTGAGCCACTATTCAGCATTAGGTTGCCTGCCATTTCATTTAAGCATATAATTCCAAAGGAAAAGCCATTCTTATATGTTTGATCTAGATAATAAATAGTTTCTTAAAAGAAAATTGTCCCTTGGAATTTTTTTTAATCTGTGGTTATTTTCTAAAAACTAAGATACATTGGAAAGGTCATATACTTGAAGCACAAATCAGTTTATATTTAGTCAAATGTGAAAAGTATTTCATTCAAAGTTTACGTAAGTGTTTTTAAGTCAACTAAATTTTGAAAGCTGTAGACTCTATGTAGACCAATTATTTAATTATTCTTGCTTGCACAAGAATTCCATTGCTTTATTTGCTTTGAACTAAGTGATCAAGACCAGAATATAATTTGTCAGATATGGAGAAATCCATAATTAATTGATTTTAAAGCATTTATAAATTGAATAGCAAAGAATGAGAGAACGAAATCAGTGAAGTCCAAAAGACATATTTCTGTGCCAAGTGATGCTTTTGAAATCTTGGGTTTTTTTTTTTTTTTTTTTTTTTTTTTTTTTTTTACAATACAGTTATTGTGATTTTATTACTGATTGGAGACAAATTTCACCAAGAAAAATATGCTGCTTGAAAAGTAGGATTATCGTTAAGACAGTTTTCCCTATGAAATAGTCTGGTGAGAAAATAGCCATTGTCTTTCAGATTTGGTGGGGACTAGGGTTGATCTGTGGTTGAAAAAAACTAGCTTGCCTGCCAGGTCTATTTATTTGGATAAGTTTGGTACTTTCACTTTGAAAATTTCTTTTCAGTTAAAAATGTTTTAAATTATAGTCATTTTATAAAAATTGCTTCTAGCAAAAAAAAAAAAAAAAAAAAAAAAAAACTATGGAAAACCCATAATTTAGACAAGTACCTATGTTTTATTTGCTCTGTGCTGCTGAGATTTAGAATCCCTTACCATTTACAGTTTACTTTTCACAGAACATTATTAACTTTTTGGCTTCATACATGATCTTCTGTCAGATGCTTTTGATTTGTAATTTAGCAAAGTATAATAAACAGTGCAAAAGTCATGAATTTTCCTCTGCATCCCTAGCTCTGTGGTAGGGAAAATGTGATAAAATGTGTACCTTAAGTCTTGTTTGATGATCTCTCAAAGCAAGTTTGCCTTCTGGAAATAATTTCTGGGGTTGAAGAGCATGGTATTAACAGATTTAATGTGGCTATTCAGTGGATTGGTGAAGTACTCTGTGAGGTTTAACAAAATGAGAGAGACAAATTGAACATCAACAAAACTTACATCTGTGAAGAATTATAAATTTAATTAGAAAAAAGGCAAACTTAAAAGACCTCATTAACTAATCAGAAGTCAATGTTACCAGTCTGAATTTCTTAAGTTGAATTCTGTGACTTTTTTATCAATTTTACTTTATCTTTTATAAGAGCCTCTCAATAAGATAGTTCTATTTCATAAATAAAAAATGCTTTAAAATTAGGCATTTGAATTATATATGACCATGTGAAATATATTAAAGGAAGTGCCTAAACAAAAAATCATTTAAAATTCCAAATAAGGACACTACAGAGAATATATTTTATAAATATATAAAGGACTGTTCATTTGAATTAAGTAGATGTACTACAGCATCTCTTCTGAAGTCCATTGAAATATGTTTGTGTTTGTGTTTTTGTTTTTGTTTTTGTTTTTTTCATTTCCTAATGAAAATAACCTTAATCAGTTTTGGAAGATATAACTTCAAGTCTTACTAAATATAAATTTTTTTTATTAAATATAGTCATAGAAAACCAACACCAGTCAGAAATGGGTGTCCTTTTGGATAAGTCATTAGAAGAGTGTATTTCCTTACTGTATTGTAATGTTGGGCTACATATAAAAAAAACTAAAAGCATGTGAAGTGTAGCATTTTGTAAACTGTAACTAATTTTGCTCACATCTGTGTCTAATTGTTGTCTGCATTCGCATTCTTGAGAGTAGATTTATTTTTCCTGGACCACTATGTGGATTCAGCTGACCAGCCTAAGTGAGGATTAGTTGTTTTAAAGTTATTTTGATTAAAGAGTCATTTTTAAATACAGTAACACACAACACATGTTTTAAATAATCCTTGAGACACAAAGGAATATATCTGAAGTATACTTAATGAAATGAAGGTCGTGGATGCGGACTTACAGAAATCTTGGAGTGTAAAAAGTGCAGTACATGATAACTTGAACCAAGCTCAGTGGAAATAAGATGTGGTCTTGAAAACGCCTTCAAGTTTTGTTTTGTTTTATTGTAAAGAAAAGTGTTAAGATTCATTTTTGCTTATATTAACATTTTATTTATGCTTAGTGGTATCTTAGTTTGAAATTGAAATTTTATAAGTTAAATCTCAAAGATAAATATGATCATTTCAAGTTATATAACATTAGTCATAGCTATCTAGCAAAAATAAAATTGAAGTATCAACTAAAAAATTTGTAACTAGATAGTGTAGTCTTAAGTAAGCTTCTATTTAACTAAGCCAAGATCACTTTTAGAACAGTTAATTCTTACTTATAATATATTCCAGATCTATAAAAAATAAAGAGAAAAAAATTTATCCTTGAGGCATATTGCTGCACTTTCTAATCATTTTATCTTGAGTTTAAGCATTTTTTGAAAAGACTGTATTTTAATTTATAGAAACTTGTCTCTGTTTCCCCAAACTGACATTGTTTTACTACTTTTAAGTTTAGATTTTCATAGAATGCTTTAAATTTATTTTTTAAATTAAGGGTTTTTTTTTCCCCCATATACATGTAATAGAGATGCATACAATGAAATAACATCTAATGTTATGAGACTTTGGGAACTTTATTCTTATGCCAAAAGTTTCTTGATTTTATAATTAGAAATAATGTAGCTCAAACACAGATTATGTTTGCCTGGCTAATATTCATGCCACTTGAGATGTTTTACTTTTCTTCTCTATTCTATAATCATTAGTGATATCAGTTCAGGTTGAATGAAGACATCAAAAATCTGGAATTCAGTGGCATGGAAACACTAAGTAGAATACATATTCTTCATTGGTGAAAGCTTACCTTGTGCTTCCAAGTCAACAGCCAATCTTCACCTGAACTTTATCACCTTCTGGCAAATTGCATGGTCTCTAGAAGGACTGTGATATCAAAGGCTGCATATTAAACTATTCATTGCATCCTAACTAAATGCAAATCAATCTAATAACAAAAGAGGCCATTATGACACTCTTTCACCTACTGATATACTAAATACACCGATTTTCTGGCCAAGCCTTAAAGACTCATAATTAACTAAAGACTAAATACATTCTGATTTTGAAGGCAAAAAAAATCAATATTGATAGTTTATGTTTACATCAGAAAAGTAGCACTGCTCTACATGGAACATATCATGGAAAACATGTTTTTCCATTTTAAGTCAATTGGCTAATGCTAATAAAGTTGCCCAGGAACTGTTCTAGTGAAGGTTAAAGAAAAAAAAAAAAAAAAAAACAGTAAGAATAGAATGAATTCAACCTGATAATTATAAGAAACTGTCATGACTTAAAGGAGTGGGTGGGAAATATATTTCAACCAGTGATAACAGAAGATGAAAGATCATTTGAAAATGCTGGAGGGTTAATGCTTCAACTACTTCTGTTAACCATGTTGATTGGGTGAAAAGCTACCTTTCCTAGGCACCCTTTCTAAGCTGCCTTCCCCAGGCTGCTTTGCATGTTGATTGGGGGAGGGGTAATCCAGTTTGCAGCTGTCATAGGCCAGTGATGAATCACTATCCCGTCACTTGGCTGCCTTCCCCTTTACACGGGGAGGAGGATAGACCTGCAAGAGGAAACAGCAGTTGAGACTTCAACTTATAGACAATATGTCTTTCACTGCTGCGATATCCCTTCTTTTTTTCTTTCCGTTAAAGGCTGTATTGTCATCCTCAGCCATGTGCTTTGTATAATTAAGCCTAGACATTGAGGAAGAATAACAACAGCGTCTAATTTTTCTCCCTGACCACAGGTGCAAAGATCTCAAACCAGTTCAGATGTTGCTGTTTCCTCAAGTTGCAGGTAAGGGCATTATTGATATTGGGTTTTTATTGAAGAGGACACTTTAATATCCCCATCAATTTTTGCATACACTTTCTTGATTTCTTAATATTAAGAGAAAAATTCATTGTAAATAATTTAGCAATTTCCTATGCATGTAAGGTTGTTGTTTGTAAGAAAAGATGGAATAAGGACTGAGCTTGAAAAAAGCATCATGAGGCAATAATCATTTCACCATGGTAAATATCTGGCAGGGCCATGTAAGCAAGTACTTACTGAAATAAATGAGAATTAACTGATTTTAAAGAATCTTGGCTGAAATTCAACAGTGAAAGGGAATTTGACAAGTTTCTTAAAGAAAAAAAAATACTTGGAAACTTTTAAAAGTTTTTTTTTTTTGATATATTGAACATATTTAATTGTCCTTGCATAATCTAGTTAAGTGAAATCTTTAAGTTAAAAATTTAAGTTTCAGTAGCTTTCAGTTAGTAGGTGAAAACATCATATATGTGTATATATACATACATGTGTCAGTTTCAATAGTGCAAGTTGTTCCAAAAGTCTAAGTACAGTTTTAATCTTTTAAGGTTAATATTAATTTAAGGTATTAAATCCTAAAACACCTTGTACAACATATAAATGTCTAGTATTTAGGCATATCTACATTGTATATATTATGTATAATGTATAATATAGACATCCTCTTTTGAGCAAAGAGGACTTGAATTACTTTTTTAAAAAATTAGAAGTCCTGGTTAATTAGAAAATAAACCAATGTGTAGCTGTGCTTTTTTGGTTGCTTAAAATAAATCCTCCTTTCTTACCCCACCCCCTTTATTAACATTACAAAATATAAACTGGCAGTTCTATAATGGTGAGCATGATTAGTGGCTTCTGTACCTTTATAGAATAATTAACTGCTGAATATAAGAACTTTCAGAGGGAATTTAACTGTTTTTATATTATAAAAATGTGAAATTATAGCATTGAAGTAGAAATGTTCTTATTTCCCTAAGTGACAGCTGAGGTACTAGTAAGTGCTAAGGCAGCCTAATGCCTGTATGGATTCCCTGTATGTTGTCCTTATCCCTTTTCAATTGGGCACGCTGTATATAATCCACAAAGCAAACAAATGAGTCAACATAATAATGTTTTAATGCAGCATTTGTTTCAAGGGAAACAGAGGAACAATTAAGTAGTTTGCCAGAGTAAACACATGAATCAGGAATATCTCATTCCCTGTCACTAGACTGTAGGCTTCAAGTGTTTTATTTGGTTTGGAGACCCATTAAATTACAATTGAGTGGTAAATTATGAGGGAGTACACAATGCTAATTTATTGCTTCTTTGAAGCATATTCTACAATAAAATGATGGTCCTTTACATTATGTGTGTGTGTGTATATTTACACATACATACTATATATATATACACACACATACACACATATATATACACATATGTGTAATTTTTATTGCAAAAATAGTGTTTGTAAACATTTTTGTAATAGGATTTAGACATTTTTATAACACATTTGACATTTTTCTTCCCACATTAAAAATAGATGTATTGAATTGTGACCTATAGAACTACTTGTCTATTTGGGGTAAAGTTATAATTAAATAGCATATTTTAGAAATGATGGATGTATACTCTGATATCTCTCATTGTCTGTTAATACGAAAATATGACTAGCAGCAGCCATAACATAAGACATCCATTTGGCTTATCAAAAAGAAGGGTTTGAGGAGAAGAATCCCATGTATGCACAGAAAAAGCATACATGTGTTTCAAAGAAGATATCAGATAGGAAGCACATTAAAGAATGGTGTTATGCATTTAATACATCTGTCAAATTGAAGATTTCTTGTCTTTAGGTCTATGGAAATGCAGGATCTAACCAGCCCACATAGCCGACTAAGTGGTAGTAGTGAATCCCCCAGTGGTCCAAAGCTTGATAACGCTCATATAAATAGCAATTCCATGACACCCAATGGCACAGAAGGTGAGTTATTTTTTTCCTTTTGATTATTATTATTTAGCATTTTCATTAGTTAATATGGACTTCTTTTTAAACATTTTGCTATGGTTTGAAATTATGTCCATGAATCACTATTAATTTATTATTTTTCAGTTGCTAAAATGAGATGTTTGCTAATAACTTTCTATATTATTCTAAGATAAGTAGTTTTCTATTTATGCATATTAAAAAGTATTGCTATAGATTATTTTTGTTTCTATCTCATTTTTGTTCGTTCTTAAATCTCAATAACTGGTCATTGGCCATTTTTCAATTAAATAAGCAGTAAAAATGCCACATTATCTTCTTTTATGTTACCTTTAATAGATATAAATAATTTTGGTAAAATGTGAGAATTTAAAATAATAAAATATTTTTATTACCTATTGCTGTTCCTTAAGCCATGGATATATAGAAAAGTCAAATCACTTGTTTACAAAGTATGTTTTAAAATAAAAAATATTTTAGTATAAAAACTAAGTGATATATCTTGTTAAAGTTATATTGCATGCATATCTATAACTAATTATGATAGCTTCTAATGGTAGATTTAATTTATCTATAAAATTCCATTATCTGCCTATTTTAGATAATATATACTTGGGAATTTAAAAAACTTAAACATTTGCATAGATGCATTATAGAAAACATTAGTTATAATAACACAAATTACGTATGCTTATATATGTAAATACAGTATTTATTTCTTCTCTCACCTAATGTAAGTGCCTTTTGTTTGCTTACTTTTGGCCCTAGAAAAGCAGAGACAGTGAGCCACTGTAATCTATAAAACCTGAAATTTCTGTACACTGGTAAATGCAGAGATTTGGTTTCCAATAGAAATTAAAGAAATTGTACCTCCTATAATTCATTATAATATAAAGAAGACAGTTATATCAAATAAGTTGTTTCTCATGTAATTTGAAATTTACATTTTTGTACCCAACAGAAATTTTTAGTAAGATTTCAGATAATTGCATAATTCATATAAAATGATTTGTTAAATTGTCTTCTTATTTGAGAAAAAAAAATCTTCTCTAGAAATAATGAATTTCCATCCAGAATTTTTTTTTTGCTAACTTACTTTTAAAAAATCACCTAAACTTAATTTATATGAATTATAGGAAGACAAAATAATTTTTAAATTTATGTGACATCTAGCACAAACTCGAACAGCTCTCGTTTTCTTTTTTCTTTTTTTTTTTTTTTTTGGCCTTTCCTTCAGGTGACAACATGACTCTGCTCAACACTGCAGCCTGGTTTTTAAATATGAGTACTCAGACCACTGCAGGTTTGTGTGACTGTGGTGAACACAAACACACAGGTGTTAGCGGACATTCACAGATACTGGCAGAGCTTAAGAGAAGCACTACAGACAGAATGGCAACCCTTCTAAACATTCTTTTTAAACATTTTAAACATTGAAGTAACTATCTGAGGGTCTTTATACAGTATGCACTATCTAGTAGATGGTGGATAAAATGCTGGATTTTGAGACAAGAAGACTTTAGCATCAGAATCTGTCTCTGACACTTTGTATCTGTGTGACTAAGAATGTATCATCTCAACTTTCTAAGCTTATGGGTTATAGACTTATGGTAACAAATCTATTGACATGGTAAGCAACTAAGAAACAGTACATTTATGTTATTCAGTAATTCAGTTTGCTCATATCTACTTATTCAATTAATTCAGTTATTCAGTAATTCAGTTTGCTCATACTCATGTTCCATTTAGCAGTAAAAGCCTCAACCATAAGTTGAAGTGATCTTAATGAATTATTTAAGCATAAATAATTTTTTAAAAATAGCAACAACTTTCCTACCATTTTGCTTAAACACAGTCTTACAAACTATCTAGCCTCATCATTTTGATACATCTCATGTGTGTGGTGACTTTCTCTTTGTAGTGTCTCATTGTAGTGATGTGTGGTTTGCTCTTTTTCTTGCATGTGGAATGGTAAACTTTTTAAAGCATATACATTTTACATCAGTTTGAAGGTGATTTGGAGAAGTGTAGTTTTATAAATGTTGTATATCAGGAGATTATTTTTATTTTGTGAGCCATCAATACACTATAAGAATATATCATCTCCATTCAGTCTACAAGCTAATTGAATGTTGTTTTATAACCTAGAGATTATAAGTTCATTTCCTAAATTCTAATAAGGAAAGGGAGATGACAAGAGAGACACACCTACCTTACTATGATTATTTCAGGAGACCAAGGTGGTGCAGTGGATAGAACACCAGCTCTTAAGTCAGGAAGACCAGAGTTGAAATGTGGCCTCAGACACTTACTAGCATTGTAATCCTGGGCTAGTCATTTAACCCTGATTGCCTTTATTTAAAAAGGTAACAGAACCATTTCAAACAAATACTCAATACATTTTCAGACATTTTACAGTGATGTAAAAATGGGCCTTTTATTTATTTATATCATTTTTAGTATAGATTTCCCACATTAGGATTTAGTTATCCTGCTGAGCTGTGCAATTTTCAGTTCTTCCATTTCTTTGAAAGAGTAGACCACATGTTTCAGAATGTGTCATACTAACTTGTCCTTTTTAAAATGACAATATATAGTTTATTATATTCTTATATGCATAAAACTATCCAGAAATTTTTGGAGAATTTGAAGCTGATTATTATTATCCAATTTAGACTTCAGATTATTTTGTTATTATACCTATCTCTTCCATTATGTGCTTCCTTCATTTTTCTTGGCCAACTCTGGAAGAATAAAGATTAAGCATTATTAATTATTATTGCCCAAGTCTGCTCTCTATGATCTTGTCACTCTGGTATAGATTTTTTCTTGTTATTTTTGCCTGCTTCAAAACAAATGGGAATGTTGCAATTAGCAATAATAATAATATCTAGCATTTATACATGAGATAATATTTAGAAAGACCCTTAGCACAGTGCTGGCATATAGTAAATATTATATACATGCTTATTCTCTCCTTTTACATTCATCTTTAAGATTTACAGAGAGGTTTACATAAATTATCTCATTTTTATCCTCACAAAAATTCAGGAAAGCACCATAGTCTCTTATGAATAATAATGACATGGAACACTGAAAAACAAAACAAAACAAAATAAAAACCAAATCTTAAACTCTTTACAAAAACAAAAAGTCAAGAAGTCAACCACTGCCCTTAACAAAACAAAACAAAACAAAACATTGATTCAAAAGAAGAAAGAAGCCAATGATCAACTTAGTTTTGTTTTTTAGAAATTTAGGAAGAAAAGTGGAAATGCCCTTAGAAATCATTTCCAAAAATCACTAGGGCAGCAGAGCCTACAAATTTTAACAGTGGCTCTGCCCACTTTCATTTTGTCTTAACACTTTTCATGCATATCTTAACTTTTTTTACAAGACAAAGAAAACACAAGGATTTGTCTTCCATATCATCCACCATCATTTCATCAGAAAAACAAGGGAATGCAGAGAAAAAGCAGTGTGTTACATTGTGTGAGTAGCCCCTGGTTATGGGGGTCAACACATATCTTTTATGCCTTGAGTACACAGGCCAGTGCCTGTTTTCATGGTCAATCAAAAAGATAAATATGAAAAAAACATGGAACCATGACTTCAAATGCTGTGCTTTTCCTTTGTAGTCTCATCCTATATAGAATAGACAAGAGCTGATTTCTTTGTAATAATAATAGCATTTATACAATGCTTTCAAATTTGCAAATCAAGACTTGCAAGAATTTAACAAACATTAAATCATTTTATTGTCTGAACAACCCTGGAAGATGTGTTTTTATTATCTTCAAATGAGGAAACTGGAAAAAAAAAAAAATTAAACAACTTGCCCAGGATCACATAACTAGTGTCTAGTGTCTGATTTGAACTGAGATTTTCTTGACTCAAGATCCAGAATTCCATCTATGGATCCACCCCAATGGCTGTATCTGATGATTAAATATTCTTTAGATTCTCCCATCCCACCCAAGTCCTAATTTTCTCTGTGTTACTGTTTATTGTTGTTGTCATTGTTATTGTTATCATCATCACCTCCATCACCATTATTTTTCTGGTTTGAGTTCTGATTGTAGTTAAAATGAAATAATGGATAAGGACATGTATTAGCCATAGGAGAAAAAGGTCAAAAGAGAGTAGAATAAGGGAGGAAGCTGATGAGAATTTTTAAGAGATTTTAGACTTTATATATATGTATGTATGTATGTATGTATGTATGTATGTATTTCACAGCTTTTTTTTTTTTTTTTATCTATACTCAACAAGTATATTTCACTATTGAAAATGCTGTAGTCACAGCACTGGATGATCCAAGGCAAACTTATGAGGGAAGTGGTCTTTTTTATACTTCAAACTCTTTATACTCTTCCTTACTTGACTATTATGAATAATAACTTGAATTTCAAGCTGGAAAGAACCCTAAATATTTTCTAGTCTTGTTCTATGATTTTACCCATGATGACGCTAAGACTGTCAAGAGACTGGCCTAACATCACACAGCCAGTTAGAGCAAATATAATTAAATCTTGGATTTCCTAACTTGTTATGCAATGTGCCACGTTATTCTTTTGATGCTCTTAGTTGGGGGGAAAGTGGATGTAAAGAAGTCTTTAATTATTTAATATGAAAGCTAATTTCTAACTCCTTCCAAGAATAGTTATATATTAAGCAAGCAGACTAAGGGAATGCTGTTGCTACAGTAGAAAGAAACTAGAATTTGGGAAATGTAGGTGATATAAAAAAGAAAAGATAACTTTTAAAGAAGAAGCAATTTAGATTGAGAATGAAAGGACCTGACTTCAATCTCACCTATGCCGCATACCACATGCTTGACCCTGGAAAAGTCATTTAATGTCTTGGAGCCTCAGTTCTTTCATCTAAAAGTGAAGATTTTGGATTAGATCATTAAAGGCCTCTTCCAGTTCCATATCTCTGATCTTATGGAGTCCAAGTAATGCTGACTCCCAAGATCATTCTGGCTGAATTCTTTACTCAAAACCTGTCCCTGAAATATAGAAAATTAAAAGGAAATTTATTAATTTAATATAAGATATTAAATTATATTAAATAATTGCTATAAGTATATTCATGATAGTTTCATAATTAGTGTCTGTGACATTTACAAAAGCTAGCCATCTTTTAAAATATTATATGAAATTATATTATGGTTGAATATAATCCAAGTTGTGTGCATGGTAAAAGTGAATTCTTTAAATTATACATGAATGCGTTCAATAAATAAGAGCAGTTAGATGGCAAAGTGGATAGTTGCCCTGGAACTAGAAAGTTCATCTTCCTGAGTTCAAATCTGGTCTCTCACACTGACTAGCTGTGTGATACTGGACAAGCATTAACCCTGTTTGCCTTAATTTTCTCATCTATAAAATGAGCTAGAAAAGGACATGACAAACCATTCTATTATCTTCCCAAACAAAACTCCAAATAGGGTCACAAAGAGTCAGATCCTACTAAAATAATTTAACAATTGAATGTTTACTTTTAAACACATGACTATTTTTGAGAAGCCAAATTAAATACAATTAGAATTTTTATCTGCTTCATCTGATGGCATTTTAAAGAGTTAATATGAATTATCTCATATTTCTGAGATTATGATGTAGATAAATGTTGAATTTAGTGGTTAAATTGTATGCATTTTGAAATAAACTTTAGATATGATTGCATGTAGAAGGAATGATAGATTAACTTAATTTTCATAACTTTTCCTTAATTATAGATAAGGACAAATTTAAGGTACTCTTTAAACCTCCATTTTTTTTTTCAATTTTAACATATTCAATATAGGTTACTAACAACTTGCTTTCTCATATGCTGTTTTAGAATATCAAAAAATACTTGCATCTACCTGAAATAATTAAGTGCTTTCTCATTTAGGTAAGCCCATACCCAAAGTAAAGCTATTTAGATAGATGAATGAGTGAATAAATAAACAAATAAGTTGTCATAGAAATTTCTACATTTAGTCCAGGAGATGGTGGCATAGTGGGTAGTTTACTGGGCCTAGAATGTCATTCTGAGTTCATATCTAGCTTCAGACATTTACTAGCTGTGTGACCCGAGGCGCATCATTTAACCTTATTTGCCTCAGTTTGCTCATCTGTAAAATGAGCTGGGAGAAAAATGGCAAACCATTCCAGTACCTTTACCAAGAAAACTCCAAAATGAGATCACAAAGAATTGGACACAATTGAAAAATAATTGAATAACACTTAGGAGTAACTTTTAAAAAATTAAGATGTTTAATGTGTTGGTGATTAAATATCATGAGGTTTATATGGAATAGCTCCTTATTATCATTATTTTTCATCCATTTAATTTTTGTAGGATATAATGTATATGGACAGGGTAAACACATTAAAGGTAGAAACATTTCTAGTTTGCAATATATTAACATAGTTGCTTATATTTGTGCTATTGTCCTGCTAGGAATATTTCTTTAATATTTAAAAAAAACATTAGGAGGCAGGAAAATTCAAGTTTGGTATAATTTTCATGTTTGTATATGTTGTGTAGTTTAATATGTTTTTGTTTTAAAAAATTGGACATTACCATCCATTAATGAATGCTATTTATAGCAAAATCATTGAAAATTGACTATAACTTCTCATGCTACAACAAAAATCAAATCTGTATAGCACCTAATCCAGTGACTTCTAGAGACCAAAGCAACTTTATTTTGAGGCATTTTATATATGAAGCAGTTCCATGGTTTAAAATCAAAATATAATCTATAATAAAGTTCCTTAGTAGTACTGGATTTATAGAATAAAAAACAAAACAAAACAAAACAAAACAAAACATTACCCTTGCTTGGTTATATATAGTAAAGGAAAAATGATGGACAGAGTTGAAATGGTACCTCTGGATCCCCAAGACATTAAAAGGAAAAAAAAATCTTCATAGTGTTGTGTAATGGCACCCTCTATAAAGAATTAATGTGAATATATAGACAAGAATTAAACACTATAGAAAAGTCCTAGTGGGGACATGGATAATGCAGATAGAATAGGTTTCTATTCAACTTGGCAATATACATACTGATGAAACTAGGAATTCAACAAAGTGACAAACAAGACTATTAAAATGAAAAGGTCAGTTCAAAATGTGACATTCATCTTTCTCTTATCAGGTTAAGCATAGGAAAATGGTTGATGGACTTTGAATGAAGTCAAAGCTTTAAAAGCTAGTAACAGAGAAAGTCACTTTACACATCTAATGATAGAGAATAAATTGGACAGGTTTGAGACCTCTCCAATAAGAGCCATTAGAAAACCATTGCAATTATTTTAAAAAGAAGTGGCAAAGTCTAAATTAGAGTGGGAATCATGTGAATGAAGAGAAGACAGATTTGAGACAATTTGTACAAGTAGAACAGAAAAGATCCGACAAATTATTGGACATGAGGGACAAGGAAGGTGAGGGTAGGTCCTACACTGTGAACCTGGCTGATTGGAAAGACAGTTGTGCCTTTAAGAGAAGTAGCAAAGTTAGGTATAGGGAAGAGCTTGGGGGCAAAAATAATGATTCCTGTTTGGGGGCATGTTAAGCTTTAAGATGCTTATGAAACAACTAGTTGTAAATGAATCCTACATGGCAGCCTGAAATTCAAAACACTTAGGTTTGCATGCATCTATTTGTGCACACACAGAGATAGATGTCTCTATGTGTATCTTACTTTAACTACTATGTGTATGAGTGAATACATATATAAGAATATATTTATACACATTTAACTATGGGTATATATGTAAATGTATGTTTATAAATAAATATATATACAGAGAGAGAGAGAGAGAGAGAGAGAGAGAGAGAGAGAGAGAGAGAGAGAGAGAGAGAGAGAGATTGAATTCCTTGGCATAGAGAACATAGTTGAACCTATCAAAGCTGACAAAATGACTGAAGTATATAAAGAAAGAAAAAGGTGGGATCTGGATCATGATGTAGCAGAGATAACTAAAGAGGAAGTAGGAAATGAAAACAAAATCATACCCAAGAAAAGGCAATATTAAATATTTCAAAAAGGTAAAGAAGGAGGAATACTAACAAGAGACTATCTGATTTAATAATTTAGATATTGTTAGTCAACTTGGAGTTGAAAGTTTCAGGTAAATATTGAGGTCAGAAGCCAGATTACAAGGAATAGAGAAGAAAGGAAAAGGAGAGAAAAAAGAAACAAATGTCCACCATTATGAGTTTAATAGTAACAAGAAGAAAAAAAATATAGTACAATATCTTGAGTGTCTGGTAGATTCAAGTAGTTTCTTTAAGAATAAAGGGAAAAGTAAGCATTTTTGTAGGAAATAGGAAGATAGAAACAGACTTAAAATTATAAAGGAGTTGAAAATTACTACAAAGGCATGGGTTTTTGTTTTGTTTTGTTTTTTGTCTTTTTTTAAGGGAGAGGGATGAAAGGGATCAGATACAGGTAGAGGCTTTGGCCTTGATAAGTACTTGATAAAGCTGGTTTAAAAAAAAATCAGATTAGAGAAAGGGAGTAGAACATGAAGGTTGATATCAAGGATTTATATCACAATGAAATTGAGATGAAGGCGCTCCTAACAAAGAGTCACTAATTTTTCAGTGTGGGTTATGAAGATATCTACTTTTCCATACCTTTGTAGGCTAATTGATGTAGCCAAAGTCATTCATCACCTGTGGACAATTTTCTTAATGAATGTATAACTAGAATGGTTTTTAAGAAGACAGCCTAATATTGAAACTTAGACTTGAAGTTTTTGATGCTTGGTAGAATTTACCCTTCAATGATTTGCATGCCACTTGGTATAGCCTAAAAGAATCATGGTGAATCATAGGAATTGGACTACAGTTGAAACATTGTTCATTAAGAAGGAAATTTTGATAATAATAATTTGTAAAATTCTTTCAATCTCAGAAAACATTTCTATTCAGTTTATAAATTATTTAATTTCTCCTCTGAGTTTGCTTTCACTAACTTTGTGAAGTTCACCAAGGCATCAGATTAATATGCTAGTCAAGACTATTCCAAGGATTGTTAGTTTTCCTTCAGCAGTCATAGATGACATAAACATGCTCCTGATGACCCAGTACTCTGTCTGAGAGGTACCAAAATAATGCCTTTGAATCCTTAAAAATAAAATTCCCTTTTCTGAGCTACAATTTATTAAATGAAAAATGAGATGTCTTTGACCATTATGATAATTTAAAATCATATAATGCCAAATTCTAAACTATAAAAAGTCATACATGGGGCATATAACCTGTTTACATTTTTAAGGGGAATCTTAAGCTTTCTTATTATTTTATGATATAGGAGAGAGAGTGCTAGAATTGGAATCAGGAAACTTAGATTGAAACTACAGTTTGATGTCTACTACCCATGTGATAAAGAGCAATCCATTTAATCAGTCTGATCTTAAGTTTCCTTATCTATGAAACAGAGGGAAAATCATATATATTGTCTATATTCCAGAATAGTTTTGGAAAATGTTCTTTGTAGACGTTAAAGTTCTGTAGAAATATCTTGTTATTGCAATTACTTTTTTGGTCATAATATGAAAGGAAATTCTGGTGAACTCCTAATTTGTGTGTTATATAACCATTAAAAAAAAAAAACAAAAAAAAAAACCTATGATACATTTTTGCACAAAAAGCAACTTTTAGGCAGTCTTCAGTTTTTATTTTAGCCTTTTCCTTTTACCTCCCAGGAAAAAAAAGTAGTGAAACATTGTCTGTGATGATAATAATGATAATGGAGATATGTATACATATATACATTCCAGGCTGTGAAATATTTTTTTATTCCAATCAATTAAAAATTTTAAATGTTTACCCTATTATCCTTCTGTTGATGAGGAGGCAACATAACATTGATCATCAAAAGGTTTCTATGGAGTGTTTATCTGTATCATCAGACTCAAAAATATTTTAACATCCTTTTAAAATAGTTAATATTTTTAATATGTAAAGAAGAAATTTTCAATAATGTCAAAATTGTGAAAATTGATTTTTATTCATTAATACCCTATCAGTGCTAATTCACAAATATGGTAATATTTTAAAATGTAGAATAACTATGTAGTTTTCTATATAAAATCATAATAGACTATTCTAAGTTAATAAAGGAATTTTCCTTATTAACCTTGAAAAACTCATAACCTTATGAACTTATGTTGTACTTATGCCATTTAATCCAAATAGAATTTCTCATTTATGCTCATAATTTTTGTCCACATTAATAGATGAGCATTTCATAGGCTTCCTTTCCATATGTGCATACTAGAGCTGTAACACAGAGGTTTTTAGAGCATCTGCGGATACTGTCTATTTCTATTGTTAACAAGTAAAAACATTCAGGTTATATTCTCATCTGAGAATATGGCAGAACACAATATTCTAGCTCAGATGGAAAAGGAGAAAAGTTGGAGGACAACATTATAAGAAGAAAGATATTTAAGGAGCAAGGATATTTGGACATTTGGAAGTAAAAGGGATGCTCAGTATGTATCATAAAAAGAACTAGGACACCAATAATTTTGGGGTGGTTTTTTTTTCCTATGATAAAATAGAATCTGCCCATTAACTTTAAAATAGGACTTGAGGATGAATAATATACACTTTCATACTTGAACAGATGTGTGTGATCTCATCAATGTGAGTTCTTCCTTCCAGTACTACATTAGAAATCATCCATACTTTATATATATATATATATATATATATATATATATATATATATATATATATATATATATGTATGTATGTATGTATGTATATATATATGTGTATGTATATATATATATATTTATATATGTGTGTATGTATATATATATTTATATATATGTATATGTATTTATATATATGTGTGTGTATATATATATATATATATTTATATATATATTATTGATATCTTTTATGTTGTATTGCTTTAGGCAAAAACTAAATTTTATACCCACTACATATTTTCTTCTATCCCTCCTTCCTTCTAGAGAGCTATCATTATGTTCCAAGGAGGAGAAAATCAGCAAAACGTATCACCAAAAAGTACAATGTTTTCTGTAATTCTGTGCCATACCCACACCTCTGCAAGGGAATTATGGAGAGGGGAAAAGATGTTTTCTCTCATAGCTCTTCTTTGGCATTAACTTTATTTTCTTTATAATTTCATAACATTCAATTTTTATTGTTTTGTGGTAATTGTTCTATTTTTATTATTGTAATTTTGTTTAATTAGCTCTGCTTACTTCATTTTGCATTAGTTCCTACTATGTTATTCCATGCTTCTTTATATTTATTGTTTCCTATATAAAATTTCATTACGTTCATGTACTATTTTGTTTAGCTATTCTCCAATCAGTGAGCATTTATTTTATTTCTAGTTACTTGCTATCATGAAAACTGCCACTTCAAATATTTTATTACTTTTGGATCCTTTCTTTTTTGTCACTTACCTCTTTGGGGGGAATTTACCTTGCAATGGACTTTCTAGTTCAAAGGACATAGTAATGTTGAAATTATACCAATTCAAAGCTCCCTATAAAGTGCACTAGTGTCTCTACCTTTTTACCACTTCTCTGATATTGACTGTCTCTGACTTTTGTCATTTTCCACCCACAACATCTGACTCATGGTTTCTCTTCATATCCTGCAATAAACGCTTTACTGGTATTCCTCTCAATATTCTAGGGATCTCACTTTAGATATTTTAACATTATGTGAATACCAATGAATTGCATGGGTATGTCTTTTTGTTATCATCTTACTCTCAATCTATTGATTCGATTATATTCAATATGCATTTTTAAAGTGTCAAATATATACTACATTTCCCAAATAAAAATGCAAAAACTCAATGTTCTCTAAACTTAAGTGGCTTATATCCTCTTCATATAATTCACTTTTCTGGCCATTTGTCTCTTTGATGATATCTTCATTGTTGTTTCTAGTTCCTAGTTCTTCTCTGGTAATATATCCTAGTTTATTTATTCCCACCATGCATCTCCTGAAAAGAATCTTAACTCTTTGGAAAATGTTCTGTGATAAAATGGGCATCCTTCTATGAACACTGGCCTCCTTTGAGTGATTGAAAACTTCAAGTCTTCTTCTTCTACTACATTCTTTTATAATATCAAATTCACAAAATATATTCTAATATATTTAATGAATTTTGAAAATTATTTATATGATTATTTATTTTATGAGTCCTTATGGGTAGATGAAAATGGGCATAAGATATATATGTATATGAGTACATAGGTATTATCTTTGAGGGTAGAATATGTATGTATTTTGTAAGCTAACTAAATGAGCTAATGATTTTCTTAAATCATATGGTTGAGGTTCTAAATCATGGGTAGGTTATCTGTATTAAATTTTTATTAATTTCATGAAGATTAAGACCAGATCTTAATTTTCTTTAAATCCCTCATAATACCAAGCATAGGCCTTAGCACTTAGTAGGAACTAAATAAATGGTTGTTGAATGAATGTATTATTGGCTGGCCAGTTGGGTGAATGAATGAGTGAATATAAAAGATACTTTATTACAATCTGATACATAATATGTTTCAAAAGTTATAATAATCAATGAATCAACTATTTTGAATATCTTTGCTTTTTTACCTTTTTTTCTCTTTTTGCTGCCTTCTTTATGAATGATAAGTATTTTACCAGAGAGACAAAGAAAGGAAATAAAATCCTACTTAATAAATTTTGTTTTATTTAGTTATCCATGTTTTTTTTCTTACAATCATTTAATAGCATCTCTAATCCATCATAAATTAAGAAATGATTTTATCTTCACCTGAATGCTTTTGTTGGCTGCCTTATTGCAGTATTGACTTTATTGATCCCATTAAAACCCACGGATTTTTTTTTCAAAGGCTTCACCAAAAGTATTTTATTGAATGAATTATAAATCAGTTAATTAATTATATAAAAGCTGCATATTTATACATTTTTCCCCCATTCTATCCTTGTAAAAATTTCCTTTTGTTAATCCAAGTCAAAAACTGCTCATTTCTTTTTTATACATCTTCATGTTATTAACTTTGACCCATAGTTCTATATTGTTGAGATTTTTCCATATTTCAACTCTATCATCCAATATGTCTTTGCTATTTGTCACCTGAAATTTTGACAAGCATTATTTTTGTGGCATCATCCTATCACATTAGTTTGAGGAGCATAAGGTAAAGGACAAGATTCCTGTGACATTTAGGTAGAAACTTTACCTCAAGTTTACATCAATTAACACTTGTCATTGAAAATACCATTAGTTCTTCCATTTTGGATGCTTAGTATTTTTTGTGATCCCTTCTTTCCCTTCACCATTTTTACATTCTAAATGATCCAGAAATTGTCATGCATTGTCCAATCAGTAGTGCTGAATTGCTATTTAAGAATATTAAATACCCTACAACATAGCATTTACACTCTTTCTGTTTTTGTTTGCTTACATTTTTGTTTTTCTTCCCAGATTATTTTTACATTCTTTCTAAATCCGATTTTTCTTGTGCAGCAAGATAACTATAAATATGTATACATATATTGCATTTAACATAAACTTTAACATATTTAACATGTATGGGACTACCTGTAGGGGAGTGGGTGAAGGGAAGGACGGGAAATGTTGGAACAGAAGTTTTTGCAAGGGTCAATGTTAAAAAATTACCCATGCATGTGTTTTGTCAATAAAAAGCTATAAAAAAAAAACTGAAAATAAAGTAAATGCTTATCAATTTAAAAAAAAAAAGTGCTTATGAGCATATATTGCTTATTCTTTTTCATGCTCCTATTCCCCCTGGATTTTACAATAGAGATTTTGTTCTAAATCAAGGTTGCTCTTGACTGTCATAACACTTAATTTTGTAAAGAAATTAAGTATTTGCTGATTGATGAACAAAAAGAATATTAAATATCTAAGTTTAAGAAAGATTTTTAAAAAAAGAAAATAAAAAAGTTTTATAATAGAAATAGTTTTGTTCTTGTTTCATTGTCATTTAAGGGACACTGTTTTTGTTTTGTTTTGTTTTGTTTTGTTTTTTTCTTGGCAATCTCCTGATTATTTTTTGTAATAGTCTGAAATAAATTCTTTCTTTCTTCTTTGTTGGGGATACTAAAAATAATACTAAATTTGATATAGAGCTGTGGCTGGAGATTTGTGAACTCTTAAAATGGATACTCACTGAACTTTTTTCTCCAGAGGAAATTCACCATGAAACCCCAATTTTAAAATCTAAAATATGGTTATGAAATTGTTTGTATCTTTTCCTTACTAAATTCAACCAACTGAATCAATAGGAACTCTAAAAACAAGAACTTTCCACTTTTGTGTATATTTTGTAGACTCCTAATGTTATTTTAATGTAAATAAAATATACATTTTTCTTTATAATAGAAGGCCCCTAGGGGTTTTCGACTGATAGTGATGGGATGATGATTTGTAGAAATTTCATTAAGGTATATAATAGGACAGTCCTTACAAAGTATCACTATACACCTCTATTAGAAACTTATTTAAACATGCAAACTAGAGATCCGAAATGACTTTGAATATTCCAGTCCTGAAGTCACTCAAGAAGACTCATCTCTGGCAATATAAAGACAATAGGAAAAAACAGTCTCAGTTTTTGGAGAGCTTGCATTATCCTTTGAAGATAGTATATGCAAACAATTTTGTATGTCTGATAGTTTGAGGAAGAGGGAAACAACTAAGAAAATCATTAAAAAATATTCTTGTAGATGATAATACATGAGCTAAGATGAGATTTGAAGTTAATAATTTTAAGATGAGGAGGTAAGGAAAAGAGGGAATGTATTCCAAGCACTTGCAGGGGAATCAGTGGTAGAATATAATAAATGATAAACTACAATGGACAGGGTATATGTTGTTTGTCATCTTTCTAACCATAGAACCTAACTGTGTACTTTGCACATATTAAGTACTTAATACATGTTTATGTAATTGAATCCAATTATTAGTAAGCACTTTGTGAACAGGGACAATATCATATCTTCTTACTACTCCTAGAACTTAGAGAGTTCTTTATAAATGAAATGCTTAATTGAAATAAGACAGTTGTGATCCAGAATACTATTCAGCTACATTTTGAGTAAAAAATGTTTTTGTGAAACATCCTAAAATCCAAATCACCATTTAATAATGCTTCAGTTGGAAATTGTGTTTTGAATTTCAAATAATTGAGTTTGGTACACAACTAATATTAAAAGTAGTATAGTAGACAAATACTAGAAATAGTCAAAAAGTCTTGGATTGAATCTCTGCTGTGATCTAGGCAAACCAAATAAATTCTCTAGACCTCAGTTTCCTTATCTCTAAATTATCTCTATGTTAAGTGCTTGTAATTCATATAGAGGGCAGCAAAAAGAAAAAGTTAAAAAGCAAAGGGAACATAGTTGAGTTGTTGATTTTTATAACTTAGAATCTAAAAACTCTTCTCTTACCCTCAGGTATGGAGCTTGCAAGAGCTGATTATTAAATTTAATTGTGAGCTTTGACATCTTGGAAATCAATCACTTTTACAAAATGAGACTTGATTTTTGGTTTTATTGATTGAACAGACTTAAGAAAGTGTTTAAGATGTAGATTGTGTACAGAAGGAGTCTTTTTTCCTCCAAAGATTTTACCAATATTTACCAGCACCCAGCTTATAATATAGACAGATAAATATGGTCCATGATAGAACATGATTGGAATAAAGAACATCCTTCAGTAAGATGTACACTTGATCTGGATCAGAAAGGAAGAAAAGAGTTTTTAGAAACTCTTAGTGAGTGAATATATTCCACACATGTTGGATGAATGGCCTGCAAAATTCATGAAGTCAGGATGGAAGCAAAGAATAGCTGGTATTTTACTATATCGACATAAGGAGTTCCTAAAGGTTTTTAAACAAAGGAAATGATATCATTAGATCAGTGTCTTAAAAGTATTATTTTGACAATTGTATCAAATAATATATTGGAAAAGAAAAGAAGCAATTTGAATGATATTCTAACAGTCCATACTAGATCTGCCCTTAATTAGGATAGCAGTTGTTTGAGTGGAAAAATGGGAGCAAATGTGGGAGAGATTGTGGAGACAGAATTGACAGTAACAGAGAGAAGAGAGTCAAAATTCACAAATTTGAAAGGCATCAATAGAGTGTTGTTTATTTAACTCAGGAAAGATAAATGAAATCATCAGAAAGACATCCAGGTACAGATGTCAAGCACCCATTTAGTAATGTGTGACTGCCATATAGGGTGAAATAGAGACTAGATATTATGGTTTTGGATGTCATCTTCATAGAGGGTATAAATGAAGTTCTGATTGTGAGTTCATAGAATTCAAAGAAAGCTGAAGACAAAGATGTGACCAGAACCAGTCATAAAAATCCTGGATATATTCAGGCTTACCTTAATGGGTTTTTTTAAAAACTGTTTTGTTTTTCACTTTTAAAGTTTATATATATATATATATATATATATATATATATATATATATATATGTATATATATATATATATATATATATATATATATATATATATATATATATATATCCTTAGGAAGCACCATAATGAAACTTCCATTACTATGTTTCAAACATGCCATGTTAGAGATTTGAGAGTGAAATAGGAGAGTGAAAGAGATAGCGATACATTGAAAGCAAAGGTGAAAAGAATATTGAGAAAGATGAGGTGTTTGCCAATGAAAAATGTTGCAGAAAGATCTGACTGGATAAAAAGTGAGGGAAAAAAAACACATTATATTTAACATAACAATTCCAAAAGGATAATCCTATAATGAGGAAGAAATAGACTTGTTCTGCTTAGGTCCAGAAGACAGAAATAGGATCAAAAGGTAAAAGTTACAAAGAAACAGGGCTAAGTTTAATGTAGAGTAAAAGGGGAAAAGGTAGGGGTTCCTTAATAATTTGAGCTGACCCAAAGTAGAATAGAAAGTCTATAAAGTAGGAGATTCACGTAAATGAAGAATTTCAAGAAGATGTAGGAATAGTCAGTTCTCAAGGATCATGGGCTCATGAATTTAGAACTGTTCATCTATTCCAACAATCTCCTTTTTAAAGGTAAAAAAAAAATTGAGTTTTAAGAGGTTAAATGACTTGATATTATATAGCTAGTATATATCAGAATAGGATATAAAGTTAGGAACCCTCTCTGCTTTCAAGTTAAGAACCCTATCCATTATGCCATGTCTCTCTGTTCAGATATGAAGTGGATTCTGGGTATCTTTCTTCTTTGATTTCTTCTTCTAGTGGGTAGTAAACCATATGAAGGCATGAAGTATTGATTATTATTCCTGAGGATTTAGCAGAGAAGGAGAGGAGAGATGGAAGACAACAGCTTGAGAGCTTGGCAAGGAAAGAAAGGGTTTTTGTAGAATGAATGAGACTTCATTGAGTTTGTAGACAGAAAGGAATGAGCCAGTGGAGAAGCATGACAGGGAGAAGGAATGATCCCAAGAGACTAAAGGAATTAGATGAAAAGCTTGTATAGGAAGAGAAAAGGAAACTTAAACTTTGTAAAGAGAAGGACAATGTCACCTTCTAAGAATGAAGAGAAAGAGGATTAGTTGGGTGTGGATAGATTTTGAGAAGAAAAAGATTTGAATGAAGGTGCTTATCTTGAGTGGTCCCAATCTCTTTAGCAAAATAGGAGATGGGGTTATCTGTGAATCTGAAAGAGAAAGTGTGAATTCAATTAGACTACTAAAAGACCAAGTTGCTATTTGAGATCCAGGGAGGGAAAGAACATTTTATACTGATAGATGAAGAAAGGTTTCAAGGAGGTAACATTTGAGTTAGATCTTGAAGTATCCATGGGATTTCATCTGAGAGCTATTGAAGTAATAGGGGAAAGAATTGCAGGTATGGAAAAACCACATGAGTGAAGTGAAGTTGGTAAGAAAACAGATGTATAAAGGGAACAAGTGAGTAATCCTGTTTGACTGCATACATTGGTGAAGGGTAGCATGAGATCTCACTTGGGAAGTAATCAAGTGCCCAACTTCTTAAATTGTAGGTAATAATCCCCTATAGGCTCTTGTAACTGAATATAGGGATCATAAATTTATGATTTGTTATCAGTGAGTGGTTTTTATATATATATATACATATTTTACATCTCTATCTTTTCAGGATCATATAAAAATTTCTTAGGTGAAAGGGATACAAGTGGAAAAAAGTTTAAGAAGCTATGGTTTAGTGACATCTCATGGAAAGACTTAAGAGAGGGACATAATTGTATCTGGTCATATGAAAAATTAGCTTAACAGCAATGTAAATTTTAAGTAGTAGTTTTCACATACTAAAGTCAGGATTATAAAGATATGTATATTTATTATAATGATAAATATAAGAGTAGGTCTTAGTGAAGAGAACACTGGATTTGGAGTGTCAATTCCTGGCTTTGGTAATTAACTCACTTTTTCTGGGCCTTAATTCTTTAAATTGAAGGCGTTGGACTTAACCTTTGAGGACCCTTCTAGCCATAATAGTTTGTGGTTCTAGATAAAAATGATATGACTAAACAACTGTTTGGATATAGATTTCAGAGAAAAATGACTGAAATTCCAAATTGGAATGCCATAAATGACTCCACCATTACCACCACACCCACAGTAAGATCTGAATCTGCTCTCCTTAGTTCCTCCACAGTCCAAGCAATGAAAAGAGGAAATTCCTGAGATCTTAGCCTCTGAGAATGTCTTATAGTTTAGGGCAATGATAAAGGGTGTGGGGCTTTGGGGAATCTGGAGAATGGAACTGGAAAAGGATTTGGTGAGCTAATGGAGTATTGGAGTCAAGAGTGGAGGTGGGGAGGGAAGGGAAACTTAGATCAGAAATCACTCATTTTAAATATGAAACACTGAAGAAGAGTGCCTATGATTTGTCCATGGATATACTAGTAATACACAGCAAAGGATATATTCCACCCCTAGTATTTCTGATTCCAAATCCAGTGTGCCCTGTGCTTTCTCATTTTTCATGAAACAGAAGCTTCATTGTCTCCTAGATTGGATAGTCCTTGCCATTTACTGTCTTTTGCAGACTCTAAAGATTTATATAATAGTTACCCTTTCCACTGCCTTTACCTGTTGCTTCAAATCATGGTTTCTTTCTTATGTTCTATTTTGTAAGAAATCAGTTATATCAATGTCATTGTTTCAAGGCTTTTTTAAGACTTTTGATCACTAAGCAGAAAAGAGAAAGAAAATGGAATAAAGAAAATCTTTTCTGTGGTCAGGTTCCTTTAAAAAAAAAAAACTTAGAGTCAGTAATAATGATAACTAATTACATTTTAAGTTTTATAAAGCACCAGCTGAGTAAGGAATGTATGAATTAGAGAGACATATGACTTGAGAGCCATTGATCTTTAAATAACTGTCAAAACTATGAGTGTGGAAGGAGAAAGTATATTATTTCCCCCACCATCATCCCTTTTGCTAGTTAGCAATTGAGTTTCACATAGGTTCAGTGATTTACTTGAGGTCACAGAACAAATAAGTATTATATGTATTTGCACCAGCTTTTCTGACTCCCAAGTTCAGCATTTTTCTATGATATCATACAAATGTTATGGCTTTGTTTACAAAAAAAAAAAAATAATGAGATTCATTTAGTTTTAAAAGGGAAACAAGGCTAAGGTGTTTCTGGACATTCATTAGACGATATCCCAAGGCACAAACTGGGGAAAAGAAAAAACTAGAGTCTCTGATTGGGACCAGAGAGTACAACTTGGGATCAGTTAGAGGAAAGGGATTAAAAAAATTCATAAATGGGAAGTTAGTAAAAGGAGAGGAGTGAAATTCAAAGCCAAAAAAATAAGAGAGAAAAGGAAAGTTTCTATGTTCTTTAGCCATTCCTGGAGAGATTGAAAGCAGATTGTGAAGATTTTTAAATACCAAAAAACAAAAGCTTATATTTTAGCAAAGCTTCTTGAATAAATAAGATGTCAGACATAGCCTTTAGAAATACTGTATGTGGTTGGAAGCTATGTAAAGCAGAAATATCAAACATGCAATCCAGAACAATCCTGGAATTGATCTAAAGCAAATTAAAACATAGTTCCCATATAATTTTAATGTGTTGATGTATTAATAATGTTTCTATATACACATACATGTTTGTCTGTGTGTGTGTGTGAGAGAGAGAGAGAGAAAGAGAGAGAGAGAGAGGATTTTCAGAGTTGATGTGTTGCTCACAGAGAAACTTATGTATGTTTAGTGGTCCCTGATTTGACACCACTAGTACAGAGGATGGACTAAATAGGAAAGGGACTGGAGGCTTAGAGATCTAAATATCTAGATTTAAAATATTTAGATATATAAATATAATATATATTATGTTACATGCTAGTATAAGTATTTAGAATTTAAGTCTAGATTTAAAAAGTTATTGATAAAGCCCACCTTAAAGTAATTATGGAAGGCAGCATTTATTAAAAACCTTATCTGTGCTGAACAGTGTGCTAAGTTCTTCATATATATTTATCATTCCTTGCAACAACCCTGGACATTTTTTGTTTGTTTTTTTGTTTGTTTTTTTTTAACAGAAATTTATGGAAGAGAAGAGGAATATTTATTGATTTAACAAGCATACCTATTTTGCACTAAGTATCATGCTAAGTTTTTTTGATTTTCACAACAATCCTGAGAAGTAGATGCTGCTATTATCATCATTTTTTAGTTAAAAAACAAAACAAAACTGAGGCAAAGTATAAATGATTTGCCTTAGGTCACAGAGCTTCTAAACTGCCTCCCAGGATGGGGATCCATAACAGATAGATGAATTGTAAATGGGTGATAGAGCACTTACTAAATGCTTACTATGTACCAGGCACAATACTGTGAAGTGAATATAAAAACAAGGAAAAAAGAGAATCCTTATTCTCATAGTTTACATTCCCACAAAACAAAAGGAAGATTTAATAGTGAGGCAGGAGAAAGATTAGCACAGGGAACAGGCAACAGTGTGATGGAGAGGCAAATTGGATAGTGAGTTTATGGTGGAAAGTGAGTAAGATGCCTTGACCTTCTCATGATTTAAAGATCAATCCTTGCCTCAAAATCAGGATGAAGGTCTCCACAGTAAGTTAGGCAGTCAGAATGGAAGTGAAATAGGCCAGAGGGTGAGTCAGAAATGGAAAGTGAACATTCTTTTACTTTCCTCTACTCCACCTCCAATAGACATAAATTCACAGGGCCAGGAGGAGAAACAGCACACATTTTACATTTCACTGGCACTTTAATTTCCTTTCCCTCCCACCTATTACTCCATAGATTTATATAATCCTATTCAAATTAACATATCAATAGAACATTGAGGTGGAAATACCTAATAGTCATGTATACTGATCATGTAATAGTCATGTATATTGTGGTCATAAATAAGTCAGACTCTCATCTTTATCAAAAAGTTTCACATTTTGCCATCAATCTTTCTTTCCACTTCAACAGTTGATCTAATCCTTAGTGGCTTCAGCATTCCCATATACAATTCTTCAAACACCATGAATGAATTCATCTCCTCATTTCCCAGGGACAATATCTAATCTAATTCAATAACCCATGGAATAATACTATGTTAAATCATCCCTTCAATCCAAACTTTTCCATTTTTGAGATCATGAATACTGAAATTCCCTCTCCAATGTAAATTTCTCCAATTTCTCTTATTAGATGTGAAGATTCCTCTTATTTCAAATCCCTTTATTTTATGTTGTTTTTTTTTTCCCTCATCTACTCTCTCTTTTATGGAATCATTTTCTTTTCATCACTGTCTTAACCAATTCAACAAGGTGCTCTCATTTCTCCTCAATTTCCTTACCTTTTTATTCTGTTATTGCAATCTTGCAAATCTTTGATCTTGTGTCACTCATCCTGTGAATCTTCTCCAGTCCAATCCCCAAACTGTTAAAGCTATTGAAGATAGTCACAAAACCAAATAAACTTCACTTATTACAAATATCTATCACCTAATCTCAATTGTACCCTCATTGGTGCAGGGCAAATAGTTTCATTCATCTCTAATATTCACAAATGGAACAACAACAACAAAACCCTTTAATTCCTACTTTATTGAAACAATTGAGGTAGACCATCATGAGTAACCCTAGTACCACAACTTGAAACCTTTTTCCATCCTTTTGGGCCTCTCCTCATTCATTCCTTCTCAGAGGGTGAGATGACTTTTATCTATGCTAAAGCTAACCATATATTTATGCCCTTGACCTTGCAGCCTTACTTAGAAAATGTTTCATTTTTGGCACCTCTCTCATCTTCAATTTTGTCTAATTCCAGGCTCTTGAGAGTTGCCTTTAAATAAGATCAGCTGTCTCCCATCCTTAATTTTTTTTTTTTTGATATTAGCATTCCATCTAGTTATTTTCCAATATTTCTCTTCCTTTTCATTTTTAAATTCTATAAAAGCACAGACTTTATTCATTATGTTTACATCTTCATTATCTACTTATTCCTTAATTGCCTATAATCCAGCTTCCAACTCTATTCACCTAATTTCCAAGACTGCCTATCTACTTAAAAAATTCCTTTCTCAAAGGCTACCTATGTACCTTTGACAACTATGGAGAAGGGAAGAAATATTAACTAAAAGAATAAATGTGATAATTTTTAAAAATCAATGAAAAGAAAGGTCAGATAAAATTAAATTTTTGTAAGCAAAATCAAGATCAGAAATTATTAGGATTTTTTTTTCATTGAATAGCTCTGATTAAAGTCTGATATCCTAGAATTATGTACATGGAATTAAGGGAAGTGTATTAAGTCAAATATACAAGGCTAAGAAACTAATTTCCAAGAGATAATAATGAAGAATAGATATGAACAAACAAGTTTTCAAAAGAACAATTTGCAAATTATTAACAACCATATCAAAACACTAAATCACCAATAAAAATGTAAATTAAACAATTCATATTTCAAGACATACCCAACAAATTTTTATCAAAAGATGAAAAAAAAAAAAAAAGAGAAACAGTGACTATCAAGGGACTTTGAAAAGACAAACCTGTTAGTATACTTTTGGTAAAACTAAGAATTAGTTCAACCATTCTGGAAAAGAAATTAGAATTTGTAAAAAACTTCATTATTATTTATATGCTTTGGTGAAAGATTCTACTTCTGGACATATACCCCAGGAAGTCAAAAACCAAATACAAGTCCCATATATCTCAAAATAGTCATAATAGTCACTTTTTGTGATAGCAAAAGGTTGAAAACAAAGTAGATACTTATCAGTTGAACAATGGATAAAAAAATTGTGGCATATGATATGATGGAATAAAAAAGTGATGCTGTAAAACCTAAAAAGTTTTGAATGAATTAATACAGAGTGAAGAAAACCAGGAAATCAATATGTACAATGACTACACCAATGTAACTTTAAAAAAAAAAGACCAATTTAAAAAAAATTATAATGGCCAATTTGAGATAAGATGAATAAATGTACATCACTCCTACAAGTCTGACTAATCTTTCTAACTGTATTTTCCAATCTTCTTTGAGAGTCCATCTATAGTCATGTCTTGCTTAAGACACTGTTTGGTCTTCTGCTCTTTTCTTTTTTTCTTTTTTTTTTTTCTGTTTTTTTTTTTTTCACTAATGAACTACTATAATTTCATATATTCATTTATTAACTCTTTGTAGCTGACTCCAAATCTATGTATACAGCCCTTATTTCTAATGAATCACAACTCCATTTAACCAACTACTTCCTTAATATTTTTTTTCTGGTAGACCTGCCAACTCTTCAAATCTAACATGTTCAAATCTACTCACATCTTCTCCATCAAATATGCCATTCCTCCAGACTTTCCTATTTCTTTGATTATACCACCATTTTTCCAGTGTCCCAGGCTTGAAACCTCAGTTAATTTTATATATTTTCTTCAATTAACAAAAATCTATTTTCTTTTTCTCCCATTCCTGGTGGGAAAAAAAAGGGAAAGAAATGTCTTGCTACAAATATTTATAATTAAATAAAAGAAAATCCCACCACAACAAAAAAATAAATGCCTCAATCTGGAGCCTAAGTCTATTATCTCTGTTAGGTTCTTACTAAGTGCTAATGAGATAATGAGATATTAGGTTCTTATTAAGTGCTAAGTCGGTACACATTCTAAAGTTGGGGACATGGCTATATTTATTTATCTGTTTGTTTTGTTTATTTATTTTCATATATAGTTATATACATTTTCTAATAGCAACATGTTAATATTTTCTCATTCAAAAAGGATATAGAGCATTTTCACATATAAAAAATACTAATTAGCAAACACATCTTTACATGTAGTAGGTCCCAAAAGTCTTAATTAATTTTATGCTCAGAGATTAAAGCTGTCTTGAAAGTTATAAGACACATTCTACATGAAGGAATATGTTGTGGGAACCAGAAACCAATATTAAGTGTTAAATTGTGCAAACTAAACAGGAAAAACATTCTACTGAAGTGATGACCATTATTATTATCAGTACTAGTAGTAGTAATAGTTGTTGTTGTTGTAGCAGTAGTAGCAGCAACAGCAACAGCAACAGCAGCAGCAATAGCAGCAGTTGGAGTAAGAGTTGATAAAATAGCAGTAGCAGTAGCAGCAGCATTTTTACTAGGAGTGGTGATGCTATGAATTCCCTATGTGGAAATTCTCTCCACTAATGATGAGTTGATTATCAGTTCTTCTGTGTCATAGCCTTAGTGGGTTGCCTGAGGACAGTTTAATAAGTTGCCATTTTCCTGATTTAACTAATGTGTTTAGGTTTTGAAAAGAGACAGCTTGAGTGGTCACTGAATTCCTTATCCAAGCATTTGCAATTATGGGTTTACCACAAGAAATAAAAACAGATAATGGACCTGCATATAGTTCTAAACATTTTGTGCATTTCTGCACACAGCATAAGATTTTACACACTACTGGAATACCTTTTAATCCACAAGGTCAGGCAATAGTAGAGAGAAGAAACAGAGACGTTAAAACACTCCCCCAAAAACAAAAGACAGGGGGAGCCACAGGTAGCCCTAGAGAACTTCTAAATTTAGTTCTCTATACCATTAATTTTCTAATTTTTGACAAAGATGCACTATCTCCGGCAGACAGATTTTATAACCCACCACAAGGGCAGTGTCCAGTGCAAGCAGCTCCACTGTCCTTAGATAATTTCCAGGTGATGTGGAGAGACCCAGAAAGTGGTGAATGGAAGGTTCCAGATAGGTTAACTGCCTGGGGGAAAAGGTTTGCTTGTATTTCTTCAGATGGAGAAGGAATCAGATGGGTGCCAACGAGTCGTATTTACCTTGTCCATTGGAGAGAGACAGAAAAAGAGAAAGACCTCAAAACAAAGGAGAAAATCTAAGAAATATCTGACACTGAAAGAGCATGGCTAATAAGAAGACTGTTAAAGAACTTTAAAACCAGCAGGAATCATTGGATTTCCTAAGACAAGATGAGACTAATGGACAATGGACTTATGGACATTTATAAATTCTCAATTTATGTTTATTTGATCATGTTATTTGTTACATACTTCTAGTATGTACTATGTTACTATGTGTTTATGTAATCTATGTAATTATGTGTAATATTGATGGATTTATGTTTCAAGGTCATGACCACCCTATGTTCTAAATCAAAAGAAAGGGGGAGATGTTAGGTTCTTACTAAGTGCTAATGAGATAATGAGATATTAGGTTCTTACTAAGTGCTAAGTCAGTACTTAACAATTCTCTAGTTCCGGCCTTTACTGGGAGTTTTACTTCTGTGAACTCCTAGGGAGGAGCTTACATGCTTAGGAGGAGCAAGTTCATTGGTTGTAGTAATTTTTCCCAGAAGCCCTTGCGTTATCCCACGCCCATTCTTTGGGAGGATAAAAGAGGGCAGCACTTGAGAGACAGAGAAGAGTCTCTGCTCTAGGTCAGAGTTGGAGTGGCTCTCTGGAGGAGAAAGAATCTTGTCTGGGCCAGACCTGAGGCGGCTCTCTGGAGGGAGATAAAGAGTCTCTACATGACGTCAGAATTGGCGGCAGTTAATGACAGCAGATCTCCTCCCAGAGAGAGATCGGCAGTTTCTGGAGACAACAGAACATTACAATCTCTAAGAATCAGTTTTCACTCTTTCCTCCCCTTCACTACCCACATGCAATCACTTGCTAAATCTTGTTTCTTATTCCCTCTTCAAAATCTTTTATTTTGTCGTCTTCTTTTTGAACTTTAGCCATCCTTGTTCAGCATTTTTTCTGTAACACTATAACTGTCTCCAGTCAGCCTCCCTACCTTCCACTCTTTTCCCCCTTACAATCTAACCAATCAGAATAATCCTCTTAAAGTATCTCACCCCAATCACTACCTTACTTAAAATCTTAACTGTTTCTTTTGATTCTAGAATAAAATATAAACTTGGTAGTATGACATGTAAGGCTTTTTATGATCCAGCCTTTCTTTCCAGAATTATTTGTCTCTTCACATATTCTGTTTCTGTCAAATGAGCACGCCAACTATTCTCTAAATCTATAAACTGTGTCCTGCCTTCATGCATTTATATTTATTATCCTTGTCCCTAGAAGATATTCCTTTGTCACTGTTACCTATTAAAGTCTTCTCTTCCTTCAAATTTCAACTCTGATGTCTCATGACCAGACTTCCAAGGTATTTTCAAGTTCTATTCTACAATCCTATAATTCTTAGGGTAGCATCCCCTGAAATCTCCACTGAGCTAAACTGACAGTGTTTTCTCCTTGAATTTCTAATTTACCACCATTAATATTTTCCTGGTAGTGTACTTATCTGTGGTGATGTGTTATGTTCTCCTTAGTAGAATGTAAGTTTCTCAAATGTGGATTCTATACTTTTTAAAATCTTTTTTTTTATTCCTCCATATTGGGCTTAATCCTTTGATGAACATTGTAAACATTTAGTAAATGAAATTTTAATTTATTTATATAATTTTCTAATAGTGATTCTTGTCATATTTCTGAGACTTTCTCTTTAAAAAACTATAAAGATATAACGAAATAAGCAAAAAGCCGAAACAAAAATTACTCTTATCTCTTCTATTTTATCTTCGTTTCAATGGATATTTGAGGGGTCATTCACTTAGAGTAGATGTTATGTTCTAAGACACTTTTATGTGGAGAAGAATAAGAGAAGATTTAGAAGATATGATAGAGAATGCATTGGATAATTGTAGACAATACAAGACCTAAAGATCAAGAAAACTTCTATATCACAAAGACTTTTAGAATCACTAACTCCACATTTGGTGTGATCTGAAACTTTTCTTGCACTTATCCTTAACAAATTATATATTGAATGTTTTATAATCTACATTTGACTATTTATAATATCTTCCTTATATTGAGGAGGAAACTGTTTTATCATTGACTGATAATATAATTAAGGAATTCTTAGATATAACTATATTACTGTAATTAAAAAATACATTCCTAAGGAATGAAAGAATTCGAAATTGCAATTCTTAAACTCCTTTCAATATCTATCTATCTATCTATCTATATTTTTTTTTTTTGGAAACTGTATAGAACAAGATTGATATCAGAAGACCAGATGTAGCCAGATGTTATCCTAATTTTTAAAATGAGTGGAGTAAAAGGTGTCTTGGGAAACTAAAAACCAACGAATTTGACATCCATCTTTGACAAAATTCTAGAACTAATTGTTAAATGGATGACATGTCAGCACTTAGAAATTGGAACAATGATCACTAATAGCAAGCATGGCTTCAGTTGACAGGTTTACTAGACAGGTAAATCAGGATAACTTGTGGACAGAGTATCTGGATTTCATTAAGGAGTGTGATCATTTTTCACATTCTTTTGGACAATATGGAGATATGTGAATTAGATGGGTGATTGGATTTTGGTGGAGTACATTTGTAACTGGTTAAATGACTTTTCCCAGGGAGTGTTAATTAACAAAAAGAAAATAGAACATACAGAATCAGTCCAGAAGGAATTTCTTGTAATGTCTTAAGGCTGTGCTCTCAATTCTTTTTTGATCAACATCAACATCAATGATTTGGGTCAAGTATGATGGTGTGTTAATAAAATTTGTGCATTTCACATGAAGTGAGAGGATTTGCTAATATGTTGAGTGATTAGATGCTTCAGGGATCAGTAATGAGCCTCTAAGAAGAGTTTGATAGGTTAATACAATAAATAAAATCTAATAAGATGGAATGTTATAGGGATAAATTGAAAGTTCTATACTTGGGTTATAAAGATCAATTGTACATATATATGATATGGGTAAAAAGTACCTTATACAGAAGAGGTATCATAGGTTTAGTTGACTGTGCACTAAATACAAATCTGAAGTACTAAGTAACTTCCAAGAACATTTTGTGTCTTATTTTTTAGAATAGCTGGTGAAACAATGGGTAGATTGCTAGATCTAGAGTCAGGAAATCCCCTGTTAAAATCTGGTCCCAGAATAACATCCATGTGATTTTGGGCAAATCACTTTACTTCTGTTTGCCTCAGTTTCCTCAACTGGTAAGATGGGAATAATAACATTATGCCTCTTAGGGTTTTTTTGAGGATCAAATGAGATAACTAATATTTGTAAAGTACTTAGTATAGTACCTGGCAAATAGTAAATATTTATAAATTATATTTATTTATTATAAATTTATTTCCTTTCTTTTCCTTATGCTGCATTAAGATAAGCATACTGTTCAAGACAAGGAGATTAATAATAATAATATCAATCAATTATAGATCACCTTGCATATGTTACTTCATTTAACCTCATAACAACCATGGGAGGTAGGGGATATTAGCATTTGCATTTTATAGAACTGAGGCACAGGAAAATTAGGTATCTAGGTGGTGCAGTGGATAGAATACCAAGCCTAGAGTCAGGAAGGTTTGAATTAAAATCTGGTCTCAGACACTTGCTAGTTATGTGACCCTTGATAAGTCAAATAATCCTGTTTGCCTCAGCTTTCTCAACTGCACAATGATCTAGGGGGAAAAAAAAAAAGGCAAACCACTCCATTGTCTTTGCTAAGAAAACTCTAAATGGGATCACTGAATCAGACACAACTGAACTATGACAAAAAGATTCAGTGAGTCGTCCAGAGTCACACAGTTAGAATCTGAAGTAGAGATTGGCCTGAGGTCTACCTAATTCCAAATCTAGGCTTTAAGTAACACTATGTCATCAAGATGCCTGAGTAATACAGTACAGTAAAGAAGTGCACTATACTTGGAATAATAAGAGAAATGGTCTCAAAGTTCACCTCCCAATTTTAGTAAGTAGATAACCATGGGCATGACTCAGAGAACAGGGTAATAAGGAATCACCATTATGTAAACAATGTTGCTTCTATCTGAAACTCAGTTTCCTATGGGATGAGGATAATAATATCTAAGCATTTATTGAGCACTCTAAGGTTTTCAAAGTGCTGTATCAATATTTCAATTTATACCCCAACAACCCTGAAATGAGGCAGATAGAAGTTGAGGGACTTACACTAAATTTGAACTCAAATCCTCCTGACTCTAGATCTAGAACCTAGCAATGTCAAAGGGGAGAAATGAGGACTAAATTAAATATTGTATATGGAAGATGCTGTCAGTCGTAAAGTTACCGTATGAATACTTGCTATTATTACTTTTATAAATCTGATTATCCTCTTGCTAGACAGATCATCTTTGATTATAATGTTCAGTTCTTAGAACCAAATTTTAAATTGAGATATTGATGAGCTAGAATGTGTCCAATGTGAAATTTGATAGCTTTCTTCAGATATTTAAAGGGACTGACCGATCTTCAGGGGCTGAAAGGGACATTAAGTTTATCCTTGTGGTTCCAGAGTTTAGAACAAGGAATTATGGGAGAGAAAATAGAGGGACAGATTTCAGCACAGCACAAAATGAACTAACAAATCTAGGAGGTGTTACTTTCTTAAAGTATTAATTAACTTCCCATTACTGGTTATATTCATGGAAGGCTACATGGTTACTTCTCAGTGATGTCATATGGAATATTTTGATGATTGATAATAATAATTGTAAATATGCATGTATTATTTTAAGGTTTACTAACAGCTTCATGTACATGGTCTCATTTAACCTTCACATCAACACCATGTAGTAGATGCTATTTTTTTTTCCATTTGATAGATAAGGAAACTGAGACTTGATCTCCTTTCATAAAAGAAAATGATATTCATTTTAATATAATTTTAGAATAAGAAAGGAACCTCCTTCTCTTCTATTTAAGGAAATTGAGCGCTGAAAGAGGTTAAATGGGGATATATAGCTTTATTTTGATTTCTGTTTAATATCTGTAACAGATGGGATGCTGGGAAAAGAAAGATCTTACAGGCTTCACAAAACTTCCATTTCAAGCCTTATGTTTATTTTATGGGAAAATTTTCCATTGATTGTCTTCAAAAAGGAACAGAAAAATATTGCATTGAAAATTAGACAACAATTTAAAACTATATTTTAGTCTTAAAAACACATCATTAGGTGCATACAGTAAATTGATAAGTGATGTACTCACCTAGAAGGATTTCCAAAAGTTCCAATTATTACGTATTTTCTTCTCTATGTTGAAAAAATAAAAAGACCAAATTTCTAAGAATTGTCTAGATATAAGTTAAGAATGAAGCTATTTTTAGAAAGTTCTTAATTTTTGGAAAGAAAACAATATATGCTAATATTTATTATTTTTTTTCAAAAATGAAACAGAGATAATATATTTTAATACATATTTCAGTATTTGATATTACACTATTTAAAACTTTATTAGCAATTAAATGCCACATGATAAGAAACAACTAGTACTTAAAAACCATGAGCAAGATTGCATTCAATATGATTTTAGTGTGAAGTACATTTTATTGTGTTCTAATCTTTACAAATTTCCTATTTCTATATAGTTTTGTAAATTATTCTTCATTTGATTAATGAGATTGTTATTCTTCAGACATCAGATTCAAAAATTTTTTCTGTGGCTACCAGTGGGAAAGTGACATACAAAAAAAGTGAATGTGGTATTGTTTGGGCTGCATCAAGGGGTTGATAATATATTTTCAGGAATCATCTGGAGTATTTTGTTTGGATTTGGTGGCTACAATTTAAGAAAAATTGATTATATACAGAAGAGTGGAAATAAACCAAAATAAAAAAAACATTTAAGTCTATATTCTATGGATAGATTGAGAAGACTAGTGTAGAACTGAAGAAAAGAAGTCTAGAGAGTTATGGTAGCTTTCCTGAAGTATTTGAAGATCTGTTGTGTGGCAGAGGGATCAGACATATTGTATTTGAAACTAGAAGGCACAATTAATAAAAAAAAAAAAAATAAGAGTTGCAAAGAAGCCAATTTAAATTTGCTGTCAGGAAAAATTTTCTAATAATTAGAATGGACTTAAAATATAATAGGCTACTTTAAGTAGTTGCATTCCTTTTGTTTTGGAAGTTTTTCAAGCAAAGGTTGGATGACTATATTTTGGGATTGTTATAGTGGGGTTTCATTTTGTTATGTTTTAGAAAACATGGCTTCTGAACTCCCTTTCAATTCTCAGATTCTATGATCTACATATATACATCTATTCTTCTTGTAATAAGAACAAAATTTCCCCCAAAACAGATGAGAGAAGCCTAAGAAGAGATTAGTTTGAGATCCAGCTAAATAAAATTATTCCCTAAATGCTTATAGATACATACAGAAGAAGGCAGGAAACTGGCAGCTGATAAAATATGTCTGCCAGCATTTTTATGTGATTTATTTTCATTGGCAACAATAGTGGAACCACCACATTTGGACTCTACCCAAAGTATGTACTTTATTGAGAAGTGGCAAGTGCATATAAGAAAGTGAAGCATTCATTTTATAAAACTTTCAAGTATTGAGTCTTCTAATATCTCAAAAAATAGCCAAGGGAATGGGGGAAAAGACAAATAATTCTGTTATTGATTATGCTTTCTATAATATCTTTGAAAATCTTCCACATTTCATTTAATTAACATATTCTCAATTTTAAACTTGAGAAGGGAACAGGTATATTTTCCCAAGAAGTTTTCTACAATAGACTACATTTTTAATCAGCAAATGATTAAGCATTTAGAGAATATGAAATGAATAATTTACAAAACAATATAGAAATAGGAAAATTTTTAAAGATTAGAACACAATAAAATGCACTTCACACTAAAATCATATTGAATGCAATCTTGCTCGTGGTTTTTAAGTACTAGTTGTCTCTTATCATGTGGCATTTAATTGCTAATAAAGTTTTAAATAGTGGAATATCAAATACTGAAATATGTATTAAATATATTATCTATGATTCATTTTTTAAAAAATAATAAATATTAACATATATTTGTTGTTTTCTTTCAAAAAATTAAGAACTTCCTAAAAATAGCTTCATTCTTAACAGATAACTAGACAATTCATAGAAATTTGGTCTTTTTTTTTTTTTAATCACTACTTTTTTTTTTTTTAATCACTACTTTTTTTTTCCAAGATAGAAGAGAAAATAAGTAATAATTAGAACTTTTGGAAATCCTTCTAGGTGAGTACATCACTTATCAATTTACTGTATGCACCTAATGATGTGTTTTTGAGACTAAAATATAGTTTTAAATTGTTGCCTAATTTTCAATGCAGTATTTTTCTGTTCCTTTTTGAAAACAATCAATGGAAAAAATTCCCCATAAAATAAATATAAAACTTGAAAATGGAAGTTTTGTGAAGCCTGTAAGTTCTTTCATTTGATTAATGAGATTGCTATTCTTCATCAAATTTCAAAAAAAAATTTTTCTTTCAATACTCTTCCATGTCAAAATTCTATTAATCTCTACCTCCTTCTTTCCCCCCTTTCTTCTCCCTCCTCTTTCTGTTTCTTCTCTTTTCTCCTTCTTTGTATATACATAGGCATTTAAATACATGTACAGTAGTAACTGTAATGCTTTTTAGATGATTGGAAATAGGGCTCAAGAGAATGTCAGGGAGGGTTTCAAGTTTTTCTCTTCTCTTAAATAGCCAAGTCCCAAAATTAGATTTTGTAGAAAGGATAAAAGACTACAATGCTTTGTTCTGCTTTGTTTGAGGACGTGACCTGGGAGAGAAGTAATGCAATCAAAAGAGAAATAAATTTAAATCCTTTCTGTTGTCACTTGTGTGATCTTGGAAATGCCCCTGAACTTCCTGGGCCCATTTCCTCATGTGGAAAAATAAAACTATTCTTTAATATCTCTTCAAGTTCTAACTTTATGACCTTATGTTATTTTGTCACCAAAATGCCCTTTCCTTGGTACCACTCCCTTATGTGTGTTGTCTCCCCCTATATAATTCCTTGGGGACAGGGATCATTATTTATTTATTTATGTACCTGCCCATTTATTTATTTATTTATTTATTTATTTATTCATTCATTTATTTATTTATTTATTTATTTATTCACTTATTTATTTATCTATCTATCTATCTATCTATTTATTTATTTACTTATTTATTTGCCTGTCTGTTTATTTGTTTATTTGTCTGTTTGTTCATTCATCCATTTATTTATTTATTCATTCATTCATTCATTTATCTATTTATTTCATTTATTTATTTATTTGTTTATTTGTTCATTCATTCATTCATTTAAAGGCTTTATATCCATTTGGAGATAGAACATAAGCTTCACAAACATAAGATAGGGAGGGATTTTGTCTGAAAAAGGATTTGGGTGTTAGAGTAGACTGCAACCTTTCATTCTATAAATGTGTTCAGGATGAATTTTCTTAGCTAACTGAGAAAATTAAAGTAATTCATAAGCAGTTAAATTTAAAAAAGATAAAAAATATTTAAAGGCATAAAAACCTTTGGTTATACTTAACACTAGAAAGTTTAGCATTTTATATGTATGTGTTTGAATTCCTTGAAGCCTTTTTATCTGTGGCAATTTTTAAACATGTTTATCCATAAATATTTAATATTGTTGCTACTCATAATGTTAGAATCCTTCATTTTTTCTTTTAATATTTTTTACACACCAACTTTACAGATTTTACTAAACTCTTCATCATCTAAAATTCCATTTTTGATCTGTTAAGTTTGAGGTGCCTTTGAGAAATCCAATTCAAGATATTCATTAGGCAGTTGGTAATATGGAACTGGAATTCAGGAAAGAAATTAGGGTTGGATATGTAGATCTTAGACTCACATGAATAGAGACAATAATCTAATCCATAAGAACTGATAAGATAAAGTAAATTAAAAATCGTGAAAAAAAAAATGGCACAGGATAGAGATTTGGAAGATATGGTAGCTTTTTAAAAAACAATGGAACATATTTTGATAAGGATACCAGAAGAGAATAGAAAGACTTTTGCAGTAGTAATCCACAACAGATAATTTTATCCATCATCTTTGCTATTAAGTGGGTTGTTCCTTATGCTTAAAAATGTGGTTCTTCCTAACTCTCTTGCCTTTTAGAATCCTTAGGCTTCTTCAGAGCTAAACAAACTGCCTCTTCCTACATAAAATATTTCCTGTTCCCACCTTAGCTAATATTCTCCAACCCTTGAAAACATGTAGCACATTGCCTAGCACATAGTAAATAAATGCTTTCTGATTGATGGATTTATAGAACCAGAGAACTAAATTCTTTGTGGATCTATTCTTTGTGATGAACTTATGGAAGGACATGGAGTCACACAGGATGGATAGCCAGCATGGATAGATTATGAGCTGTGTCATTGGAGAAACATTCACAACAGTGAAATGGCAGATCTATTAGAATATACTGCCTCAGATAATTGATGAGAAATTTATAGTCAATTTGTATCTTGCCAGAAGTTCCTATTCCTAATCATGCAAATGATAGAAAACAGTGTTGGTTCCATATGATTTATCTCCCTAAAAAAAAAGGAAGCATTTAACTTTCAAATAATTCATTATATCTACAACATTAAGATTAAAATAATCTTAATTTTTCTGTTTTAAAGAAAAGAAGATATACTATGAAGGTTTGTGTGACTGGTCAATATTTTTAAAAGAATTGTTGTTTACAGTGATTCTTTTTCTAGGGGTCATTTTTTCATATTTATGAAACTTAATTTTTACTAATAAGTAACATTAACAATATTATTGATTCTCTCAGAACTGCATCTAATTTTCCTCAAAACCCCAACAGGAAATGGCTAGCTTTTTCCATTTGTTTGTTTTCTGTAAATTTTAGGTTAGCTGATTCTGGTTTAATGTGTGTGTGTGTGTGTGTATCCTATGGCTCTCTGGATATTCATGGATTTATATATATTAAAGAGATTATATCTTTTTCTAGTTAAAACAGAGCCAATGAGCAGCAGTGAGATTGCTACTACAGCAGCAGACGGGTCTTTAGACAACTTTTCAGGATCAGGTATGAAGCAAAACTAAGTGCTTTTTCTTCTTCCTACATACTAAGAGATAAACTACTTTACTAATCTTGAAATTTTGCACAGCTCATCTAAGTAATATAGCATTGATAATTTAATGGATATTTAAATATTGTGCCTAAAAATCTACCTATTGGCATTTACACCAAAATTAAGCCAGAGAGATTTGACTTTGCTGATGGTTTCATGATAAATAATATGTGAAAGGGAAGACCCTTCAGTAAATATAAAGAGTATAAAATTAATGGAAATAGGTACTCTTGTGATAGTGAATATTATGGAATAAGAAGTCTATGTGGTGACATTTATAATAGTTACAAAGGAAGTATGTGTTTCTTGGCATAATAAAAACAACATCATAATCAAAGATTAGATATAATTAATGTTTGATTAAGAAGCATTTCAGAACTTTTTTGGGGGAAAGGATCCCATGTTAAATATAAATTTGTGATTCAGATGGATCATGTCCATTTAGAAAAAGGTATGTTTGTTTACAGGAAGTACATTTCTAAAATGTGCAGAAACAGTTATGTGTAAATTAAAATGATGTTGGATCAATAATATATATATATATTTTTTTTTTTGAATGTTTCTGATTGTTACATTCTGAAGTATATTCATTCTAATGCTGAATTTGTATTCCTCTAAAATGTTAAAGAACATATCACAGGAAACAAGAAATTTAAGTTACTTTTAAAGTAAGCTTAGCTATAATTATTTCTGTGTCATTGTAAACAAATGAGAATTTATATTATATATCTTCTGATGTTTTAGAAAGAGAAATTTGATAATGTTCCTATGGTTATTCATTTCAAAATCAATGGATTCTTGCTAGGTCTGGATGATAATTTGGATGACCTTTTATGTTCTTTTCAAAACAAGTTGTTTCTTCTACTTTTATTACATTTTCAACAGCAATTTGTTTTGTTTACATTTGAAATATATACAAAGCTTAACATTCTGTTCTCCTAACAATCACTTAAAAATATAATAACAATATAGTTAGTTCTCTATGTGTGAAGACTTGGTAATGCTTAGTTAACACTTTAGATGCATTACTGTAAGTATGCAAATATCTATATTGCTATCCGCATTTTTTTCCCTTCTTTCTAGCAATTGGAAATAGTGGCTTCAGCCCAAGACAAACACATCAGTTTTCCCCACCACAGATATATCCTTCCAAGTAAGATGTATTTTCTCTTAATAAATTTTTTTAATGAGAAAGATTTTACTTAATTTCAAATCATAATTGGGTACATGTGTGAAATGATAATTTAAAATCAAATCTTATTCTTCAGGGAGTTTAATGTATTTACTTCTTACTAAAAATAAGAATTTGCTTTAATTATTGTTAAGAAGTATTTTTCTTTTCTGTAGTACAGTCTGTTACAATGTCAAATAGCAGAATTATTATATAGTTGTTACTCAGAAATCTTGCATGTTTCCATCTAATGCATGGGCTTTCTATTTTCTGTCATTTCTGACAAATAGCAGACCATACCCACATATTCTCCCTACCCCTTCCTCACAAACTATGGCTGCATATGGGCAAACACAGTTTACCACAGGAATGCAACAGGCTACAGCATATGCCACATACCCACAGCCAGGACAGCCATATGGAATCCCCTCGTATGGTGAGTACATTATTAGCAGCATTATGTAGTATTTTATGCTTGTATATTTAAAAGATTCACTTAAGGGAGCCTTAGAAAGTCTAAGCTCTGAGTCAAATTTTTGGAAAGTATTTTCTTACTCTTTGGTTTCCAAATTCCCTTCAAGATTAATCTAGTATGTATTGATCAAATTATGTGTTGATTTTTTGAATAGTATAAGTGACAGGTTCCATAGTCTACATGTACTCTTTAAATTATTATTTTTCTTTGCATTAGCCATTTAATATTCTTCCATTTTATTTTTGCACTCATAAAATACCACTTTGTGGACTTTTTTTTCTAAGAAAAAAAATCAGTAAAGTCTCTGGTAATAAGGCACTTTCTGTATTTTTCAGATATCCAGCTTTTATTGGGGGAAGTAGAAAAGAGAGTTAACAATCTCTATGTATTTTTCTATGACAATATTATCAAAAGTCAGAGTAAACAACAGTCAGAAGAATGAAGCAAACATTATTTTCTACAATGTATTTTTTTGGGAAAAGCAAAAACAGGAAATGTTTGAAGATCATGTATCCATTCAAAATGTTCTTATTTGGAGATTTATGGATAACTTTGGTCTGTGTAAAAATAATGTATCTTGGGATTTACTTTATCCCATATGAATTGTAAACTATTTTTAAAAAATATTCTACATTTAGAGCAAGCATTCAATATGAAGTTTTAGACGTTTTGGAAGTGCATTTTTGGCCATTTTTTATCAAGTTATCAATTTAAATATTGATCTATTTAATGTAGTAGAATCAGGTTTAAGAATTAGTAATGTAGACATTTTAGTTACTGTCTACTTTTTTTTATTCTTCATTTGTCCTGAGTTCAATGACAAATATTTTACTTTTAAGTTTTTTTTAATTATTAAAACTGTAAGAATATAATTTAGAGATACAAGAGGAATAGAATAAAAAGTTTTGGTCCAAGTCTGGTTCTTTCAATGCTTTAGGAAAATTCCTTGATTTCAGCATAATGAAGTTCCCCTTAAAATAAAATAAGAATAAGAAGATTGCCATGTGTTTTAGATCTTAAGGGTAGCTTTTCTTTTAATGTAAAAGAAATTTTTTTTCGTTTTCCCATGTTCTTCCTTTCCCTCCTCCCACCAAAATAGTTCTTCAGAGACTTCTTCTCTTCACTAGGCTGTGACTAAAAATAATTGCAAATTTATAATTACTCTTAATCAAAGTCCAGATGTCATGACTGGGTCTGATTGCTACCAAATTCTAGTACTGACCTTGTGATCTTTGATAGCATCAGGAACCATTTTATGATGTAAAAAATGCACAGAGAAGCAGCATGGTATGGATAGAGTCAGTCTTAGACTCCTAACGGCTTGAATTTAAGCTCTATTTCTAACACCAGATAGATAACTTTGGGCCCTACACAGCTTTCTAAGACTTTAAATTATCCAACAATTGATTTCTATTCATAGAGTTTTGTAAGTCAGATTTTCTTATAACAATAAGGGAATTGCCACATTAATGAAATCAGATATACAACAATAAAAAAGCAGATTAAAAATTCCCATTTTCTAATATGAGCTCTGATTTAGGCAAAAGGGGGATTCAATATTTGAAATACATGGAAACTATATAAAGAGGGAGAAAGGGAACTGTTGACAAATATGTATTTTATATACATTTTAAAAGATTGTATGCTTTGGGGAGGCTCAATAATATGGTAGAAAAGTAGTTTTCAAATCAAGAAGATCTGAGTTCATGTTCTTCCTCTGAAGCTTATTCCTTTTGTGACCATAGGCCATAGATGTCACAACTCCCCAAGCTATTGTATAAGGAAATAATTCACAGAAAAGTTGCTTATATGTATCAGAAGGACATTCCACAATTATCTCTCATGTTATTGAAATAATAGATATGTTCTTTCTTTTCCACTGCCTCTTCTCTCCCCCCCAAAAAAATTAGGTAAACATTTTTCTTCTTTAATCCATCATTCTTCATTATTTTAATATAGCATATGTGTTCCAGGAAAATATTAAAAGGAAGATTGGTTACCCTTTTACTTAATTCTGTGCATAACAAAGCTCCCATTGAGTTCAAAGAAAAATTTTCTAGTAAGATCACATTTATTCTGGGCAGAGAAAAATAGGGCAATCTGATGCACCCATTATTCTATTTTTAATGTTCGTTTGGTGGGTAAAGCAGCTAAGGATTTTGTCACCTCCTATGTTCCCAAGTTCTAAGTTAATAGACAGCTGGCAAGAAGCAGGAGTGACATTTCTGATCATGCCTTGCTTAATCTGTAATAGTTGGATTTTCATTTTTGACTTCATCCAAAATCCCTTTTAATAATAACATAAATAAAATCAAATAATAGAAATGTCCTTTTCAATGCTTTAAAAAATAAATAGTACATATAAATCAAAGTTCATCTGTTTTTAATTATTATTTGTTTTGTAAAAGAACACAAATATGTATAATTAAGGTAGATTTGTTTTTCAAGAGGACAGATTTTGGGTGAAAGAACTTAAACATTTTATATATTATATATTCTATTTAGGAGTAATCCTTTATTTGAACTTGAAAGTATAATTATAGCACATCTTTGCAAATTTGCATTTCCTTTATTCTTAATAAAACCGTATAACTGCTACTTGTTGGTTTATGACTAAATCATTGCTAGTTATATGCAATTGTGTTTCTACCAATTTTTGAATCTGAACAAATAGATAAGCTATTACTAACTGATTTAGGTGCATTGTGGGCAGGCATCAAGACAGAAGGTGGATTGTCTCAATCACAAACACCTGGACAGACAGGATTTCTAAGCTATGGCACAAGCTTTAGTACTCCTCAACCTGGACAGGCACCATACAGCTACCAAATGCAAGGTCTGTATATACTTTGGCATTGTATTTGCCTTGATTTCATTTGCTTTGGGATGGGTATGGGGAAACAAGCATTTATTACATACCTACTATGTACTAGGAATTTATACAAAGCATTTTACCATTATCTCATTTAGAACACTAAGCTAAATTCTGTAATAGTAATCATGTACTCATATAATATATGACTAAATTTAACTATTTTAATACATGGAGAATTTTCCATCTCTCTTATTAGCATACTTATTAGTGATTTCAACCTTATTTTCTTGTTCAGATGCATTCCCAAGTCAAAAAAATATTTTGATAAAATATTTCCATTATAATGTTAGATCCTTGAGAGTGTGGACTATTTTTATGTTTTATGTTCTTCGTATAGTACCTGGCACATTGTTGTTGTTGTTGCTATTGTTATTGTTAATCCTTCATTATTGAAGAAGACCAATGGCATTAGGAGTGTAATGTCTTGACTTGTAAGTGAATTGGATTTAAAGTTTAAGTGAGGCATAGCTTTGCAAAGCCCTAAGTCTCATTCTCTCCTCTCAAGTCAGAATCAAGGCACTGACCCTGGATGTTGTGGGAGACCTTGGAATTTTTAAACTAAGGTCCTTCCCAAATTTCAAAAGTTTCTTGACTTGGTTTTACTGTCATTGCCAATGGAGTTTTGAAATTTGTTCTCTAATTCTGTGATTCTTTGTATTAGTATAATGTTTCTATAAGGTAGAAATACTTATACAGTTGAGATTGTTGAAAGGTATTTTCAAAAACCTGGATATTAAATATTAATTTTTTTTTGCTATATGTAGGAATTATCACTTGAGACAATCAATTTTTGATGATTCTATCTAGGTAATTCTTATATAAAGGAATTTTTGATGATTTCTCTTTTAAAAATACCAATAATACTCACTATATACTTAATATGAAAATGCAATTTAAAAATTTTGGGAAACATTTAATTCTCAGAAATGAACTAGGTAAGAATACAGAGATTTTAGTCATAGGTAGAATAGTAGTAAGAACTTGGCATATGAGTTCATATCTTGCCTCTGGATGGTTGCTTGGTTATTGTCCTTAATTCTCAAAGAAGACAAAAATGACACTTAGTAGTTATGTAACCCTTTAGCAAATCACTTAATCTCTCTCAGTCTAAGGTTCCTCATCTAAGAAATAGGGGAAATAATACTTTTTACAGTACTCTTTCTTCTGGAATGAATTGTGTGAAGAAATGATTCTCACCATATTAATATAGTTTAAAAACACAATCTGATATTTTTATTTATCTTCTAGTCTTTTATTAATGTGCCAAGTTAAATGCTTAGTGGATATGGTTCTCCAAGGTAGCATAAAATACTTATTTTATTACTCAGTACAGATCATTGAAACCTCAGAACATCTTCTGGAAGGCACCATTTCAATTGCATTACAAATAGCCAATTGGGCCTTGCACTTAACAGATAAATCTCCTAATTGAAGGTCAGTCACTATAGCTTAGCAACATGCATTTATTGGATACAATAGGGCAGTGACTAATTCATTATAAATATAGGCAATGCTTCAGAATTCTGTTGTTCTGCATATAGTAGTCTGTACAGCAGTATTTGCAAAGCCTTCCTATGATATGAATTCTAAACTTCTTCTAGTAAATTACAATGGGAAGAAATATATAAAACTTGTACTCATTTTGCTAAGGGGAAAGGGAAAATGATATATTTTGGATAGAGAGAACTAGAACAATAATTTTATGTATGGTAAGAATTCATGTATATAAACCCTCTGCATCTGCTGATGCATGCAAATCAGCAACTATAATTCAGATTGTAAAATATATATATTTAGAGAGTTTGTTTGTGCTAATCTAACATGAAAAAGTAGACCCACTATAGGGTAACCCCAGGGTAAGCAAGATCAACAGGTAGATAATAAGCAATAACTTTGTGCTAGGCATTATTGTTGTGTGGTAAATATATAAAACATGGAATAAAAAAAAAACTCAATTTGTACCAAAAAATACCTTGATACTAATGAATTCTAAGTAACTTAGAAAGGGAGCATCAGCAGGACAAATCTAATGTAGGAGGTATTACTTCAGCTGAGCTTTGAAGGAAGCTAGGGATTGTGAAAGGCAGGAGGCAGAAAAGAGTTGATTCCAGGTATTGGGGACAGTTTGAGTATGGGCATGAGAATAGGCATTGGATTGTTGTGTATGGGGAAAAGCAAATTAGAAACAAAGTTGAAGCATAAATTGAATGAAAGTGGACAAAAAGGAATAAATCTGGTATAAAAAATTTGAGCTATATGATAAAGGCTTTTAAGTGCCAGAATAATTGGTAAACATGTTGATGAAATTGCATATATGTGTTTAACTGTTCCAATGTCATGTAACTGAATCATGCAGTAGCATCAAACAGTGCTTTGCCATTCATTCACACATGTAACTCACAGTAAATGAACAAGGATGTGATTTTTAAAAAAATTATATGGAGTATTTAACTGGCAAAGATGAATCAGGAAAGTAAATTTCCCAAGGGAAGGCTTATCCACTACATTCTGGATGGGCTAGTTCCCTGTAAATTCTCCCAATATAGGAATTTTTACTATACAATTGATAATAGTGGAAGAATGGATTCATGTTCCTCTCTGAGGATAGAAAGAGGCTACATGGAAGCCCTTGCTATCATTAAGTTCATTTTGTAATACCTATAAAATAAGTTGAATGGCTTAGTAAAGCAAAACAAAAACTTAATTTTTTAAATATTTTCTAAACATTTCAAAATTTCTCTTTCCTTAGCAGAAATTGGAGTGGGGTGTGCATAAGTATTGCATTTTTGGTCTATTTATTTCCTTAACACACACATACCTCCATGTATTGACAGTTTGTTGGGATTTTTTAAAGTCTTCATTATATGTGATGCCTATTGAAGTTGTTCAGTCTTTATTCTCAAAGAGTAATAATGATACCATAAAAGTATTATCTTTATTTTATACATGGATTGAATTTAAGTGAGGCAGAGTAATCAGCCTCATTCTCCAAAATCATAGAAATCCAATGACAAGACAAAAGTTAAGACTACTGGTTATGATCCAGGATGCACTGAGAGACCTTGCTGGGAGGCAAATGCAGAGGAATAGAGTTTATGTGATGGGGGGAGGGAGGGGAAGGAGGAAGGATAGTCTTAAAATAATTTTCATTTATACATCATTATATATTTGTTCATATGTATATGTACGCATATATTTATATTTAAGAAGTACATATTTTATCATGCTGGAGAGCAATTTGGAGTTATCCAAAGAAACAGGCTAAAATGTCCAAATTCTTAGATTCAAAGACTCCAATGTCAGTGATATGCTTCATCAAAGTCAAACATGGAAAGAAAGATACTATATATACCAAAATATTGATAACAGCACATTTTGTAATTTTTACTAATGCTTTTTCCTCTCCCTTTTCCTGGGATCCAGTTCCTGTAAGAGAGTGAAAAATAGTTCAGCAAAAGTAACTGACAAATCATTGAATTTATCAGTCTATGCAATGTCCTATGCCCATATTTTTTTTTATCTCTACAAAAAAAACAGAAGATGGCCAATTTTTTCTTCTCCCTCAGAACCAAGCTTGCTCATGATTTGATGCTCAAAAAGTTTTGCTTTTTTCACTTCCATTTACATTGTTATGGTAATTGTATATGTTGTTTACTTGGTCCTACTTACTTTGTATAAACTCATATTTTCTGACTACTTTTCTTCTGCATATTTACTATTTCTTCAAGCCCACAATATTCTATTATATTCCTGTACCTCACTTTGTGTAGTCATTCCTAATTGATGATGAGCTTTGCTTCCAATTCTTTGAAATTTAAAATGTTAAAAAAGATGTCATACATACCAAAACATTGATAACTGCACTTTTTTATTCTAGCAAAGAATTGATTTTTAAATTTATTTTTTAAAATAAATCTATTTTTTAAATGACATTTTAGACCCTCTCATTGGATAACTCCAAGTTGCTGTCGAGAGTGATAACATATATATTTAAATAAAAATGAACATCAATTTTATAATTCCAGTAATACATTTTGATTTTGAAATTTGGAGTACTATTGGATGATGATGAAGTATTAGAGATCTGCTGACTATATTTGAATAATTTTTGTCAAAATACTAAAGCCAATAAGATTGTAAATTTACCCTTAAAAGTATATGTGAAAACTTTATGTTTATCATCTATATAAAACCATGTGGCATAGATAGATAAACTATAGAACAAGTGGAAAGATTTTTAACAAGGATTTTTAAGTGACATAAGCAAGAGAAAAAATTTGATTTTTAAACAGCCCATCTGGCCTTCATAGGTTTTTCCCCAGAGAGCTGAACTAATGTCTGCCACATATATTGTGCCCTGATGATAGACATAGCCTTTGGCAAAGAGGCCAGTGAAGGAAAGCAAATGGACTTCTGTAGAAAATACACAGGAGACAACAGCCTCCTGCTTGTTGATTAAGTATTAGGAAAAGATCCTCCACATGGGAACTACAGACAAGCCCCAGCAGGTTCCAACATTCTTCCTATCCTTACTGAGATTCCTAACTTTAATGTGGGTCCTTGTTCTTTGCTAACTAGACCTTTGACCTAAAAGTTACTGCTTTTATCATGTTTGAAGTTATAGCTGGGCAGTTTAATCACTAAAATTCCTATTTTATTTTATTCATAATGCTTCAGATTTCTTTCTTCATAGATAATAATATACCATATATATCGACACAATTCATCTTAAATGTGAAATCAAGTCTTTTTTTTTTCTTCTATTGTTACTTGGCAATCATAATGGGTGGCCCAAACAGCATCTTCCAAGAAGGCTGTTTCTTGTTTGTTACGGTTGGTAAGACTACTACCCTTTCTCTGTAGGAATCAGTAATATTTAAGATGAAAGAGAATTTCTTTGTGATATGCTGAATGATAAGTCTATTTATGTGCCATTTTAAAGCATTTACCTAAATAATTTCTCAACTTGAGAAGATAACATTTTAAAAATTCAACTTTTGGATATGATACTTTTTCTTTCATATCTTTGCTTAATTATAAATCTTGAAACACTATATAAATATGTTAGTCTCCTTATCATTACTATCAAATATCTTGATTTCTTCCCCTTTTTGTTATGATGAATATCAGTAATCATAAATGCATTGTCCATAAAAATGAAATGTGGGGTCTCAAAGTTTTATTCAATGTAGTTTTGGGAAAAGAGCTCCTCCCCCAATTTTGTTATTACTTTGCTCTTGTGACCATGGCTGAGTTACTTTAAGTTGAAAGGAATTAAGTGCCTTCTATGTGCCAGGTACATTGATAGTGATTGGGAATAGGAATGTAACGGTGAATATTGTTTTAAATTCAAGGAAAATAGATTCTACTGGTACCCTACTTAATTATTCCATAACTATTTCCCCAGGTATAAATTGAAGATTAAAACACTTGTCCAACCAGACTTTCTGAGAAAAGTATAAATTGCACAAATATAATGTCATACCCTTGGTGGGAACATTTTAATAAAATTGGAATAAGTAATCTTAAGTTTTAATCATAACATGGATTGTGACTGAGTTTCAAAGGCTATCTGCAAAGTAAGTATGGAAGTCCTCCTCAGATCCTCAAGAAAATAAGAAGCTTTAGGCATTGTCTAATAACAGACTGAAATCTTAGATTGTAACTGTATTAGAAGAGTCTTATCACCCAAAGGTTGGCCACCAGTCATGGAATTAATCTAGCTATAGAAACCTAAAAAGAACTTTACTGAGGTTTTTTTTTTTTAAAAGGTTATAATATGGGTCAGTATGAGGAATGCCTAATTTAAGAAATTCTGAAGTATCACAAGGCTTGATATCCTCAGAACAATAGTGTCTGCAAACTAGTTATCTATAGGAAATGTCTGTTTGACTTGGACTTTCAAAGATCAGTCTTATCTGTAACAATTTCAAACACTTTTGTAAAGTATATGCCTCCATGTTTTATGTCTTGATATTCATAACCAGAGAATCATTGGATAAATTGTCTCTGTTGTTACATTGTTCAAGATATTTTATGTGATTTTGGTATATGTAGGAGATTCACTTGGTTGAAGGTAATCTTTTAAGGAAACAGTGCCAAATTCAAATATACATTGGCACCATTAATCCATACATAAGAATCCCTATGAACCTCATGTTGATAATAGTTTTAAAATGTAATATCTATTTTGTTAAGTATTTCCCAATTATATTTTATTCTTGTTCTGGCTATAGGGGGGAGGCCCGGTGATTCATGTTTGATACCTCTTCATCATGGTCTAAAATGAACTGAATGCATTTTACAGTTAATAAACACTGAATATGATGGAACTTGTATTTTTTATCTTTCAGTAAAAAGCTTTCACATAATTGTAGTTCACTCTGAAATTTCTTCTGGAGGAGCTATCTGCTCCCTTCTAATACCCTCCTAAGATACAAAACAAAACAACATATGAGTGAAGAATGTTTATTGTTCAGACAATGATATATAACTAGACAACTCATATCATTGGACAGAAAGTGAGTTATATCCTGAAGAGGACAAGAAGTAGAAATTAGTTCTAATTGCTGCTTAGAGGTTGCATGTTTTTACCTAACACAGAGGTCTACATTTTTTAATACCATTTTTTTCTGTTGCTATATGGTTGTAAGTTATAGATAGTAAAGCTCCTGAAAGAATTGAATTTGAGGACCATTGAAATGTCAGTTGATATATTCATGATAAATGTGAACAACTTGAGATGCATTATAAATGAGGAATTGTAAGAGAGAAATATAAAGAATGGAATCTTAGAAATACATAACTAGGAAAGATAATGGGTCTCTCACTTGAGAGCAAGGGACAAATGATGGCTAGCCCACATACTCCATTATTGTATTTGTGATGTCAGAAATTGAAGGATATTCCTAACATATTGTGTTCAATAAATGGGAGTCACATAGGATGGGCAGGCAGCGATGAGTTATAGTACATTTTTTCTCAGTCTCTCAAATCTCTTTCTCATAGCAATTTATTCTCCAACAGTTCAGCTAAAAAGGTAATTTTCCTGAAGCATAGCTCTAAGTCAACCCCTTATCCAATTCTGTTAGCTTTATTTGTCTCTCCAACTAACCCCCTGTTTTTCCTAAGGCACCCACTCCTTTTCCAAGCTTTCTACTACTTGAACATAGTAATCAAATAAATACACCTATACTTTGGGAAATGACAAATGAACTCTCCCCTGAAACCAACTCACGGATAGAAATTCTCTTTCCTAATATATGATCTATTATATAGAGAGATAGGTAGATAGATATTGCTATATAGATTGTGCATGTATACACACATATAAACGTGTTTGTGTATGTGTATCTGTGTGTGTTCCCTTCCCTTAGAATATAATATTCTCAAGGAACAGTACTCACTAGCTTTTGTTATCTGTATCCTTAGCAGGAAAATACAGCTATTCTAAAACTATAAAAAGAAAATGGAGAAATAAAAATAAAATAAATAAAACTAATAATTTCTGATTCTTCCTACCTTGATGGCTTTTTGTTATTATTTAAATAATACTGAATTTTAAATTATGTAATATTTGTGCCTAATACTTAATTTGGTTTGCCTAGCAGTAATTTGTATCAAATATGTAAGTAGTAGTACCTCCTTCTCATTCCTACCTCATTACATTTTTGATAGGATTATATAGGATAAGATTTATTGATGAAGGTAGATTAAAAAATATTCCAGACCTTGAAATATGAAATTCTTTAAAGCATTCAACAAATTGATGGACTGTCAAAGGAGGAAGTAGGTTCTTCCTCTTCAGAAATCTTCATGTGAATTCTGAATGACCTCTTCTTAAAGATGTTACACTGGGGATCCTTGGGCAAGGATGTGGTAGATTAGATAGCTTTATTAAATTTGCAAATGATAAAAAACAACTAATTGACTTGTATAACCAAGATTCAAAAAGATATCCCAAGAAAAGGAATATGGATCTAATCTAACAAGTTGAAATCTAAAAGAGATAAGTTTAATACAGGTATTGATTTAGCAAATCAAGTCAATAATCACAACATAAGAAGTATATCACCAGGATATAAAAGGGATTTCTATGTGGCATAGGAGATTGGATTAGGTGAGCTTTGAAATCTCTTACATATCTAAGATGATATGATACTTTTGCTGATCAACAACAACAAAAAAATCAACTTTAAATTTGTCATAAGAGAATTGTACACTTTGTATCAAGCCTTATTCTTAGATCCACAATTTGGAGAAAAAGCTCATTAGAATCATATAAAAACCCTTAATCTCATTCTGTTACTAGAATTGAGTGAAACTTTCCATTCCATTTCCATTCTATACACTCTGTGTAGGAGTACAAATAGCTGGTATCATAAACAAAAGCTGGCATAATTTCAACTTCTGTGCTTGAATAATAGAGCCAATGAAAAAGTAAAGACATTTGAAAACTGTTATAGTGTGATACTTGAAACTGCATAATCACAGTGGTTATGTCCATGCTTTTGAGAGTTTTCTAAGCATCTAGTTGTTCAATTGTGTATTGAAATTTGCTAATGCTGAAGACCCTACTCTACCAGATACATGAAAGTGATATTTGGTTTTTCCTGACTTGAGTAATACATCAATTAACTATTTTTAAACTAAGAGAAAATTCCTGTCCTCTGTAGAAATTATTTATTGTTATGTGTTTGATTTTTAAAATTTTGCTGTGCTGTTAACCTACTAGATAAAGTGGTTTTTGGTCATAGTAATTTGTTCCAATCAGTTTCATCCTGCTGGGATACTCTTCTTTTTCCATTTTCTTTTTCAATTCTTAACTGCCACTGCTCTTGGAAAAGCTTTGATACAAGTAATTGCCTCAAAGCAACACAGAATTTTGGTCACACCATTTGAAAGTTACCATAACTTTGGTGCAGATTATTGATTTAAAGTCCCTTTTAGGATTTTAGTTCAAGTATATATGAAGAGATTATGTAAAATAATCTAAGCACCAATTCAGTAACATGTCATATATCTCCTGTCCCTATATTATTAACATTGCCAATGATTGTCTCTGGCTAATTTAAATCTTACTTTAGACAAATAAGGAACATTAAAAAAGACTGTTATTAAAAGGAAAACTTAATATTGTATAAGATTTTTCCAGTGTGTGAGTGTCTATTACAATGTGTACTCTCTCTGGAAAGAAGACTTTTGACTCTATCATGCCATGGGGGGACCATTTAATAAATAAGTATTTCACCATTCTAAGTGATATCCCAGTGAAGTCTATAGTCAGCCAATAAATGTGTATCACATGCTAATGCAGAGTCATGGAAGTACCTTTGAGTCTGTCTGGCCACTTGGACATCATTTTGGTATGCCAAAGCATAATTTACTCAGGAACTCCTCAGTGGTCTATAGTTTCACAAATAGTTTTCAAAATAGACTACTGGCCTTTATTCCAAAAAGCATAAACTACCATGGGGGTAGGGGAAGGGATCATTTAAAAGTATACTTTTAATATTCATGCAATAGTTAAATAAATTAAATAGTGTATAATAGTTAAAGGTAACAAACCAGTTTTACATTAAAATCCTTCTTTATAGGAAATGTTGATTTACACAGTCATTTCAAAACACTATCCTTTTTTTTTCTGTGTAAAAGATAATTCTTTCATATTTAAAATCATTATTAGCTATGGAAATAGAATAAACAAAAAAATCTCCATATGCCCATTCTAAAAATTAATATGATTTTAAAGGCATAATCATTGCCTATTAACATGAAAAAATTATTAATTGTAATTGGAATGGTTTTACTTCATATTAGTAGTGTACAAATATTCTAAGTATATTTATTGTCTAAATTAGTTGCACACAATTTTTTATTTAATTGGCACAAAAAGGTTACATCTTTGCCTAAGTAGATAGTAGTATTAAAATGTTAAATCAGGAATACAACATTTGAGTCAGTGTGATCATTCATATAATTTCTCAATATGAATTAGATTTACTGTTGAATTAGCAAAATGTAACTTTAACATTTGGATAGATTCATGATTTTAGAGGTGCTAATTGGATATAATACATAATTTGACAAAGGAATATTGTATTAACATGAAAGAAAATCTTTAAAATATTTTATCTCAGAGTATTGGATATAATCATTATTGTTATTGTTGAATTATTGTTGAAAAGTATTTGAGAACAATAAGACAATATATTTTTCTAAAAAAAATCTCCTATGGTGACTTTTTCAAGGTTTATATTATGTACCCACCAAATAAATTTTATTGACAAGTTCTTAAGAGTAGGAACTTTGTATTGTGATTTTTATGCATCGCTATAGCAGTCATTGAAGTAATCTGTAATTGATTGATCATTGGTAGCAAGTCCTAATAAAACTCTGGTCCAAGTTTTCTATAAGTCTATATATATAATAAATCTATCTCAGGACTTTAATTTACATATATCTGTAATTGTATATTAGCATATGTACTAATTAATATAAGAGAATATTATAAAAGATATGTGTACATTTAGGCATTGGGATTTTCTAAAATAAAGGAAATAAATTCAACTGAATATTATTTTTAAAAAGGAAAAAAATTCATTCTATGGTAGTTTAGAACTAAAATATTATATTGTCTTTGTTTATATAAACTTCAGATGAACCAGAAAATTCTTTGGTTTCAAATTCTAATAACTTTAGACTTATAAGATTGTAGATTTGGAACAAAAAGGAATCAAAAATCTTTATTCTTAATATTTTAGATTTTAATAATTAACTAAATGTTTAAAATGAATCTTTAACCAAAATAAGGCTAATACATAAAATTGTCAGTATGTCATAGCATATGCAACCGTACCACAGAACAGCCCTAACTGAGTAAATGCTCTGGGAATTTTTAGTAACCATGATTTCTTTAATATATTTTGTTCCAGGTAGCAGTTTTACAACATCATCAGGACTATACACAGGAAATAATTCACTCACAAATTCTTCTGGATTTAATAGCTCACAGCAGGTAAATTTGTAAAATCAAAATGTGGGAAAAATTTGGAATATATAAAATATGTAACAGATCCTTTTTTTCTAGAGTAAAGTCTCATTTTAATAGATTTTCACCCAATTTCTTTAAATTTGTATCTTTACCTTAAAGTATTTATTAATGTAATTGTGTACTCTTTTAGTGATTGGTTTAATTTTTTTGCTAGTAATATGTATCTTGGAGAAAAGATTAAAAAACATTCCCAGTCTTACATAAGAATTATGCTTACAAGTATAAACAGATCAGCCTGTGTTTATTTTGTTTGCCCTACTATGTGAAGTACAGAGAAAACAATGAAATATAAACATGGATTTGATGTTATGATTTAGATTTAATGCAATATTCCTCTTAATTTGCCTTTTGGTTTCATAGGAATATGCATCTTATACCAGTTTTGGCCAGGGTCAGTATGCACAGTATTATAACAGCTCACCATACCCATCCCATTACATGACAAGCAGCAACACCAGTCCTACAACACCTTCTACAAATGCAACATACCAGCTTCAAGAACCACCATCTGGCATCACCAGTCAAGCAGTTACAGATCCTACTGCAGGTAATTACCAGAATTTTATTAGTCCTTTGTGGGTCATATTTTTGCTGATTATATGTATTTCAATGGTTAATGCAGTTTTGGCAAAATATGGGGCCGCAGTTGGTCAACATGAAGTTGTATTGTGCTCTTTTATAGAATTTATTCTTATTTTTTAATTTAAAGTAACTTTAAAGTTAAGATATAGGAAACAATAATTTGTAATGATTATAATATTATGGTATTATTGTTATCAATAATTGTGAATTTTTACATAAAATTTTTAAAAGATATAATACCCATGATAAGTAATGATAAACAATACATAATATCATTGCTTAGGCATAGTAAAAATATATTAGTAATATGAATAGATATAATTCTATATGTTGTATTCCACAAATAATATATAGAATTCTATAATTCTATGCATTGTATCCTGTATAATGTATAAAATTCTCTATAAAATAATTTTTTACATATTTAGATTTCTATATGGTATATTCTATATGTGTGTTAGTATTCTGCAATTTTCTTTTGTTTCAAAGGAAGCAAAAAGTTTAGAGGGCAGCTGCCATAGAAAAGTTCAGTTTTAGAGTCCATATTATAGATGGGACTCATGACTTCAACAAGACTTTGTGTAAAACATCATAGACTTAGAGCAAGAAAAGACCTTAGAGATAATTTGATCCAAATTTTTCATTTTATAGATGAAGGAAATGAATCCAAAGGTCATATCAATAATAAATAACAGAACTGGGATTTGAACTCACACCCTTTTAACCTCATGGTATTTCCATTCCACTAGACTCAGTGACCTCAGATCCCTTCCAGTTCCAAGTCTATGATTTATTGCTAGAAGGGCAATCAATCAAATATGTTCATTGTTCAATAGACAAAGTAACTACTGTAGTAATTTTGGCTGATATAATGCTTTTTCCTATGTTAGAAAAGGGAACACCATCTTTAAAGGTACAAGAACATCTATGCTTTTTTTCACCTTTTTGGTGAAAGCTCTTGCCTAGTGAGAGCGAATGGTCCTTAAAATAAGATACAAAGACAAATTCTACATATGTGTCTATGTATATATATATGAGTGTGTGTTTAGGTGTGTATATAAATATGTGTGTGTGTGTGTGTGTGTGTGTGTGTGTGTGTGTGTGTGTATTACTGTGGTACATGATGTTGTATCTGGGTGGAAAAAAATCAATGACAGCCACCTATAATTTAATTATGTTATTTTTTGCAAACCTTGGGAGTTTTTGATGCCTTTTTAAAAACAAATTAGAAATTTATTCTTAAAACAACAGCACTTTGCTGCTCTCTGCTAAACTTAGAATCTATGGATTAGTGGATAAAACATTGTTATTGAAACCAGGAAGACTCTGTGTTCAAGTTTCACCCCTGAGTTAGAAATTCTCTTTTATCAGTAAAATCCCAGATCCAATGCCTACCTTTTATATACTGAAATAGGAAAATTTAATAGATCTCTGCAAAAACCCTTCTTACAATCTCTACATGTACACACACACACACACACACACACACACACACACACACACACACTTCACACACAATATATTATTTTGCCATTTCTAGTCAAAGTGGAAATTTTTAGAGATATCTTTCCTTTTATATAAGCTTTTCTATTCATAGTTAGTCCTACGCATTCCAGTGAGCTTGCAAATTGAAAAGAAGTAGATTATTTTCAAAGTTAAAGGAAAATTTGGTTGAAGTTTATTTCATGTTGGTGGTTTTTTTTTTTGTTGTTGTTGTTTTTTTTTTATTCATTTTTCCAAATTATCCCCTCCCTCCCTCCACTCCCTCCCCCCGATGGCAGGCAATCCCATACATTTTACATGTGTTACAATATAACCTAGATACAATATATGTGTGTAAATACCTTTTTCTTGTTGCACATTAATTATTAGCTTCCGAAGGTATAAGTAACCTGGGTAGATAGACAGTAGTGCTAACAATTTACATTCGCTTCCCAGTGTTCCTTCTCTGGGTATAGTTATTTCTGTCCATCATTGATCCACTGGAAGTGAGTTGGATCTTCTTTATGTTGAAGATTTCCACTTCCATCAGAATACATCCTCATACAGTATTGTTGTTGAAATGTATAGTGATCTTCTGGTTCTGCTCATTTCACTCAGCAACAGTTGATTTAAGTCTCTCCAAGCCTCTCTGTATTCCTCCTGCTGGTCATTTCTTTCAGAGCAATAATATTCCATAACCTTCATATACCACAATTTACCCAACCATTCTCCAATTGATGGACATCCATTCAACTTCCAGTTTCTAGCTACAACAAAAAGAGCTGCCACAAACATTTTGGCACATATATGTCTCTTTCCGCTCTTTAGTATTTCTTTGGGATATAATCCCAATAACAGCAATGCTGGGTCAAAGGATATGCACAGTTTGACAACTTTTTGGGCATAGTTCCAAATTGCTCTCCAGAATGGCTGGATTCTTTCACCACTCCACCCATGTTGGTGTTTTTAAAAGAGAAAATCCAATTAATTTGGCAGCCATTAGGTTGTCTATTCCTAATTCTAAATAAAATTTAAGACCTGATGCACTTAATGAAAGAAGAATTTACTGATCTTTGGGAGGCACCTTTTAGAGGTGTTCATTCCATTTACATTCATGGAATTGATCTATTAAATATGTAAATATCATGATAATAGGGACAACATCTTATTTAAACTTCATCAGTCAGAAAATCTTAAAATTTTTGTACAAACCAGGTGCTTACTAAATTTTAATTTCAATGAAACTAATGTTTTGTCACTAATTCTAAAAGAGCAATGTGCTTCTCTTTTTATTATCTTTGAACACTTTTGCGCATCAAAATCAGGGAAATTATTTTTTTTTCTGAGTAGCAATACTGAGATAATAATTTAACTTTTTTGAATTATTTTAGATTTTTCTTTGAGTCTCAACAGCTATTTGGATTTAGAGTGCTGTTTCATCCTAGAAAAAAACATATTCTAATTATATTTTCATTCTAGGTGTTAGGGAAATTAATTTATTCTTTATACTTGTTATGCCTTTAAATTAAGATTTTGACCTTTACCTATTTTTACATCTTTTAAAGACTAGTGAATTTGTAAGGATATTCTAATGACTTTTTTCAAACAAAAATATAGTTTTAAAAAATCTGTTAGTTCCATGAAACTTTCATTTATAATTGTTTTAATATATTTAAGACTGTCTCTCATGCATTCTAAGTATAGCTATTATAAAGAATGTGTTCATAGTTAAATGCTGAAATCAGTTTTCTTCTTTGAATGTGCATATGTAATCCATTAAGAGTAACATAAGTAGATTTTAAAAGTCTAGACCGAAATACATCATTGATCTATTTCAAGAATAGTGATCTTACAAAAATTTTTTAAATAATATTTTCAGTAATTTATTAAATATAATTTAACAATCATATCACTTAGAAATATATAAGAAAGTATAGTCAGTACTTTCTACCCAAATTTTAGTGAATCTTCTCATTTAAAAGACTATACAAAGCCACTTCTTTGTTTAAGCATTGATCCTTATCTGATATTAAACAACAACCACCAAAAGAAGCCCTGTGTGGTCTTTCATAGGATTTTCCCCTCAGTTCTAAATTAATTCAGTGAGTTACATATATGGCTGAAGTCTCATGAAAAATAATTAGGTTTTTTTAGCAGATTTTTTCAAAAGTTCTCTTGCTGCTACTTTCTAGATCCTCTATTTTAGGAAACCACTTGACTTAAAAAAATAATTTGAAGATGTGTGATTAATATTATTAATTACAAAGAATTGCAGAATTGAAAAGGCATTTAATTGATAATCTGGTCTGAATCATTCTTTTTACAAATGGGAAAACTGAGATCCAGAGAAATGAAAGGGCAGTCACTAGCTATCATAGTTTTCTTCTTAAGTATTATTAAAGAAAATATTTTATGCTTTTAAGTAAGGTGAAAAGAAAAAAGCACAAAAATAGTTAAGAAAGATAGCAGGGGATAGTGGATTGGACTAGGTGGCTTTTGAGGCCTCTTTCAGCTTTAAACTGTAATGCTATATAATTTCAGTCTTCTCACTATGTAGTACAATTCATAATCATAAGCAGTCTTTGAAAGATTTTTCTTTTGAGGGCTTTGTGATTTCATTGTTTCATGGAATTCTCAGTGAGAAAACTCCTACTAATAGTGGAAACTGGTATCTGTTCTTTTTTCTTTCTTTTTTTTTTTTTCTTGCTTAATTGGGGTTAAGTGACTTACCTAGGGTCATATAGCAAGGAAGTGTTAAATGTCTGAGTCTAGATATGAACTCCTGACTTCAGGATGGTACTCTATCCACTGTACTATCTAGCTGCCCCTTTGGTATCTGTGCTTAAACGATTATTCATAGAGATTTGCTTCTTAGACACAGAGAAGTTAAATGACTTGCACAGCATTACACAGCCAGCAACAGGATTTGAACACAGAGGCCCGGGGGCCAGCCTTCTATCTACTATACTATTCTGCCTCTCTCCTGAAAAAATGTTGGTATTGAAAAGATGGACATTTGTTTTAGAGAGAAGTTTGGTGAAATTTAAAATAATTTTACAATTCTCTGAAGGCAATGCTCTTTGGACTATTGAAACCAGGGAAATGTTCATAAAGCATATTCTATTTTTCCTCTCCCTTCAGCCTTTCTTCTCTCTTCCTTCTCTTCTGTTCCCTTTTTTCCTTCCTATTTCTTCATCCTCTCCCCTATATCAAATGACAGATTGAAGAAAGCACCAACTTTTAAAGAATTAAATGTCTTAATTTTTTAATGCAAGTATTTTACCAGTTTTAAATATCCTTCTGAAATGCTTAATCCTTTTTACAGAAGAAGTGGACCACTTCTTTTATCCATTCAAAATATGTAGAGATGAAAAAAATAAGAAAAAAATGGATTTTAAGATGTTTTCCTTTTGTGATGAGATTTGAACCAGTACATTAGAATATCATTCCTTAGCCACTGAAGTGTAAACAGCCTGTTGTTACCTTGCACTGAACCTTTAAAGCTTAAGGCATATCATTACCAAAGTAACCTAATATTTTTCAGTGAATCAAAATATTTTAACCATTTAGACAGAAACAACTTAGTCATAAAAAGGATATTTAAAATTTTTTTTTTCCTGAAAAGTCAATTAAATATCCCCCTCATGTTTATCCTTAGGTTATGTATAGAAAGTAATTTATACTGTCAATTTATACTTTAATAGCTAAATTATGTGCTTAATCTGGGCATCTAGGTGGTATAAGAGATAGGGTTCTAGGCCTAGAATCAGGAGACCTGAGTTCAAATGGGGTTTCAGAGATATATTAGCTATATGACTCTGAATAAATCACTTAATCTGTTTGCCTCAGTTTCCTCATCTGTTAGAGAAGGAAGTGATAAAGTACTCCAATATCTTTGCCAAGAAAACCCCAAAAAGCTTCCCAAAGAGTGGGACATGACTGAAAAACAACAAATGTTTAAAAAAAATTAAAGAACCAGATTTTACAGTATACAAATTTATTCATTATCCTGCTAATTTACATACCATACAGAATTTAATATCATATACAATTGCAGCTATAATTATTTTTATGATTTATTATTTCAATAGTATTAACACTATAGGTGTTAAAATATTTCTTTACCTAAATACTGTTACAGGATCCTAATTTTCTTAAGTTTCATATATCTGACATATATAGTAAATTCTCAATAAAACTTTGGTGCTCTAAAAATAAAATGCCATCTCTCTCTCTCTCTCTCTCTCTCTCTCTCTCTCTCTCTCTCTCTCTCTCTCTCTCTCTCTCTTTCTCTCTCTCTCTCTGTCTCTCTCTCTCTCTCTCTCTCTGTCTCTCTCTCTCTCTCTCTCTCTCTCTATATATATATATATATATATATATATATATATATCTTTGAATTGAACAAAAACATGTTATCTTTTTTCTTAATGTTAGCATCAATTTTGAAATATAAGAAAACAAGTCATTCCTTTTTCCTACATAATGAAGTACACATTGATTACAAATTGAACAAGAAACTATTGAACCATGTAAAAAAAAAAAGTAGTGTTTAATGCAAAAAAATGTGATAATAAAATAGACATGAGCAGAATACAATGATTGCCTATATATGCTTAACTGGTTAAGGTGGTGTATAATAAAATCTTGCTAATATTGAATTTCAAATGAGAGGAAAAATCAGCATAAGAGGGAATTCAATATGCATGGGAAACCATTTACTCCTTCAATTTCTTTGATCCCTGCCAAGGCATTAGAGAGTAAAGCAAAGCCTCACAACAACACTGAAACATTCTTGTGCAGAGTTCCATGAGAACATTAGACTCTCAAAGGAATTTAGTCAGAGAGGGTTAAAAACTAGGTAGCTGTCTTTGCTAATAGAATGGTATATGCTGGAAACTGAGGCCACGTCTACCAAACATTAACTGTGGCAAAAGTCCAAACATTTCAAAAGCATACATACTGACTTGGTTTTTGTTGAGTGAAATTTTTTCAAAATGTTTAGTCCATACTTACACATTTTTACAGATGGTCCTGTAACCAGTCCATCCATGGAAACATTTGCAAAACTGCAATTTGTTAAGCTCAAAAACAAACCATTTCACTGTAAAAAAAAAAAAAATGAAACAAACACTTTGGAAACATTTGTCAGCAAAATAAATATTTGTAGCTAAAATAACTGAGCTGGTAAAATGTGAGAAAACAAAACAGATGTTTGTTTTTTGCTGTTGTTGTTGGAATGAGGTTTTTAAGGCATTCATTTTATTTTTCCAATGGAAATGTAGCTTTGCAAGTGAAATTTTCAGAAGTCAGTGAAATCAAATTTACCCTTTATTTTCCATTGACAAGGAAATTTAATTTTTAAAAAGTATTTGATATCTGTTAATTTGAGGCAACATGGAAAGTGAAAACTTTTATACTTAAATGATCATTTTATCTACATAAAGCCCAGATAACTAAGTTAAATTTGCTTTTAACTGATTTAGCCAGATATTTTGAAGATATTTTCAGTGATTCAAATGTATATAGAGTCTGATATACAAAAAAAAAAAATACACTTCAACAAGGTATGTAGAATTTTCTTCAATGTTTGATTAGTTTTAGTATCTGAACAGATATAATTTGTTGAGCATTATAAAGGACCCCTACAAATTAGTTTTTAAAAGGTTGAGAGTATAATTTCAAATGTTTTTCTACTCTGTCACTTCCAAGTTAAGACTATACAAGGAAAGAATGAAAGAATATTTACAATTCTCTCTTGTACTTCATATCACTTATTTTGCATAGGATTGTAGTTGATCAGTGAGAAGATGTATTTAGAATAAAGAAAAACTGATAGGCTGATAGGAGATAGAACTAACAATGACAAGAAATGTTTTGAACAAAAATGTTTCTGGTTGAGTGAAGTTTCATGTAGAAATAGCAATGGAAATTCAGGACAAAGAATTGTAAAATAAAGTGTACTTGTTGAAATGAATAATAAAATTAAGAAATAAAGTAAGTTGAGATGCAAGTCACATATTTTGGAGATTCCTCAAATTAAAATTACCAAGCTTATAGGCTACAGGTAGATTAGGTAAATATATATGTAGTTTATCATACTTTCCTCTCATCCATCATAAAGCCCAAGGTCCAGACAACAACCACCTTCCCTGGAGCAGAATGGAAAACTGATTATCTTAAGTCACTCTTCCAGTACTGACTCCTTTTTCCTTTCCAGAAGAATCATGCACATACCATGTTCCTCACTTTTCTCTCTCATCACTTATAGCTTATGGCAGCTAAAATTCTAAAATCGTTCCAAGGAAAGCTACAAGTCTCTAAGTGAAATCAGGCTTTTTCTTTATAAAAAGGACACATCTTTAGCCAAAAAAAACTTTTAAAGTACTTAGAAGTTTCGTTCAGAATTTCTATCTGCCTCTTTACCTGCTAATGGAAATCACTTTTTCAAACATGCAGCATTTCAATTAAACTAAAAGTTAAATATGCTGATGTGAGTTAGATTTGGAAGTTAACCCCATTTAGGAAATCGTCATGTTTCCCCATAGCTGTAATGCTGTGGGGAAATGAATTATGATTTCCAGTACAACAACTTAATAAATGAACTTTTGAAACAAGTCACATACAACTTGGATTCTTTATGCCTTTATATGATAAGCTTGAATTGCATTTGTTGAGAATGGCAAATCTTTGAATTCTAAAGTTAAAGTGATTAAAGGTGTCTAACCCAACAGCTTTTTTGGAGGAGGAAAATTTTTGTGTGCAGAAGAGTGATTCACCTGATTTCACAGAACTAGCATAGAAGTTTTGTGAATATTCATCTCTTTGTGATGTCATCTCTTTTGTTGGATGTTTTCCAAAAGGGGATTTGAAAATCTCCCAAATTGCATTTTTCCAAATGGTAGAAATTAGCAAGTATGAAGTAATGTTTGAAAAGATATTAGTTCCTAGTGAATACAATGTACTGTGAATTGAGTAGAAACAGTAGAGTCCATTATTAAGTCTGCCTTAATTAAATGACCAGACCTAAAAATGAGAATTCCCATCTCTTGTCAGTTTTTAAAGAATTGTAAAAAGAAGGGCACTCTAACATATGAATATTCTGAAAAATAATTGGGAATTATTATAAGCAAAGTGATTTAAAAAAAAGGCCCAAGAAATGCCACTGCTAGACATATGTTACAAGGAGTCCAGTGATAAAAAGAAAGGACTCATATATACCAAAATATTCATAGGATAGTGGCAGAGATAGATAACTAATCAAATGATGAAAGACTAAAGAGGTAGTGATATATAAATATTATAAAATATTGCTGCTCTGTTAAGAGTTTATTAGTATAATGATATAAATAACCATAATACAGTTTATGGGAACTCATATAAATGTACACCTCCCTACTTTTTTGTGGAAGATGAAAAATGCGCTATATGTATTAGCTTTCATTATTAGATTGGTTTTGCTTCACATGAAAAAATTTTACTTTGTAAGAAAGTATAGCTTTCTCCATGGGAAAGAATGGAGGAATGTATTGGGAAATGTTGGTGATCAAAAACTAAAAGATTGCAATTTTTAAAAAATCTATTGAGATAGACCAAAGAATATTTTAGTGAGATTTGAACCCATTTATTTCTAGCTTCAAGAGTGACCTTTTCTCCATTATTCTCTCTATTCTTCACATGCCAAAGCCTATTATCAAATTCTATTTCTTTGGAACCAGTTCTTTCAATTCAATGTCATCAATATTTATTGATCAATCATAAATTGGCATAGCTTGCCATACACTAGTGATGTGATATTGCCTACAGAGAATGTGAGTTAAGTACAGAGCTTAAAAGTTGTCCCCGTCATTCTTGTTCAAAAATTTATGTTCTACAATTTCTATCACAACACTAACTTTAAATTGTCATTTCACTCAGTATTCTCCCACTTAGACATCATATCTTTCAGATTATTTCTCTAATTCTTTGCATCTTTAGAAAAGAAAACTATCTCCCCTTCTTCAGTCTGGGTAGGATCTACATTGAAATCTAGGACAAATTTCTATTTTCTTATCATCTATCCTTATCTACTTCCTCTATGTGATTTCATCATATGATCTAATGATTGCAGAATTTTCTGTGGAACTTTCCCCCCATCTAGTCAGTTAGCATTTATTAAATTATATGTGAATTGACTAACCACATTGTTCATTTGATAAACTCCAGGCACAGTAACTCAGCACTTTCCACCTAGGCTCTTGCAAGTATCTCTTGTGATCCATTTGATTTTCATGTATCTATTAAAGACTACTAATTTCTAGTTTTGTTTTCAGTAAAAAATAAAATATGCTTCATTTGAAATTTTTTGGTTAGTCATTCTCTTAAATTCAATGTTCTACTATATATTTTAATTCTACATGTCTAAGAGATCAGAAAGAACAGCTTTTTTTCCACATTTGATTTTGAGTATAACTATCAAATTATTTATTTGTAATTAGCAAATATTTATTAAATGCCTATTCTGTGCTTTGCACTGGGGATCCAAGTTAAAAAAAAAAAAAAGTGAGACAGTGACTACCCTCAGGGAACTTACCTTCTAACAGAGTGGTAATACATGGTCAAAGATGAATGTATATAAGCCATATAGGAAATGGAAATTAGATCTGAGATTTTATTTATATGGAGAATTCCTAGGAAATTTTCTCTACCAATATAGGTTAGCATCTTCTCTTCATTTTTCAGTCTTAAAGCATTATTTAAAGCACTGAGAACTTAAACAACCTAAAGCTAGACTCAGTCAGCCAGGAGGACATTACAGAGGCAGGATTTATAGCTTGATCTTCTTGGCTTTGGGGCTGACTTTAGATTTACTATATTGTACTATTCATATATAATAAATACATAGCGATTGAGGTACCTCATTGCCATTCCAGTCCACACTTGTTAGAGATGCCAAAAGGATTTTCCCAAGTACATCTCTAACCATGACCTTCTCAGTGATTTCCTATTTCTCATAGGATAAACTATTAACTAATTTTTCTCTTTAGCTTTTAAGGGCTTTTACAACTTGGACCAAAACTAGATTTCCAACCTCATTATTAATTACTGGTTTTTTTGTGCATTCTATGATTCAACAACATTTCTTGACTCTCTTTCTCATACAACATTTTATTCTATTCTATATTTTTGTACTAGCCATTCTTCCATCCTGGAATGCACCCTTTCTTGATCTCACTCTCAAAGAATCCCTCTCTTCCTTCCAACATGTGGAATAAGCTCAATCTTATACATGGAACATTTCTTGACACCCTCCTCCCAACTGCTAGTACTATGTCTCCCTTGTTGTCATTCAGTGGTTTCAGTGACATTTGATTCCTTATGGCCTCATTTTTCTTAGTAAAAATACTAAAGTGGTGCGCCATATCCTTCCCCAGCTCATTTTACGGATGATGAAATTGAAGCAATCAAGGTTAAGTGATTTGCCTAATCACTTAACTGCTTAGGTACTAGTAACTGTTTGAATACAGATTTGAACCCAGATCTTTCTAATTTCAGGCTTAGCACTCTACTTAGCACCCCCCTAATGTACTTGTCTCCCTAACTACCTTTTATCTATCTTGTAACCATTTATTCTCTTTACATTTATTCTGTATATACTGACACATATTCTTCTTTTCACCTCCATTAAAATGTAAAGCCTTTGGTGGCAGCAGTTTTTCTTTCTCTCTCTCTCTCTCTTTTTTTTCTTCTGTTGTTATGGTTGCTGTTGGTATTCTCTCTCCATTTCCTAACAGAATAACCTTGGCAGATGCTTAATAAATGCTTCTTGATTTATTAGTGGAATGCAAGTCAAATGTATTTGCTGAATCCCTTTGTTTGTATGCTTAACACTGGGGATACTGCAAAAGAGATAATCCTCCTCAATTAAGTGCCAATCTTACTGGGCAGAAAGAAATAACACAAGAAGCAATTTGAAAACAAAACTAGCCTATATATGTAATGAAGTACTAAATTTCATGGAATAAATAAGTTTATAAATTGAGAAATATAGTGAGTTTATTATATAACATACCAGAAAATATAATTGTAGGCATTCAAAAACTCTGATGAGAACTATCAAGATAATAAAATTGTCAGTTTGCAAACAAATAGAAAGAAATAAAATACATAAAGCTGTGCTATACATAACTTGATCATTTTTAATGATCCAGATACTATCTTAGAATCTTTTATTACCTCAGTTTCATCAATCAACAAGCATTTATTAAACTCTTACTATGTACCACATATGGGTTTATCATGATGAACATGAATTATGATTATTCTGTACATAGATGTGTATTAATTAGTTCTAGATAATAGAAACTTGTAACATTATTGATATCACACTCTCTACTAGAATTTTTACAGATCCAACCATGCCTTCATACACTTATTATCCTTGGCATTCTATAAGGCTTTTGTAGAAAACCTACCAAATATGCTAGAGATTCTCCTTTATGTTTTAAAATGTTTCATGGGCATTTATGCAACATTTAAACTGTCACCCACTTGCATGATGAGTTCACTTCTTTTCCAGTCATACATGTCCTTGAGTCAATTTTAATGCTAATTCTTTTACACATGTAATTATCAATAATATTTCATCCCTTTACATTCACCATGCCTTATTGAACTTCTGAAATTCTTTTACTTTTTTGTTAATTTCAGCGCCTACAATTCCGATTCTTCTGAAACTGTAGTATTTTATGGTTTTTGTTTATATAATATTAGTGTTAGTATCAGATAGTATCTTGAGGTATCTTTGAAAATATTACGTACTTTCCCAGTTGTAATCTAGCCCATGCTCTTTCTCCTATTTTAGGCCTTGCTCATTGGTGTTCTGTAATGACAGTCCAAGGTACAATTTTTGATGGAGTAACTCAGCAGGGCATTTATACAACTTCTTGTCACTGTAGTGGGGGGTAAAGTCGTCTTAATTTGCTTGTTTTTTTTTTTTCCTTTATGAGGCTAGTCCATTTTCTTCTGAGTGGACAGGAATTTGATTGAAAATATTTTGTAATGTCCCTGGGTTTGAAGGAATCCAACAGAGCTAGGAGGTAGAGGGATAGTCAGTGAAAATGTCTGGTATCAAGTAATAGAATGAGTTCAAAAAACTTCTAGGAGACTAGTGTCACTGAAATGCAAGGTAAATGGAGCAGGGGGAATAAGGTGTAAGAACTCTAGAAAGAGAATGTGCAGGTTGCAAGGGTTTTAAATTCCAGAGGACTTTATATTTATTTTGGAGGTGATAGTCACTTGAAGGTTAAGCCACTTCATCTCTATTTTCAGTTTCTTCATATGCACAAGAGATAATGATGGTACCTACCTCACACTATAGCTTTGAAGATCAAATGAGACAATATTTATAAAACTTTCTAGATTTTAAAATACTATATAAATGCTAGCTACTTATTAATTATTAATTATTGAACCATAAGTGTATGGTTGCTTCTCTCAAAGAAAAGTGTATTATCTTTTGATAATCTTTTGACATCTTCTTGGAAAACATCCTATAAGATTATGTTTTGCTTGTCCAAATCAAGTGCTTTTTAAAAATCAACAGCAAAATAAACTACATTACTCTTATATTATCTATATTCCGCAATCAATTGTGTGATTTTGAAAATGTGGTCTATTGGGTAGTATAATACCAAGTAATAACAATCACGTAACACTATTATCATATATTTGTATCATATTTTCCTTTTAAAATACTTTAATGTGTAATATTTCACAATGTAATATCTGATATTTATATAGCACTTTAAGATTGCAAAGCCATTTATATATTTTAATTCATTTAAACATCACAACAAGTCCATGAGGTGTAAATATTATTATGTTATTAGTCTCATCTTACTGGAAAACTGAGGTAAAAACAAATGAAGTGATTTGTGCAGGGTCACATAGCTAGAGAATATCTGAAATAACATTCAAACTTTGGTCTTCCTTATTCAAAAATCCTGTGCTCTATATATTGTAGTTTAATAGTCCTCTAAAATCAACAGAGAATTTTTCTCTCTTATACCTACCTGGTAAGTAGAGTTATTATTTTCTCCGTTTTACAGTGGAGAAAAACAACACAAATGGAGGTTAAGTGGCTTACATTACTAGTAAGCATTTGAGGCCAAATGTGAACTAAAATCATTCTGAACCCAGATTCAATGCTCTGTCTCCTGTGCAGCTAACTGCCATATATAGTCTAGCTGCATAGGGTTGATGTGATATTCAAAAAAGACATTATATGTAAAGTACTTCAAAATTTTGAAAAATATCAGTTGTAAGTGGATAAAGAATAAGATAGGGCAACCATTCCAGTTCTAACTGTCCCATCACACATGATAAATAAATGTTATTTGATGAATCAATACATGTGACATTACAAGTGTCACATTAGGGTAGACATTAAGTAGATATAGAAGTAGAAATTCAGGACAGAAAATTACTGAGAAAAACAATAAAATTAAGAAATGAGGAGAATTTTGCTCAAAGTTTATGGGAACATTTTGTGTTCTGTGTTGGCTATAAGGCTGTTGCAGGACATGCCTTTTTTCCCAAAAATATTTGAAGGGCTGTCATGTTGTAAAATGAAATGACATATTCTGCTTGGCCCCAGAAGACAGAATTAAGAGAAATAAATAGAAGTTATATGGGGACAAATTTAGGTTTAATATAAGAAAAAACTTTCTTAGAATTATAATTATGCTTAGGTGGAATAGACCCTATGTGGAGGTAGTGAGTTCCCCTTTAATCAGATATTCAAACAAGATTGGATATTTTGTAGAAAGAAATTCTTTCTCTTATGGGTTAGATTAGATAATCTCTGGAATCAAAACAACTAAGCAACAACTAAAATAGTTTATAGAGTGTTGCATAACCCTAGTCCTTTCCATAATGAAGGAAAAGTAATATGTTCTTATATCTCTTCTTTGGAACCAAATTTAGTAAATAGCAATATTTGTATTAGTTAAAATGTCTCACTGACATTTCATACTCATTCCTTGCTGTGGTATAACAATTTTACCCTGGATTTTCAAAAAGTATACCAATAGAGGTCAAAGTTGTATTAGACCCTAGAGTAGAAAGGTATGATGATTGAGGCAGGATAATAACCAAGTATTATTCTTATTTCCACTATTCTCCCTCCCCCAAGTGTAGTTGTTGAATCACTTAAATCATGTCTTACTCTTTGTGACCCCATTTGGGGTTTTCTTTGCAAATATACTGGAATAGTTTGTTACTTCCTTCTCCTACTCATTTTAAAGATAAGGAAACTGAGGCAAACAAGGTTAAGTGACTTGCCCAAAGTCACACATTGAGTAAGTGTTTGAGGCCAGATTTAAACTTAAGAAGATGAGTCTTTCTAATTCCAGGCCCAGCATGCTCTGCACTGTACTCATCTGTACATCTGTACATCATACATCTGTTGTTCAATTGTACTGATCCCCTTTAGTTTGGGAAGCATTGTTGTAGTTATTAGAGTAATATATTTACCTCTAAATGGGATGTGTTTTTAGTTCTAGCTGTATGTGATTTTTTAAGGTTTAAACTGCAAGTATTCATTAAACACTCATTCAAAGAATATTTTTAAGAACTATGTACAATATATAGTACTAGGTGCTAGGAGAGTTGTCTAAATAAATGAAATGTGGTCCCTTCCCTTAAAAGGCCTTACAATCTACTAAAGAGAAAAATCCCTCACAAACAATGCTTTATTGGCCATAACTTTCTTAAAATCATTTTTCTAAAACAATCTTTTATTTTTCTAAAGCCTATTAGGTCTTGATAAATCAGTTTTTATTGACCTGGATAAATTTGCATTTAAATGGAGTTGTTTTGTGCTTTTCTATCTTCCTTTTCCTCCAGTTTGCCTAATTTTCTCCATATGGAGCAGTTGGGGAAATAGAATTGACAGTGGCAGAACCTTTCATGCTGCCCTCTTCTCTCAGAAATGCAACCTAACTCATTGCCCACTGTCATCAGCATCATTCGATGTCTGCATATAATTTGAATGTGTTTGCTTCCTCCAGATTCAAATACAAAGAGTCCAGTAAACAAGCAATCCTCCTTAGCCACAAGGTCATAGGCCCAAGCTGCTTCTCAGTTTACTTCAGTTATGTTAGGCCTAATGCCAGCATGTATCCACTCTTTCATATGTTGGAACTCTGAAAACTACTCAGGATGATTGTGTTGAATGCCAATATCAACAGAAGAAAAATTTGTAATCCACCCCAACATTTAGGCTTTGCCATCTTCAAGATTTTTTAAAAAAGTCTTCCAATTCTTGCCTGTCCTGAGTATTTATGAGGGAGACATACTGGTTTTAAAACCCACTTTCAATCTTCTGAGTAGACATTTTGACACATACAGTAACACAACTCATTTTGTCCTCAAAGCAATTATAGAAAATTGTACTCCCTCATCTAAACGACATGATGTATTTTGAAATATTTGACTTTTTCTATGCTTTCTGCTTTGCAATGTGAAGTACTTGTTTCATTTGCTTGCAAATCCCTTTGCTTCAAAAATATAAACTTAAAATTCTTCTTGCTTTCAAAGTATTTATATTTTCCACACCTTGTTCTAGAATTTTCTAGATCAACACTTTGCCTTTAGGTAGGACTGCAAAGAAGCCATCTAATATACTCACTTGATTAAATTACAAAATATTTATTTAAGGAACATGACTCTAAAATCTACTTGATAAATTTTTTTCCCATTGAGTACGTGAGTGGAATTTTGTTAGTAATATGTCATCATGTAATTTTGACTATAGACCATGATAAGTCAAAAGCAAGCAAAACTCTTAAAATAGTCAAGTTCATCTTTACCAATACCAGTAAACCTAGCATCTTAGAATTTTAGACAGGAATTAGACTCATCAACCATAACATAATAGATATTATAAGGTAATTAATATTCAGTTTGGGGTATATTATTTTAAGTTTTAGCCAAGCCATAATTAAGTTACTTGAGCCAATATGATGTATTGGAACTAGACTATGAATAATGTGATCTCTGTTCTAGTTCTGTGTCTCCTACTGTTTATTATGTGATCTAGAATGAGTCAGGACTAGGAGACTACAAACTAATAGGAGAAATAAGATATGTATGAAATTAAATATGGCACTGTGGTAAATATATATATATATATATATATATATATATATATATATATATATATATATATATATCCTAGACTAAGTGCCATAAGACTTGTGAGGATGAAGAAATCATCTAAAGAGGTGGGAGGTACCTTTTGGAGAAATAGAAAAAATTCTATAAAGAGCCTTGAAGGAGAGATGGATAGATTTCACAAATAGAAATGGACCTCAATTTCTTTAGAGTTGAAATAGATTAATTTTAAGACCTCATTAGTAGACGTCTGACAATCTGATACAGAAACTTTGATGTACAGATTTTTTGACAGTTTGTAATCAAATAATGACCAAAACTTTTATTTAAATTGTATTTAAATATTATGTTTAATATTGTTTAGTCACTTGTCTCCTGTCTCCATTTTTACATGTTTTTCTAATTTTTAGTTGTCATCAAAAAGTAGTTGAATGCCCAAATGGACATGGTGCTATACAAAGAGAAATAAACATAGTCCCACCCGGTAAGAATTTACAATCTAAAATAGGTAACAGACAAGTACATATAATCAACATTTCATTATCCATGGTAATAAAAGGTATATCTATATTTGCTTTAGAAAATTTGAAACAGTATACACCAAAATCAAATTTATTTATCTTTGGAATACATTTTATGATCTCCCCCCCAAAAAAGTTATATTTTGCCTAATTATGTTTTGCTCAGGCTACAGAAAAATTAGTGTACATTCACTGAGCCACATGTAACTGATGGGAAATGCCAGTCATAAACTTGTTAGAGTAAGCCAATAACTAAATTACCACAACACACCTAGTGAATTCTTTATTTACAGATAATTGATAGTTTACTATAATCAATCAAGAGAAATTTGTTAAGCATCTATCAGCTGCCCAACAGAGCTAGAGAAGATCTTTGTTTGTAATACCGGAAAACATTGTTGTCCACTGTAGGCTATGAAATGATGGGTGACACATACAAAATGCATTCTCTGGAAAATTGACTTTTCTGGCATTGTAATACAAGTACATATAAACCATGATGTTTATGAATATCCCTTATGAATATTCCATATTATATATTCTGTGCACTCCTGTCCAATAGCGGGTTAAACTCTCCTCCTTTTCCTCATATTGATTCCTTAGTGAAATAGTTTATCTTTATATTATCCTCTTACTATCTCATTCCATGGTTTTAAATCTCAGATCTTACACTATCTGTTATCTTATCATATCCTTCTGATTCTCAGTTTATCAATATAGTCCTTCTATGGATCCAGATCCCATGATCCTTATAAGGAGCCCAGAGATACTATGAGATTATACAGCTATTTATTTATAGAGGTTGAGAATAGAAATCAGATCTCCCTCTTCTTGGGTATCTGAACCATGTTGCATTCTTAGTTCTTAGTGGAATAGAAATCTGTTTATTCCCTATATAGAGTCAGGCTTTTAGTTGTAATGCATTATAGGATCATAGGCTTAGAACTTTTAAGGTAATTATAATTACAAATTAGAACTATAACTTTAGAGATCTTTTGTTTTATGGATAAAGAACATAAGATCTAGAGAAGAAGTTATTTGGCAAAGATAATACAATGTATTAAATAACAAAGCCAGGAATTGAAACTAGGTTTTCTGACTCCAAATAAGTCATCGCATTTGGACAGAACTGATCTGTTCCTTGGCAAATATATGTGCCTAACTGTCAATAATCACATTCATATCTATGAGTTGTAACCAGATACTTTAATATATCAATAAGCAAGTTGATTTCATGATTGACCAAAAATATTACACCATAGTATGTTCTATACAAAATAAGAGAATGACCCATTTCTTCATTTTTGGGAGGTTTTGATATAATAAAATGTAATTAACAAAATAATGAATAAAATGAATAATGATTCACATTCACGTACATTGACGTTCAAGATTGGAAGAAGGGCATGATGAGAATTTGCTTTCTAATTTTATAAATACTGAGATTGATCTAGTCATTAAAAGATATAAGTAAAAGAGAAGGCAATAGGAGGAGCCAAGCTGGAAGTAGTTTAGCTAAAATAAAATTAAAAACATAGGACAGGGAATTAGAACAAAGTAGAAATATATCTAGGATTTTATCTATTTCTAATAGAGGATGAATATACTGATTCTGATACTTTGAGTTTTAATACGTGTATCCTTTGTCGAAAGTTTTTTTTTTTTTTTTTTGTTTTTTGTTTTTTGTTTTTTGTTTTTGTATTTGTGATCGTAGAGCATGGTATTTAATTAAAATGGGGAGAATTGAAAGTATAAAGAATAATTATACTATTGTCATTGTTTGTTTAGTCATTCAGTTGTGTCCTACACTTCATGTTTCCATAGACCATAATGTCCATGGGATTTTCTTGGCAAATATACTATAGTGGTTTGCCATTTTCTTCATATTTTATTGTGGTTACAAGCAGAAGTATCAGGTCTTAAGAACCTTCTCACTTTTTCATCTGGACTGTTATAATAGCCCCCTCAGTGATCTGGCTGCCTCTATAATCTTTCATACAAGTAAATGTATGAAATTATCCTTATTTAATTGAATAGATTTAAACATATGACTACCCTGCTCAAAAATATTCAATGACTCCATATTTTCTAGAACAGTGATCTGCCAATTTTTTTTTATTTTTTTTTTTATCATGCTCCAGGAAAAAAGCATACATTTACGATTTATTTCACCTGACTTCTGCCTCAAACATTTTACATTTCTTATTGGGTGGACCTATTGCTCAGGCCACACTTTCATTTTTGCACTTGTTCATTCTTTCTTTCCTATCCTCAATAAGAGAATATATTTAAATATATTTAAAGCTGAAAATAAGTCCAAGGGGTCAACTTTTCATTTTCTAGATGAGAAAATGTATTCTTATTTGTGTATTTATAAATTACATATAATTGTATTAATATATACTTTATAAAACATGTATAAAATAGACATTAAAAGGAATTATCCAAAGATGAAACTTCTTTAAGAATATTTTATTTGTTAATGGTACAGAGAATATGTTTCATGTCTTTGATAAAGTAATTATTACTAACTTAATAGATGTTTAAAAACAATGTAGCTATTTTTCATTAAAAAATCTTAGTTCAACAACTTGTGATATATTATTGAAGATCTAATTCTACATTCAGTTTATTTCAATACTTGATTTAATCATTGTCGTAATTGAAAAGATAACTTCTATGGAGGAAAAAGTGTATCATGGATTCTGCTTACTAAATCAAGATATTAATCATTTGATTTTAACTAGAAATTATATAAAGTTTTTTATGGAAAATTAGCTAGTAAATTTCCATCTTCTTTACATCCATCAGTTGTTCTTGCAAACTAGTCCTGAATTATTGTTAGTATATTTGTAAGTAATGGGTTCAAAACCCACTGAAATTTTTTGGAAAAATTTAAAGCAGGGTAGAAACTCTATTTCAAAATGAGTTTTTCTAAGTCAGAAATGTTGTTTTCAGCAACAAAAGTTTCATTTTTAAGTCCTGTTATTCATAATGATGTCATTAGCTGTTATCTCAAGACAGAAGATCCGCTTAGCATGAAATTGTTGTTCAGATCTATCTTTTAAATAGTCTTGGTCATTTTGTTATTCTTAGCCAAGTTCTTGTCAGATCCAATTAGATCATCATTGTATTTTCCTCATGAGTGGACCATAAAGAGTTCTGTAGTAATATAGTAGTTAAATCTATCATTTTCTTATTTACTTTTGTCTAAATTATTGGTGTTATCTTCAATTCAGGTTTTCTTTGTAGAACTCTTTGTAAACCACTTATCCAATTTGCAAGGCTATTTATTAGAGGTTCATAGTCTCTTTGTGTGTGTGTGTGTGTGTGTGTGTGTGTGTGTGTATGTTGCAGATCCCTTAAGCACTCTGTCAAAGCCTAGATAGATTGCTATTCAGAATAATGTTTTTAAATCATTAAAAGAAACACTAAATTTTTATTAGATTTTAGTGAAAATAAAGTAATATTTTTTCACATCCAATTTCATGGACCCCCTGAAATCTCCTTATATATCATCTGTGTATCCTTGCACCCCAAAAGACACCTGATTTAAATAAAATTGGATAATATAATGCATATAATCACAGGACACATAAATTGAAGTATGTCACAAGTCATCAAGCAAGTGGGGATTGCATTTTGAACCACTGAATAATATTGCCAATGTTAATAATATACACATTAAATATTAATAAAGAATAATCTCTTTATTGTCTTAAATAAAAATAAATTTTAAAAGTTTCTCTTCTTTTATTCGTGCATTTCAAGGGACCATTTTGAATATTTTATGTACTACACTAAAAGTTACCAGCTAATAGAATAAATACATTAGTATCTTTCACAATCTGGTTTCACCTTATCTATATAACCTTATTTAATAATCCTTTCCCCTGAAATACTCTAAATTTTAGTCAAAATCGACAGGGCCAGCTCCATTCTCTGATTCAGCGTATTCCTCATGCCTGAAATAGACTAACTCCTCAAAAGCTCATATATTGAGCTTTAATTGGTTCCCAGAGACCATTCCCTCTTTTGCTAGACATATTCAGAAGTCACATAATAACTGACAGAGTCACATAGTAAGTGATGGAAGCAGGATCAGATCCAGGCTCTCTGACTTCAAATGCAGTGTGCTTATCACAATCTTCTCACCCATACTATTAAAATCATTCTCATTCTCAAAACTAAGCCCAGCTGTTCTTTTTGAAGCCTCTTCTTCCCTAAATAAAAATTTCTCCCTTCTCCTTATATTTTATGTCATTTTATATAGCACATATCTAGATACAACTCTTAAAACCTCATGTATCTTATGAAGCCCTTGAAGGAAGAGACTGGGTCATTTTTTAAATCTTATATCCTTAACACCAAACATAGCAACTTGTATATACCAGTCATTCAGTAAGTGTTTGTTCAATTTAATTGATGTATATTTATAAGAAAAAGAAATAATCTGAGGCATGGTTGGAATTTTAGTTTACTCTATGTGAAGACATTTCATTATAGAGGTTGGAAGAGGAAAAGACATTTTGAGTAGCATGTTTTTTTTCTTATCAGGATCACATATATACACAGAGACTTTCCCTTTGTCTCTGTTTCTCTGTTTCTGTCTCTGTCTCTTTAGCAACCTTTATTCCTTAAATAAATGCTAAAAATTACTACAATGCAACTCATTAACAAGATATACAATAATGGCAGAAAAATTATTATTTACAATGTTTAAACTGTGAAAGTATTGCATAAGTTGCCTATTACTACAATGACTTCTTTTTACTTCTATAACATAATCTAATCATTCAGTTATCTCAAGATACCTGTTAAATATCTTCTCAAAAATTTTCTTCCTCTTCTTTGAATGACAAGATGAAAACACTTCTCTAAAAATATCTTCTTCATCTTCTTTTCTCACTCTTCAAAGAGGAGGGAAGGAGGGAGGGAGGGAAGAAGGGAAGAAAAGAGAAAGAGAGAATAAGAGAGAGAAAAGAGAATAGAAGAAAAGAGAAGAGAAGAGAAGAGAAGAAAGAGAAGGGGAAGAGAAGAGAAAGGGAGTGAGGGAGAATGAGAATATGTGTGTATGTGAGTGATGTGTATGTGTATGTGCACCGACTTCATTCACTCTCTCATGACATGACGTCATGGATGACTCTTCATAGACTATATTCAAGATTCTATAGCTTCTCTTAAAGATAAGGTAACAATATCTATAGTTTGGGTGGGAAAGACCATTGAAGATACTGTTACATGTAATATAGTATTTAGTAGGAACAGGTAACATTGTGTAATGGCACAAATAAATTAGCAAAAGAATAGAGCTGGACAGGTTTTTCTGAAGGTGGTATTTCTGTTCCACTATTAAGGATGAAAAGAATATGAATAGAAGAGATCCTGTAAACTATTTCGGGTATCTATAAAGACACCCTAAAGGAAAAGAGCAATGTAAAATTCTGATTGAAGAAGAAACATTTCCACAGAAGCAAGAAATGAAGTTAGAAATGAGAAGTTGGTAGATAGAGAACATTCAAGTCTCTGAGCAGATATTTTATCCTTATTTGGAATCATCATTGTGTCTGTGAGAGGAGAGCTGATATAACTGAAGAAGCAATTTAACACAGATAGACTGAAGTACTTTAGGTGACTCCAAAGGTAGGAAGCAACTCTATTCCATACATTTGGAATTGTAGTTCCATTTCATTTGGAAAAATTTTGAGAATAAAAGTTTTGCTGTCTTTCCATGAAAACAGCAGAAAAAAAGATATTTGATTTCAGCTTGTATAAATTCATTGAATATCCATTGTTATTCTAATTCTCTGTCATGTGTATCAAAGACTTTCAACATAAAACTTCAACAGAAAGACATCTTTATATTTAGACCTAAGCTCATTTTATGAACAGATTATGAGATGAGTGTGGCTTCTCTGTGCAGAGAACATGTGTTTTTTGAAGGGTAGGAAAAATTAACCACGTTATGACAGCAGGTAGGGAGTCAGATGAAATAACTCATGATTCCTTCCAACTCTAAAACTGTATAATTATTTGACAATTTTTTTTATCACTATAAAAGCAAATAATTCAGGGCTGGAAAAGGCCTTAGAGATGATCTCATACAACTCATTTTATACAGGAAGAAACTTGGACCCAAAGAAATGCAATAACTTCTTGAAGGGTACCCAAAGGCAAAATCAGGATCATAACCCATATCTACTTCCTTATAGCAAAGTTTTCTTTTCAGCATGCCATGCTGACTGTTATGATTTGGGGGAAATAAAGATATGATAGGAAGAGGTCAAGACCTGTAGTTTCAGCAAGGGATGTAATTCCTAGTGTGAAAACTGATTCTACTGATTCAGGTCAGCAACTTGTCTGCAATGTATATGGTTATAGAGAATTGCTTTGGCTTGCTCATGCTAACAAAGCAAGCATGCATCAGAAGCAGATTCTGAAACAAAAGCTTCCTGAGCTTTCTACCTGACATACCACACTTTATTTTCATATTTACTATGCAAAAATTGAATATTTTGGGGTTTTTTTTATTCTTATAGTTGTATAGAAAACCTTAGGATCTTTATGTATCATACATATATGCATTTATTGCTATTTTTATTTGCAAAAGCGATTTTATGACTTCTTAAAATTTAAAGTTAAATTCTAAAATGGATATATCATTTCACTTTGACACAAGTCTGAAAAAAAAATTAGGCACAGACCCTGCAGGATGTCCAGAGAGGAAAAATGAAATGATCATAAAGCCACTGGGGAAGAAAGAATGTTTGCAGAAAAATTAGAAAGAACTAACTGTTATATAATTTAATTAAGATAAGCAACAAATTACCTGAAGAAAGATGATTGCCATCTCTTATTAAGTATTTGAAGGGTATAAACATTAGATATATGTTTCAAAGCCAAAGTGTATAACAAGTAGGAAATTTCTAAAACAAAACATTTCAGACAGATTTCAACTTGATGAAAAGATGAGATTTTTTTTTTTTAATTTCCAAAATCAATTGGTCAAAATCTTATTTCTTTTTAATGTTGGAAGCTAAATAGAAAAATATGCTGCACAGCAGCATTCTACCTACAAGAATTCTCAATTTCCTAAATTATTTTTATTGAACTTTCCATTCTTCATTTTGTTTTTCCTAATAAGGATTGAGTTTAAAAAAAGGAAGAGAAACAGTCTTAAAATGAGAAGAAAGAAAAGCAAATTACACAATTAGAAAATTTAGCAAAAAAAGAAGAAGAAGAAGAAGAAGAAATAAGGCAGAAAATTTAGCATTGTTATGATTAATTTGTGCAGGAAATGAGAATTTTTCAAATGTGATATGATAGGAAATGTATCAAAAACATATAGTCAGTTTTTAGATGTAAATCATATTACCACACATACGTATGTACAAAATTTAGATTTAGGGCCTGAAGAAAGTAGTTTGTAAATTTATTTTTAAAAGCATCACATAATTACTTATTTACAGTTTGAATCTTCAATAGAAGAAAACCATATTTGACTAACATAAATAGAATATTCTTTTACTATTCTTCTACTAATAGAATTTGAAGCAATTCTACGTATTACCACATTCAACCTTCAAACTAGACTATGCTTTCCTCTTAATTATTTTCTATGAATCCAAAAGTCTTTTCTACACTGTTAGGCAGCTGGAAGAATAACTACTATGACAGATTAATGGGGTTTTGTTTTGTATTGTTTTGGGTTTTTTTTTTTTTTTGACATAATTAAGTACTATTCATTTAGATACACTTTAGAGAATTTAGGAGGGCTTTGACAGCATATTTGATCTTCTCTGATTTTGAACATATATTAATTCACACAGAATCATAAATGGGAAGAATGAAATATACTGTTAGAATGCAATTTATTTTGTCCAATTTCAAATTAAGATGTTGTTTGATCACAGGGATGTTAATTAGATTTTTGTCCTTTCAAAAAAAATTCTACCATCTTATCCAACATTTTTGCAAAGTAGTTGCCTTCTATTGAGGCTAAATGAAATGTAAATAGTGATTGAAAAATTCCCTTTGAATTAAAACAAGTGGTACCTTAGTATTAAAACTAAAAAGTAAAAGTCATTTGTGTATTTCAGCAGAGTACAGTACAATCCACAGTCCTTCGACACCTATTAAAGATTCAGATTCAGATCGGTTACGACGGGGTTCAGATGGGAAATCACGTGGGCGGGGCCGAAGAAACAATAACCCTTCACCACCACCTGATTCTGACCTTGAGGTATGTTATGTGCCTGGGCCCAAAAGAAAGAGCTATATGCTGGACCTGAGTATATTTGAAAAGGTGAACCACAGAATAATTCTGTATTGCTTTATCTGTTAAAAAAAAAAATTACATAGTAAAGCAATTGTCTTCTTGATATTTCATTTTCCCCTAGAGTATGATAGCAAATTATGTAACTATTGCTTATGAAGTCAATTTTATTGATAAAATTTCACATTTTCCCCAATTTCCTATTAAGTAGCAGGAATTCTGGAAATTATCACAATGCCATGAAAAATATTTATTTTACATAATGTAATTCAATATTAAAACATGTCATTGGCATGTTTATTTAAAAAACAGACCTTTAAGAAGGTAATTTCATAGCTGTGAGAACACTAAAATATAAATTTTATTGCTTGCCAACCTGAAGTTCAATGAAAAATATTTTAGTCTACTAGTCATTTTGTATGGTTAGTAGTGATAGTTGTAGGCAGTGAGGGGTTGGGAGTTTGGTCAAGAAGAGAATAGAAATAAAACATTTTATTCCATGGGGTCCTCTTCATAATTTTTATAGTTCCTATCACCAAATTCAACCTTGTTGTGTATGGAATAAAACAGAATTTATGCAAGATTATTTTAAAATTCTAATAATTTACCAAATAACTCCATTTGTGAAGACTTTAAAATCCAACAAGAGCAAATTGTTATTTCTTGTTAGCAATCCTCACATCATTCAAGATAAGGATCTGGTTTAAAATTATTATCTTCAAGTTATGTAGCTACTAAAACTTAGCTTTTTTTAAAAATAGAGAAAGGGAAAATTGGATGCTAATTTAATTTTTCTCAGTAAGTTTCTTTTTTTAATGAGGAGACATTTGAGTAACAAAAGAGAAATTGATGACCTACTTTATAACCAAACCCTGTCTTTACTGGAGCAAAGGACAGAATAGTCCTGTATCTTCATTCCAGAACAAAAGTTGAGATTGTGCCCATTCAACAGGGGGACAATAAATAATTGTGGACATATAACTATCTAGCAATCTCTCCTATATAAAAATTCTATTTCAATAGGGCTTAATGGGTATGTAGAAACTATATCTGTCATTGCTTGTTTATTTTTTTCTGTAAGAATGCTGGAAAAAATTGTTTTTAGCATATGAGACATTTCAATATAACTTCATATCAATGTTAATTTGAGTTATATGTTTCTGTATTTAGTACAAAGACACATTGATTTGATTCTACTTTTGCAGAGGGTATTCATCTGGGACTTGGATGAGACAATCATTGTTTTCCATTCCTTGCTTACTGGGTCCTATGCTAACAGATATGGAAGGGTGAGTATTAAGGAATAAATGTGCCAATTTGCAGTCCTTTGAATTGAGGATTAACCTTGGGTTCCAAATGGCAAAATTAACTTCAGATAAGGCTTTGGAATTTTCTATTGGGGTAGGTATATATCAGTGGCTTCATAAACATTTATCACAATGTAAGCAGTTTTTTTTCAAGGGGCTATACAAAATCTTTGAGATCATTTTAAGAGAGTCTTTCCTTTTTTTAAACCATTTTTCAAGGGCTTAGAAACTGAAAGGTAATCTTGGGTCCTATACTGAATGGATTACTATGGCATTGGTCATCCACTGTCTACAACCTTCCTTTTCTTGTTCCATGTGGAAAGAATACTTAAGTACTCTAAAATTGAGAGCATCTGTCCCTAAAAAATAGAAAAATAAACATTTAAAAATATGACTTCATTCAAAGGTTTTTTTTTGGTTTAGGAAAGAACTTCACTTTCCCCCAAAATCTTCCTGTCTTAGTAACAAAATAAAACAGGTAGGATTAGTGGTCCCCATGAAATTTTTCCTTACTAAAACCAAATATTTAAGGAAAACAAGTCTGGAATATCAGGAAAGATGTTTCCCTCAGATTTTTACCATTTGAAATATGTATATCTTGCCTTAGAATAATTTTTTTTAACTTTATCGGCACATTTTATTTTGTAGTGCAAATTGTTGGCTTTTGGGTCTTCATACTTATGATTTTTCCTATGTTTTGGATGGAAGTAGAAAGCCAAGTGAGCTCTGACACATTCTTGAATTCACTGATCAAAGATTGAAATATGTCACAAACTGGTAACTATTATCCAGTTCTTCAGAAAATCTTAGAGACCGTAAGACTTTTAAGCAGCCTTCTTTTCAATAAGCCTGTAAGAAACATGACATAAAAAAAAAAAATTTTTTTCTCAAAAAAGCCCTCGCAGAAGTTAATGGGTACTCTGGCCTGATCAGGAAACTAAATGGCTTATTATGATTCCATTAATTCTCTCAGTGATTTGGTAGGTCTTAGAAAAGAGCTCAAGTAACTTAGTAGCAAGCCTGATTTAACTGATCTTAGATTTACTATGGTAGGACTAAATATGTGGTTGTACTTTCCTATGTATGTTATAAGGAAATGAATGCTGGACAATGGACTAGCAGTTCTGTCTCTATAGGAACCAGTTACTTGAGAGCTAGCTTAGTCACAGTAGGTTAAGTGATTGAATGAGAAGTCCATTCAATAAGTTGATACTGGATCTCATTGATATAATGAAAAATTAGGACATGTTACAGCAATGTACCCCCACCAAAAAAAATAAATAAAAGTTTGAGAATGTCCCTCCTTCAGTGTAATCCTATTTGTGGGAAGAACACATAATGGGTGTAATGAGGAAATGTTGTTTCATAACAAAGGTTATGGGAACAAAGAAAAAGAATGTTGTACATAGAATAACATGTAGTAAGAAGAAAAATCACAGCATCTTATATGAAGAATAGTCCATAAGCATTGTCATAAACCAGTTTTTAATAGCTACTAAGGTACATGCTAATTTGAAAAATTAAAAGCATCCTTTGTTCTTTTATTTGACATTGGTTATGCATACTTAATGAAAATTCAAGCATTGTAAAAATCAAAACATATATAATATAAAATAAACTTAGTATGCAAAGTAATTATTAGGCAGTTTGGTATTAAGCAATATTGCTATAAAGGATCATACTGATATTGCCACAACATCCTCAGTTCAGAAAGAACTGACTAAATCATCTTTGAGAACTTTGTTTGTATGCTTCATTAACATCTAACATGAACTTTAGAAGTCAATGAAAACTTGGATATTGTGAAATCTAACTTACCTTATTAAGGAAAATGTGGTATAAAAATGTGTAACACAATATGAGCATTGTGATATTTCATCTGATTGAAAAGCTTAGATAAATTGCTATCTATCAATTTTTAAGGATAGCCATTAATAATTTGTAATCATTCAAAGAGAACAGAAAATAATGAAATTATTGCATGTACCTTAATCATATCAGGGTATGGCCTGAATATCATCCATACCCACCATTTAACTTCAGAGAGCTTGAGTAGCATGCACTAATTGGAAGTGGGGGAGTGCTAAGAAGGGTTATGGAACAAGGACAGGTCAAGATAAATGTGAGATATGAGCCTTTTTGAGTGTGGCTAGCAGATACTGTTCAAAGATATAGGAATTCCTCATATGTCAGCTATTAGTAGTTATCAAAGAAATATTCCACAAGGGCCTACCTTTTGTTACATACACACACATGCACACACACAATGTGTCTTAGTCTTCTATTATAATTTAATATTGTTAGTAGAGAAATTGAATGTTATCACTCTTGACGAATTCACTAAAATAGTCTAGTAAAGACTACTGATTATAGTTACTAAATTCCAGAAAACAGCACAAAGTATCCAAAATCTAGAAAACTCTGGAGGATTTCAGATTACCTCTCTACCTCATAAGGGTTGCCCTACACTTTTGTGTACCCAGAGGGGGTGCTATAGTAAATGGGTATCCAAAGCTTTTGTTGATTTTTAGGTTATCCAGTTAATTGAATAAACTGATCTCCCTAGGTAATCAAATCTATGCCTACCTAGGAGTCAAAACAAAAATAAGTTGTTGTTGTTGTTGTTGTTGTTGTTGTTGTTCAAAGACAGGATTTAAGTTTTCTTAACTCCAAGGTCTTTTTTTTTTTTCTTCACTCTTCCTCATTGGCCCCTAGCACAGAGCAATTGTTTAATAAATATTTGTTAAATTGAATAAACAGAACAACCAAGGCTATCCTGATACCATCAGCATCTGTGGAGAAGTCCAAATCCCTTAGTCAGATGAGTAAACTTAATTTTAAGCTACAGATGCTTTGATGGTTATAGTATTTACTCAATTAGCTAAACAGTAAGAAAGTATTTAGTGTTAACCATTTGTATTCCTTGTTGAAGCTGAACCTTATATCGACAGTAAAGGTAAACACCAAAGTTATGTTGCATAAGGAGATAGAGGGATTTTGATGTGCCATTTTTTTTAAAGGATTTGCTACTTCACTAAAATATCAGTCAGTTATTTATTAAGCAATGATAGATTTTGAAAGACATTCAATTGTGCCCTATAAGGAATACTAAGGATGATAATTTGTCATTTCTGTATTGCTTTAAGGTTTGTCACCTTCTCTAATCTGAGCCTTACAACAATTCTATGAGATCTAAGAGTTGATGTAATTATCTACATTTTGCTTATGAGGAAACTAAGGTTGGCAGAAATTAAATAAATACCCTCAGGATCCAGAGAAATTAAGTAATCAAGGAAGAATTCAAACCTGGTCATCTTGTCTACAAGGCCAGTATTCTTTTTTAGTTTACTATGCCTTTCAAAATATAAAGCAATAAAAAATAAGAATTTGCTCAAAGAATTCAAACTTACTTATAGATTTCATATATATGTGAAAAGTTTAGTCAAGTTACTGAGAGGCAGCATGATCTAGTAGAATCCTGGCCTAGAAGCCAGTCTCACCTCTGACCTCAAACTGTATGATCAGGTAAATCACTTAATTTCTCAATGATCTAGGCACCTTTCTAAAACTAGAAATTAAAGATGCTGACCTACTTTAATAAGGAGAGTTTCCTCTCTAACCCCTAACAATATACATGGCAATAAATGGTTCAGACAAGTGATGCATATTATTCCATTAGGATGATGTTATTTTAAGATTAAGACAGATTACACTTCAGTAAACCTGATATTTGAGATTTATTACAGGTTTGCAAGACCATAAACTCTATGAGGACAGGGACTATGTGGAATCTGATGAGTATGTGCTCTCTTTACATCATAAATACTTAGTATATTTTTGTTGAATTGAATTTTAAGATAACCATCAGTTGAGAAAATGAGAATGAAATAGGAATTCTATAAAAGTCATAACTCTCAGCATGTAGATAGAAAGATAGGCACCATGTACTTACTGTACGTTAAGTGTGTGATTTGCCATAGTACATTTAATACCATTTTTTAGAGGAGTGACTTTGAACATAAAATATTTCTTTATATCTCAAATAAGGGAAGCAATTTTTGGAGCTTATCCTTAATCCTTCCATTGTTAGCTGTCAACCTGTGTGAAAATAGGCAAGTCAAGTCCCCATAGTGCCCTTTCTTGTTTTTCAGCTTCTTCTTTTTCCAAAAAACAAAGACATTGAGAAGGAAGAACTTTAAAATGCCATTCAGGCAGTATTTGTGGCTATAATATCAGCGTTTTAAACAAGGAATTGTTTAAGGGTTTCAACACTGGTATTTCTCCTTTCTGTTGATCTGTACCTCCCTCAGAAGTTTGCACCTGATTTGAGCACAGTTTATAAGATATTCACATTGAATTGCAAATCCTAATAAACATGCCCTCATTGTTAGCTCTGCTTTTCTGTTGTGCCATTACTGTGCTCAGTAATTACTTGGCAGTTGGTGGCTTTAAATTGAAAAGAAGGGCTCAGTGTAATATATTTTATGGGCCTTATCTTTGATCCCATACATGCAAAACCAGCACTAAGCCTGGTACTCTAGCCAGAAGCCTAATTACACCTTAAAGTACAATTGATAACAAAATGTCCTTAGTCAAAGATAAAACTTTTTTAAATGAAATTTTTAGATTTCTTAAAATTTTACAATGAATAATAGAAATATCATAGATTACATGTTTTTTTAAAAGATTATCTTAATGGAGCATACCTTCAAGAGAGATAAGAAACAACAGCTTGCATATTAATCTTTTGCAAATTAATATTTATTTTTAAAGTTTATTCCTTTAAGTAAGATTTAATACCACTATTATTTGTACTTTGTGTGGCCTCAGTACTACTCTAGAATGCTATTAGCTTCCCAGAATTAAAATAATTATATTGACCTAATTATAATTTTTCAGTCTCTATGTCTTTAAATCTATAAAGTCCAGTAACTTAGCTAGTTTTTGGTTAGAATTCTTTTTTTTTTTTTTTTTTTTTGGAAGCAAAGGAACAAAAGAGAAGGAAAAGAGTTAAATGGACTAAGGATATATTTAAATATAGGTGGTTTGGGAAGGGAAAGGGAGATATATGCATTTATGTATATTAATCAAGAGAGAACCATAATAATATTTTCTTAAAAATAATTTCTGGAAATGCTTTACTGATGTTTCTTAATCTGTGAGTCTCAAAATGTCTCCCAAGTCTTGAATTCTCTCCTTCTTCATCTCTGGCTCCTGATTTCCTTGGATTCTTTCAAGTCTTAGCTAAAGTCCTACCTTCTGAATAAGATTTTTTTTTTTTTTTAGATCTCCTTATTCCTCTGAAATTAGCCAAATCTATCATGTTTGTACATAATTGTTCACTTGTTGACTCACCCATTAGATGGAGTTCCTTGAGAATAGGGACTGATTTTTGTTTTAATTTTTTTTTAAATCCCCCTTTCTTTGCATCTCCAGTGCTCCGCAGATGAGTAGTAAGCACTTAATAGATGCTTACTGACTGTCTCTATGACTGATCTACTAAATTACTATTCTGTACTTCTGGTTTTTTAAAAACAAAGTCTTTTAAATGATTGTTAATCATAAATGCTTAAAGCACAAAATTAACCATAAAGTTCCATATTGATGTAGGCTATTGTTTCTAATACATAAAAAGAAAGGACCTCAGACTTTGATTTTTTTTTTTATGAACTATTATGTGAAAATTGACCTTGTCATTAGTTCTTTTGACTGCACACAATCTGAATGTAATACTTAGTTTTGCTAAGTATTTTTCTAATTCAATTGTAGCTAATTTATTGCTAATTCAATAATAACAAATTTTAAAATTACCTCATTAAAGTTTTTAAAAGGGAAGATATTTAGTTCTCCAACTTGGAGAGAACAGTTCTTTGTTTTTACTTTGGAAAAATAATTTTGTTCATATTCTCCAAACTTCAGAAAAGTTAGTTTTTCCTTAAAATTTCCACAAACATTCATTTTGGGTACACAAAGAGCCATAGTGTGAACCAAAAGTAGGCTTCTGGAAAAAAGTATCTGAAATTTGATTTTTTAAAAAAAGTAACCCTGAAACCACAATTTTTGTCACAGCAACTATGGGATGTAACTAGCTATAAGTATGTGTGTGTGTGTGTGTGTGTGTGTATGTGTCGTGTGTATGTGTATAATATATATGTATATTATACACACACACATATATATATATAAACACATACATATATATAACATGTGTGTATATATTTATTATGTGAGTATATATATATGACATATGTTATACCTTCAAATTACATACACATACTATACAAGAATGTGGATATAAATTTATATCTACAGTATGGAAAGTTCTTGGTATGTGGAACTCAACCGTCTATATATTAATCCTTATTACATAAGTCCTAAAGAGACAGTCAGTGAACATTTATTAAGTACCTACTATGTGTCCTGCATTGTGCTAAGTAAGGTAGAAAGAAAGGCAAAAGTAGTTTCTCCCCCTCAAAGAAGTTACAAGGTTAGCAGGTGTGAAAGAGAAAGGGTACCCTGTGGACACAAGATGCAATGAAATCTTAAAGCTGGGTAGTGCCCTTGGCCCCCTCCTTAAGTAGAAGATACAGGAAGGAGGAGTTTCTCTTATGTTCACTTGTCACCTTCTCTAATCAAAGAGAGGGAGAGAGCCTCTGAGCTTTTAAAGCCTATGCTGAGATGTGAGTTTTAGAGTTGAGATCGTCTTGTAGGAAGATTAATTTCTGGAAATAATGCAAGTCTAGGAGAGCAACTAGGTACAAATGAGGGACAAAGGTTTAGAGGGTTTAGTTACAGTAACCAAGGAAACACCATATATAGGAAGGGGAATTTGAACTCAGGCCTTTCTGGGCTGGCATTTTGTGAACTTTAAGTTTTCTGGGCATTAAATCCATATTTCATATACCATATGTCACAACCTTAATACATATATCCATACACCTCCCACACCCATCTATCCACACACACACTTGTGAGAATGAGAGACTAGTTTTTTTAATAATACTTTTTTATTTTCAAAATACATTCAAGATAATTTTCAATATTCACCCTTTCCAAATCTTGCATTCCAAATTTTTCTCCCTTCTTTCCTCAGCTCCCTCCCTTAGACAGCAAGTAATCAAATATATGTAAAACATATACAGTTTTTCTTTACATATTTCTACATTCATCATGCTGCACAAGAAAAATCAGATCGAAAAGGGGAAAAAAAGAAAATGAAAAGCAATCAAACAACAAAAAAGGTGAAAAAATATGTTGCGATCCATATTCAGTCCCCATAGTATTCTTTCTGGATGCAGATGGTTCTCTGCATCACAAATCTATTAAAATTGTATACTTCCTTTGAACTTCATTAGTTCAACACAACAATGAAGTGGTATTGAACTACTGAGATGATATATGGAAAAGCAAAAATAAAACTGTAAAAAGCTATTCAAATTTGAGTTTATTATTGTGGTTAGATAGTAAGCAGCACAATGGATAGAGTGTCAGGCCTTGAGTCAGGAAGATACTTCTTCGTGAATTTAAATTTGGCCTCAAACATTTACTGAGTTTGTTACCCTGGGCAAGTCACTTAATACTGTTTGCCTCAGTTTCCTCATCTGTGAAAGGAACTAAAGAAAGAAATGCCAAACCACTCTAATTTCTTTGCTAAGAAAACCCAAATCAGATCAGAAAGAGTTGGACACAACTATAAATAGCTAAACAACAGCTAAGTAGTAGTGAAATATAGTGATGAAATATATAATCAAGAGATTTGAAATAAGGCAAATAAGAAATAAAGAGATGTCAAAATAAGAGATATATTTGTTTAAGCCTATGATTTGGGACAATAGAGAACACTAAATTTACCTTAGGGATTGGGTGGAAATAGGTGCTGAAAATATAGACCAAATATAAGGGGGAAAGATGAATTTGTTTACTGCCCATTAGACTGTGAAATCCTTGCAGGCAAAGACAAGTATTCTTTTGTTTCCCCAACTCTTAGCATAGTGTGTGGCACATAGTGGCATTTAATGCTTATTAATTGATTGTTACATTATGAAAAAAGCATGTTCAACAATGCCTCTTTGTATCCATAATTTATAAGATATTGTTTTGGTCTTACTAAAAGATTTGAGCAAATTACTTTTTAAAATTATTGTAGCTAAATATCATACAAACTTACTTGCTCATTTTACAAATTGTAGGATAAACATCACTGAATAGTTGTCCAACACCAAAGCAAACCTGAGTCATTAGAATGCTTTTATCAATACAGCTTTCAAACCTTCCCTTTCCCCCAGCCAAATCTATGCCAGGGTGTAAACCACAATGTAAATAAAGGCATTCTCTTTGCCAACTGTGATTGGAACCTAGAAAGGCAATAAGTACTTTCCCTTTGGCAGGAACTTACGCCAGCCCTAAATAGCTTTTCTATTATTTATGTCATTTTTGCGTAAAGTTCATGAACCAGGTACAGAAAATTGCCAAACTAGAAATGATATCAGATGAGATTTTATCTTATCCTTTGTAAACATATTGGTCTACTTTGGCTATTGATACTTCATTTCCAGGATTTTTGTTCTTGTTATTGTGGGCAACACCATGTATGTAATAATCTATTTAACATCTTACTAGGTATGCTTGTATGAGTTGCTGCAGCCAACACAAGTTAATTATCCAGTAGACAATCTTTTAATATTAAGGCTCTGAAAGCTTTGCTCAGTTAGTCCAGGATTGAAATCTATTGCTGGACCCATGTTTAAAGCAAAAATAATTTGAGAGCACATTTTGCTAACAGTGTTGATTGATTGATGTTGATGCTAGAACTGGTATTCTTCTGGTTCATTTCTCAACAATCCAGAATGACCACCACACCACAAGGAGTTACTGGAGTATGAGAACAAATATTCCAGGATTGACTATAGTCATTTAGTTCATTTGCAGATGGTAAAATGTAATTTAAAACATTTAAAACCAGGCAAGAAATAGTTATTTCTGACACATTTTCAGGCCATAGGTTACCTTATTTATTTATCCCCATTCATAAGTATAAATATACTTTTACATGACAAAAATTAATTATCACTATCTTTCTCCCTTATTTCCTGAGCACCCAGGAGTTAGTCAAGGATTGAGAATAGTGTCAGTAAATTTCATTTTATTTTTGGTTGGTTGGTGACTTTATTTTTTGTCAAACCTATCACAGATGTAGAGAAAGTTCAAATGAAGAAACTATCACTACTAAACAGCTAGTGTCTTGGCTTCAATATTGAGTCTTGATTCCAAGACTCAATTTCTCAATCTCTGATAGATACATAGATGGATGGATAGATAGAGATAAAAAAGCAGGTATATGTGAGTATATGTATACACACACACACACACACACACACACACACACACACATATATATATATATATATATGCATATATATATATGTATGTATGGAGAGAAAGAGATAGGTATTATTTTTGGAATCAAGATATAATATATACATGTGTATGTATTATGTACGTATGCATATATGCACATATATATTGAGAATAAGCTTTAAAGATTCAAATATTTTCTCTGCTTCCAAGAAAATTAAAAAATAATAGTTGTAAAATAGAAACACAATGAAAATTTACATACACAAAAACAAATTTTATGTTAAAATAATGAAATTATCAACAAGGGTAGGTTAAAATTGCAGCAAATTTCTTAATTTATTGTTCTTACTGACTTGAATGTGCAAAGGAGCTATTTTAATATCATACCAGCAAAGTTTTGGTTTGTTTAGAGTTTTTTGGGGGGAGAGGGGATAATTGCCATTGACATTTTTAAGAATGCTTTTCCTTACCAGCAGGATTTTATTTTTGTTTATTTAGCATAAAAGCCACAGTAATTCACACATTCTTTTTCTGGAGAAATGATGTAACATTTAATTTTCTTTTCTCTTTTCAAGTCATTTCACCCCATTGCTTTGTTTTCATGAAAAGGGATCTATAAATAGCACAAAATTATATATTTTCTGCAATGATATCTGTAGAAACTATCCCAACTTTATACCAATCCAATTCCATCTAACTTTTTATTAAATGCTTTGTGTGTTAAAGGAGCTGTTCTAGGGCCCTGGGGAGCAAAGATAATAATGAAAAATAGTCCCAGTCTCAAGGAATATGAGGGGGCCTACAAGATGTACTTGGTAAGAAGAAATGTGCTTATTTAAGGAGTTAGGGATCACTAACAGTATGAAAAATAAGGAAGACTTTCTAGTGAAGATAGCATATGAACTGAAATTTGAAAGAAGCTCAGGAGCTGAAAATGTAGACTGCATTACAGGTATGAAGACACCCATGGCAAGGGAGTAGAGACAGGCTATAAAATGCCCAATTCAGCAAAGAGCTGAGGGTCTAATCTGGTAGGAATATGTGTGAAGGATAGGTGTAATGGGCCTAAAAAGATAGCCAGATTATGAAAGCCTTAATCCCAAATTGAGTTTACATTTTTTTTCTTGGAGATAACATAAATATACTGTAATTTCCTTGAGACTGTGGATAAAATGTTGGAATTGAAGTTCAAAAGACTTAAATTCAAAATCTGCCCCAAATACCACCTGTGTGACCCTGGGCAAATCACTTAAATGTTATCTGTCTTTGTTTCCTTAATTATAAAATGAATATAATAATAGTATTTATCTCACATGATTGTTGTGAAGATCAAATGAGATAACATTTGCTAGTCCCTTAGCACAAAACCTAGTATATCGAAGGTACTTAAATACTTGTTCTCTCTCCTTCCTAAAATAAACATGAGAGTGAGATGGACAGAATTAGGCTACAGGAATTCATTGCCCAACTAGACTTGGCTCCAGATAATCACAGTCAGGAAGGTTCAGCCATCACTGACTTCCTGTTTGGAACTATTGTGGAAGAACCTTGTGACACTTCTATAAAAACACAGGAACATCATTAAATAGGGAAATAGAGAACACACATTGGATGAACCTAATAATTAATTGTCCTCTGATCTTCTTAGATATTCTACTATGACTTTAATGATGTTTTCATAGCAATCATTTCATGGCTACAACTTTAGCAATTGTTGTCATAAAAGACATAAGAACTGTTAAAGACTTGTTATGTGAATTATCAAATTTAAAACTGATTTGCACATTTTTCTCCTAAGTTCTGTTTTTGAACCAATATTTACTTGATAGCTATTGTTAACAGTGTGCTATTTCTTATTCTCAGGTGAGAAAAATGTTACATATATTAAAACATTATAAATTTGAATATAGAAAAAATAAAAACTATTCCTCATATGAGGTTGTAAGAATGCAAGGATAATTTAAAAAACAAATATGATAGTTCTTCTCTAGTTTTCTTTGTTCTGTTTTACTAAGATTTACTAAGATGTTTAAGGCATTATGGTAAATAAGTCAGGAGTACAAAAATAAATGATAGAAAACTGTTGCCTTCAAATAGTCTTGCTTTTCTGCAACCTATAAGAAAAGATGAAGCAAATAATAAAAAATTTAAAAGGATGTGACAATTATAAGATACAATTGGAATTCTCTGAGAGTTCTTTCAGTTTGGAAGGGGAACAAGAAAAGAGAGCATCAAAGGAAATATCTGTGGAAATCTTAGGGAGTCTTGGAACTAGGCTTTGAAAAGTGAATAAGCATTTTAATAAGCAAATAAAGGAAGAGGAAGTATATTCTAAGGATAAAGGATAGTGGAAACAAATGCTTGTATAAGGTTGAACAAGTTTGGAGAATGATAAGTTGTCAAGTTTGGCAAGATTTAGACTTTATTCAAAAGTCACTGAAGAGCCATTGAAAGTTTTTGAGTGGTCATTGCTTGCTTTTTAAATGCAGCTTAATCATTAATTAGTTGCATGACATTTGACAAGTCGACCAATTTCCCTCAATCCAGTTTCTCTGTAAAATGCAATGATTGGCTTATATAATTGCTAAGATCTATTCTTTGCCAAGAGAACACCAAATGGGGTCATGAAGAGTCAGATCACAACTTTAAATGGCTGATAACAAAAGAGGGTTTGTTCATTATTGTTCTAAAAGTATATGGTTTTAAGTGATTTTAGAACTGTTCCTTTGGATATTTGAATTCTTAATAGCAGTTATTCTTGGTAGAAAAATCAAGAATTTTTGGGAAAATACTTACCAAAGTAGAGAATCCTTTAAGTTCAATTAAACAAGGGTTTTCAATCACAGAATTTGGTAGTTGGAAAGGGAGCTCAACAATCTTCTTTAGTCCAAATCATACTAAGAAAAATTTACTTTGGAAATTATGCAACAACTAGTTGTCCTTGTTTTACCAAAAGAAGGAGAACACCATCTCTCTAGGTAAAGCCATTCCTCTTTGGGGTAGCTCAAATGTTTAGGAAGTTTTTCATGACATCAAGTCTGAATTTTTGTTTTCAAATCCCATCCTTTTCTACTCTGTACATCTGTAGGGCCAATTGAAACAATTATGACCATCTTATATTAATTTTATGAGTCTTCTATATGACAGTCCTTCTAATGCTTACAGACAGCTTATAATGCCCCACAGATAAGACTTGAGTTTAAATCTACCTCAGATATTGGCCAGACCCTGGACAAGTCACCTAAAAAAAAAAAAACTCCTCAGTTTGCCTCAGTTTCCTCAACTGTAAAATGAGGGTAATAATAGCACCTCCCTCATAGGGTCATTATGAGGTATTTGTAAAATACTTATTTAGCACAATGTCAGGCAGCATAAGTAGCATATATAGTTCCCTTCACTTTCCCAGGCTAAATATGACCAGTTCCTTCAGTGTATACCTATATAACATCAACTCAAAGACCATCCCCATTCTGCTTGTCCCCTCTTAACTCTCTCCACCCTATAGACATTCTTTCTTAAACTATACAGCTCATTACACAATAATTTACTGTCTGACAAGGACTGAGGATAGTGAACTTATGACCTCCATATGCCTTTTAATGAAATCAAGATTTCATTAAGTTTTTTTGTATTGCTTTATTGGTGTTATGTATATTTGACTTCTATATTACGCTGTGGACTTATCTTTATTGTAGGCCCTTTTCAGAATACTTGACCTTCCCTAATTTCTATTTGTGGAGTTTATTTTAAGTATAATAATTTACATTCATCCTTTTTGGATTTTATTTTACATTTAGTCTATTAAAATCCTTACTCTGTCATCCACTGAGTTATGTATCCGTCACAGTATTTTTTTTTGGTCATATGCAAATTTGAAAAGCATGCCATCTTTGTCTTTATTCAGGTTTTTGATGAGAAAAATTAAATAGCACAGGGCCAAATACAGGTCACTGACATAATCCACTGAAAATCTCCTATCATTTTGACACTTAACCATTAAGAACTACTCACTGAGACTAGTCATAACACCTACTTCAGAATTTCTTTGATTGTATTTATTATATAATGCATGCCTTTTTACAAGGATGCTATAGGACACTTTATCAAAAAAATTCATATCTACATCTACAGAATTCCCCTCATCTTCTTTAATAGTCCTATCAACAAAAGAAAAGCATGGCTTCCTCTAGATGAAACTATATTGGCTCTTTATAATTGTTGTTGTTGAGTCACTTCTGACATGTCTGACTCTTTATGATCCCATTTGGGGTTTTGTTGGCAAAGATACTGGAGTGGTTTATCATTTCCTTCTCTAGCTCATTTTACAGATGAAAAACTGAGGCAAACAGAATTAAGGGACTTGTCCAGGGTCACATCACTAGTAAGTATCTGAGGTAAAATTTGAACTCATGAAGGTGAATCATTTTGATTCCAAGCTAAATGGTCTATCCACTATGTCATCAAGCTAATTTCTCTTTTACATATTCAGCAACCATTTTTTTTTTTTTTATCAAACAATAATTGCTGACAAAGAAAATAAATAATTGACAGGGAGTTGATACTCAAATAAGAAGGCAATAAGAGCACTAATTTGTCCACAATATATTTAAGTTATCTGGCCTAGGAGAACTAAATTTTCTGATTCTGGAAGCACTGGCAAATGTGACTACTGAGCCATTCTTGTCAGTAATATTTTAAAATTTGTGGGAAATGGAAGATGGTGCCACAAGAGTGGCAAAGAACAAATGTTGACATGATTTTCAAAAAATAGAAAGAAAATAAAGTCTGCAAAATGCAGACCTGTGAACATGACTGGTTTCTGTTTTTGAAATAATCATTAAAAATGGTTGCTGAAGACAAAACACCTATAAAATAAATTTCTTTTCTATGAAACAAATATTAGATGTTTGAAATGTGTTGCATATTTTAAAGTGGTAGAATAATTCATTGATAAGATTAGTAATAATGCTACATCTTAGAAAATTATGTTACTTAAGAATATATATTTCAGAGCTAACATTTAACTAAATGTAATGTTTTACATTGTTGCTACTTAAAATAAATTAAATATATTTTTGACACATTATGCCATTTTTATTAGCTTGATCTTATGGTGAATCAAAGTAAATCAACATAGCAATTTGGTATTTTGTTTGAGCAACAGCTATTTGAGTTTCATTACCAATTACTTTTGCTCTAACATACCATTTGGTCATTTAAAATTTTCTAGCATATTTAAGGATATCTTGTGTCCTTAGAGGAGTTAGTTTACCTTACCTGAAGGAGTAATGTTCCATAAAGCCAAGGTTTTTGTGAGAGTCCTATTTCATGTTAAATGCTTATAAAAACATTTAGTTTCTTCAAACCATAATAAATTTATAAATAGATATTTAAAACTAATTAGCATTTCCTAAATTCCTCTGGTTGACCCAAGAACTAGGAGCGATGAGTAAGGAGTTGCAAAGATAAATGTGTAAGCTTAATTGATTTAATATTTAAAGAGAGATCACACATTTCTGTTAATTAATAGGAACTCTAAAAATGTAACTTCTGTGATTTCCTTCCAATCTGACATGAGAATTAGTTAAAAAAAAAAAAATGAGCCATTAGCAGTTAAGAAGAGATAACCATCCCATCTACAAGTAAAACTGCTCACAAACATTTAAATCTAATCATATCCTCCTTTTGGAAGGCTAATCACTACACAAATACACTGATAAAGTTTATTAGTAGAGTGGATGGTTTGAATTGGATTAGATGAGCTTCAATTTCCTGCAAGTCTTAAAAAAATTCTACAATTACTTTCAAGTCCTTTGAAATTTAAAATCTGAGATAACATTTTCTACTCTCCATGAAGTTTTGTTAACATAAGAGGCAATTCCTAGTTATCCATGTGGATCAATTATGTTCATTAAGATTCAGCTGTACATTATCATTCCTGTACATCCTTGAATTCCTTTCTACTAATTCATAAACCCTTGTTTTCTTGCTTTGCCTATTTTCTCTACCCAACATTGACAGTTTGTTTTTCTTTTCTCACCTCTCATCTTTTTGTACTCTCAAACAAATGTGTTCCTAAAGAACTAAGAATAATAAGAGATAAGAGAAAAGAGTGATATTCTGAAAGGTAGTTCAAAACTTTTCTGTTTAGAAAACAAGAGAGCCATTACTGGTGTGCCAAAGGTGCTCGACAGTATTTGCTGTCTTGTATCTAACCTTGACCTCATACAAATAGAATACTAATTATAATGCTATAAGTAACTAAGGCTCTTTCCTCTTATTGCAACAATTTTGATTCCATCAAGTAACAATCTCATTATTGCCTACTACTAAAACAAGTTTTGAAAACTCATTTTAAAAAGACAAACTTCAAAAGAAATGGGGTACGTTATCTAACTTCTATCTGTTATGTTGAATGATGTTCTCCTGTCTTAATAGTACTGTGGTAATCATTGAGAAGCATAAAAATGAGAGACAGCTTGATAGCATAGCAGATAGAATGTTAGAGTTGGAATAAAAATGAAACTGAGTTCAAATCTTAATTCAGACACATATTAGCTGTGTAACCCTGAGAAAGTCACTTGACCTGTGTCAACCTCAGTTTCCCCATTTGTAAAATGGAAATAAAAGAACATCAACTTTTTAAGGTTATTGTGAAGATTAAATAAGCTAATATATGTAATCCTCTTTGTAAATTTTAGAGGCTGAATAAATGCTAACTGCTGTAATTATTAGTCATACTACTGCCCACCAGATGCTTGTAAATCTAGCTGTTAAATAATGATTATGATGATGATAGTGATAATAGTATTACTTTTGTTGTTGTTAAGTACCTTTCAGTCATGTCCAATTGTTTGTGATCCCATCTGGGGTTTTTTGGCAGAGATATTGGGATGATTTGCCATTTCCTTCTCCAGCTCATTTTACAAATGAAGAAATAGAGGAAAACAGGGGTTGTAATTTTTCCAGCTTACAAAGCTAATGTCTGAAGCCAGATTTGAACTCAGGAAGAGAAATTTCCTGATTCCAGGCTTGGCACTCTACCCACTGCACTACCTAATTACCAATACTAGTACTACTGATAATAATAATGATAATTATAGTAGCATTTATATAGCCCTTTAAGGTTTGCAAAGCCCTTTAAAAAAATCTCCTTTTTTGTTTCTCACAACAATTCTAGGAAGGAGGCAATCTTATTATCTCCATTTTACAAATGAGGAATTGAGACAGAGATAAAATCCTGTGACTTTCCCAAACTGACACAATTAATAAGCGTTTGAGGCAAGATTTAAACTAAAGTCTTCTGGACCTATCCATTGTGTAACTGAGATTCCTATAATATGCTTAGAAGTTCCTCTCTTCACCCCTACCAAGATGGAAATATCTTGAGGGCAGGAACTGTTTTTCATTTTCTTGTGTATTACCAAGACCAGCAGAGTGCTTGTTGAATTGAATTGAACAATAGGAAAATGTGCATATGAAATATGGTAAAAATGCATTGCAGTATATGTTTATGTGATGAATTTAGTTACATAGACAAAATCTGTGGAAATTCAGAAAAGTATAAAATTGATATAATTGGATGATAAAATTATAGTTTCAAATTTGAAAAGGACCTCAGAAATTATTTAGTGCAACCCTATTATTTATAATTGGAAAAAAATAAGACCAGAAAGACAGAAGAACACAAGGTAATAGCAGAGCCTGCTATCTCATGACTCTTAGTTCAATATTCTTTCGAAAAGTACACTATCCTACATCGCAAATCATTGAAGAAGAAGTGATCTCCAATTGGACCTGCAAAGGGAAGCTAGATTTGGAAAGATGGAGAATAAGAAAAGGAAAGGAACAAAGACTTGACATTTAAAATAAATGAACAGTGATTCTATTACCCATGATTTTCCTTGAAAAAAAGTAGCTTTTGGTGTTTATATTTTTCATCATTTTTTTAAATAAGTACCTCTCTTATATAAAGCAGAGAAATATAGCTGTGATTAGATAGATTAAGTGAAATCCTTCCCTTTCATTCCTTAGTTTCTTCTTCAAACGGGGATATGAACTTTATGCTTATTAAGAGAAACATAAAAATGATAGCTATGGAAGTACTCTTAACAAGTTAAAACATTTATGACAATGTAAGATGACATTACTATTGTTGTCAGGCTGTCATAAAGGCTCATAAAGGCTTCCTTTTTCATTCCCTTCTCAGAGAAAGTTATCTACCAGCATTGTAACATAGTACCCTTTGATTACTTGATTTAATAAAAGACCTGAAAGCTATAATGACTTCTTATCATGAAAAACACATAGATTTGTCCTTAGTGCCAGAGAATTCCAGGGATATTGGTTCAGGCAAGCTATGAGTAATCTGAAGAATGGAAGGGGCAGGGAGGATGGAGCAGTCTGTCTTTTCAGTCCTTATTGGGTACAAATGATATTCTTAAATATCATTTGGAAGAACCAATGTACATTTCAGTCATGGACAACCATCTCTGATTGATAGATATGGCTGTGTTTTGTAGTGTTGACTGGATAGCTGTCATCCAAATAACAGAGTTACTGTGCCTGTCTGGCTCCTGGCAATTAAAGAAGGGCAAGGCAGTCATACTTGTTTCCCATTATGGCTCAGATCTGTGTAACTATTGTTACTGATAGACATTCACATTTTCTTACTATAATATATTGAGAGTAAAATAATTCACTTTGTAATTCAACTCTTTGTTGTAGCTAGCATTTGGTATTTATGATTGATAATTTGAATTCAGTGAATTGCAAAGTTATTGAGATTTTCAGGATAGTTAGACTTCTGGATTTATTAATCATGTAGTGGGTGGGTTTTTTTTTTTCTTTTAAGTAAATTTTTCTATAGCTGCCCTTGCTGCACTTAATATGATTTAGTCTTTAAATTTTAAATTGTGTGTAGTCTTATAGTCAAGAATTATTTTTATGAGACAGTTGACACTCATAAAATAACATTTTCAGCATTTGGTTGCTTCTACAATATAATGTTTAGATGCTCATTAATTTAATATATTCAATGGTACATTTTAAATTTTGCTTGTGGTCCAAACGTCTTATTGTTCCTTCTTCTATACTGAGAGCCAGATTGCATTTGAAGTCATTTAAGATTTCATATAACAGAAGGAGGTATGTTGCTAATTTTTAAAATTCTTCTTCTAGGATCCACCTACTTCTGTTTCACTTGGACTGAGAATGGAAGAAATGATTTTCAATCTGGCAGACACACATCTGTTCTTTAATGATTTAGAAGTAAGTAGTAATTATTTTATGTCAGCCATTTAGCATTTGTTCCCTATTATATCACATGAAACAATGGTAGGCTTGACAGGCAACAATATAGTATTATATAAAGGGAAATAGGGCTGGTGAAATAAAAATGAAGTAAAATAACTCAACTATATCAATACATTTTACTGTCAAAGGCTTCATCAAGTTATCTGAGTAGATGAGTATGTAAAGTAGGCTATGACATAATTACATATAGCATTAAAATTTAATATCTAGGGCATTAAATATTAAACTTTGACTTCTACAGATTTTAATAGGAAAATATGAATTTCTCAGTTGCCTAAAAAAGTTCAGGCTTAGAACCAGAAATAAATCATGTATTTTTCATTTGTGTTACTTTCAGAACTATATTCTTTTGCAGACCTGCCTAGCTTGGTAGCAGGCTCAAGTCTCAAAATAATAAGTTGGTTTTTTTTGTTTTGTTTTGTTTTTGGGTTTTTTTTTGGCTTTCTGGTATCCCTTGCACTAGCATTACATGTGTCAAGATGCCAATGACTTTCTTATTACATTATGTCTTTTTTTTTCCTCCTGACAACTTTGAAAGATTGTGGTGAAAACTTTTATGGTCACCAAGGGACCTGATCTTTCCATGATCTTGGGTAGTTCACCTTTTAAAAGCAAAAATGGCTGCTGCTTCTATCTTCATTGTGACAAAACATGACCATAGCTACATTTCACTCTCATCTTAATATAGACAGTTGTTTATTTAAAATCCTGCCGTTAAGCAAGCTTGTGGTAGGGCTGCCAACAGGCATTAATCATCAAGTTGTTGTTTTGTTAGATTTTATAAATGTATGTTATTTCAGACAGGAGAAGGAATCTGAAGGATTCAAATACAACTTTTGCTGATCAAAGTTAATTGGCAGCAATTGGCCTTTAAATATTTCCTCATGTTTCCCTTTTAAAAATCAAGCAAAATGCACCTTATTTAATAGATGATCCAAAATCATTTGAAAAATGCCAGTGTGTGACAGAACTTAAATGTGGTTTGCTCAACATCTGTCCTATATTTTGATTTCTTTTCATCTGCAAAGAAACTACTCACAGACGAATTGGCAACTTACAGTGCAATAAAATTATTTAAATGTGCTTTATTTTTTCTTCCATTCCTAAGTGAAGTATTTATTTTTACACTTAAAGTAAAATACAAGATTTCTTGCATTTTAGAGTGTTTGCTTTCATTAAGAAAACTAAATGTAAGACATTGCTGCTTAACACACACACACACACACACACACACACACACACACACACGTTCCAAAAGTAAGTGAAGTGTTCAGGATTTATTTTCAGACTTTTAGAAAAGATTAAGAATTATACCTATTTTCAAAAGCTGTTTCTAATTCATGGTTGTGTTTCACTCCATAAGAGAGCTGCAAAAGGCATTCTGTATTTTAGTGGTATGCTAAAATGGTTTTTTAGAAGTTTCCATTTGTTTCTAATGATACAGAAGAGATTTTAATTCTGTCTTGGATACAACCATGTAACTCTTATTGATGTTAATGTGTGTTAATAGCACACATCAAGAAGAAATTAGCCATAATTTGGTATGGTTTAACCATAGCTTATAAAATGGCAAGTCTATGTCTATAAGATGCCAAAACAATGAATTGGAAAGTGAAAATTTGGGAAAACTGGTTTTGCCTCATATTTACTTTAATCTCACAAATTCAATCAGGTTTGTTTGAGATTTTTTTATTGGTTAACAACATCAACGTGTGTGCAGATATTTAGAAATAGTATTTTTCCAAACCTGAAAGCATATAAAAATTAGTGCTTTAATGATGGAAAAATATTTATATAAAATCAAATTGAAAGTAATATTAATGCTGAAAACTTATGAAATGTTAAATAGGTTAGAAGGAAGAATGTTGAAATATTTAAATAAAATTTTTAACATTGGTTGTTAAGGTTAATGAACATTAACTAAAACAAAATATTTGTCTTCTAAAAGCTGATTCTCTAAGGTTGTATGTGTGTATGTGTGGGTATGGGTGTTTTCTTATTAGTAAGGCAATCATCACTTGTTTTAAATATGTTCTAAAATGTATAAAAATACATACTTTTGGTATATGTTATCATATACCAAAGGTTGTCAGAAATTCCTGGTATTTGTTCCAGTTTTTTCCAACATTTGAATAAATAGGTTCATCTTTGTGTTCATTTCAGTACTTCATTTTATCCATATATAATATGAACAGAAATGAAATGTGTTCTTGGCCATACTTGGTTTCTTTGAGAAAATGTTATTTAGTAGCAAAAAATAAATATATTGGTATAATGCTCTTAAGAGGACCAAAATTTTCTCATCAGGCTGGAATGATGTGGTAATGCCTGATTTCACACTCCAATTAGCAGTGTGTTGTGGTAGGGAACTCGAATGTTTTAATTTATTTAAATTGTATGTTTTTAGCATTTTAAGCCTACAGTAGAAGTAATTTCAAGGAGGTTAACAATTTGTTGGTTAGCCTGAAGTGTGATATCTGAACTCTATTGGCCTTAGTTCTCTTTATAAAAACGTAAGTTACTGCCAGCTATTCCTTTGCATAATTTAAGATTTTTCTTCTACATCTTTGGCATATTAAATATTCTGCATAGTGAAGTACACTGTATGAAGAGTTGCCAGTAATATTTGTGTTATCTTGGTATATATTCAAAATGGTAATTTGCTATGTAAACTTAAAAGGGGTAGAGAGTAATAAACCAACTTAAGATAAAGATTTTTTTCAAATGAATTTTGAGGTCTATGCAATAATTGATAAAACCTTTTCCATTTTAAACTAAATTTGGAGAGCATTTCTGTTAAAAATATATATGACATTATAATAAATCTTGCTTGACATTCATCCCCAAACCAAGAAAAGAGGCAGATTTTGTTGTTTTGTGATATTAAAAATGTTTAACACATGAACACTTATGAATTATTTTTAGAATTTTTGATTTCTCCATGAGTAGAAGCTAGAGCTCTCTTACATACTCCGACTTTCCTATTGATGAGTCTGAGGAATGTCTTGCAGATCATTTTACAATAAATGTCTCCATGTGCAATATGATAATTCTTATATGGAATTCAGTTATTAAGAGTGACACTATAGAATTGGAGTTTCTCGGTTCCTTTACAAGAAGTATTACTCTTTCTGACTGAAAAGGAAAGCGTTCTTTCTATCAGATTCTTCTTGTAAGATAATAGTGTATGTCTCCAAATAGTGCAGGAGGGAAAGGCCTTTGGTAAACCTTAATGTTTTCATTTAACTTGACGTAGACTAGTGCTCTTGTTAGCCATTTCCATAGTGAAAGAGGAAAAAAAAAGTTTTGTATAAACTTGAATATTTTAAAATGATAATAATATAAGATTTATATGGAATTTTTTTTCTTTTTGATTGTCACTTGGCTTCAATTTTATAATTATTGCTAATATTGTTGAAACCATATCCAACTTTATTAAAGGCAGACTTTTGGCATTATGCATGATAATGAAGACTGGCTACATTCAACTCTTATTACTACTTGAGGAAAGTAGAAAACTTCCTAGAAAAATTCTAATTGTCTTTGCTTTAAAGAGGTTGATTATCATGAAATCTGCTTTGGATTCTACCTCTCCTTTTCTTGTTCCCTTAGTTCTACCACTACACACTATTCTTGGAGCAGTCCCTCTAGTGAACAAAGGAATTGGATGTGGGGGCAGAGGGTAAGACAAGAGTGGAAAGTGAAAAGCTAAAAATAAATCTTGAACTAAAAGTTCTAGCACTTCAGCCAGTCCCCTGACCATTTTCCCAACTACATAGCATTACTACAAGAAAATGCTGATTGAGCTAGAATTTAACCATGTCTAATTAATTAACCAAATAATGTCAATGTTAGAATTGAACAAAAAATAAAAAAAAATAAAAAAATAAAAAAGAGTTGGACCAGACTTCATATTTACATTCATAATTTGTGATTTCACAAAGATGGATGATTATTTGTTGTATACATTAAGTGTTTTAACTTGAGATAGTTTTAATTTCACATTTCAGTATTGTTGGTAATGAAAGTGGAAAAATTGTTAAAATTACAATCACCCACATTAGATGCAGAATTTTAATTAGATGCTTTGTAGTGATATAGCACTTACACTCCCAAGAATAGAAGAAAACTTTCAGCAATCATATAAAGAGTCAGGATTTTCAAATCTAAAGATCAGTTTGAGTTCCAGGTGAACAATTTATCAGCTAGCGACTTTGAACAAGGTTATTTTGCCCTTCTGATATTCACCATGTTCCTAAGTAAAATGAAGCTGATCTAAATGATCTCCAAAAGTCCCTATTAGCTTTAAATCAGAAAGTGAGGCATGTAAATTTATAGCAAAGCAGATTTCATAATAATCAACCTCACTAAGGCAAAAACAATTAGAATTTTTCTAAAAAATTTTTCTACTTTCCTTAAAAAAATCCAGGGGATTATGGAACTATGGACAATATTTTGTTAGTCTACTTGTCTGTTTGCTCTCGAAACTAGCTGGTTTTACATTATTCAGAAATTTGAAAAAACTAAAGTGATACAGTAGATAAAGTGCCTTGGAATCAGGAAGACCTGAGTTGAAATCCAGCTTCAAACTTTTTTCTAGCTATATGATCTTAGATAAGTCATGTAATCTCTATTTGCCCTCATCTTCTCAACAGGAAAATGGGAATGATCCCATTGCCTTTCCCTGACAGGGTTGTCATGACGATTGAATGAGATAATATTTGTATATAAAAATAGTAAGTGCTATAGAAATGTTATTATTTGGTAACTATTTTTCATTTCTAAGAGCTAGGAAAATTATTTTTTAAAAAAGTCTATGAATACATACATGTATGCCAGGCAATAAATAAATATTTATTAAGCACCTTCTATATGCCAGGCATTATGGTAAGTACTGAGGATACAAGTACTAAAAGGAAGAAGAGAATCTTTGCTCTCAAGGAGCTTACAGTCTAATGTATATGTATAATTGATAAACTAATATATATGTCTGTGAAGAATGGACAAAAGAAATCAAATTTGTCCTGATTTATAAAAGGAGAAAAGTGTATACAGTTACTTACATTGACAGCAATTTTTAGAAAAATTTTAGAATATTTTATTAAAGGATGAATAGTTGACTAGAAAAGAAATTACACACAAATTACAATAAGCCAGCATGGCTTCATCAAGTACAAGTCATGCCAGAGCAAGCTCATCTTCTTTTGGAAGGAGAACATTACCATAAACCTTCTTAAACCTTCTTCTACTTGCAACCCCTGTTTGCCTGAGAAATTTTTCTATAATCCTGAGTATATAGGTATATAAAATAGGGATACAAATTAAACATGTGCTAACAATAATCATAAAAATTATTTTAAAGCAATTCTCTGGTATTATTATATATATTATAATATATATAATAATACCAGAGAATTGCTTTAAAATAATATACCAGAGAATTGCTTTAAAATAATTTTTATGATTTTATATGTATATATAATTTTACTGTTTATTAAAGAGAAAACAATTTGCATAGTGATTTGATGGGTGCTTATTTATTTTTACATAAAGAAATAAATCTTTTCAGAATATTTGATACCTTTTACTGTTGCCAGATTTTTCATCACTCCCATAGTCAGCTATGTCACCTCAAATGGAGGTTGTGATCCACTTTGGTGTAGATAATAATCTTTAGTAAAACTTTTGACAAAATCTCTCATGCTGTTCTTACAAAGTATAGCAATATAGACTTTAATATACCAGAATTAATTGGATTGAGAATTGAGATACATCTAGACCTAGAAAATAATCCTTAATGATTTCATATCACTTAGGAAGGACATAACAAGTGTAGTGGGCCAGAAATCTAGTGTTGGAACTGTGTTGTTTAATATTTTTTCCCAATGACTTGAATGAGAGTATACTTATTAAATTGACAAACAGCAAAAATTTATTAGAGATAACTAATATTTGGAAGGAGTTGTGATCCAAAAAGATCTTGATAGGCTAGAACATTGGTCTGATCCAAAAATTGGTAAATTAAAGCCCACAGGCCAAATTTACCCAGTGACAAAACTTTATTTAAAAATGTAAAAAACATGCTTGCTTGCTGAGCTTACAAAAATAGGTGATTGGCCTAGGATTTGGCATAGGGGCCCAAAGTTTTGTATCCCAATTTAATAAAAGGAAGTTCACAAAATCACAGAATTTGAGAGTTGGAAATTACCTTAGTGACCAATTAATACAATTCATACATGAAAGCAATCCTCACTGTATGAGGTCCCTCATGAGCCCTTTCTTAAGGCTGAATATGTTTTGTCCCTTCAACCAACTCTCGTATGATATGAACTCAAGGCTCTACAACATCTTAATTCCCCTAGATGTTCTCCAGTTTGCTTAAGTTGAGTTAAGAAAAATCAGCTTCCTAACCAGATGGAGGCAGGAAGGCTAAGTATCAGTTGGCTTTATAAGACCTGAGTGTTTTGGAAAACTACAAACTAAATATAAGTCAATAGTGTGATATGGTATCCAAGAAAGTTAATGCAATCTTTACTTATATTATGAGAGACAGTGGTTGGAACCAGAGAATTGGTATTTCCACTCTAGCTTTACCTATACCAACTAGAAGGTTATGTTCCAATCTGAGATACTCTGATTTAGGAATGACAAGTTGAGAATGCCCAGCATTATCAAAGGAGTCTAAGATCATGACTTATTTAGACTATTTTTAACTGGGAATATGTATCTTGGAGAAGATGTGGCATTTGAATATGTTGTATTAAAATATTAAAATCGAAAGAAGGTTTATATTTGTTTTGCTTGGTCCTAAAGGAGAGGTGGTAGCAATGGGATAATAATGGCAAACAAATAGATTAGGTGTGATATCAGAAAAAAAAAATTTGGTAAAAAAAATTGGTTAGACTTTTAACTCTGTCTGTGATTATGATTCTGATATAATATTCCAGTTGTAAAGAGAAGTGATCTTTTGTTATTCATTGTTTTATATGATTTTTCTCACCTACATATATTATATAGTGGAGAATGCCTACTTTAATCATGAAAAAAAGAATTGTTTTTACCAAAAGTATTATTTGATAAGGTGACAATGCAATCATACCATTGCCATTATTGTTTTTATTATTGAATTGGCTTTTTATTTATATTATGCCTGTTACTTCATCATCATAATATTTTGAATTTTCATCAAAAACCAAAAGTTATAAGAATACATTTAAGGACTACTTTCATAATCATTTTGTTACAAATTGTTCCAGAAGCATGATAAAAGTTTAGCTCACAATTAAAGATTTACCATGTTAAATTCATTCATTCAATAAACATTTATTGCATACCTACTATATTCTAGTCACAATGGAACTTACAAAGATGACTAAAACATGAGAGCTGAAGTCTTACAAATAATTTTCAAGTCTGAAAACATGACATGAGGTCTAAGATATCCAAACTATTTTCAGAATAATACTAAGATGTTTTCATAACTAATCCAGTAAAAATCAATTGCTATGACCCATATAAATGAAAGCTCTTTGAGAGATCCTTAATAATTTTTATGAGGTAAAGGGGAAGCCAAAAATTTTAAAAACAATGTTTAAACTTCTTGTTGTTCAGTCATTCAATCATGTGTGATTCTTTATAACTTTGTGGACAATACTGACCATGGAAGTTTCTTGGCAAAGATGCTAGATAGTTTGCACTTCCTTCTCCAGTGGATCTTCTCAAACTTTTTACCTCCCTATGAAAGGGATAGGAGTGTATTCAAGACAGTATGGGGGAAAGGGCTAAAGTGTTCAAGGCTCTAAATATGCCACTAATAGCACTAACTTTGGAAAAGATTCTGGGTTCCAAACATACCTACAACATTCACAGCTTACCTTCCTCAAAAAAGAAGGGCCATCTGCTCTGTAATTATAAGTGAGGTCACTGAAGTTCACCATTGTCAGCTCAGAGACATAGATACCTGTCTTTATTATGTGAATAACATAACCGATTATCATGCCTGCCAGAAAAGGCTTTTGCTGACTCAAAAATTTCATAATTGTGACTACCAATCCAATATAAAGCAGCCATCTAGGTGAAACTTTGGATAGAGCACTAGGCCTGAAGTCAGGAAATCTAATCTTCTATGTTCAAATCTCACTTTAGATATTTACTGTGTGACTCTGGTCATGTCATTTAATCATGTTTGCCTCAGTTTGTCATCTGTAAAATGAGTCAGAGAAAGAAATGGCCAACTTCAGTATCCTTGCCAAGAAAACTCCAGTTGGAGTTACAAGAGTTGAAGCTGACTGAAAAACAACAATAATTAATTACAAAATGCTTTATATCATTTCATCCTCACAACAATCCTAAGATATAAATAATCAGTCAGTCAAGAAGCATTGATTAATCCATACTGTGTGATGGGCTTTGTGCTAAGTGCTGAGTATGCAAAAGAAAGATAAAACACAATCTTTATTTTCCCAAGAAGAGTTTATATTCCAAACAGTCTAATATCACTTAAATAACTATGTATATACAGGATAAATGCTATGTAAATGGTAAATAAGCTCAGAGGGTAAAGGGAAGTAGTATAAAGCACACAAAGGGGGTTGGAGTTGGAATCAAGACTTTCTATGGAAGATGAAATTTAAGGTGAGTCTTTAAGGAAGCCAGGAATCCTATGAGGTAGAGAGGTGAGAAAGGAAGACATTCCATTTATGGGGGACAGCCAGTTCAAAGGCATTGAGTTGGAGGATGGGAAGCATTACATGTGAGAAAGAAGTACAACAATTATAATTTGTAGTTCAGTTGTTTTTCAGTCCTAACAGACTCTTTGTTACAACATTTGAAGTTTTCTTGGCAAACATAGTAGAATAATTTGTCATTTCCTTCTCCAGCTCATTTTATAGATGAGGAAATGGAGGCAAGCAGGGTTAAATGACTTTCCTAAGGTCATATAGCTAGTTATGAGGCTGGATTTGAATTCAAGTCTTCCTGACTTCCTGATAGGGTTGGCAATCTATCTGTTGTGCAAGAAACTATCAATGTGACATTGTTCACATCACTCACCTCTCTGGGTCTCAGTTTCTTTGTCTATAAAATAAAAGAGTTAGATTAGCTGATCTAAAGGAAGTAGAATGGAATAGTGAAAAGCATGTTAATTCAGTCAGAGGATTTGGCTTTGATATTAAAAAATGTATCCAGCTCTGTCACTTTATAATGTGCAATATTGGACAAACCATTTAACCTTCCTGTGCCTTAGTCTCCTCATTTGAAAAATGAAGAGTGAGAGACAGGCTCTCAGATTCTGCCGCTATGACTTCTAAGATCTTTTTCAGCTCTAAATCTAGGATCTTACAATTTTAAATAACCAAGTCAATGCTTTGTAATGAATTAGAATGCTAAGAATTCTCTAAGCAGCAACTGTATAGTAACTATTATTTCCTATCTAAATGTTTATTTTACTTTATAATTATAAAAATTGCTTTATTTTCTCAAGTAGAATATAAATTCTGAATTTATATATAATATACAGTTCTATATCATAGGGGTTAGGGGTATGGTGACCCTTAACAATCTGGAAAATCTGTATAAATTTTTTTGGTCTTCCCTTCATACCAGAAAAGAAGTTTGAATCTTTTCTTTTTCTTTTATGGGGTGTTTACATTAACTTATTATAAAATTTGGCTTGATGTTATATAATACTATAATATAGTTTATGCAATTCTGAGTTTCTAAACTTCAATTTCAATCTGCAGCTTCCATAAAACTCTCCAAAGAAACTACTAATTACTTTGTTATGCCTACTTCTGATATATTGAAACCATGATAGGGAAAGTTGTGATATGAAAGAAATTATTGTATGTTACTTCAGAAAAAGTTGCTATTAAATCACCTATCAATGAGCCTCTTTAACATTACTGTATTTTTTTGGAATGAAACATTTTATGCTATTTCTTCCTTATTCAAGTTAAAGAATAGTACATAGGGAAGGGAATTCTACTGTGCATATAAATATACCTGATCCACAGTAGAGGAGCAGGCAGATGTGGAAATTTGTTGTCAATCTTAGACACACATGGTAAAAAGAAAACTAAATTTTAGCTGTCTGAACTGTGATGGCATTTTATTGTCATCTATGACAGTCTTTTTTTTTTTTAGCCTAGAATCCTTGATTTTTACAGGTGTGCATTATTATTTTAATCAGAATAAGAGTAACTTTTAAAACTATATTTCTTTCCCTAGCTAGGAAGTTTGCTTATTAGAAAAAAAAATTACAAGGTGTTCAAAAAAAATCCTTTGAATAGGAGGAAAAAGTACTGTAACTCCAACTTCCCAAAGTGTGTTTCAGTTGCAGTCTCGAGAGGCTTCTCCTATTTCAGCACTATTACAATAAAGTCTCTATCTAAGCACAACCCAGTTCAATATGTAAACATTTTTTTTAAAGACAGGAGAGGAAAAAAACTATGATTCTTCTTACTAGTGTGATCTTGTACGACTTCGTGGGATGAAAGGAAGCTTGTTTTGATATTATTTAATTTTAAAGTTTATTTCCTCATTCTCAAAAAAAAGTTGAAATTCTCCCCATTCTCCATTGTAGTCTCTATGGGAGGTTCTCAAGCCCAAAATTCTGGCCTCAGGTAAAGTTCCCAAACTGTTTATTTAAGATTGGTTTGTTTATCAATTTATCTTAATCCAGTTTTGATGAGATAGGGAATTACTAAAAAAATTATAATTTTAGATGAGGAGATACAGGAAAATTCAGAGTTTAAGAATAGAACCTGATTTGTCTATGAGCATTGAGATTATCAAAGGTAAAATGTAAAGCTAAAATTATTGTCCTTCTTAAAGAAATATATACAAAAATAAATTCATCTAAATTTTAAGTAAATCATAATTGAGTTGTTCTTGCGTCTTACAAAAATATATAGCTATTTAAATTATAATGATGATAATTCCTTACATGTACATATCTCAGTCACATCTGCTCCTTTACTCCCTTCACACAAATAGTACCCTTCATCAAAAAGCTCAGACCTTCCTCATATTGCTCCTAAACTGTTAAAATAATCTAATTCTCTCTCTTCTCCAATCCATCTGTTCCATCACTTTCCAAATTATATGCCAGTACAATAATGAAGAAGAGGAGAAAGATAGTAATATTGATGACAAGTTTACATGCTAGGGGAGGAAAGAAGACATATATAAACATGAATTATGATATAAAACAGAACATATTTGCTAATGCATGAATGAACAAGATACTTTAAAATTTATAAGGAAAGAAAGGCAAGGAGTACCCGGAAGGACTTTTTGAGTAAGGTAGCACTTGAAATGGGTCTTACATGGGTTGGATTTCAATAGGAAGAGACTGAAATAGAGTTCTGTGTAGGGGGGGGGGGAATACATGAACAAAGATTCAGAAGTGGGGAAAATATAAGACTTTTTCTTCAAACTGTAAGCAAAATAATTTGACTCAATCTTAGAGTATATAAAGTAAAACACTATTCAGAATTGTGTTAAGGCTATTTTATGGAAAGCCTTGAATGTCAAGCAATAGAGTATCATTGAGCAGTAGAAAAGATGATCGATTTTCTAAGAAAGATTAATCTATCTAGAGTGAAGGATTGAATGGAATCACTTGAATTCTCCATTATTAAGATGGGGGTAGGGGGGGTAAGAGAGAGAGGATTTTTTTTTTTTTAACATCTCAGTGCTTTAATTGCTTTATGCATTAAAGGACTTGATAATTTTTCCTAACATTTTATAAATATATCAAAAGATTAACAAATTTGTATCAAAAATGGTTTGGGTATACACACACACACACACACACACACACACACACATATGTATACTTTTTTAGAGCAGTAGGGCTGACTTTATATATATTGACTGAGTAGCTGAAGTCCACATTGGAGATCTTGTGCCTTCCCTCTCCTAAACCCTTTTTTTTTTTCAGTCCTTTGAATGGAATAAAGGGTTAAAAAATGAGTGATTGCAAAAAGAGATAAAAGGTTTCCTGGTTTGGATGTCTTCCCCTTGCTTCTGGCAGCAAGTTTGCAATAAAGGGAATGACTTTTATGGGAATGTGGTTATTCACAGCAAGACTACAGTTGGTGTCAGTATGAAAAATTCTTCTTTAGTAGATTCTCTCAGCAGGAATAATAGATCTAAAAGAAAAGCCATAGAATTTACAAAGAGCATTGACTGGTGCCAGTGACAAATTACGTTTGCAAAATGATGAGCAAACCCATTGAAAATTGAGAAATCGGAGTAGCATTAAATCAAAGGCATGTTTCTAAGAGCAATTCTACCTCAGCATTGAAAAGACATTTGTATTAGCCATGAATATGAGTGAATTTCTTTTCTTTCACTTTTTTTTAGTTCCTTGGATTGCAATTCTTTTTATACCAATGAAACCTTTGTACTTTTAATTTTTTCTGTTTCCTGCAAATATTACTAAACATTTTAGATAAGATTATCAAATATTAATGAATTGTTTTTTTCTATTTCTTTTCATTTATATCTATACAAATATATAAAAAATTCTCATTCTCTGACTAAATTGCCAAAGAAGCTGCTATATTCACCTGGTATCATCAGACTCCTATGGAAAGAATACTGAGTGGTTAGAAAGTCATGTGCTCTAAAATACATTATACTAAATTCATAAACAAATTTCACATCAATTAGAGCAAAAAATAAAGCGTTTCCTCTCTATAGGGATTTTTTCATTTTGGGTTCATGAACTTTTCTTTTTAATATTTTGAAAACCATATTTAAATATAATTGTTCCTTTGTAATCTTGTATCTTTTATGCATTTAAATATATTATTTTGAGAAAAAAATTAATGGATTCCACTAGACTATCAAAAGAGGCACAGGATATAGAAAGGATTAAGAAGTCTTCCTCCGGAAAAAAATATTTATGTCTAAATGTTAAGTATGTATAACAAATAAGGGTAAACTGATAAATCTGTTAAATGTTTATAATAAACAAAAACTTAAGAGGCTTGGATAAGGAAAATATGTGAATAATTTTTAAAAGCACTAATTTGAGTAGTACCTTAATATGTACTATAATTTTCAGTAAAATTATATCTTAATTTTTGAGACAAAATGTTGACCAACTTTATATTTGTCTTTATTTCTTTTAAATACTTCATATGTAGAAAATTCCTCTGCTTTTAATTAGTCACCTTTCTCATCTCCCTTTCCCCCACATACAGAGGCACAGAGACAGAGAGAGACAGATACAGAAAGAAATACACACAGTATTTATATACATAAAACAAAGTCAGAAGATAAAGACATAGTATAAAAGACTAAGCTCTTCAAATACAGTGAAATTGATAAATTGTATTAACATTGCACATTTCTAAATACTGACTTCCTTTTAGGTGGAGCATTTGGAAAGGGGACCAGTCAATTACATGCTAAATCTGATAGGCAAATGATTTTTTTCCCCATTATTAAATAAACCCAGTTGATTCTTGAGAGGAAAATTCTTTGCATGAATGTGTTATAGCAAATACATTTTAAAACAGCATCTTGGAAATGCCTTCCCTAACTCATCACATTTCATACCCTAGAAGAAAAATTTGGGGATCCTAGGATTTGGAATATACTCTAAACATTATCTATAATTTGATTCAGCACTCTCCTATAACTTACTTCTGTTTGTTACTTTTAACAAATTATTGACAGAAGCTCTCAGTAAAAGTTGAAATTAATATAATTGTAGTTCTCTAAGCATTTTATATCACTCTATCTTATGACTATCAATATAAACAGGGTAATAAGCTTGAATAGGTAATAGCTTAGCTCAGTTGATCTCACATAATGTAATCAGTCTTGGATAAGCTAGGTTCCAAGCTAGTATAAACATATATTTTTTTAAAATCTTCCCATAAAAATACTAAAATAAATTCATTAAAGTAAACTTTTATTCTTGTCAGCCCCTAAAAACACTGGCAAAATGAACTTTTTTTGTATTTTCTGCTTGAAATCTAATTTTCTTTTCTTTCATTCTGATACAATCATTTTGAACATACACACACACAAATATCAAAGTCATTTGTTGTTTACCTGCTACAAATAGAACTTCAATTAAAATGTGTGTAAAGAAAAAAAAAATTCATCCAAGTCTGTTATAATTCCTTGACTTGTTCATTCTCAAATTGCCAAGTAGAATGAAGTAGATTTTAAGAACTCTCTTTGTTCCTCATATCCTGTGCCTGACCCACAGGTAATCTGTAGCTTTTTTTCCTCTTCAGCATGAAGTAATTGTGGTGGGAAAACAGAGAAAATGTGCAGGTCACAAAGTGCACATGAGACAGGGATGACAGGTTCTGCCAATTGAGCGCCAGTATTGAGAATCTGCGAACCATAGAACCTGCTTTTTCACATGGATTCCTGTTGTAGATTGGAAGGAATTTTTTGATAATGAGTGAAATAGGTCTTAGCAGCATTTAAGCTTTTTAGTTACTCTATTTGAAGCTTTGTCATACCTTTAGAAGCTGAAGTAGAATTATGTCATTCCACATCAGTAATTTCAAATGCTTATAAGAGTGATTGAATTATCTTTTTTTCCCCCATAAAGGAATAGAAAAATAAAAAAAAAAAATCTAGTTTTAGTAAACTGAATTATTATCAAAAGTTTCTAAACTACAGGGGCTCACATTTACATGTTAGAGCTGATTAAAAGCAAGATTCTGCATATCTTTTTCCTCACTTTCTTCTTCCACTTGCCTTTATTTCTACCCTCAATCTCTGAAACATAAAGAAGCTCAGGAACTCTCCACTTTCCTTTATTTCTAAAAAGAAGTATAAAAAGTATCTGAAAAGCCAGAACTGTTGCCCCAAAAGCCACTCTTGGTCCAGCTGTCTTTAAAAAAAAACCTCTGTCATTCAAATACTAATCATCTTATAAAGTTTTCTGAATCACTGGATTTGCCTAGAATAGTACAGGGTAAAGTGGCCTACTTTGTGGGGTGATGTGATTTTAGAGTATTACTGTTCACTTGTCAGAAGCAATATATACACATTACACAGACATTTTTTGTGTGAATATGCCTTAAAAATACTATGACTATGACTGCCAAGAGGCCCTAATGTTAAGCTTACTACAAGATTGAACATTTTTCATATTTAGAAAGAATCGGCTCTATTTTTTAAAGCTTTGTATACAAATAAATGATTTCTCTCTTATTCAGTAGAAAGGTTGGAGCAATAAATACAAATTTCCTTTTGACAAAAGAACTGAATCCTCTGATTATTTCCTATTTGTTGCCTAACTTCCAACTAGTCTTAAAAGACACAGTGGTATAAAGACTGACAGTTAATAGATGGTTCTCAAGCTGGGGACTGGCTTTTTTTTTTTTTTTTCTTTTCCTTTTCCTTTTTTTTTTCTTTGCAAAACAAGGTATTCAAACAATTTACAAGATGATAGGTCTGGAGCTAGAAAAGACTTTCAAGAACATTGTAGCCTTTTAGAGAAGAAGAACCTGAAGAAGAGTCTGTGGCTTTACTAGGTTCACATAGCTACTAAGTGTCAGAAGTCTTTCTGATTCCAAGTCTAGCACTCTCTCTACCACACCAAGATGCCTTTCTAGTCAAGAGGGTGGTATTAGTTTTCTTATGCCAAAATGTGAAACCAAACAAATATAAAAGGATATTTAGGCTATAATTAACTAATTCAGGCTTTGTAACTGTTAATCTTCTTTGAAAACATATTTGCAACATTCTTCATTTTCCCCCTTTAAGAACATGTATACTACCTAAAAAGTTATAGTGTATCTGCTTCCTATTCAAAGATTACAGATTTATTTGAGTTTATTTCTCAAGTTTTGTAACTCAGAAATACAGAGGATTAATGTGTTAGCTCTTACATCAGTGTGCCTGACAGGTTCTACTAGTCTATATAACAAGATTATTGTGATGGTCTTAATTTCTTTTTCTATTAATGTTCCTAACTAAATTGAATAGTATAGTGTATTTTTACATAATTATGGCACAAATGAAAGGTTTGAGGAAAAATACAACCACTATTCTATCAAAGCAATGTAAATATTTACAGAAAAATTCTGCCATAACTTAATATTTTGCATGTTAGACTCTGTGCAAAATCTTAGTTATTCCTGGGGCTTGGTCCAAAATAACATGTTTGTGGCCCAGTGCCACAAGGCCAGAGATGATGATGGAGCAGAAAAAGTTAGATTTAGGAACAGAGTCAAAAATAATGAGGGGTTGGTGAGGACAGAGGAGAAAGAAGAGAGAGAAAGGAAAGAGAGAGAGAGAGACAAAGACAGATAAAAGAAGAATAATGAGGAGGAGAGGGAGGAAGAAGAAGAAGAAAAAGAAGTAGAAGCAATCATAGTAGTAGTAGTAGTAGCAGCAGCAGCAGCAGTATAGTATAGAGACAGAAGTCACATGGGGTATAAGCCCCATGTGATTATTTTGTGCCACCATCAGCAAAGTTGTTATTTAACTTCTTGATAGATATCTTGATAGATATCTCTGTGATAGAGAGAATAAAGCTAGCCTTGAAATTAGAAAAATCCTACTTTAAATACTGTCTTTAATACTTATTAGCTACATGGGCATGAATGAGCAAGTTGTTTCTCAGTCTCTTCAGTAAAATGGGGACAATAATACCTGTATTGTTACTTTCCATAATGGTTGCAGGCCCAAATGAGATTTTGCATATATATATATATATATATATATACACACATATATATGTACACACACATATACACACATATATAGTTAACTGATATTTATAAAGTAATTTAAAGTTTGTACAGTACTTTGTGTATTTATTTTAAAAAGTACAGAATATACATAAACATCTAGAGTTACAAAGTGCTTTATAAAATTCAAAGTGCTAAATAAATATTAATTATTAATGCTTTCATTTTTCCTCAAAAATCTATGTGAGCATTTTACAATGCAGCACAGGCCCTTGCTTAAATTCTTATGAGTCCAGGGCCAAACATTAATGAAGCTTATCAGTTTTATTTATTTTACTCTTCTATGAATCATAGACTTTATAATATAGAGAAAAGTCAGTATTATATAAGCATCAGACTATATTTGTGGTATTATCTGAAAATTATCTGAAAATTTGGTGAGTAGAATATCACACGAGAACAGAGAACAGATCCTGATAACTGTGCTGATAATGTATATTTGTATAGCATTTATTGATTTATAAAAATTTGCCAAGCTTTTTTCCTTATAATTGTACAAAGTAGGAAGATAGGTGGCAATTTTATTTTAAAAATGAAAAAGCAAACAAACAAACAGAATCCTTGATCACTTAAGTGACTTACACAAATCCACATAATCAACAAGCATTTAGTGAATACCTATCAGGTGCCAGGTATTGCTAGATACCAGGAATGCAAATACCATTTTCCCCTATGTTTAAGGGACCTCACTTTCTTTCCCAAAAGCATGTTAGTTTAAAGGACACACACACAACTACAGATTAAAAAATACGATCCTTAATATAGATATAGAGATTGGGATTGTTTTATTCTTTGTATTTGGATGCCTAGCACAATTTGTAGCACATAGTGCATGTATAATAAATGCTTGTTGATTAATTGATATGCAAAATTAAATATAAGGTAATTTCAGTGAAATAGCATTAATATCTAGGAATGAGGGATATGAGGATCTTCAGAATTATGTGACTAATAAGCAGAAGAGCCATTCTTTTAAATTCATACCCAGTGCTTTATCTCCTACATCATATTCCTTGTCTATGGGCTGAACATAGTCAATTTAATCTTTTATCTCTGCTTACTATCCAAATCCATCTCAGCTATTCTGTCATTAATCTAGGACTCAGCCATTTCATGATACCAACTCAATGATTAAATGTGATAGTGAAGATTTTCCAAGATCTCAGGTCAGATATAGTCATACTAGCTGCAGTTTTCTTCAGTAACTTTCTAGGGACTTGCCGATAATTTAGAGTTAAGATCCCAGCATAACCAATGATACCAGAATGTATCTCCTCAGCTGCCATCTCTTCCCATTGCTATAATGGTTCTGTGTCATAGAACTTGAATGAATTTTGTGGTCATCTATGATCTGATACAACTAATGGTACTGGTCATTATCCATCTAGAAGTTGTTTGTACTATTCATTTTGGCATTAGGTTATATTTTACATTGTGTTGTTTCATAGGCTTATGTTCTGTCTCTCTCTTCATAAACTGAAATTAGCTTGATAACAGGGACGTGTGTAAATATATATATATATATATATATATATATATATATATGTATATATATATATATATTTATATATTTATATAATTTCCTTCTTCCCATTGCCTTGCATAGTACCAGGCACACTCAGAAAAAAATTTTTTGAAAATATTTTTATCAATTTCAGTAAATATCTATGGTTGAATGTTAGAGTTTTTTTGTATATTTGGTTTTTTTAAATTGTTGTTGTAGAGTTTGTGGGGGGTTGGTTTTTTAAAGTATTTGAATTTTCTAGTTCTTTGACTCAGAAATCTTTCAACTATGGTAGGATTCTAAATCCAGGGCCCACCTTATGCCAGCCCTAACAAGTTAAAATCAATTTCAATATATTCCGACTGTCCTATTCAATATCTCTATATTCTCTCTGAAATATACCTCTTTTCTAGCCCCTAAAAGTGCCCTCATACTATCTTTCTCCCAGAACTGATATCCTTCAGTAGTACTCCATATTTCAAAATCATCCTACATTATTCCCTCTGCCATTTCTATTATTTTAAAAAGTTATTAAGCATCTATTATAAACAAGATATTAAATTTGTACACTATGGGTAATACAAAGATTAGTAAGACAGATAACTATGAAGAGAACTTGCAATCTAGTAGAAGGAGAACAACATGCATATACACAAGTCATAAAAAAGAAGTTCTCAATGGTGTGTTAGTTTAAAGGAGAAAGACAACAACTAGCAAATTAAAAAATGTAATCTTTCATAAATTTATATATCAACCTAACCTTTTTTTTTCTCCATGCTTTGCTGAAGAGATGCTTGTGCTTCTTTAAGATTCTAAGATTAGGGACTTCCTGAGCTAGATAGATGTAGATATATTTCAGTCTATATTATTGGAGAGAATAATGCAATTGGATAAAAATGTAATTGGAGAAAATAACGGTTTCACATTGAAACTCTATCACTTGGGTAGGATAGAAAATAATCAGAGATGTTGTCCATACTATGCTGTAAGGTAGTATTTACTTAATGTTTTACAATAATCATCTATCAGGAACATTTGTATTTAAAAGAAAATGCTAGTTATGCAAAAGCATGAATCTTGATGGTGTTACAAGCAATATAGTAGATGGGTGAGAAATGTGGGAATCTGGAGGTCTGTTTCCCCATATGAGTGCCAAGTCCCTCTAGGCATGGACTTTGAAACTAGAGGTGAAGTTCAGTATGTTGAATGGAATATTTGGTAATGCCTTTCATGAAAGATGGGGAACTTCATCTACATTCATACAGAGTTTAACATATCTAAACTACTTCCTGTTTTCTTGAAGCATTTGTGACTTTTCCATAGTCACAAATGTTCTCTTTCATCATTCCCTCCACTCGGAACTCCACATTCCCTTCAAGCCCTATATCAAGTGCCAAATTTTAAAAGAGGACTTTCCTGATTAATACCCCATGGAAAATCACTTTGTATTTAATTTTATATACTTTACATTTACTTATCTGGATACAAATTGGAACCTATCCTCAACAATAGAACATAAGCTTCTAAAGAGCAGCCTATTTCTTGTCTGTCTCTTTGTATCCTAGGACACAGCATCACTAGAACATAGTATTCACTTAGATGATTATTGACTGATTAAAAGTCATAAAAAATGGTAGTCACGATTTTGCTTTGTCACAAAACTGCTATTTGGAATGTGTGCAACTGTGTGTGTGAGAATCAGGTTAAATAAAATAGTGATTGCAGTTATTTTTTAAAAATGCATCTTACAAAATTATTAGTAAGAATGGAAACTTTGACACATCTTAGCAAGGTCATCTGAACTTTTCCCCCCATCTCTTGAAAATTCTTTGGTTCCAATATCTATTTTCTCTTCTGTTTTTTGGGGGAATTAAAGGAGCGGTAGCCTCAAGATGCTGAAAGTTATTTCCCTCTCACCTTTTCAGGGTCCTGCCTCATCATAGCTCAGAACAGAGATCCTCTCTATCCCTATATCTTCTGGATATCTCCTATGAAGAAAGAAGCCTTGCTCAATAAGGTTCACCCCCTTTTCAAGAGTACTCTGACATAGAGAATTGATACTGTCATCCCTGTACCAAAAAGCTTTTTCTTAGTTCTGCCACTGCAGGCTGAGTGAGAGTTTGTTATGCCCTTACCATTATTTGCCCCTAAATTCTGAGAACCACAGGGAGAAATTATGCACTGTTTGCAGTTCTCTGGAACATCAAAACACAGTTGTCTATTGGAATATGTATTCTTCAAGGTCCCCAACATGGGTCTTCTAAACCTTGAATTATTCCACAGTTTCTGGAGGTTCATGATGACTCTGAATGTCTACCAGTCTCAAATATTCCTTAGCAGTTTCCTTCACAAGTTCTCAGTTCACTTGGTAATAAATATTCATAAGGTCTCGGCTTGTTGGAGTAAATTTTACCCCCATAATGGTGTGGAATTTGGAGAATTGCTCAAACATTTTCTTCCCCACAATTTCTGGAGTCAACTTGGTCTTCTCAGAGTAGCCCCATCACAGAGTGAATCTTAGAATAAGAAGTACTAAAGTACTAAAGAAGTAGAAAGGCTCCACCCCCAGTATAGATCCAAATCCCAGCTTACTAGCCTGATATATCGACCAGTCTATAGCAAATAGCATGTTATGATCTTTGGCATCCATTTTATCTAGTACTCTTCCCTTACCCCAAAAATTCCTCTCTCCTAGACTTTATTAATGGGTTACTTTAGACCCAGCTATAAAATGCTATAATCATTAGGTATGAAATATTTTAAAATAATTAAACAGTTTAGACCTTAAAAAATGAAGCATTTCATAAAAATGATAAAGCTTCCACTAGAGCCTCTGATATATATGAGCTTTAGATCTGCTATTTTAACTAGTACAACCCAGCTATCCCAAATATCCCAATATGGTCACAAGGTATCCTGAAATTTATTTTCAAATTGATGTGATCATTTTATACTGTTTTAGCAATAGGTCATAATCCTCCTTCTTTCTTTCATCAATGTCTATTTTTTAAATTAAAGTTTTATTCTCCCATGGAAGTCTGATATTTGAACAATGCATATAGGATAATGAACTTGTCCTTTCATTAGAAATTTATTATATGTATGTTTATTTAACATACTTGTGTCAATATATTTATTAATAGTCTATTGATAATCCAAGGCAAGTCACCTGGATAAGTGAAGTCATTCATGTAGTTTAGTTTTGCTATAATACTGATCAGTGGTGTCAAATAGAAATGGGGGCCACTGAACCATGCAGTACGATTCCCTGCCCCTTAGTAACTTGGAAAACCATTAAGACTATTGTACTAATATTATTTATATTATATTATGTTTTTATTATTTTAAATATTTCCCAATTACATTTTAGTCTGGTGCTGTCCATACTCAGAATGCTGGCTTAGCTTTGATGCCCCTAGTATAAAACTAGACTAGCAAATTAGGGATAAGGAAGGGAAGAGTGGACAAAAAGAGTACAGTGAATAAGAATTAGGTAACTTGAGTGAAATACTACTGATTTTTTTTTTTCTTTTGACCCACCACTTATTTCAGTGTTGTAGTTCTCTATCCCAATTGCCCATTTTACCACCTCTCCCTCTTCCCACCAAAAAATATCTTTCACCGTGTTTCCAGAAGTTAGGCTGTCAGTGGGAAAGTGCAGCTCACTTGCCAGTGGCCTCAAAGCAGTCATGATCAAGGTGAAAATCTGGGCACCTGGAGAGGGAATAGTCTCTGAGGTTAGGCCAGGGAATGAGGATGCTCTTAATTTAGCATATTTATCTTATCTTTGCTTTGAAATTATTAGCTCCTTACTGTAAGAGTCCCTCTTCTTATTTGTCTTTGTACTTCTATTCATTATTTAAATATGTAGCACATTGACACATATATACAAAGTGCTTAATAAATGTTGAATTAAATTCTCTCCTCCTTTCTTTACATACACAAGCTGATTTGTCTCCATGAAAATTTTTGTTATTTCTTTTCCTCCTTTTTCTTTCTGCTCTTTACCATTTTTGTTTTGATTATATCATTATAAAAGAAACCTATATAACAACATTTCAGTTAACTGTATTTATGTAGCCACCATTCATTATTTATTATATATGTGTGTATATATTATATATGTATAAATATACATATATATGTATATTTCTTATATTTATACACAGTACCTCTGATACTTAATATGGCCTAGAGCTTTGTTGGAATGTCTTAAGCCTGCCTTCCAGCTAATTTTCTGGTTTTAAAAAAGCAGATTTGAGAAACTAAAACAATCAGTCTACTCTCCAGAAAAAAAAAAAAAAAAAAGAAGCCAGTTAAATTTTACCCCAGAAACATTCTGCAATTGTAACATAAGGGCTCAGTATTGAATTTCAGATACAAAATAAATCAGAAAGAAATTGCTGAATGTGCAAACCTTTGCAAAACCAAACTGTTCTTTTTCAGCATTCCCTAACGTTAATCTATTCTCTAGGGGCATTGAGAGTTTTCTGTAGAATGCCAAAATAATGATAATATACCAGTAAAACATTAAAACATGGCTGGGATGAGCCATCATATCCTCTTGTTTTGAATAGTGTATTACCAAAGTATGAGTTGGCACATACTTCACAAGAAAATAAATAAAATTAGTTTTTACATAGATAATATACCAAAACCATATAAATTTGAATTTTTTCAAATACCATTACTGAGATAAAAGGGATTACCTGTAGTTTCTTTCTTTACACAAAGATGCATGTTTTATAAAAGCAACCCTTAATATGCTCATCTTTCCTAAAGTTATTTTTCTTGAATTTTGATATTTTATTTTTGTTCAGAGACTTTAAAAAAAATAAAGTTCTGACAAAGAATAGAGACTGCCTTATCTCCCCCACTCAAATGTCATTTTAATCAAATTGTAGTGAAAGGCATTCAATAACTGGATGCTCAACATTGCTGACATTTAATTATAGTTAGGCCACTGAATTCTACTTCTAATAGCTCCCTCGGCCTGAAAAAAAAAAAAAGCCGGAGAAAACAAACACAGGATGTTTAAGAATGATAGCAACAATGGACTCATTAACAGTCAGTTACAAGATAATTGACTTCTGTCAGCCCTAAAGATTTACAGTTAATTTAAGTTAAGAAAAGCTTGCTGCCACTCTATCTTCTACCCCCCCAAACAGGTTCTGTTCATAGTGCTCTTTTCCTCTCAGGCCCAAAAGCAGATGTTTATTTAATGATTTTTAAAAATTAAGATTGGAAGATAATTGTTAAAACTTTTTCCTTAAAGTATTTTCCTGTTCTGATTCTTCAGTTTCATGCCCTTTTCTATCCTTTTTTTTTTAAAGGAGTTTCCTTGTCATTTACATTGCTCTCTTTCTTATATAACAATCATTTTCTAACAATTTAAAGACTAAGATTAAGGTTGGGTAAATAGTAAAATTTACTATTCTGACTTTGTTACACCATCAAAAAGACTAAATGCCTAAAAAAGATAAATAGCTATCATTACTTTCCTGAAAAAAAAAAAAAAAGAAAAAAAAAACAACTTTTAAATAGCTTTAAAAAGTTTCCCAAATAAATCTTAAAATAATGATCTGTGTTTTTTTTAAAAGTTAAATTCATAGTCCAATATATGGTGAAACTACATAAACTCTTTTCCTTTTTTCTTATCTGAAGTGGTTGACCTCAGGAGAGGAGGAGAAGGTTACAAGGTCAAAGTCTTTTCCTCCTTGGATCTCACTGCTTGCTGAGAGAGGGTTGGCTGGAAAATAGATGTTTTAGAGCAGAGGTCAGGGGTTATGATTTTAATTCTGTTAAGGAACAGCTGGTTTGAGTTTCTTTACATTTCTATCTCCCCTCCCTTCCTAACAAATCCATAGAGCGAAAAAAATTTGTTCAGAAGGAACCAGTAACATAAAAATACATAGTTCCCGTGTTTTAGTACTTAAAATGTGTCATCTTTGTTTTATCAGGAGGAAAAGAATGGATTTTATAGAATTAACTATACATGAGACCTGTCAAGAGCTTTGGTCCCTGGAATCTGTTTAAATATCAAGTTTAGTAGATCATATGATTGTTGATTTAGATGGTTGTTTGGGTTTTTTTTTCTAACTTATCTCCATCAAATATGAAGTATTGAATGGAACCGCATGTTATGAAAACCTCTAATGCGTCACATATTTGGAAACAAATTATGAAGTGTGGCACAAAGATTTGAAAGACCAAAGCAAGCCAAATGTTGAAGCTTGGATGAATAGTCACATTTCTGCATGTGAACATATGTGTGTGCCTTTTTTGTGTATATATTCAGTCAGGTGCACGTTCAGTACAGAACTTTTAATTTCTCATTTTGAACAGCATAAGGCTGTTTGCATTATATGATGTTCATAATATAATGATGAATTCATGACCTTAATATTAGTATGTAGCAGTAGTCACATATAAGTTACTGAAGAAAGCATAGCTTGACTACTTTTATTTATGTTTCTCGGTCTTTCATGCTTTTTTTATTTGAAGACACACACATAAAGAATAAAACTCACAACTCTCAAATAAATGGCAAACCAGTAACAGATTTTTTGTCTGCACTCCTCAGAAACATTGGCCTCAGGCTGTGTTGGTGTGTGGCTCAACAGCAATCAGAGGTCATAATTTCATTGGCGGTTAGCATCAGGTTTAATTTTTCTAGCATGTTACATTTACCAAAATGTCTGGTTTCAGTTATACTCAGGCATTGACTGAATTCGCTTTGAGCTGCGTGATGTCTTAAGGTACCTGAGGTTTATGGAACACATATGCTAATTGTTTTTAACCACTTTCCTTTCTAAACACAAAAATGTGTTTTCTGAAAACCGTATAACAGTAGTTGTTAATGACAGTGCTTATTTCTTACATTAAAGTTCTTGCAAGTAGGTAAAAATGGTGATTTAATGAGACTGCCACCTACTGATTGACACAGTAGAAAATGCCCCAATGAGGAGAATTGGTGGTTCTTAAAAGAAAAAAAAAAAAAAAAAAAAAAAAAAAAAGAAGGAAGGAAGGGAAGAGAAGAGAAAGAGAAAGAAAGAGAAAGATGCATTTTTCATTTTTAATAAAATTTTGGTAGTTTTTTTCCTGATTGTAGTTTATTTTATTATGTTACTTTTTTATTATTTTTTCACTTCAGGAATGTGATCAAGTTCATATAGATGATGTCTCATCTGATGATAATGGTCAAGACCTAAGGTAAGAGACTTTAGATCTAAATAATAGTCTTCATTTAGTCTTTCACTTGCTTAGATTATTAGAAATTAAGTCTTTCCTTGGTTAACATTGGATTTTTCTTGCTTCAAAATAGCACATATAACTTTGGAACAGATGGCTTTCCTGCTGCAGCAACCAGTGCTAATCTATGCTTAGCAACTGGTGTTCGAGGAGGAGTAGACTGGATGAGAAAGTTGGCCTTCCGCTATAGACGAGTAAAAGAGATCTATAATACCTACAAAAATAATGTTGGAGGCAAGTAGCCACAGTAAATATCACATAATCATGCTTTTGTTCAGACAGATTGTTGTTGCTATTCAGGTATTTTAGTCATGTCCAACTTTTCATGATCCCACTTAGATTTTTCTTGGTAAAAATACTGGAGTAATTTCCCATTTCCCTTTCCAGCTAATTTTACAGATGATGAGGAAACTGAAGCAAACACAGTTAAGTGACTTAACCAGAGTCACACTGCTAATAAGTGTCTAAGGCCAAATTTGAATTCAGGAATGTGAGTCTTCCTAACTCAGCTCTAGCATTCTACCCACTTTATCTTAGTTGCCATCAGGCACATTAGATACTTACAATTTTCAATGTAACAAAAATGATTTCACTTCTTAGAGATCATTTGCTTATAACAGCACTTGTTTGTTTTCTCTCCAGTGATCATTCCATCTTAAAAATCTTGTCCCTTGTCTTTTACTGCCAAAAAGAGCATTGGACTTGAAGTTAGAAAATTTGATTTTGGATCCAGGATCCATAATTTGTGAGGAACATGACTTTAGATCAGTCACTAAATTTCCACAAGTCTCAGTTTCCTCATCTAATCTAAAAAAAATGTGAAACTAAAGTAAGGTAACATGAACAAAGAAATTTGTAAAAAAAATAATAATAAACATGCTACATAATAAGGTGTTGTCATTGTGGTGGGTGGTGGCATATGAGAGAATGGAATACCCTTTGTCTCTAAATATTTGCTCCCAGGGAGAAAGGACTGTTTTATCTTTGTTTTTGTAATCTTAGAATTTAGCATATCCCTAGCACATAGTAGGTGCTTATTCATCAACCTGTTTACCCCTGTTAAATCAACAGGTCTTCTTGGTCCAGCCAAAAGAGAAGCTTGGCTCCAGTTAAGGGCAGAAATTGAAGCTCTAACAGATTCTTGGTTAACACTTGCACTGAAAGCCTTGACACTGATTCATTCTAGGTAAGTGACCACATATAGAGAGCATTTATGGCAGGATGATTGAAAGAGTGTTTACAGCAAAATAAATATATCTATGGTTTATCCATAGTTTGCTTTCAGGTGGGTTTCATTTGGGGAAGTTAATTTTCAACATTTTTTTCCCCTGGTTCTCACAGGACAAACTGTGTGAATATTTTAGTAACAACTACTCAACTTATTCCAGCCCTGGCAAAAGTCCTGCTGTATGGATTAGGAGTTGTGTTTCCAATCGAAAATATTTACAGTGCGACAAAAATAGGTGAGCTATTTTTATCATCCACTTTTCTGCTGCAGGCTGCTAATAACGAAAGACAGTCAATGAAACCTTTATCTGATGACTATGTAATTAGTTAAAGAAGAATCATCTGAGCAATTTTGTTTCATTTTCAAAATTGGCTTGAGAATTCAGGGAAATAAAAGTCATATAATCCATGTAGTTAGCTGTATGTTTTTCATAAGCCTTCATATATCTGAATTTGATTATGGTATATACATATTTGTTACACTTCACTTAGTATCTATTTTGGATAATATAATATCTTTTTTCTTCTTTTAGTGTGTAAAGAGCAAACCCCTTTTTTCATAAACTAAAACAAGCCTGCAGTAAAGGCTTAATGTAGAACAAAAATATAGCTACACTAATATTTTTTGTTTAAAAATATGCTGGCTTCTTTTATACTATTCAATCCAACAGGTATTTATTTGATATCCTGCATCATCCTAGGAATTATAAGGAATATATTTTAAAAAGGTTTAGGAATGCAATATAGTTGGGGGGAAAAGATATACTTATCTGAAAATAATTGGAGATAATTAGGGAGAAACTCTATTTCTAAAACATATGATTTTTATAGTAAGTGATTATAAAGTTAAGAAGAGGAAAGCTGAGTTTGGACCAGAGTAGTGTGAAAAGGGATCATAGGGGAAGTAAAATGGGAAGTAAACTTTGAAGGATGGAGAGGAGAGGGGAAAAAAAGAAATTATATATGAGGGGAGGAAGAAGAGGGACAATATGCCTGCAGTCATGGAGGAATATAAACAAGGCATATTTAGAGAATGGTGAGGATACATATGTGTTTATGACTAGTGTGAATATCCTGAAGACAGATAATTTAGATTATAGTAGAGTTAGAATAGCATAATAAATTAGTTTGTATTTATTGTAATAAGCCCTTACCTTAGAAAACATTGCAGATTCTTTAGCAGGGAAGTTGCATGATGGTGGAAGCAATTTACTATGATCTAGGATAGAGAAAGAGTGAAAACAAGGAAAACAATTAGTTTATTGCTAAAATCTAGTTGTGAGGAGATGTGGTGAGAAGTATGAGGAGAGGAGTTGGCAAGAATATACTATTGCATTGAGAATCTCAGTATATTTATCAGTATTGATCTTGGTGAGATAAATTCCAGCGATTTTTGTTAATGTATTAATTCCTGCCCTCAAGAGTTTATTTTTTAAAGTCAGTACAATACTGTTTAATAAATCAACATACCCAGCTCATTTTGCATCATTCCAACTTTATCAAATGTCATCTTTGAGTCCACTTGGTTATTCAACAAGCATTTGTTAAACTGTTATTGTGTCCTGAGCACTATGCTAAGCACAAAGAAAATTAGAAATAGAATTCCTGTTTCCAAGGAGGACCTGTGTATGTATGTCTGTATGTGTATATGTGTGTATATAAAGATATAGATAAAGATAGTCTAAGGAGAAAGAACATGTAAATTATTGTATGAACAAGATATATAGAATGTAAAAGGGTAAGGAACCTATAGTATGAGAGAATGGGAAAAAGCCCTCTACAGGAAGTAGAATTTGAATTATCTAGAAGGAAGCCTGTGAAACCACAAGACAGAAGTAATAAAAAAAAAGAATATTTGAGGCATGAAGAAGCACCAATACAAAGGCACAGATTTGAGAATTAGAGTCTTAGACTTTATCAATGGCAAATAGGGCAGTGTACAAGGATTATAAACTATATAAAGGGGAAAATAGTATTAGAACACTGGAAAGGCAGGAAAGGACCAAGTTGTAAAGTGCTTTGAATACTAAAACATTTTATATTTGATACCAGCAATGGAGACCAGTTTTCAATGATATTCAAATATTGTCTAAGAAGGAAGATACAAGCTGCAAACAGAAGACCTCCATATATTTTATTTATGTAGAGAAAGCAGGCATTGTTTATCAATTTTTGAAGTATTTTAGTAGTTTTCTAAAGACATATTAATGAAATTGTGTCCTTTGAATATATACATACCAATTCCATTCTGTCAGATGCAAATGAGTGTTTTTTGAGGCAAAATACAAATATAAAGCAGACATTTGTTTAAGCAAACAGGTAATTTGTTCTTCTGTATATCTGATACTTATTTGAAATGAATGCAGGAACAGCTCAGCCATTCACATTTTGAAACCTATTTATAAGCCATGCCATTGTCCACTAGAACAGGTCTATTTGCATCAGAGGACTCAAAGACCCAGTTTTTTTTGTTTTTTTGTTTTGTTTTGTTTTGTTTTTTTTCCAGGAAGAGACAATGCTTGCATTAACTGCAGTGCAGGCAGACAGTGCCTCAGACAGACACTGTAGTCTAAACGAAGGTCTAACATAGGAAAGATAATGAACAGATAAGCTGGTAGTCTGTATAGAATTACCTTGATCCTATTTTTTCTTTTAGGAAAGTGTTTTATTGAACTCTGGTTGTCTAGGTATGGGATTTTCCATTCAGAGCAAAAACTCCCATTATTTCTCTATTTTGCTCTGACATTATTTCAAAAGCATTCTCACATATCTCATGAAAAACATGACAATCTTTTTTTTTTCAAAAGAATATGATGAGCATATCCTAAAAATAATGGTAGACTTTAGATTAAAAGAACCTCCTAAATTTTTTTCTTTGCTACAATAGAAGTAATTCTAATTACATTTCTTCATTTTAATTTATTTTTAAATGTCAATGTAGTTCAAAACATTATTGCTTTTTTACATCTATGCATTAAAGATATTCTGGGAGGGTTGTATATATGTGGGTATGAGTGTTTGCTCCCTATAAAGGGGGTTTAACTTGCTTTTACTCTAAGTATCACAACACAAAAATCTTAAGACTCAAGATATAGCCTAGAATTATCCTGTAGACACACATGCACAGACATGTGCATGCACACACACATGCAACAAGAGAAAGTGGTTTTTGTCTGATTTCCCCAGTTCCCTCAAGTTCATATCTATTCAGGTCCTGCTAGTGAGAAAATGTTTCCTTCAGAGTCATTTCTATACACATGTGAAAAAAAAGTGAGAAATATATAAAATTTCAGGCAATTTGATTAATGAATTAATTTTTTGTTCTGGAGGCCTAAAATAACAAATTTCTCCATATATAATTTTAATTTAGGCATAATCTGGTTGAATTTTAAACCTTAAGTATATGATATGCATTAGCAAAATATGAGGCACCTTTTATTGATTTAACATCATTGTGTGACCATTTATTTTATTATTAACATTCTGTTGCCCAGACTTTAAAAGAAAATTAAGTTTGTTTCATACTTATTTCTGTTCTTTAGGAAAGGAAAGTTGTTTTGAGAGAATAATTCAAAGGTTTGGAAGAAAAGTTGTATATGTTGTTATAGGGGATGGTGTGGAAGAAGAACAAGGAGCAAAAAAGGTAATTTTTTCTTTTAAGCAAGTGGGTCTTTTAAAATCCTGTTTCTTAAGCTTTCGATTATGACTCCATATGGGGTCTTTAACTGAAAGTGGGGGTTGCAAAATTATGATTTATTGTCAATAAATATTTTATTTGTTTACCTTTTTACATATAGATATACCTGGGGTTGCATAAAAATTTCTTGGTCAAAAAGGTATCACAAGTGGAAAAAGTTTAAGAAGTCTTGACTTAAAGGACACTGAAATATTTTTGGAAAAAGTATACTCCCATGGGAGAAATTCACCTTTATATGTTAAATATGTCTAATAATAGCAGCTATTCAACCAAGCAATTATTTCCCTTCTCTGGATTAATAGCTTAAATGTATTCAATAGAAAATACAAAATGATGCAATTTTCAGAATGCAGGCAGAAGAAAAAGATTTCTTGGTTTATTCTGCCCTAACAGATTATTTCAAAAGCATTTTTACAAAAATAGTTCACTGGACAAAGCAACCTTTTTTTTTTTTTTTTTTTTTTTTTTTTTTTTTTTTTTCCCTGAAGCAATTGGGATTAAGTGACTTGCCCAAAATCACATACTAGGAAGTGTTAAGTGTCTGAGATCACATTTGAACTCAGATCCTCCTCACTTCAGGGCCATCTATCTACTGCACCATCTAGCTGCCCCTAGTAACCCTTTTTAAAAAGGAATATGATGAGCATATTATTTTTTTCTGTTGTTGCAAGAAAAGCAATTATAATAAATTTGTCCATTTTCCATTGTGTTAGATAAGGTTTCAATTGTGTTTAAATGTTAGTATATTTTGAAACATTGTTGCTTTTTGCAATTATACATTTAAAAATTCTTGTAAATATGTATTTTTTATATAACCCATGAAGATCTTTTTTAAAAGCAATAATAACAATAAAGGATTATTACAGTCTCATTTTACAAGTAAAACTTCTGTCTCATCTTAAGGTGCCCCATCTTGTGGTATCACCTTTTCCAGAATACTGGTCCTCTACAAAGCTGAGCATATTCACAGAACCATGTTCTTAAGCATTTTGTCCTCTTCTCATATGATCCTCACTCTCATATAAGCAGATAAATGTAATTCATCCACAGTCTTTTATTTTATTTCTTTGTACCTTTAAAGATAGTAGGATAGACTTTTTCCCATCTGTAAACAAACACATATTTATTTACTTTGTCAAGCTTTGTTTTAACTTCAAGGGAGAAGGAAAGTTGGAATATCTTGAATCTGAAAGAAACTTCCTAAACCTCAACAGTACTTTGGTTCTGGGTCTGATTACAGAAATATGCTCTAACTTTACTTCCAGATCCTGGTCTATAAAGGTTTAACTTAGCAATGTGCAGCAACTCTCTTAATCTTTGTGTATATCATTTTTTCCCATCTTTAATCTAGATAATTGTTCACTCTTTCCTACCATATTATTAATTATATTAAAATTTAGATAATGTTTCACAGAGCAAAAGTGAATTAAATCCATAGAAATCCACATTTTATGTATTATATGCTATGTTTTGTTGTTTCCCATTTCAGTCATGTCCAATTCTTTGTGATTCCATTTGGCATTTTCCTAGCAAAGATATTGAAGTGCTTTCCAGTCCATTTTACAAATGAGGAAACTGAAGCAAATAAGTCTAAATGATTAGCCCAGAATCACAGAGCTAGTTAAGTGTCTGAAGTTGGATTTTAACTCAAGAAAACCCCAAATGAGATCACAAAAAGTTAGACACAACTGAAAACAACTGAACAAAATGACACCTTTACATGGTGCTGTTCATATATGGGTATAATTTCAATCCTGGCATCTGAGATGATTTCAGATCTGTTTGAAATTTGGCTGTACCAAACTGTAATTCCTAGAATCTTCCCTGTACCAACTAGATTTAAATGCTGAGAAAGGTCAAGTTCCTTACTTTGCCTTCTCATTAGCAAATACTATTCCAAGCTTAGTCCAAGAAGATCCAACTCTATCAAGAATTTGCAAGAATGATCTTAGAATCTAGGGGATGATCACAGATTTACAAAGGAAGCTAGTTGCCAAAGTAAATTATAGATTAGATTCTGTAATGTTCAGTAATTTAAGTATTGTAATTATAGACTAAATGTCTCAGTTTCCTCATTGTGCGATGACACTCTAGGGAAACCCAGCTGCTTGTTCTATCAGAGTTGAACGCAGTATAGTGAATCATGAGATTTCCCAGATTGTATTAGAATCCTCCAAAACCATTGCTTCCTAATGAGCCGACAGTAACTCCTGAATGTAGTCCAGATCCATTTCATCTTCTTGGCAGACCCTCGAGATAGTGACAATTCAGCTACATTAGACCTCCTGGAGTGTCTTCATGGAGCCTATTACTGGCCTGTATTTCAGGAAAGAAAGCCAGGATTGAAATATAGTCAGTGTTTGCCAAAGTGGTCACTTGCCAAGACGTGAGTTTGCCTCAGAGGCTGGTATGTTTTACTCTGGCATTCTCTGGAAAGGAAAAATCCAGGATAATCTCTATTAAAGATACCAAGATTATGTTTTTCCCCTTGTTGTGGCCAATGTGATGAGTCTGAAGCCAGCCATTTACAATGCCAAGAAAAATCAGTAAATTCTGTTTGACCAAATCAAGAATATAGTTAGTGAATTTTCTTTTACAGAGACTTTCTAAGACAAAGTTTTTCTGTAACTTAAATGTGTATACATATATGTATACATTTAAATATGTGTGTTTAAGTAATATATATATATATGCATATATATATATATATATAAACTATACTTTGTGGGATATATTCATTTTTGCTAATTAATCATGCAATACTTTGCATGTAATGTTTGTTAATTTTTTCCCAGTGTTACTGATCTTTTGCTGTTATATTACCTTCATTCCCAAATATATCACTTCCTCTTCCCCTTCCTCTTCAAAGACAAGGGTGGAAAAGTAATCCAGTAAAACTAATCAACTATTCATTTGAGAGAACAAACTCATCTCTATTTAACAAAATTCAACAAACTTTAATGATGAAGCTTGACCTGAAAGAAGAGAGGAAATTTAGCTCCTGTCTTCTTTGCAGCCTTTCTCAGTCATTTATAGGAATTTAGTTTTGTTCAATAACAGTTAACATTATTTAGTTTCTTTCCAAACATTTTTTTTTCACAAAACACCAAAACATGAGACTTAGAAATATAGGGGAATAAAGGTCAAATATGATGACACCTCATTCATCTGCCTATATTTTAAATGAGAATTTGTATGTGTACCAGAAATCCAAAGATGTGTGCCATATTTGTGCTTTTTTGAGAGACAGTGATATTCAAAAAACCTTCTAAATGCTTGCCAAATGCTTAAAAGGCAAAAAAGCTTCCTTTAGGGTAGATTCTGTCCAAGCTACAGATTTAGGAAGATGTTATTACTGTTGTTGTTCACTTCTGAGGAAGAGCAGTGACATCACAAGGATGATGCTTTGAATTTGATTTAAGGAAGGCAGAGATGTGCAAAATTATCAGCCTCCTGTAGATAGATAAAGATGTAAATGTCTACATACACATACACACAAAGTGAAGGGGAAAATATTAACAAATTAGGGTGAATCAGGAAATTTCTCTTGAGAGGTAACATATAAAGTAAATTTTAAATGATGTTCTAGAATCCAAGAAGTAGAAGTGAGGAGTGAGAGCATTTCAGGCATGAGGAACTGCCCACTCAAAGGAAAATGATAATATCCATTATAAGTGAGCTGAGTGCATATTTTCCAGAACCAGTAAAAATCTCCCTACTGTTTTTTATTTCAAAATGCCAACTAGTTCCAACAAAAGATGCAGGTGTAATGAGCTCATCACTTAAGAAAGTATTTTATTTTACTTTTCTTTCATGTCTAAGTATTCATTTCTTTTGATCATTCAGTAAAGGCACAATATTCCATTAGATATGATTTTTATATGAATCTAATAGAAAAGAAAGGATCTGACTTTTTTACTCACAGTAAATTGCAAGAGAGATGTTTTAATCTTAAAAAAGCAATATTACAAAAACCTAAATTTGGGGAGAAATGAATCTATAAAAGAGGTGTTACACTATATCTTAAAATAAAATAAATTTTTCTTCATTATTCTTCACTATAGAAAAGTTCTTTGCTTTAAATAGAAAACTTCCTTTGTGCATTGAAAATGTTTTCATTACCAAAAAACAATTCACATCCCAATTCTTAAGAAAATGTCAATTAGAATTAAATGTGTCTCATTATATATATATATATTTATATCTCTTGAATACTGTCTATAAATTTGTTCATTGCCATTCCTTCTAATTTGATCTTTATGATAAAGATGGGGGGGGGGATTATACCTCCAAAATGTAGATCATGTTATATTGTTTTGTTTCCGAACTTAAATGAAGCTAATTAGTAGTTGAGCTAAGAGCACAAGATTTAATACTGAGCTATCCTGTAAAAGCAAATGCTAGTTTACATCTCTTTGGAATTTTCCCTCACTCCCACATTTCTAAATGGCTTTGTTTACCTGTCAGTTTCATATGTCGCTTTACAAACTAAGACAAAGATTTCTTCTTTTCCATCTAGAAATGTCTTTTATCTCTTCAAATAATGCTCTCTTGCAACAAATGATTTAGGGTACAAAAATACAAACCAGAGAGAGCTTTGTCCTTTGTTTTTTTGTTTTGTTTTGTTTTGTTTTGTTTTGTTTTGTTTTGTTTTTTATTAATGGTCAATGAGGTAGAAGTCTATGGAATGGGAATAGGAGCAGAAGTCATCCTTATGTTCTTTGCTAGTAAAGTCCTCGAGCTTTCTTCAGTAATTTCTAAATTACTTCTAAAGTAGTAATTTCTAAAAATGAAAAACACTCTTTAGAGAGGCACAGGTATGAAAGCATGTCAAAACAACAAATAAATAGGACAAACTATTCTTCTGAGAGTATTTTTTTGTCCCCAGAATAGGGAAATCTTGGAAGTGCTGTACCAGTCATGGAATAAGAAAGGTGTTCTCATTCAATTAAATATCAACTTTAAAAAATATATATTCAGATGACTATATTTCCATATAATTGGTTTTCTTAAGCTTTCTATGAATTTCTTTTTATGCATTGTAAGAACAATTGTGACAAGGGGTTGCTAGATTTACCAGACCATCATTACCAGACCTTTCTGGGTCCCAAAAACAAAAAAGGGTTAAAAATTCATGGAATAATAGAGTACTGAATTTGGGGTCAGAGGATCCACACTGAAGTTATACTCTGTTTCTTTTACTAGATAATTTCATCTTCCTGGGCATCATTTTTCTCATTAGTAAAAGGCGTAAACTAAATGATCTGTAGGTATGTCCTAACTCAAAATCTTATAATTGGCCTAAACCTACATCTCATCTTCTAGCATGTGATATTGAGGGCAAAAAGAATCTGATTGTTTTTGGAAGCAAAGTATGCCTTATAGAGGAATTGGATATCTAACTATTTATTAAGAAAAACTAATAAGGCAAATGAATGACAAATAACTTGGAGATTAAATTTGGATCAATTAAAATGATCCCCTTTATAATGACATGAATTTTAAGCCTTTAAAGTAAAAGTTGTGTTTTACTTTGTAATTTTACAACTGTACAACTTGTTTATATTGCAAATAATTATGTGAAAAATCAGGAGAGGGAAATTTTAAAATAGGAGCTAGACCTATGAATCCAATGTGATGGGGAGAGCCAGCGGTAGGAAACTCCCTCTCCCTAAAAAAGGCTAGCATTTTGTTTATAGACTACACTTTTAGAGGGTTGCTTAGATAATTAGAAGTTCAATGACTTGCCTCATCTTGCTGGTTCTAAGGCCAGTTCTATATCCATTATGCCACATTGCTTCTATAATAATGAAGACTTCAAAGAGAAATGTTTTTTTTTTTTCCAAATGCTTAATTCTTAGAATTAATAAGATATACATTCCTTAAATGCTAAAGTCATGGACTAAGCAATATGATACAGCAGATTGATAGATAATAATTTATAATATATTTTTGTGGAGGAAGGAAATATTTTTATCTCTTCCAAAAACTATTTCACACAATTAATTTTTCCTCCTAAGGAGGCTTAATCTGGCTAAAGCCTTCTTTTCTTCTAGAGTCTACTTTATTTTCCTGGAGGAGGGTAATGAAAATATAACTGGACCTGGGTCAGGAAGGCCTTCGTTTAAATTTGTCTATGTGACATTAGCCAACCATCTTGTTTCTTATTCAGTGACCTCATCTGAAAAAATGAGAACAATATTGCTGATACTATTTCACAAAGCTCTGAGAAAAGTCTTTTGTAAGCCTTAAAGTGCCACAGAAATGTAAAATTATTGTTGTCCATTTCATGTGTTTCCCAAGTATATGCTGTACCCAAAAGTCACAGAATTTTTTTTTACATTTATTTTGCATCCCCCAACATCAAAAATGGTCCTTTGAACTTGTACAAGAATTAACATAGAATCTAAGAATCTAAGAACTAACATAGAATTCATAAGTTAGAATGGTTCTTATATGTCATCTAAGCTAATAATTTCATTTTGAAGATGAGGAAAGAGATCCAGAAAAATTAAATGATTTACCTAAAATCATGCATCTATTAGTAGCAGGCTTAAGATTAGAAAAAGGTCTCCTCCCACATACCACACTGGTTCTTTGGATATGTTAGATGAATAGATAATGCCATTTCAAAGAATAAGAATACACAATGTATCTGCTGGCCCAAAACATTCATTCTAGTTGTATTTTCAGAGAATTATAATACCTTAACAAGCATCCACTCTAAAACACACTATAATTTTTTCTTAAATATTTCTGCCAATGAGAATTCTGAGGAAGGCTGTTCTATTTGGGGATAGTTATTTATTAGGAAGTTTTCCTTATGTCAAATCAAAATCTCTCTTTCTCTAGCTTCCAGCTCTTGTCTTTAACTTATTTTTAGGACCAAGTAGAGAATTTTTAGTATCATGTCCACACCATAGCCCTCTAATACTTTGTACTGAAGGTTGGAAGAGTCTAATGGTACTACTGTTACACAGTATGGGAACTAGTAACAGTTGATAGACTAAAATCATCATACAAGTGACTTTTGTTGGAGCAATCATCACTTTATTGCTAGTCAACAGATTAGGGACCTAATTGTGAATCTTCATAACTTATCACTTAAACAAATCTTCCTGTCTCAGCTCTCCTTTATCTGTTGTCTCCTTTTGCTTCTTAAATTGGGAACTATCTCTTTTACTTTTGTATTCCCAGCTCTGAGCACCATGTTTGGCATGTAATTCCTTGTGGTTCAGGTATTCAGTTGTGTTCAAATCTTTATAATCCTGGGCACCATAGTGTCTATGGGGTTTTCTTGGCAAAGATATTGGAGTGGATTGCCATTTCCTTCTCTAATAGATTAAGGCAAATAGAGGTGAAGTGCTTTGCCCAGTCATAGAGCTAGTTAATGACTGAGACCAAGGTTGAACTCCAGTTTTCCTGACTCCAGGCTCAGAGAGCTCTATCTGTTCATTGAATCAACTAGTTGCCTCTGACATATCATAAAGATTTAACAGATTTTTCATCTATCCATTCATCCATCACTTCATTAAAGTATGAGCAATAGGGGAAATTTCAGAATTATTCTTATTCTGACATGAAACTTCAAGTTCTACACACATTAGAAATGTTGCATTATAATAATTCTCTAAAACTTTTATGGGGAGGGAAACCTTGATTCTCCATTTAATCTATCTGTCTCTGTAGCTTTCTAGCCATCTGTCTCTTTCTCTCTGTTTCTGTCAGTCTCTATCTCTTTCTCTCTCTCTCTCTCTCTCTCTCTCTCTCTCTCTCTCTCTCTCTCTCTCTCTCTCTCTCTCTCTCTCTCTCTCTCTCTCTCTCTCTCTCTCTCTCTCTCTCTCTCTCTCTCTCTCTCTCTCTCTCTCTCTCTCTCTCTCTCTCTCTCTCTCTCCCTTTGACTGTTTTTCTGTTTCTTACACTCTGTCTCTGTTTCTCTATCTATCTTTTATTAAAAGTATAGCAATTACTCACTGATCTCATTACTGACCAGTACGGGAACTTTTTCATGCTCCATTTCTGCTGTGGGCCAATCTGCCCCTCAGATAACCTGGGGGCTCTACCATATTGGTGCTTTACTTTTCCTAGACACCAGTGAGCTAAGCCTATTGCAGGTGCACATTCCCAATCTCAAATTTCACCAACCTTATAACTCCCGTAGCAGTTATTACAAGTAAAAAATATAAAGCTACACTACCATGTCCAGGTTATCTCCCATTTTCTTCAGACTGTTAACCTAATAATCAGAGCATTAGCTTTGGATTCTGCTTTATCAAGCCATTCTTGGATAGAAGATGCCATTTAAGCCTTAATGTTTTAAGCATTTCTAAGACTCTGAGTTGCTAAGAAGGCATTGACCTGGCTTAGTAGAGAGCAGTTCATCACAGGGGCTTCCTTGTATCACTTAACTCACAGTTCTAGATTCTACAATCCTTAGCTTAATGCTAGTAAAAATTATTTGACTTGGCTGTTGATGGGGACCATCATTTCACTTTGGATTAATATGCCTAAAAATGATTCCTACTCTTTTTGCAAATATGATTCCGTTTGTGGTACAAAGTATGGTCATCCTTAGGTAGCTACTGGAAGTGGTAAGTTGTATGAATTTGCTGAGTTGTATGAATCTCACAGGACAAAAATTTGAGAGGCAACTTCCTTTGTTGTATCCTCAAGCATTAGTACTTGAATTAACTGTTATCATCATACCACCTTCTTCCTTCTATTTATAACAAGAGAATTAGCCAAGATGGTACTAGCAACCATACCATCCTGTGAATATAGCTGGATGAGGGGAATTTCAGATAGAATAAAAATCTACAGAATGTTTTTAAGTGCATGAATATATATATATATATATATATATATATACACTACTTCTATACCTATTATGCAGGAAAGATCAGGCCATTATGGTATGATGAAAAGAGGAGAGCTCTGGAGTTGGAATCCATGTGTCAATATCCTATTTTTGTTCCTCATGAGTTGTATGATCTTGAGCCAGTCATTTAATGAAAGATTTAATTTCCTGATCTATATATAAAAAAAAAATCTATCTATAGTTTCCTTATCTATTAAAAAACATGATCTATTACCTCTGAGGTCCTTTTAGACTTGAAATCTCATGTCTACTATACTACATTGTAATATAAAGCCTTTTCACAATATTGAATTGTGTTATAGTGATATTAAGAATCTCCTTGATCAAAGAAAGCAATGAAATTCATGATGGTTACCATAATCAACTATCTTGTTATTCTCAAAAACATGAGGGTCTTTAAAATATTATAACCATTTTAGCAATTTAGATGCTAAAACCAAAGCAATGCTTCCTTTCATTGATTGTAAATCTCCATGGGTTGGTCTGAGGATGCCAAGGCTTCATTTTATGACCTTAAATGAAAAACATGAAACTTAGGCAAAGGTTCATGTTATAGTTTGGCAGATCCTTTACACTTTATGAGATCTCATTCATGATGTTTAAAAAGATATTAAGTTATTGCTAGAATTCCAGCACTGGAATGGGATACAAAGGCAATTTGTCTCAGGCTTTCTGAGACTGCATTGGTGTGGGGTGGAAGAAAAGATAGCTGGGTCTGGAGTCCAAAAACATGAGTTCAAATCCTGTTTTTGAGGTTTCCTATCTATGTGATTTTGGACAAGTGACTTTAATTTCCTAGACCTTTCCTGTCTGTAAACTGAAGGTTTGAACTAGATACCCATGGAGGTCCCCTCTAGTCCTAGATCTAATGGTCTTTGGATCTTAGCCCAAAACACAAATTTTGTCTATACCCAACAAACTGAGACCAAAAACCTCCTATCTTAGGGAATTCTTTATTCCACAGATATTTTATACAATTCCTTTTTCTTTCTTTCTTTCTTTCTTTCTTTCTTTCTTTCTTTCTTTCTTTCTTTCTTTCTTTCTTTCTTTCTTTCTTTCTTTCTTTTTTTCTTTCTTTCTTTCTTTTCTTTCTTTCTTTCTTGACAGCTCTTATTGTTAGGTAGTTTTGCTTTATACTGAATTAAATATGTCTCCTAGTAATTTATGCCTAATAGTCCTAATTCTACCTTCCAGAACAGAGACTCAGTCAAACCCTTTCCCAACTTTCAAATGTCAAAAGAAAGCAATCATGACCCTTCCTCCTAGTTCTCTTGACTAAATATTCCCAGACCCTTCAATCACTCTTCATATAATGTGGTTTCTAGTTTCTCCTCACAATCAAAATCTGGAAAGAATTTCTATGTTCTTGAGATCCCCTCTTTTGTCAGTAATGAAAAAGGAGTTAATGCTGGAGGCATGAATATGAGCCTGTATAAATTCTTAAGGACTTTATGAAAGTTTTTGGTTTGATTGTGACCTACATAGAGAGGATTATGATATGAGCTTCTGTATTCAAGCAGTCTACCTAGCTTATTTCCGCTTAAGGAATGTAGGTGTGATATATATTCATTGCTTTCCTGTAATCCCTTGATTAATGCATTGTTCTCATTGAACCAGTTGTGGTAGAATCATTTTTCAGTACTTCTAGTGCTTATGTAAGCAGCTTAATAGATGCTCACCCATTCATTGCTCATGTATCTGCTGCAGGAATTTGAGATTTCTCTGGAATTCTTCATTAGTCTATTCACTAGGAGTTTCAAATTATGCTCCATTACAAGTTACCAATACTCTGCATAAATTGCAAAACAAGAAAAAAAAGAAAAGAAAAGAAAAAGTGCAATGTCACATAGCTTCAGTAATCTTCAAGATGATGCTGAACAAGACACTTAACCTCTTTCTAAATTCAGTTTTCGCATCTGTAAGAGAGAATTAATAGTGCTTTTACTAATGTTCTCTGAAGGTTTTTGTGAGGAAAGAGCTTTTATAAACCTAAAATCTTTTATCAATATAAGCTATCATCATTGTTCTTGACTTTCCACTAACCTGACTGCAATCAGATAATCAAAGAATTCACTGGTTTTCTTTTGTTTTATAGAAAAAATAGTGATGATTGCGAGTGATTTCTTATTTGGAAATATTGAACTATGAATTTTCTGTCATTTTTCATGTTTGTTATACTACCACATAGATTCTTCCAACACTCTAAAGCCCAGATTCTTAAATTCTGCCTTAAGATCCCATTTGAAGTCTTATAGAAACAAAATTAGGATTAATTATCAGTAAATATCTTATTTATATGGTTCTTTTGTATACCTATATACCTGGGGTTGCATAAAAATTTCTCCAACAAAAAGGGATTGTGAGTGGGAAAAGTTTAAGAAGCCCTGCTAAAGAATATGTGTGTGTGTGTGTGTGTGTGTGTGTGTGTGTGTGTGTGTGTGTGTGTAGAACAACTTCTACAGTCTTCATAGGATCAAGAACCTAATGTTCTTTCAGTTAAATTAATTTCTCCTGTTTTTTTTTTTTTCATTTATTTTAACTTAAGTTTTATGGTTTTGGTTTTGGCTTTGACTTTATGGTCATTTCTAGATATAACTTACCTGCTCCACAATGAGGCTTTCTTATTAACAAAGAAAAAGTATTAAGTAAAACCAGTTGCCAAAGCATGGTTCCTTAGCAAAAAAAGGGTGGCAGACTTCCTCATATCTGGGGCCAAGATTAACCATTAGAGTTATAAAGCATTCATCTTTATTTTATTATTTTTCATTACTATAGTAATGGTATGTAATGTTTTCTCAATTCTACTTACTTAACTCTGTATCTGTTCATGTAGGTCTATGCATATTTATCCAGATTCTTCATATCCACTGCTTCTTGCATCACAGTGATATTCTTTGTGCCACAGTTTATTCAGCCATTCTCCCAATGATGGAGATTTTCTATATAACTAGTTAGAAGGATGAAAAGAAAGAGGAAATAGCCAATTGAGATAACAAATTTCTGACAAAAACTAAAAGTGTAGTTTATGAATATCATAATATTCTTTGGAAAGCAAGGAATTCAATAAATATGAAATATAATTATTTGTACTTATTATCATATATACTTATTTGACCTTATGCTAAAAAAAAGCTTTTCTTTTTGCAAAATGGATAATTTTGACCATTCAGTTTTTGATATATTTAGAATAATATGTCATAAATTTGGAGCTAGAAGGGACCTAAAAGATCTTGTAGTCCAACGTTGTCATTTTATAAAAAAGAAAACAGGCTAAGAAATTTTGACTTGCTAAAGGACACATAGGTTGGAAAAAAATATAAAGATGGAATTCAAAGCAAGGGTCACTGATTTCAAATGCATCATTCTACTCTATGATGTTGCCTGTCATTTACTTGGCAAATGAATGCAACTTTCTTGCACAGATATATACTTAATACTGATTAGTCTATTCTTAATTATCCTTAGAGGATTATCAATGTCATAGGTAATTCAAAAGAATTTGTAATCTAAAAGCCATTTATAATTGATGAAAAGACTTGTTAGTTGAGAAATGTCAAATGTCAAATAAGAAAATGTTTAAAGATTTTAGGTTGGTAAAGAGGAAACTTAGGTTGACTGGGATGGATGTGGGATAAGATCTCTGTTTTCAGCTGTCAGTTTTATAATTCCACATATTGGAAGGTCTATCATGGACCAGAAGGACTAGAAATATTGGAAGCAAAGAGGGGATTCAGACCATATTAGAATTAATGAAATTAGTTATAAAGAATTTTCACTTAGTATAAGGAGAAATTTCCTAATAATTATGGCAATCTTAAAACAGGGACAACTAGGTGGCATAGTTGATAAATCACTGTGCTTGAAATCATGAAGACTCATCTTGATTAGTTTAAATATGGCCATACTTACTAGCTGTGTAAGCCTGGACAATGCCCCATTTGCCTCAGTTTTCTCATTTATAAAATGAGCCGGAGAAGGAAATGACAAACCACTCCGGTATCTCTGCCAAGAAAACCCCGAATGGGATGAACCCTCCTTTTAGAGTTATATAAGCCAAGGTTTGTTATAGATATCGTAGAGGCAATCAATGCATTAGATGAGAGTTGGACCTAATTGAGGGAGGAGGTTTAGTACTTAGGGCATTTAACTTGGAGTCAGGAAGACATAGGGCTCAAGAACTACCTCAGCTACTCACTATCTGTGTTTATGGGCAAATTATTTAATGTCTCTGTACCTCAATTTTGTCATCTGTAAAATGAGGAAGTTAGACTCAATCTATTAATCCCTTACAGCTTTAAATCTGTAAATCCTATGATCCTATGAAATTATATCAGATGTCCCTTCCCACAATGAGATTTTATATGATGATCAATAAGCATTTCTTAAACTCTTAGCACTAAGACATTGTGCTAAACACTGGAGATACAAAGAAAGTTAGACATTGTATGAAATTAGTGACTTTTTTTCTATATTTTACACAAGTAATCTGACCAGTGGTCCCCAGCAGTTTAAATGGTTGAGATGATCTGAGATTATGCTGAGTAGTAAGTTTCATATTGACTTTCAGAGAAATGTAACAGATATCTAAATTGATGGCAGTATTACTTTCAACGTGCCAAAATTTTACATTTTGAAGTTGCTCAGATGTCATAAAACTACATTTGTAAAAAAAAAAACAAAACAAACAACAACAACAAAACTACACTTTAGTTTCATTTTTTTTGTTTTTTGTTTTTTGGGGGGTTTTTTGCTTAAAAAATATCTTTGCTCTCTGAAAGAAAGGTGATGGTTATCTCTTTGTTATTTATGGAAAAATATCTTGCTGATGCATCAGAATTCAGAGTGTTTTTAGCAATAAGACTTTATAATCATATTTTTGCCCCTCATAGATAAGGTCATCTGTGTTTTTTCCTGTTTTTCCTGTTTCTGGTTTATTTAGGTGGTACCCAAGCATAAATATGGTTAAAACCCCATATTTCTAAGCTTCTCTTAAAAAATACAACTTAAACATTCATTTTAAAAATTTACCATATGGCAATGCTATTTGGAGGTCATTGCAAAAAATAACCAGCATAAACTACTGAAATAAATTTACTTTAGATATGATTAAAACTAAGTTTTGATATATTTAAATCACTACAAACCACAATTACATGAATTGTTACAAACTACAAGCTATTTATAATTTAAGCTTTGACATTGTGCTGTATAAATGTTTCCAAAAGCCCAGAAGTTTTCCAGACTTTCATTCCTAGCTAATGTTTTCTTTAAAATAAAATCAGTAGCCATATTGCAATGAAGACATTTCTAATTAAAATCTAATTGTGTTCCTGATCAAGTCATGGAATCTTTCTGTTTTCTTATCTGTAAAATAGGGAGAGGTTAGTAACAATAACCCTACTTCACAAAGTTGTGTGGACAAATGAAGTTACATTTGAAATGGACTTTGGAAACTGTAAAGTGCTATATAAATAGTAATTGTTATTTAAGATCTACATAATATTTTCTTTAAATAAATGGGCTCTAGGTTATTACTGTTTTAAAATTAATGCATTCTAATAAAGTCTCATATTCAAGGAGATTTTGTTTTTTTATTTTAAATAGATGTGATAATATTGGAAATCAATAGGAGGTTTCCAAATTAACACAAGAGAAATGATAAAACACTTTAATTGATGTCTAAATAGAGATGGATAGCATGCAAAAACAAAAAAAACCTCATTGAGTAAAGTTCCATTTTCTTACATGGTTTTAATTTTGTTTTTGTTTTTGCCATCCACAGCATGCAATGCCATTTTGGAGGATCTCAAGTCACTCTGACCTTATGGCTCTTCATCATGCATTAGAACTGGAGTACCTGTAGCAGCCAGAGAGCACTTTGAAATTCCCCCACATCCTTATGTCCATGGACAATATACAGGAGGCCTGTATCTTGTGACAACATTGGACTCCAAAAAAGTGTGGTTTCCACATGCAGATACGCAGCTGCAATTGGTCTTAACCTATGCCCTTTCAATAAACAGAGGACCATGCCTTTTCCTTCAGAACAGCTGTTGATTCTAGTACTGTGAATCCAATGGGAAAAAGACAAAAACCATGAGAATGTCCTGACCATGTGTCTCTGCCACGTTGGCTACACGGTTCAAACCTGTGAAGGAAGAAAGAGCCTGAAAATGCTTTGATAGGTAGCATCTTCAGTGTGACAGAAACTGCTTCTTCAGTACAGCAAATTTGATTGCACAATGAAGACTGGGATTGCTTTGTTTTGTTTTTTCCTTTCTCAATACCAATGGAGTGATTTTCTTGTAAAGAAGGTTGACTTTTGGGTGTCTCCTCTCCAGGGTACTCTGTACATCTCTACTTATTTATGAACAGACTGTGTTTTTGACATTAAGTAAAAGGAAGGACTTTTGATGGGAGTTAGGTGCTTTCAAACCTTAATCTCCTGATAGACACAACAAGTATTTGGATTTTAGCACATTGCGAAGTAGTTTAAAGTATGTTTAATTTAAACAGATGTGTACATCACTGAGACAATCATGTACAGGAAGAATTTTTTGTGTAAATTTGTAATAATGGGTGATTCTTTTACATATCGTTTTAGGGAGATGCTATTGAAAGGTAGAAATGCCTTGCTAGTGAAATATAAGAGGCAGCATGGGCATAATGTCTCATGATGCACCTTATCAAAGGGTTGAGTATAAATATGTAGATAATGGATTTTTTTTTTAGATAAATTTGTCAAGACCAAAAGCATGGATGTCAAGTGTCAATCAGGATTTTGTTTTGTTCTGTTTTATTTTGTTTTTCTATCTGTTTCTTTCCCTCGGTTCTTCTGCCTAAATTAAAAAAAAAAAGTCCTTTATTAAAAACAACATACCCAGAGCACCTCCTCCCCCTGAAATTTCTCAAAGAGTTAAAGAAGGAAACTTAACACCTCCCTTTTGCAATTTCAGAACTAATGTATTATATGTAGCTACTTGAAAAAAAAATAAAATGCCTCATTCCTCAGAAAGAATATAGAGGCTACATATATTTTATTAAAATGGTTTGTGGGTTGGAGTCTATTAACATTTTCATATAATCAGAAAATCAAGATCATTCTAGTGTTTTCATCCTTTTGTTAAAGAAATATCACAGTTCTTTAGAACTGAGCAAAAATCTGTATCCAATCTCAGCATTTTCTGTCCATATCTTTTCCTCTCTCCCCTTCTCTTCTCTTTTCCTCTTTTCTTCCTTTTATTCTCCTTCCCTTTCCTGTCTTCCTATTTCCTTCTCTCTCTTTTTTACCTTTATTCTCCATATCAACTTAAAAAAGCAAGATAATCGTATACTTCTGGGAAGTAGGGGCTGTCATATTTCTCTACCTGTAAGTTAGTTTCTGCTTTTGACATTCAGTTTTTCAGTAAATCCCTTTTTTCCCCCCCTTATATCTTAATCTTTTCCTCAAATCACTCTAGTGAGGAATTCATCTCCTCTAACTTCTTGAAAAAAAGCACCAGCTAACCAGGAAAGCTAAAGAGCACCTCCATCCACTTACTGAGGATTCATAATGCTGCTACTAGAATTAGTCATTTGTGAATTTCCCAAATTGCTTTATTACCAACCATATTAGACTTTTTAATTTTTGCTTGAAGCAAAGACAGATTGGTAGATTGTTTTTAATCTTGTCTTTTCTTTTCATATTTCTGTAATCAGTATGCAGACCGGGGGAAAACTTTTTTTTTTTTTCCTGGGCCTTACTGTATTGAAAAAAAAAAAAAAAAGTGTGTTGTGTCCACAATTGTGTACAGGATTTTTCTTCATTAATTTTGTGTTTAAATTAATAAAATTGATTTGTGAAATATTGAATACTTCCTTTTGGATTTTATCTTTAATATTTCTATGTCTCCTTAGTTTCTTCTTCCCCTCACCCAAATTGGGATCCTGATACAGCAGGATTTTGTTGCCTTCTCATGTCTCAACAAGGGAAACTACATAAATAAATTGTATTATAATTATTATTTATAAATCCCATATAGTTACAAATTATAAAGCAAGTAACTACTAGTTTTATCAGTAAGAATGAGTGAAGAAACCCAGAGCAGAGAATGTACCAGAACTGATTCTATATGGTTAGTTTGTCACTATGGAAAATGTGTAAAGTAACTATAGCATTATAAGACACTATTTTCTGCTTCATAGTACAATTCATTGGTTCAGCAAAATTTATTTGGTACTCATTTGGTACAAGGTGCAGTTGTAAGGTATTAAAAATAATAAAATAAAATCTCTGCAACCTTGTGGAATTTAATGAAAAGATAAGACACATACAGAAATACCTAAGTTCCAAAGCTTCCTAGCTGTAAAATCTTTGGCAAGTCACTTAGATTCTGGTTGCCTCAGTTTACTCAACAGTAAAATAGGAAAGGGTTGTTATGAGGTTTAAATGAGGTAATATTTGTAGAGCACTTAGCACAGTATTGCTATTATTTTAGCAAAAAATAGAAAGTAAGGAAATGTCCATTAATTTAAAAAAGACTGAAAAAGTTATAGTATATTAAAATAATGGAATACTGTCATTTTCTAATAAATTATGAAAGGGATGGTTTCAGAGAAACTTAAGAAGACTTTTATGAACTGATGCAGAATGAAGGGAACAGAACCAAGAGAGTAATTATACAAAGACAATAGAAGTGTTAGGACAATCAACTCCAATCCACACAATGACCCAGCACAGTTCCAAAAGATTCATGACTAAATATGTAACTGGCCTCCAAAGAGAAAAATTATAAACTTAAAGTGCAGATTTAAGCATTTTTTTTTGGATATTACTAATATGGGGATTCATTTTGCATGACTTTTATTTATAATAATGAATAAAAAATTTAATTTCATAAAGAAAGTTACTATGTCCTTTTAGGATGTTTTAAAAGGCAAGTCTTTGTGAAAATGTGATTTCAGACTATTTAGACAGAGAGACACATACAGAAACTAGATTAATGAATGAAAAAATAAATAAATGATTCAAATGTATATTGATGGTTATTTTCCATATTTAAATACCTGTATCTCCTAATCGGATTTTAAATTACTTGAGGACCAGTACCAGGTTTTTCTTATCTTTGTCCATATCAGCACCTTATAATGTCTTTTTGAACAGAATGGGGTTATAATTATCTGTTGATCTTAAATCGGGTCTGTTTATCCATCAGAGGTAGACATGTGATTGTCCAAAAGATAAGGTGAGATAAGAGGTGTTGCAATTCAATCTGATGAATATTTATTAATTAATGAATGAATAAAAAATGCCTATTAAGTGCAAAGCATTGTGTTAAGTTCTTGGAATACAAATAGAAAAACATGGTAATTTCAGGTCTAAAGCACAGGGATCTTTAAGACAGATCATAACAGCCATGCAGCACCTACAAAAGCATTCCATAAAGCATCTCCACACCAACAGCTCTGCTAGATGATAGCTGGGCATGTTGGACTAGAAGCAGAGTTGCTTGGAGTTTACAATCTTGAAGAAGAATATGACACATGCCCAAATAAATATAGTAAAAATGGTTATGTGTGTCAGAAAAGTGCAAGAAAAGTGCTTCATGAATTTCAGAGAGGAAACAATCAGGGATGAATGAAAGAAGACTTCTCTTCCCAAACTAGCCCTTAAAGGAAAGGTAAAAAAGAAAACAGAAGTGATCTAGATAGAGCCCACAAATAGAATCATGATGTAAAGGTCAAGAATAGTGTTTGTCTCATATTGATCTATCATTTAGTATTCAGCATTTGAGCAAATTGTGAATAGTAAAAATGGAAACAAGGGGATGTCAGTGCCAAGGGTGATGATATCCAAATTTTGGGGTTTCCAGTTTGGGAACCAAATGAGATTAGGATTCCTTGTGATTAGGGAGTTAAATGATGAGGTTAGTGGCAAGTTCGGGGTTCAGGGAACCAAATGAAGAGATTTGGCTTCCCTAAATCCCTCTAGGATTCAATGTATGGTAGGGAGTTATGGGAACCCCCTTTTAGCGGTGCAGAGGTCCTTCGTAAAGGAATTTATGAAACTGAAAAGTTAGACTGGTAAAAAGCAGTTTATTATTGGCATTGGAAAGTCAGCCTTTGCTATGTATGAATAGAAAGGCTGAATTGCTTGGTGCAAGGACTGACAAAGAAGTAAAGTTTCTAGTAGAGAAATCCCAACAGAGAGGTATAAAGTCTTGTTAAGCAAATAGGTGAGGAAGATAAAGAGAGGGTAACGCTGAAAGAGAATATCATTTCAGCAGGCAGAGGTTGCTGCTATGCCATGGCATACTAGGTCCTCTGCAAGGACTGAGCCCCAAGTTGGCTTATTTTATAAGCCTTAGCTACAAGCTAGGGGTTGCTCTTGATGGGGGCTGGGTGTGGTCTGAGGCAGAAAATCTTAGAATTGAATGAGTCTCTGGGCTAATCTTCAATTCAATAAGGGTTGGAATTCTCCAGCTCCAGACTCAACTAGCCCCACCTATATAACAGAATGAAGCTGTTTCTCCTGGTTCCCTCAGGCAGGGTTTTTTACAGAGATAGGGTTCAAGGAGAATCTCTCTTTCAAGGAGTTTTAGAAAAAGTTTCAGGGCTCCCTTTGTCAAGGAGACTTCTACAGATGACTAAAATGAATATTATTGGGCAGTGAGATAGTGCAATGGATAGAACACCAGCCTGGAGTCAGGAGTAGCTGAGTGTTCAAATCTGGCTTCAGACATTGGACACTTACTACTTAAGTGACTCTGAGCAAATTACTTAATCCTATTGTCTCACCAAAAAAAAATTATCATTTGGAATGTTGCTATTAATCACATTATTTCAGGTTTAACTTGTTAGTGAGTGATAGTTGTGGGTAAATGAATCCAAGATTAAGAAGTTTCTGTCTTTATCAGAAATTTGCCTGCTTTTTCAACTGATCACAGAGTCCATCCTACTGCAAAAACCCATCCCCTAGAGCCGTAGCAGAATACAAAGAGCTGAGCTTTGTACCTGATTGCCAAGTACAATTAATTAAAATAGCAAGCTATTTTTTGTCTGAAAAGTTGAACATTTAGGGCACATTTTGTGAATCCTGACCCAGTGCCAATATGTATAGTTCTAACTTTATATTTATTTAAACCATGAATATCTCTGGTAAGATCAAGTGGATATAAATACTGGATCACCATAACACCAGAAGAAATAAAATTTAATTACAAATAACCTAGATGATAGTCCATAACAACAGAAAAGAACTCTCAGTACAGGTGAGTCAACATTTGTCCACCTTACATGCTACAACTGACCTGAAGGGCTCCAGTGAGGGTGTGTGACCTGGGAAAGTGATTTCCTTTCTAGGGGCCTGTTTCATCCTGTGTAGAATTAAGGGATTAGACTAAGGGAATCTCCAAGATTCATTCCAGCTATAAATCCTATGTACTTATATGTTAATGATTTTAAAAAACCCAATCAGACATATGGCAAAAATGAGGCATCATAGGGTTAATTACATTAATACTTTTAATGGATTGGTAGACTCAGAGAATGACTTCCAAAAGAGATGAATTTTCTTTATCACTAGTTCTCAAAGTGTGGTCCATGAATCACTAGGGGTCCCCAAAGCCCTTTTAGGGGGTCTACAAGGTCAAAACTATTTTCATAATAATATTTAGGAGCTATTTTCCTATTATAATATTCCTCCTTTTTCTAACTACTTAGCTGTGTGAGGTCACATTTTCTTCATTTACTTCAAACAAAACAACATATTGCAAGAGATTGAATGCAGAAGCAGATATGAGAATCCAGCTGTTTTCAATCAAGGCAGCATTCAATTTGTAAAGATATATAGAAAAATGCCACTCTGCTCAATAATTTTTTTTTGAAAAATAGTTTTAGAAAATAGTTATTTTTCTTTTTTTAAAAATTTTTTATTATATATTTTTATAATATTATCCCTTGTATTCATTTTTCCAAATTATCCCCCCCTCCCTCCACTCCCTCCCCCCATGACAGGCAATCCCATACATTTTACATGTGTTACAATATAACCTAGATACAATATATGTGTGTGAATACCAAGAAAATAGTTATTTTTCATAAAAATATGTTAATATATAACAGGATTATTATTGTTATTTTAAAATGAATGTTGCTACTGCTGTTTAGTCATTTTCAGTTATGTCTAACTATTTGTGACTCTCTTTTGGGTTTTTCTGGCAAAAATAATAGAATGGTTTGCCATTTTTTCTCCAGCTCATTTTATAAATGAAAAAACTGAGGACAAGTAGGTTAAGCAATACTGTTAGTAAGTGTCTGAAGCCATTATTTGAATGCAGTTCTTCCTGACTCCAAGCCTAGAGTTCTATACACTATATCATCTAGTGCCTAAAATAAATTAATATGTATGTCTTTTAATTTTTAATAGTTTTAATTTCTAATATGCTAAATATTGATAGCTATATTCCACATAACTAAAAGCTTTTTGGTTGTTCTCAATAACTTTTAAGACTTCCAATGAGTAGTGAGATTAAAAAAATTGAGAACTACTGCTCTATGGCGAATTTATACAAGACATAGTCCAGAATTAAACAGGATGTGATAATATGAAGGACATGTGATCTGCACTGGTGTTGTCCATCAACATTTACCACCTCTCCCTAAAATAAACACCTATCAAGAGAGATTATATAAATAGTAACTATAATTTTGCATAAGTCTTCACTTTCTACCTTAAACTGGTTTTTGCTGATGCTGTACAGTAATTGGCCTCTGTATAAGAATGAATGTTAATCATCTATTGTGTATAACTGACAGTGACCACCAAGCACATGAATGGGGTTTAGGGGAAAAGAATGAAAGGTGTGGAAACAGGAGAAGAAGGGTGTGAAGATCATAAATAAGCAAAAAGACATCCCTATATTTGTGTAAAATTTTACTTTAAATCAGATAGTTTAAAAATGGACCTCATCCAATCTTCTCTTTCTGTAGATGGTTCTATGACTTATCTAAGCTTCAGTGCCAAAGATAGGATTAAAATCTGGGTTCTCTGACTTTCAGTCTATAGCCCCTTCCAGTGGGGTCAGGAAGAGTCAGACACAACTGAAAAAACTGAACAGTAATAATTTTGGTTTTAAAGATAAAAATATTATCCTCATTGTATTCTTCATGTTTCCATGGAGGATTTTTTTGGGAGAGGATTAAAGAAAACCAACCCTTTGATATTATTATTGTGAAAAGAAGAGCTACTGGCAAGGAACTTCTACTAATGCAAATTCCCTCATTCTCTGTCTACAGCTGAGAAGTTAAATGAATATACCCAGAGCAGAATAGCCATTCTATAATGGAGAAAGAACCTTGGACACAAATCCTTTTGATTCTTCTCCATCCACAACTCCATTATAATTATATGCTTTTAAATTCTACCAAACTTGTTTTTCAGCAGATGAATATAGGATGAGCTATCTTTCCCAAATGCACATAAGAGGCAGTTCTCAAGCTGGAATACAGAGTTGTTTCATGAATGAATGAACATGCAGGGGTCATGTTTATTTTTATGACACTTGCCCATACTGTAGGAAGCTACCCCCCATGCATTAACACTCAGCCACACTGCCTGAGCCCTAGTTGCTTCAGCTGTAATAATACCACGAATCCTAAATTGGCATCACTATTTGACAAATCCAAAGGACTAGAGTTAATAAAAAACACTTTTGTCTTCCCTTCTTTAGTGTCTCTCTTAACATTTCCTGTTTCTTTCTGTTTGGCATGTTTTAAGCGTGCAATTATGCCCACTGACAGGATGGCTTGTGACAGAAGAAATGCAATGGTTTGTAATTTGGGAAACCTTTGGCCCTGCTGACTGAAAGCAGGTTGTTTGGAAAAAGGAAATCCTGAACTTTGCTAACTGGCACACTCTGTCAAAAGCAATAGAAGTGAGAGGAGGGGGAGCACAGAGGACGGAGAGACACACACACAGTCCCACTGTCTGCACATCAGAGTTTTTATTGGCAACTGAAAAGAAGGATGAACAGGACTCAAAACCTATGAAAGAGAACATAATTGAGAGAAACAAACCCTACTTGAAACTATTGCTACTTTTTACTATATACATATCCCCAAGAGTTGCATATTACTGGAAAGGGAGCATTTTCTTTGATGTGTTCAGAGGGTGCTTTTTTTAAAAAAAATAGAAAATTTACTTGCTCCCTAAGACAATTGTTTGATTGTCAACTTGAAAATAAGATTTCTTCATCTCAAAAGGAAGTCATTGTCATAGTCTGCACATCTCTTGTTTGTCTTAGTCACTATAATATTTTAATAAAATATCCTAAGGCCTTTACCCAAGTAGATTAAAAATGTTAAAGGTTAAAGGGCTTATGATGTCTTGAATTCTCTGGCCCATATTTCAGTTTCAGAAATATTAAATGGATGCCTTCTTATTCACAGATGATTTTCTTTTTTTGTTGGGTCCTTCAGTTTTTCCTGCTCCATCTTGGAAGTAATAAGCTTCTTCAGGTGATCCCAGGATTCCCACAAGGCTAGAATTACACATTACTCCTCTATTGTTTACACCCTAAGCAAAAGTGCAATGCAATTGCATTTTTAGTGTTTTGTGGGCTTAGTATCCTTCTATAGCTTCCTGTGCCCCTAAACACAAGATCTCCTCCATCTTCCTTCTCCTGCAGCCCCCATACTTTATTTTGTTTTGTTTTAATACTTAATAATTTAATAATTTTGAGAGAGTGCCTAGATTGTGCCCTTATTTTGTAGATGAGGAAACCATCCTACTTGGATAAAAGTTTATCTTTTATAAAATAAATAAACTTTGAGAACTCACTTGGATATAAAGACTCATTCCTTTTAGTTTCCCAACTATCATAGAGAGATGACCTCTATCATAGGACCTGGGATGACAGCCCTCCTTTGTTTACATGAGGAAATTGAAGCCTAGGATAACAAGCCCAAGGTTAAGTTGTTGAGTGGTAGAACTGGGATTTTCCATTGTACCAAACTATTTTCCTAGATTTCTATGTTATGGTCAAGGGCTTTCACTTTTTCTACTTTTCCCCCCTTATTATTACCTACTCAGTAGACTTTAAAATACATGTTCATCTTCACTCCTCAAAGCCATATCATCCACACTGAAAACAGCAACTGTGCTGTACTTTGGAGCCCCCATATTTTAGAATCTATGTCCTCAGCCACCCTCTCCTCCTTTGTTGTAGTCTCTGAAGACATTGACTTTCCTGCTTGCCAAGGTGAATTTCTATTCCTGTGCTTTGGATCCCAGCTCTGGTTTTGGACTCACTGTCGATTCCCACTTTTGTTTTAAAGTGAACAATATCCATTGGTTACATCATTACTGGCTAAAAACATGTGCTTAGGTCTCCCTATATTGATGCATGCCTAACAACTGGCTCTTCTAAAAAATAAATGTATGTATACATATATATATATATATATATATATATATATATATATATATATATATGCATGTATATGTACACATAACTACTATATATTTCTAAATTTATTCTAAATCATCATTTCCTCCATTATTTTATCAAGTCTAACAATCAACAAAACAATAACCCAACCCCTAGTTTGTAGTGTTTGCCAATTTCTGAGGTATAAGTACTCATATAGAACATTTAACAATTGACTCTGATGTCATTAATGGTCTAAAAATAGTATTCTACTTTTGTTACTTCCACATTCATGCCAATCAATCTCTATTCAATGTCTTGAGATCTGACTTATGACCTATCACTTCACAGAGGTTTCATTGCCAAAATTAACAGTTTTTCTTTATACTTGTACTGATATTTTTTCTATATATGACACTGCTTACTATCCTCTCCTTCTGAATATTCTACTCCCTGTGCTTCCATGATATAATTTTATTCTCATTCTACTCCCTTCTGCCTACTTCTCAGCTTCTTTTCCTAGTTCATCCTTTTCCTCCACACCCCTACTTATAGGATCACTCGATGGTTTTGTTGTCAACTCTCTTCTTTCTCTAGATACTTCTCCTGGGTGACTTTATCTAATCCTCTGGCTGTCATTATCATTTACAGAACTCTAGTATATATATATTTAGCTGCCTTCTAACTACCTCCACTATATCACCCTCATTGGCATCTTAAACTCAAAATATTTGCCAAAGTAAATCCATTGTTTAACTTCTAAAACTTGCCTCTCCTCCCAATTACCCATTTCTGATGATAATACCACCAGCCACAAAACCATTTCTTACTCTTTCTCCTCAACTAACTGGCCTTATAGATGAACCTCTGAGCCTTGGCTAAAACAACTGAGTTCAATCTGGCCTTGGACCCTTACAGGCTGTAATCCTGGCAAGTCACTTAACATCTATCTGCCTCAATTTCCCCACCAGTAAAAATCAGAATCCTAATAGACCCTACTTCACGGGGTTGTTGTGAAGATCACATGAGATATGTGTAAAGTACTTAACATAGTACCTATCACATACTGTAGGTTATAATATGCTTGTTTTCTCCCCTACCTCTGAAATCAACAATATTCAATTAGTTAAAGAAGGTTAAAGAAGTATGGGGAAGAGAGGAGAAGCAGTAATGAAAAAGATGAAAAACCATCACATTAAGTACTGAGCACTGATCCCATGTGTACTCCTTCCTTCTCATTATTCTCTTTGTAAGAAGATAGTGATGGGAAAAAAGAGGAAAAAAGTATAAGAAAATGCTACATATGAAAATTAACAATTATAAATGTGAAGGAGATAAAAATCATCCATAAAATAGCAAAATGTATTAGAGAGCCGAATATTTTGCTTATTAAAAAACAGCTAATTATAAAGAATCAAATAGAGTTCAAGTGAAGGGGTGGAAGGCAACATTATTTTTCAGCTTAACTAAAAAAATGAGGAGAGAAATTAAAAAAATTACATAGCAAAAATAGATTTTTTACAAAAGATAAACAGTAAAATTGCCTTAAATACCATAGATAGTAGATTAATATCAGTTTTTATCATATATGCTGTGAATGGTATAGGACTTAAATACTTAAAGGAAAAGCTAAATTAATTCCAAGAAGAAATAGACAGTAAAGAAATAATATTTAAGAATCTTAATGTATCACTTTCAAATCTAGGCAAATCTAAAGACAGGAAATTAAGCACACAAATATGATTTTTATAAAATTAGATATGATAGGTCTCTGATTCACTGAAAAGAAAGAGAAAGGAATTTATGTATTTCTAAGAAATGCATGCAATATTTTAAAAAAAACAACCATTTGTTATGTTACAAATACATTTCAAAAAAGAGGTGTAACAAACACATCATGATGGAATTAAAAAAAATTATTAACTGTCCACTGAACAAAGGCCAAAAAATTAATTGTAGCCTAAATTATTTGATCCTAAAGGAATTTAACCTCAAAGAACATATCACAGAAAGAATAGATAATTTCATCAAATAAAATCAAAACATGAAAGAATATTCATAACCAATATCTTGGGGAGATTTTAGATCTCTCTCCTTCTTCCAAAGAAGTAAAAATTTCAATCTTTTGAAGAATAGTACCGATAAAGAGATTGTATTAACTATCCTCAAACATTGGTCAGACCCCATCCAACCGTACAGGGAATTTAATCTAAGATGGGGAAACTCATTGTGTTCTAGACAAGCTTGGGAAGGGACAGATCCTTTTGTCTAGATAGCCCTAGACTGGAGGCTTCACAGAGAGAATTACTCTGTCCTAGGGTGACATAATGTCACTTGTAGCCCTTCTCTGAAACACCTACTCTTTGGGAAGGGTACATAAATTATAAGCCAACCACCTTAATAGTCTTTAGTCTAAGAGAGACAGCCAAATCGTCATCCTTTTAGAAATAATTTTTGGCCTTATAATAAAATGATTAAATTACCCAGAAACTATGTCTTTCAAAATTTTATATATATATATATATATATATATATTGTTTGTTTATTTTTGAAGCTTTTTCTTTTGAAACAGTTTATATGGAAATATAGTTTGCTTGACTGCATGTATAATTGCATAACCCTTATGAAGAAGTGAGAGGTAAATGTGGGAGTCAAAAAATTAAGGAATATTTGATAAGTTTTAATGTAATTGGAAAATAGTTAATGATGTAAAATATATTTTTAAAAAGAAAAAAAAATTCCAGGGAATCAGCAAAGAAATAATAAATATGATAACTTCAGTAAAATAGCAATATATTTTTAAAAAATCACACAAATCAATGTATTCTAATTCATAGTTTTGTGGTGGTGCTGAAAATGCTCTATGACTGCTAATTTTTTACTGTTAATTCTATTTACATTGATAATAAAATTCAAGAGGAAATAATAGAAAAGCAAAGTTCATTCAAAAAAATTAAAACATGTTTAAAATATTTGTAAGGCCATTTATAAAGGCACATTAAGGACATATAAATGCAGTTAGAAAACATCCTTTAAAGAAATAAAGAATCAATTAAATAACTGCAGAAATATCTATTACTCAAGCTTGGGCTTCCACAATTCAATAAAATTGACAACATAATATATGTTTAAATAATTTTACTATCCAATCAAACCAAAAAAGCAACATATTGTAGAACATGACAAAATGATGACAACATTCATTTGGCAGGACAAAAGGCTTATAAATACAAAGGGGAATTATAATAATAATATAATAAAATAAAGTAAAAAATAAAAATTATTTTGTACTCTTTGAAAATTAGAAAAGCAGGTCAGTACAACAGGTTAGATTAAAAAGAATCAGAAACAACTAAATTAATAGCCAATAGTTCAGTAATTCTGAGAATAAAAATGACTTGGGCAAATAATTCTTAGATACAACTTCTGGGAAAACTAGAAAGCTATGAAAAAAAAATGAGTATAGAGTAGTATTTTACACTATATACTATAATAAGCTCAATAATGTTTATAGTGACCTAAATAGGAAAAATCACATTATAAAATAATTAGAATGGAACAGAATCAAGTACATTTTATAATAATGGTGGGGGTGCCACAGAGGGGAAGGAAGAATGCCTAAGAAAACAAGGTCTAAAGCTAATAAAATAATAAAAATAGGTGATTTTCATTATAATAAAATTGAAAAGCTTTTGAACTTACAAAAAGCAAAACAACTGGAATAAGAAGAGAAGCTGCCAGTTGATTAGAGAATAAATTGAAAATGAAGTAGAAATCTGATATCCACTAATAATAGTCAATAAGCATTTATTAAGTGCCTATTGTGTACTAGGCAGCTAAGTACTAGGAATACAAAAAGAGGTAAAAGAGAGCCTATGTCTCATGGAACTTACAATTTAATAATAATAGTAATATATAAGGCTGAGTCATCTCTAAATGATAAGAAGTCAAAAGATATGAACAATCCAGAATAAGAATCACAGAAAGTGATTAAATTGAAATGAAAATGAAAATAATCAGAGATTTCACTTCCCATCTAGAAAATTGGCAAGGATGATAAAATATAATCTCAGTCAATATTGAAGATGCTGGGGAAGAGAGGAATACTATTACCTATTGGTGGAGTTGTGAATTGGTCCAACCATTCTGTAAAGCAATTTGGATTTATTTGGAAGAAAAAACTTAAGTGACTAAAGTGTCCATAATATTTAAGGGATTTATACAAAGATCTCACTGATAGGCGTAAAATGTACTCCCATATGCCTCCAATTATTCAAGAGAAAAAAGACAGATCACATATATACCAAAAATTCTATAACAGTATTTTTTGTTATAGCAATGATTTGGAACAAAGTGAAAGCCCACAGACTGGGGAATACCTAGACAAATTGTGAAACATGAGTTTAATGAATATTATTTTTCTATAAACAATGACAAAGTTAAATAAGAAAAGAATGGAAAGAATTACATGAACAGATGCACAGTAAAATAAGCAGAACCAAAACAACAACATAGATATCAACTACAATGCTGGACGGAAAGAGCAAAATCAAAAATGAAACAATGTCATATGATTAGAAAAACTATTTTTGCCCTCCCTCAAAAAAAAAAAAAAGATAAGGGAAAAATTCCTTCTTCAAAGAGATGAGGGAATATGGATATAGAATGTGTGTGTGTGTGTGTGTGTGTGTGTGTGTGTGTGTGTGTGTGTGTGTGTGTGATTAGATTTAGTTAATGTGTTAGCTCTTCATTGAATAGTAGGGTTTTTTTTCTCTTTTTTTCTGTCTCCATCTCTTTTTTCTATTTATTTTAAAGATGGTTTAATGAATAGAGGGAAGGTTACAATTCAAAAATGCAGAAAGTGATGTGAAAAAATATATATTAACAATTTTAAAATGAAAGCAAAAAAATAAAACAAAATCAAAAGAAATGAGGAGAAGGAAAAAAGGGAAATTAAATGACAGAGGGCCAACAAGGGCGAGGGTCTTGTTATGTCTAACCACTGGAATCCAGACATCAGAAAGAACCAACCCAATTAACAGAATCTCCATCTGCTGGCTGAAATCACTGTGTGAGGGGTCTGGGCAACCCTCTTGTCAAGACAAATGCAGAGGGTTAAAAGGGCTGCTCCCCTGGGCTCTGAAAAGAATGATCAAAGTCACTTAGGGCCCGTATTCAGAGAAGCAGAAGGCAAAGAGCAGGAGGAATAGGCGGAAGGGATGGGGAACTGGAGATGGGGATAAGAAGAGGGGGAAGCCAGACAAATCTTGAATAAAAACCTAGATTATTAGAAAGGGGCTCTCTGTCCATTATCCCATCTGTGTGCAAATCACTTACTGAGAAATCACTATGGACTCCATTACCTAGCATTCTTGGATACCTCAGAAATCCCAAAGGCTCCAAGGACTTTCCATTTTTGTCAAAGCAGTCAAAATGCAAAAGAAATGGGTTAGGGGAGAAAAAAGCTAATGGAGGAAGCACACGCCCTTTTTGGAACAGTCTTGTTTTGAAAAACTCCTGCCTTCAGGCATTGAAAGTATTTCTTGGCCCAGTGGAGTCAAGAGAGGTGCCATGGTATCTCCAAAAATTCTTCCATTCACTGACCTTGATATTTATTTGCAACGCCCTTACAGGAAATTAGTCTTCTGTGTTCCATGAAAAACAGTAACATACGGGAACCAGGAAAAACAACTTACCACTCCAAACAATTCTATATCGACAGATTTTAAAGAAAAACTTGAGGTTGAAAAATTTCTTTCTCCATCATTAGCATCCCCCAGCATCTATTGTAGATTTCAGAATTTAAGATACCTTGTATTCAAATGATCAGAGATTTTGATTGCTAGGCTTCTTATTGAATCTCTTCACCACCACCCTATTCCCATGCACTAATTTCCCATTTTCAAAATATCACCTAAGCCTAAATTATTCAACAATTTATTCAACTAATTATTCAGCTTATATTATTATAATTATAATGCCTGAAATGTATACATGGTTTTCTATTACTCAGTAACTAGGTATTGAGACATCACAGATTGTGGTACAGTGGAAAGATTTGTGTCCTAGTATTCAGAAAATCTCGATTCTAGTCCAATTGTATACTTAAGTCACTTAACTTCATCTGAAAAAAATTAAGATAACTCTGAGCTTGTTTTCTCTTCAATAAAAAATTTTTTTAAAAGATTATTGGAATCTAAAATTCCTCATCTAAAGAGTATCTGCATTTGGAGACAAAGGATGTGCATTCAAATTCTAATGCTGTTTATTATCTACATAACATTTACCATTGTCAAATTATTCAACCTACCCAGATCTCAATTTCTTCACTGCAAAATCTCAATTTTCTCACATGTAACCTCTAAGGTTCTTTCCAGTTCAAATTCCATATAATTACATGTAAATGAAAATAATAATAGCTGCCCTATTCATGTTACAGAGCTGTGTTTGTTGCTGTTGTTCTTGTTTGAATCTCTATGACCTCATTTGAGGTTTTCTTGGCAAAGATAATATAGTGGTTTGTCATTTCTTTCTCCAGTTCATTTTACAGATGAGGAAACTGAGGCTAACAAGCTTGCTCAGGGTTACATAGCTTGTAAGTATCTACACGATTGCATGAAGATGTAGTCTTCCCAATTCCAAGGTCACACTATATCCATTGTGCCACATAGCTGTCACAGATCTGTAGTAAGATAACAATGCATGTAAAGTGCTTTACAATCTTTCAAAGTTTATATAAATATCAGCAGCTAGTATTATTTTCACTATTCTCATAGAGATTTTTTGTAAATAAAGCATATTCAACAGATATTTACAGCTAGGTATCATCTTCAAACTTTGCCAACCTTCATTATTTTAAAATCTGAGTTTCAAACAAGTCACTTCTCAGCTCTGAACTCTATGATTCAATTAAATTCATTGTGGCAAATATTTATTAAATGCCTGTTGAACAAGGCAATATTCTGGAATCAGGATATAAAAATGCAGTCATTTTTGTCTTAAGCTCTATCAAAGGGGGTTAATTCATAAACAGATTAGTGAATACAAAGCAATTTCAAGAGACATACCCTAACAGTTGTGAGAGGAAGGGAATCAGGAGAGGCATCATATAGAAGATAGTATCTGGGCTAGGTTTTGAAGAAAGGTAGGAATACTAAGGAATACTAAGTGATGCAATGGATAGAGCATTGGACTTGGATTCAAGAGACTCATCTTCCTGAGTCCAAATGCAGCCTCAGACTTTACTAGTGATCCAGGATAAGTGACTTAACCTCTTTACTTCAGTTCCTCATCTTTAAAGTGAACTAGAGAAGGAAATGGCAAACAACTCTAGAAAACCTCAAATGGGTCACAAGGATTTCAGCTTAATTGAAAAAAACTGAAGAAGGATATTAAATGATTGCAGCAATAATACAAATAAAGCTAAAGGAGATATTGAAATAGGCTGGGTAAATGTATGAAGGCAAGAAATAAAATCTGATGTAGATCAATTTGACTGATACAGAGATAGCAAAAGGGAAAGTATTAATGATAATATACTAGAAAGTTAGGTAGATAGAGCCTGATTGTAAAGGACTTTAAACATTGGGAGAACACATTGGAGGGGGCAGGGAAAGAAGGCAGGCAGTATATGGTCATGTTATTCAGGAATGTACAGGTCATATTATGCTGACAACTACTCAATTTACCTCTAGGTAGAGATACTCTAAAAGCCACACTTGCAATCTATGTAACTTAAAGAAGGCTCGCATTTATTTTCATGAGGATTTTGATCTGGTTTTGTTCAAGTACTACTAAACTTGAACTGACTCCAAATTTATTTTCCCCTTTTTGATATATAGGATTGGTAATCAAATTTCACAAGATAGAAAATGACAATTTATAAACTGAAGTTGAATTTGTAGGTTTAAATAAATTTTTCTTTCTAGTTTAATGAAAGAAATTCTGCATCTTCAAAATAAAACCTGGGCATTTCTCCTCTTTAAAATAAATAGAAGACATTGCCCTCAAGAGACCAGCTGTAACTCATGAAAAAAATATCAATGTAAAGGTGATATATTCACAGTGGATTACCCCAAGATCTTCAAGAGAAAACAATTTAATATTTTGGCAGTTGTGACCATCTGCATTCTTATTGTTAATACTCAGAAGTGAACATAAGTCATTCTATTTATAGCTTAGTAAACCCTCTCTCCAGATTTTTAAAAGTTTTAAATAAACTAAGCAGATCAAAGAATGGAAGTGAGCAGAGTAATGCAATACAACATATAATACAAAACCAGTACTTCCTTTCATGGGTTCTACTGACACTCCCAATTTTTCATTTTACCGGAAGAGACATTCTACAAATAGTACCCAGAAAAGAAACAAAAAAAGAAATCTTCCTTTCATGTTTTAGCAGAAAAACCAAATTGTGCTGTAAACCCAAACAACACATCCAGAATAGTAAAGGTATGAGTAACCTGGCTCCTCTTATGAGCCTTTTATCAGTGAACATGCTGGTAAAGGGATTATGGAAGTGATTTACAGAAGCCTTCTGAGTGATCCATAGATTTGAAATTTGGCTGGTATCTTAAATCTTCCTTAAGTTAAGGAAAAGAGGGAGGGAAGGAGGGAGGGAAGAAAGGAAGGAAGAAAGGAAGGAAGGAAGGGAGAGAGGAAGGAAGGGAAGGAAGGAAGAAAGGAAGGAAGGAAGGAAAGAAGGAAGGAAGGAAGAAAGGGAAGGAAGGAAGGAAGGAAGGAAGGAAGGAAGGGAAGGAAGGAAGGAAGGAAAGGAAGGAGGGAAGGAAGGAAAGAAGGAAGGAAAGAAGGAAGGAAGGAAAGAAGGAAGGAAGGAAGGAAGGAAGGAAGGAAGGAAGGAAGGAAGGAAGGAAGGAAGGAAGGAAGGAAGGAAGGAAGGAAGGAAGGAAGGAAGGAAG